>NC_061114.1:116580715-117271841 GCF_002878395.1 Capsicum annuum
CATCCCTTTAGCCTACTTTACAACCCGTAAAGACCTATTTGATCCTAGCTTTAGCATTCTGATATTAGTGGAGCATTACACTAAGGGCAAGCATATGGTCATCAGTTGTAATCTAAGAATTCTTTGTGAGAGTGAGAGCAAGCAAGTTCTTATACCCATATTTCTGAAAAATGCAAAATATGAGTGATTATGGGTAACCTTTTGTGTGAGCGCGCATGGTTGATGATTGTTGGGTAGTTTTATATGATTTTTTGGCTTAACTTGTGTGTACGAATTAACCATCCTAATGATTCTATGTTGGAGGGTGAGTTGTTTCTAGTAATGATCAAGAAATCTACTCTTTGTTAATAATTGCAGTGTATATCTTGTTGAAAATTTTATGTTGGTCTTGAGAAGTTTAGTTAGGTATTCGCATGGATGTACTATTTTGTTCGAGGACAAACAAAGCTTTAAGTGTGGGGTGGTGATGTTGGGCGTATTTATACGTCTAAGCACCATAACTTACCCATGTTTTATCTAAGTTTTGAGGATAAAATACATAATTCTTGAAATTTTAGTCTATTTTCAATTAAGTGAGCTGACCTATTTGATTAGCATGCTTTTCAGGTACTAATAAGGAAGATTTCAGCACTTTGGGGACCTGTGGAGAGCAAAGGAAAACTTCACATAAAAAGGAAGGCAGCTCTTGGACTGAATGTGATGCATGGGAACTTTTTCTCGGGCAAACTCAACATTTTTAAATAGTTAAGGATGCAGTAGCAATTTATTAGAGAAGGATGTTATTAAAAGCATTATGGCTGAATTTTTAGTTCATTATTTAGATTCTGTATTATTTTTAAAAATAAGGGAGACGCTTAGCTTGAGGACGGAGAGAGAGAAACACGTTTCTCCCTTATTGTCGCTAGTCATCTTTATCACCAAGATTGTTCTAAGTTTTGGTATGACGAATATGTCTATTTTGATTTCCGTTTTATTCATGAGTATCTAAGTTTATTTGTTAGGGTTATGGAAACCTTGTAGTATACTCTCTATTGCTATGGGTTTGTGAATTTATGATGTGTCATGCCACTTATATCATTACTCTCTTCATTTTGATTGAATTCTCGTGGTTGCAAACATAGGGAATGCGCCATTATAGCAATAACTTGTTCGATAGAAAAGTTATTGTTTGGAAAAGAGAGTGTGACAAGAAAATAGGGTTTCCAACCTCTATTTTACACGTTAATGCCTTAGCAGGATTAACTTCTTGGAGAGTTCGTACAATTGGTTGTACACTTTGGATTCGAGAGAACTAAGGTGAATAAATCCTTGATGGTTGAAAAACACTTGGATTTGGAATTAGAATACATCTCTCTATAAGTGCATGCACGTATAAAATCCATATTACTCATAGTTAATAGAGAAGTAGAAGCTACAAGGTGGACATAACCCTAACTTGTCATTCTCTGTAATCAAATATAATTACACATATCATCTCATCGTTACACTAATAATATTATTGTGCACTTAAACCAAACCCCTCTTACCTTGGAATTTTCGACCAACAGTCTAATAATAATCGCAATACTTAGTGATCATAGTATTCCCTGTGGGATTCGAAACCCAACCCAGTTGGGTTCTATATTTGACAGCGACCGCTTACACTTTCTAACGAGAGTTGTAATTTGGGCGTATCAGAAGGCTGTAATATCTCGATTTGACACCTCCACTTGCCCACTAGTCTGTGGGTGATATAGAGTGGCTACTCTATGCTATTTCACCCCATATTTTGCTAAATCTGATCGAAACTCTTTGTTGCAAAAATGAGATCCTCCATTATTTATAATAGTGCGTGGTACTCCAAAGAGAGGGAAGATGTTCTTCTTGAGAAAAGCAACAACTCTCTTTCCTTTATTATCAAACAAGGCAACAACTTTGACCCATTTTGAGACATAGTCAACAAAAACTAAAACATACTTCATCCCATACGAGCTTACAAAAGGACCCATGATATCGATGCCCCAGACATCAAATAATTCCACTTAAAGCATCTTAGTCAAAGGCATCTCATGTCTTTTGGAGATTGACCTCTACCTCTAACATTGGTCGCATTTCAGCACAAACTTGTGGGCATCCTTGAATAATGTTGGCCAATAGTAACCACTCTTCAACACCTTCCTAGCCATTCGGTCACCTGCATAGTGACCTGTAATACCCTGATTTGCTGAACCAAAATGTTATACGGTGCTTATGACCCCAAGGGACCACAAGCTAATGCATGACTAATATCTGTACCTGTACACTTCATAATATACTTTTAGAACGAAAAACAAGAACAATAGGCCATAAGGTTCAACTGAATAGAATATCTGATAAATAATAACATCCATATAGGGTAACAAATACCCAAAACAACTGAAAGCTGAATCTAAAATCTGAACTAAATCTGAAAGCCTCTAAATACTGTCTGAAATAAGGAGTTGAAGGAACATGTCTCCAACTAACTCCGTCTTGCAAAACTAAATTGAAATAATGAATGAAATAAAATAATATCATCCTTAAATGGATGAGGACTCACTGCAACTCTACGACTGGAATGCTACTGCTGATTTGGAACTCATATCTCTGAACCTATGGTGTAACATGAAAGAAAGCACCATAGAACAAATACTTTAGTACGACTGGGAGTGCTGAGTATATGAGTGAGGTAGGCTAAATGAAATAGGGTTTACATGCATGAATAATGTTAACTGATTGACTAATATAAATGTGATACTGCAAGCATGCATACATAGTAACTGAGATCGTGAATACGTGATATCTGGATCTGTATGCTAATACATGGTTTACTGTTATCTAACATGACTGATACTGGAATTCTAATAGCATGGATGACTGTGTCTGACAGTCCTGAATCTGATGAAACTACCTGAGTTCCATACTGTAACTGAATTGATTGTAACTGATAGTCCTGGTATATTAAAATCTAAAGAACTATCTGAGTTCTTATACTGAGACTGGGACTGAAACTGTGGGAGGTAGTTGCTTAACTGACATGCCACAATAACGCATATAGCTAGTTTGGGGTCCAATCTCTGCCCCAACTGGAAGGGAGTCAATAACGCGCTACTAGTAAGGACAACCGTGAGTAACCCTTAGCTGGTAGGTACTCAAATGAGAATGGTGGGAACCCTAAACTGGCAGGTTAATCCACCTCATCCACCCTAATCTGGCAGGTTAAGATGTCTTAACCTATGATGGCTACATAGTTCTGGAACACAAGGATGACTACTAAGAATCACACCCTAAACGGGCAGGTGAGTTCCCATCCTTGGGTTCAGTCGGTGCTAACTTCTACTCCCATTTGAAGAGACTAAACATGATTTAACTGGCTGTACATGGATTGAGTAACTGACTTCCGTTGACTGATGGAATTGTACTACTATTTGAGAATTTATTGAGATTATGAGATTTCTGAGATTTCTTGAGTCACATGACTGACTGAGTTCTATAGATCATGGCTTGACTGAATTATAATGATAACATGACATGGTTCTAGGCACACAGCTATATTTTTTGGGTACTAGTACCCCCAGGACTCGATGGAAGGAAACTGACATACATAACTGACTTGATCATAAAATGGAGTCCACAATTCACCATATCATAAGTAGGGTATTTCACAGTAAGAATAGTTCTCAACATCTTACGTATGGAAGAGAAATTCATACAACATGTGTATACTTGCATAGCTTTAATATCATGCTCAATCCATATCACAACAACGACACATATCAATCAAGTGGAATTCATGTTAAATCATAAAGCATAGAGCATGGACTTGTCATTTAAGCACTATTAAATCATGGGACATGAATTATATCATCCTAGGCCTTTTATCAAACACTTTGCATACATTCTTTTAGCTTAGGTGTGTTATGGAATCTCACCATATTAAATCATATAAATATCATGGGTTTCAACTAACAAACACATATACTTCATGAAAATACCTTTAGATATCATCTTGAAACTTAAACAACAATCATCATGATGTACATGGTCATATCACAACAAGACAATCAAAATATAATATTTAAAACATGGTTCTTGAGCTCTAGGAACTAAATGGATCTATAGATGAACACTACGCATACCTTAGATGGAAGATTCTTGATGATTGATGGAGAAATTTGCTTGAACTTGAATCCCCAATTGAAAACCCTAATGTGCTATTGAGAGGATTTTGATAGAAAGAGTATGTTTTGGTTAAATAACGGCTTAATTCCCTGTTTATGGAATATATATAGGGGTGGAAAGATAACCTAAATACCCCTCTAGATGCGTCATTTAATTTCTGTGAAAATCACCCGATTTGGACCCCCAACGCGATGCGGAGATATCGTGTTGCCCCTCATTTGTGATCTAGAAACTCACCGCGGTGTGGTGGAATGCGGAGAGACACTGGAAATTGACAAACGTCATTTTGGCTTACGGCGCGATGCACCACTGACTGAAATGATGCTGCTAAAATTGTAAATCGCCATAACTTCTTCACTAGGTGTCCGTTTTAGGCGAATTTGGTATCAATGGAAAGCTTATTCAATTCTATACAATTTGGAGGTATAAATCTGCCAAAATAACATCTATAAATGAAGTTATTCTCGTTCAAAGATGACCTATGTGAAATCTCACATGAAAACTTGGTGGATTCAAAAGTTCTTAGCTTGGATTACTCTAAGTGACTCTTATGAACATGATTAATAGATCATAAGCTCTATTGTAACTAGGATAATATTCCTAATTCATGTACTCTATTTTGAATCATAGGATAAGAGGTTTCATGTGTAGGAACAATAGTTCATTTTCTAGCTTAGAAATATATGGGGTATTGCAATATCTCCCCTTAGGAAACATTCATCCTCGAATAAGACTGACTAAAATAGGGATAGATGATAAACTAGAGTACGCGCAAGACATACACTACTGGAACATGATCTCATGATGGACATGACTGATAAGATAAACATATCATGCTGGACATGCATATCTGATGTATGAGTAACTGATTCATGAATGCATAACTGAGATTTATGATAACTGAGTTCTCCCAATGAGAATACATATTTGATGCATGATTATACACTAGACTGATACATGAATGCTTGACTGAATATGCAATGGTACTTGATACCAGATTTATGATGAAATGTTAGCATGAACTGAATACTAAGTTGTATAGAATACTCAAACAAAAACTGAATAAGCTTGAGGAGAATTGTTACCTTGAGCTTAATCTAGATTGGCGGAGAAGAGGTGAGGATTTGGTATGTATGTCTGCTTTTTCTTCCCAAGTATCTCCCTCAACGGACTAATTTTGCCAAAGCACTTTGACTAGAGGGACTTTTTTGTTCCTCAGTCTACGAGTCAGATAGTCTAGAATTTCAACCGAAATTTCTTCATAGAAGAGACTGTTCTGACTGTCAATGCTCTGAATAGGGACTACAACTGATGGATCACCTATACACTTCTTAAGAAAAGATACATAAAAGACTAGATGAACTGAGGCTAGATCTGAAGGAAATTTGAGCTCATAAGCTACCTTGCCGAAGCGATATAGAGTCTTGAAGGGACCGATATATCAGGGAATGAGCTTTAGAGAGTCTTGAAGGGACCGATATATCGGGGAATGAGCTTTCCCTTCTTGCCGAACCGATTCACTCCCTTCATGGGAGAGATCTTTAGATACACATAATCGTCAACCTCGAACTCGAGATCCTTTCTACGAATGTTAGCATACGACTTCTGTCGGCTTTGAGCAACCCGGAGTCATTCTCTGATTAACTGGATTTTCTCTAAGGCATCGAATACTAAGTCAGGTCCTATGACTGAGGCCTCACTAACTTCAAACCACTCGATTGGAGATCTGCACCTCCTACCATAGAGAGCTTTGAACGAAGCCATTTTAATACTAGAATGATAGATACTGTTGTATGCAAACTCAATCAAAGGCAAGTGGTCATCTCAACTTCCCTTGAAATCAATTACACATGCCCATAGCATATCTTCAAGAGTCTGAATGGTCCTTTCTGCTTGACCATCTGTCTAAGGATGAAAAGTTGTACTGAGATTAACTTGGGTACCAAGACCCTTTTGGAATGCTTTCCAAAAGTGAGAGGTAAATTGGGTATCTCTGTTTGTGATGATGATAATGGAACACCGTGTAATCTACCAACTCCCTGATATAGATTTTGGTGTAATACTCGACTGAATTAGAGGTATGGACTGGAAGGAAATGGGCTGACTTGGTCATTCTATCTACAATGACCCAAACTGAATCATGCTGATGGCGAGTTTGAGGCAAGCCCATCACGAAGTCTATGTTCACTTCTTCCTACTTCCAAGTAGGAATGGTGAACTCCTGCATAGAACCACTAGGTTTCTGATGCTCTATATTAACCTGGTAATATGTAGGGTCCTTGGCCACAAATTTTGCCACATCTCTCTTCATTCCACTCCACCAATAGATCTCCCATAGGTCGCGGTACATCTTAGTGGCCCCCTAGATGAATAGAGTATCACGCACTATGCGCTTCTATAAGAATTTGCTACTATAAATCATCTACACCTGGAACATAGAGACGACCCTGACAATGAATGACACCATCTTTCCCTTGGGAGAAAACCTTTACTTTCTAATTCTGAACTGACTCTTTTAGCTTGATAAGGCTAGGATCCCTGTCTTGATTTTCTTTCACCTCAAAAACTAGAGATGACTCTGAACTATCCTGAACACATACACCACCCTCTAAAGAATCGACTAAGCTAACACCTAGTCTGGAAAGCTGATGGATTTTCTCAGTTATTTTTTTCTTGCTATCCTCAACGTGAGAAACACTAATCATGGAGAGTCTAATGAAAGCGTCGGCCATAATGTTGGACTTGCACGGATGATAAAGGACACTCATGTCATAATCTTTCAAGAGCTCTAACCACCTTCTCTGATGAAGATTGAGATCTTTCTGGGAAAAGATATATTGGAGACTCTTATGATCTGTGAAAACATCTACATGAACTCAATATAGATAATGCCTCCACATCTTCAAGGCAAATACTACGGTTTCTAACTTAAGATCATGAGTAGGATAATTATTTTCATGGGGCTTTAAATACCTGGAGGCGTAGGTTATGACCTTACCATGCTGCATGAGGACACAACGCAAACCTACTCTGGAGGTATCACAGTATACTAAGAACCCATCTGAACCATCTAGAAAAGCTAAGACTGGAGCTGAGGTGAGTCGAGTCTTAAATTCCTGAAAACTCTTCTTGCAAGGATCTGACCACTGAAACTTGACCCTATTCTAAGTCAATATGGATATGGGGGATGCAATAAAAGAAAATTCCTCAACAAACCACCTGTAATAGCCATCCAAACCCAAGAAACTCCTGATATTTGATGGAGAGACAGGGCGAGGTCAGTTTCTTATCACTTCAGTCTTCTGAGGATCTACTCTAATGCCATTACCAAAAATAATATGGCCAAGGAATGCTACTAACCTTAGCCAAAACTTGCACCTTACTGAATTTGGCGAATAGATGGTGATCTCTGAGAGTCTAAATAATAGTTCTAAGATGGTCTAAATGATCACGCTCTGTGCGGAAATAGACTAGGATATCATCTATGAAGACTATGATGAACATGTCCAAGTACTGCTTGGACAGATGGTTCATCAAATCCATGAAAGCAGCTGGGGCATTGGTAAGACCAAAGGACATAACTAGAAATTCGAAGTGACCATACCAAGTGTAGAAAAATGTCTTTGAGATATCACATTCTTTAATTCTGAGCTGATGATAGCCTGATTTGAGGTGTATCTTGGAGAAATAACTGGCACCCTGAAGTTGGTCAAATAAGTCATATATGGGAAGAGGATACTTGTTCTTGATCGTAACTTTGTTGAGCTGATGGTAATCATTACACATCCTGAGAGAACCGTCTTTCTTATGCACGAATAAGACTGGTGTGCCCCACGGGGAAATGCTGGGTCTAATGAATCCCTTATCTAAGAGATCTTTCAACTGATCCTTCAGTTCTTTGAAATCTGCTGGTGCCATTCTATATGGCAGAATAGAAATAGGATGAGTAGCTGGAATAAGGTCAATGCCGAAGTCTATTTCTCTTTCGGAAGGAATGCCTGGAAAATCTTTGAGAAACATGTCTGAATACTCATTGACAACTGGGACTGATTCAAGACTAGGAGATTCAGAACTGGAATCTTTAATATGCATGAGATGATACACACACCCCTTAGAAATCATTTTCCTTACTCGAAGGTAGGAAACAAGCTGACCTTTGAAAGATGAAGTACTACCCATCCACTCTAGGACGGGCTCATTTAGAAAATGAAATTAAACTATCTTGTTTCTGCAGTCACCTATGGAATAGCAGGAGTGAAGCCAATCCATGCCGAGAATGACATCAAAATCAGTCACTCTAACTCAACTATATCTATTGATGTGGATTTCTAAAATATCATAATCGGGCAGTTTTTGTATACCCACCGAGCTATGATGGTTTTACCCACTGGGGTAGAGACTGAAAAAGGCTTTGCTAAAATTTTAGGACTGATTCTGAAATTGCCTGCAATATAAGGAGTAACAAAAGACAAGGATGCACCTGGATCTAGCAAAGCGTAAACATAAACATGGAAAATTTATAATGTACCAGTAATAACATCAGGAGAATTTTCTTGATCCTGTTGGGTATGAAGAACATAGAGTCTGTTTGGCCGTTGTCCACTAGCAGTACTAGAAGTGGCACCTTGCTGATTTGGGCGACCGAACTGGGCTGTGGAATGATTCTACTAACCCTATAGACCTGACTGCAGACACTCTCTAATCCTGTGGCCTGGCTTTCCACAATTGAAACAAACATCGCTACCAGCTCTACAGGTACCCTTGTGTTTTTTACCATAAGTTTGACATAGGGGATTAGTTTGGGCACTGCTGACACCGCCCTGAGAATTAGAGCTTGGTGCTCGATCTCTGTTGCCATCTCTAAATTTTAGCACTGGGGCACTGGCGGAGGAAGAATCTGGAACTGCTGGCTTAGGACGGAACTGCGAACGGTTTCCTTCTTTTGGATTTGGGTTGACCAAAACTGAAACTGCCTGATCTTACTCTCTTGTTCTTCCTCTCCCTAGTCCTAATCTTTTGCTCCTATATTTGCTGAGCATGGGTCATAAGCCTGGCTAAAGTCATATCACTCTTCAGCATCGCAGACCTACACTTATTTACCACGCTATCATTCACTCCTGACGCAAACTTGCTCATCTTAGCCCTGTTGTCTACAACCACATAAGGGGGCATATCTGGCTAGCTGAGTAAATCTGAGAGAATACTTTTTAACCATCATATTTCCTTGCCTGAGATTGATGAACTCTAAAACTTTTGCCTTCCTCAGCTCTAGGGGAAAGAATCTGTCTAAAAAAGCCATGACAAATTCCTTCCACTCTATATGACCTGCACCATCTACCATCTCGGACTTTCACTGTTAGTACCAAGTGTGAGCAACATCCTATAACTGGTATGCGGCTAACTTGGCACTCTGACAAGAAGTAACTACCATGATGTCTATGACCTTCTGGACTTAGTCAATGAATTCTTGAGGGTCTTTATCAGACTTAGGCCTGAAGAAAGATAAAGAGTTTATTCGGGTGAAGTCCCAAATCCTAGCTGTGGCTGAGTTGGACTCTAGATTGGCCGAAATAACTGGTGGCTATTTATTTTGGGTAGCCACATACTGAGCATGTGTGGTAAATGTGGCCCTAAACTCTGCATGAGAAACATGTTTGCCCAAAGGATCTTCGGGCTGAGGAGTGGGCTGGTTTCTTCTCTTTGAAGGAATATTCTGAAATAAGAGAAGAATGGATAAGACTAAGAGTTTAACTTAAGATTATGCTCACTAGCAATACATGAATTCTGAAAGAGGGGAAACTGTTCCTAAAACATCTCATAGCCTCTTGCACATAAATGTGGCGTGCAACACACCCATGCACAAGACTTTACTAGATGCAGCTTTTAGACTTCCTAGGACTCTATTAAACATTAGGCTCTGATACCAATTTTGTAATGCCCCGATTTGCTAAACTGAGATGCTACACGGTGCTTATGACCTTGAGGTACCACAAGCTAAACCATGACTGATATCTGTACCTGTACACTGCATAATATACTTATAGAATGCGGAAAACATGAACAATAGGCCATAAGGTTCAACGAAATAGAATATTTGATAAATAAAAACATCCATATAGGGTAAAAAATACCCAAAACAACTGAAAGCTGAATCTAAAATCTGAACTAAATCTGAAAGCCTCTAAATACTATCTGAAATAAGAAGTTGAAAGAACATGTCTCCAACTAACTCCGTCTAGCAAAACTAAAATGAAATAATGAATGAAATAAAATAATATCATCCTCGAATGGATGAGGACTCACTGCAACTCTACGACTGAAATGCTACTGCTGATCTGAAACTCGTGTCTCTGAACCTATGGTGTAACATGAAAGAAAGCACCATAGCACAAATGTATCAGTACGACTTGGAGTGCTGAGTATACAAGTGAGGTAGGCTAAATATAAAAGGGTTTGCATGCATGAACAATGTTAACTGACTGACTAATATGAACGTGAGAGTGTAAGCATGCATACATAGTAACTGAGATTGTGAATACGTAATATCTGGATCTGTATGATAATACATGGTTTACTGTTATCTAACATGACTGATATTGGAATTTTGATAGCATGGATGACTATGTCTAACAGTCCTGAATCTAATGGAACTACCTGAGTTCTATACTGTAATTGAATTGACTGTTACTAACAATCCTGATATACTGAAATCTAAAGAACTATCTGAGTTTTTTTACTGAGATTGGGACTAAAACTGTGGTAGGTAGTTGCTTAACCGACATACCCCAATAACGCATATAGCTAGGTCGGGGTCCAATCACTGCCCTGACTAGAAGGGTGTCAATACCGCGCCACTGGTAAGGATAGTTGTGAGTGACCCTTAGCTGGCAGGTACTCCAATGAGAAGGGTGGAAACCCTAAACTGACAGGTTAAGCCCCCTCATCCACACTAATCTAGTAGGTTAATATGTCTCAACCTACGCTGGCTAGATAGTTCTGGAACACAAGGATGACTACAAAGAATCACACCCTAAACTGGCAAGTGAGTTCCCATCCTTAGGTTCACTCGGTGCTAACTTCTACTCCTATCTAAATAGGCTGAACATGATTTAACTGGCTGTACATGGACTGAGTAACTGACTTCTGTTGACTAATGGAATAGTACTACTATCTGAGAATTTATTGAGATCATGACATTTCTAAGATTTCCTGAGTCACATGACTGACTGAGATTTATAGATTATGGCTTGACTGAGATTATCATATCATGATAACGTGACATATCTCTAGGTACACAACTACATTTTTTGGGTACTAGTACCCCCAGGACTCGATGGAATGAAACTGACACACATAACTAACTTTATCATAAAATGGAGTCCACAATTCACTATATCACAATTAGGGGATTTCACACTAAGCATAGTTCTCAATATCTTACGTATGAAAGGAAAATTCATACAACATGTGTATACTTGCATAGCTTCAATATCATGCTCAATCCATATCACAACAATGACGCATATCAATCACATGGAATTCATGTAAAATCATAAAACATAGAGCATAGACTTGTCATTTAAGCATTACTAAATCATGGGACATGAATTCTATCATCCTAGGCCTTTTATCAAACACTTTGAATGCATTCTTTTAGCTTAGGTGTATTATTGAATCTCACCATATTAAACCATATAAATATCATGGGTTTCAACGAACAAACACATATACTTCATGAAAACACCTAAGATATCATCTTGAAACTTAAACAGCTATCATCATGATGTACATGGTCATATCACAACAAGACAATCACAATATAATATTTAAAACATGGTTCTTGAGCTCTATGAATGAAATGGATCCATAGATGAACACTATCCATACCTTAGATAGAAGATTCTTGATGATTAATGGAGAAATTTGCTTGAACTTGAATCCCCAATTGAAAACCCTAATGTGTTCTTGAGAGGATTTTGAGAGAAAGAGTATGTTTTGGTGAAATAAGTGCTTAATTATGTGTTTATGGAATATATATAGGGGTGGAAAGATGACCCAAATAACCTTCTAGATGCGTCATTTAATTTCTGTGAAAATTTCTCGATTTGGGCCCCCGACGGGATGCGAAGATATCACGTTGCCCCCCATTTGTGACCTGGAAACTCAATGCGATGTGGTGGAATCATGGAGAGACACTGGAAATTGACAAACGTCATTTTGGCTTACGGCGCGATGCGCCAGTGACTGAAATGATGTTGCTGAAACTTTAAATCGGCATAACTTCTTCACTGGGTATCCGTTTTAGGCAAATTTGATATCGACAGAAATCTTATTCAATTATCTACAATTTGGGGGTATAAATCTGCCAAAATACCACCTATAAACCAAGTTATGCTCATTCAAAGATGACCTATGTGAAATCACACACGAAAACTTGGTGGATTCAAAAGTTCTTAGCTTGGCTTACTCTAAGTGACTCTTATGAACATGCTTAACACATCATAAGTTCTATTATCACTAGGATACTCATCCTAATTCATGTACTCCAATATGAATCACAGGATAGGATATTTCATGTGTAGGAACAACGGTTCATTTTCTAGCTTAGAAATATATAGGGTATTACATGACCTCCAACTAGGGAAGTATGACATGCTTCCAATATGCACAATACATCCACTTCTGGCACACATCTCCTTATAATATTGTCAGCACATAATTAAAAAAGATACGGCTAATCCCAGAAGTAATGTGTCACATCATGCAGGAATTTCTTTCTTTGATGGAAAGAAAGATTTTCTGGAATGACCTCAGTCACAACATAATTTGCAAAATCACCGTACCAAGGGAATTTTTCCACAGCAGCAAGCAAGATCTCCTCATCAGGAAATGCATCATTTATCTCCATTTCATTACTATTTTCTTGCTCACCTTCCATTCTAGACAGATGATCCGCAACCTAATTTTCACACCCTTTCCTATCTTTGACTTCAAAGTCAAATTCTTGTAGCGATTACACCCATCTAATCAGCCTTGGTTTTGCATCCTTCTTAGCTATAAATACCTCAAAGATGCATGGTCATTGTGAACTACCACCTTGGTCCCAAGCAGATAAGCCCTGAATTTCTCAAAAGCACTCAGTGACGATGTAGTTCTTTTGCTCTCCATTCAGTGCTTTGCTGGCATAATATATTGGATGAAATAGTTTTTTTCTCTTTTGTCCCAATACAGCTCCAAGGGCAACACCACTTGCATCACACATGATCTCAAACGATTTTGACCAGTCCGGTGCAACAATGATAGGGGCCTCAACTAGTTTCTTTTTAAGGCATTAAAATGCCTTCAAGCACCCATCATCGAAGAAAAACTTCACTTCTTTCTTCAAAAGTTTGCAATGTGGATTTTCAACTTTCGAGAAATCTCTTATAAACCTCCGATAAAAACCAGCTTGCCCAAGAAAACTACGCACTCCTTTCACTGAAATGGGTGGTGGTAGTTTCTCAATAACTTCAACCTTGGCACGATCAACTTCTATTCCTCTTGATGAAATTTTGTGCCCGAGAATGATGTCTTCCTTTACCATAAGGTGGCATTTCTCCCAATTAAGCATCAAATTAAATTCAACACATTGTTGCAAGGCCATACTCAGATTTGCCAAACACAACTCAAATGAGTCTCCCACCACAGAAAAATCATCCAAGAATACCTTTATAGTGTCCTTCACCATATCCGAGAAGATAGAAATCATACACCGTTGAAAAGTAGTGGGTGCATTGCACAGCCCAAACGGCATTCTCTTAAATGCAAAGGTGCCATATGGGCGCGTGAATGTCATCTTCTCCTAATCTTCTAGAGCATTACAAATTTGATTATATACAGAATAGCCATCTAAGAAGCAGTACCATCCCCTTCTGGCCAATCGATCAAGCATTTGGTCCATAAAGAGCATCGGGAAGTGGTCTTTCAAAGTCTATGAATTTAGTTAGCGGTAGTCTATAAACACTCTCCACCAAGTCACAGGACTAAGTAGAATCAGCTCATTCCTGTCATTTGCAACCATATTCATGCCCCCTTTCTTGGGCACGCATTGAACTTGGCTCACCGATTTTCTGTCTGAAATAGGATAAACCACTCTTGCATCCAACCACTTAATAATTTTCTTCTTAACCACCTCTTGCATTGGTGGGTTAATACGGCGATGGTGCTCGATGGTCGGAGTATAATCTTCCTCAAGTTGTATTTTATGCGTGCAGATGCTAGGGGGAATGCTAATAATATCTGCGATAGTCCATTCGATTAATCTCTCGTACCTTTAAAGTACTAAAATAAGTGCTTTTTCCTGTTGCTCACCCAAATCATCTGCAATAATAATAGGAAGTGTGTTTCCATGGCCCAAAAACACGTACCTTAAATGCCCAGTGTAACGCCCTGAAAAACGGGTCTCGAAGCGTCACACGGGGCTTGAATTTATGCATTCTATGTTGCATTTGGAGTGAGAAACAATGTGGTGATGAGTGTAACGAATGGTTTCAGTTGTATGCTCTATTCCCTATCTAATATTGGCATTTCTAGCACCATTCAAGGATGAATATTTCCAAGGGGGGATGATGTAATACCCCAAGAAATTTTTCGTTGAAATTTTGTGCGTAAACGTGTTGAGTTCTATCTTCTAAAATGAATTATAAATTTTCCATGTGGAATGTCTTAGATTATTACCCACATTGTGTGTATTATCAAATAATCTTTCCAACGATATGTGGATCATCCAAAATAGACACCCGAGCAACGAGTTATAAAGATTTCGATCGAATTGTGAATAGTAGTGAACAGTAAAATGTGCAGGAAAAAGTACTGAGGCCTGACGTATTTTTGCTCCAACTTTAAATGATCATTACTCCTTGTACATAATGATTGGGTGATTTACTATATATGAACGGAAAGCTCTGCGAGTTCTTTTTCCGATGAAATTGGTTTCATCCAATTTGTCTATTGGAGGAAAAAGTTATGGTCGATCTACTTCAGCCTATCAAAAGTAAATTTTTGGGTCAACTTCAAATGATCATAACTCCTTGTACACAATGATCTGGGTGAGATACTATATATCAACGGAAATATATGAGAGTCCTATTTCTAATGAAATTAGTTTCATCCAATTTGGATATCGGAGTAAAACGTTATGGTTGATCTACTTCAGACTATCAAAACAGTCCACCAAAGAACAGATTCAAGAATTATTTGATTTTTAGGGGCATTTTGGTCATTTCCCCTCACCTAAAATCTATCCAAACCCTATATTAAAGCTTATTAGAAGCATTATATGTTATATTTTATCAAATTCCCTCAAAAAGAAAACCCTAAGCTCCTACATCCAACTTTAAGAACCTCCAAAGTACACCATTAATTTTGCAAATTTATTCAAGATTCCAAGTTCCTAGTTCAAGAACTCCAAGAACCATCATTCAAAGGCACGATTAACATCTCAAAAATGAGTATTGATCTAAAATTCATCATTCAAGGTATGTGGGGTTTTTCAACAAGAACTCTCTTTTGTTCTTGTGCCCAAAGTAATTTTCTTTACAAAGGCATGATTTTTATTTGATTTTTATGAATTTGAAGCATGAACCCATATCTTATGATGATTATTATGAAATCTTGATGTTTATGATTTTGAAAGATGAATTTACATGTGTGGAGATATAAAACATGAATCTTGAATGATATTTATCGTGATTTTGATATTTGGGTCGTGAATCCCCATTGAAAATTGTATTTTTTTGAGAAAGTGTGTGTTATAAGCACGTTGATGTTGAATATTTGAGATATTTTGAATGATTTGACCTTTTGGTCTTAATGAAGTTGTTTTGAACTCGAGTATGAAAGAAATCCACAACGTGGTTGATTTTGATAGATGGGAAGCGTGATGGATCCCGATGTATATTTATATATTACTGAAATTGTTTTGTTGTGGATTGTCTTTGAAATGATCTGAGCTAAGTCCAGGATAAAACTTTAGCACCGAGTGGGAGGTATAAAGCGACCTCAATTCCCTAGAACTACGTGCCCCCGTAGGAGTGAGCCTGAGGTTGATTTATATAGTGATCACTAGTTTGTGTGGATTTGATATCGATAGTCCTACTCCGATCCCAAGGATAGGATGGCTCTTCCCAACATGGATTGTACGTTGGACTCCATGTATCTCACATGGTTTATGTCGGTTATGGGATCTCCCAGTGTGTGTGTGTTTCTTTGTGTCTATGATGAATGATGAAGTGATTTAAAATTGGAATTGTGAAAGTTATTCTTTCGAAAGATTTAAATGATATTTATATTATGAGAATTGATATTCTTGATGAACTGAAAGTGATTGACAAATTATATGATGATTCACATGTGTTATTGTACTCATTTCATCCTCTCATGATTATGATGATTTTCTTCAGGCTATGTAAGTCTTTCATACATTCTGCATATTTCTTATAAATATTTATGATGATGATATTTATACAACTGCATACACCCCCATATACTCAGTTCCTTTCCATGGTACTGACCCACATCTTCGGATGTGGGCTGCATTTTCTCAGAATGTAGGTTTAGGTGCTCAGTTCCAGGTTCGACAGTGATTTTTTAGGTACGCTGTTCTACATCCTCTATTGTGGTGATTCCTCATGTTCCAAGGACGTAATGTCTGATGTTGGTTTCACGGAATCATTTACATTTGATAATTGAGTATGAGTCAGTTGGGGCATGTCTCAATGGCTCGCTGGTTCTGTTGATTTTCTTAGAGGCTTGTCAGACTAGTATAGATGTTGGGAGTTGATTAATAAGTCGTATTTTGTTATTGTTTTGAAATTCTTTTATTCTTGGATGATGATTACTCTGTTGATATTTGAGGGTTATTTATGGAAACCCCATTGATTCATGTTGAACTGAATAAAAATAGCTCAAAGGGTTAGCTTGGGTCTACTCATAGCCTCAAGGATCGTGTGATGCTTTGAGACCTATTTTCCGAGGCGTTACACCCAGGAAGATCTTTTAATTCCAACACCGGTGGCTCTTCAATGGATGGCTTAGCCGGCGATGTCGGTTGATTTGCAAGATCAAGGTCTAGATTCTTAGGAGCATAAGTGTATGAGCCCATTCCTGACAAACCACAAACAGTGTCTTTGTATTCCGCAATGACTTCACGATCAAAATTCATCATAACTGCGGCTAAAGGCTCGACAATAAGTTGCTTTTGTATTGACATCTCCTCTTCATCCTCATAATACATATCAACTACTGAGAACACACTTATTTCTTTATGCTGCTTTATTGACTTGCGCATATCAAATTTTACCACCTCATCATTCATCCTGAATAAGAGCTCATTCGCTCTCAAATCAATCAACACACTTTTGGTTGCAAGGAAAGGTCGACCTAAGATTATGGGCACCTCATAGTCCACCGCGCAATCCAGAATCACAAAATTTGCAGGGAATATGAAGCTAGATACCTTTACCAATAATCATACAAAATACCAATAGGTCATTTTGGTGGGTGTGGTATTTCCCAGGCCCAACTTTCTATATACATCTAGCGGCATCAAATTAATGCTTGCTTCTTGATCATATAATGCCTTAGCAAATTCCATAGACCCAATCGTACAGGGAATAGTGAATTCTCCTGGATTTGGCTTCTTCTGGACCAAAGTCCGAATAGAGATAACACTATAATAGAGGAGATTATTGTGATGCCCTGGAAAATTTTTTTGTTAAGATCTCGGACGAAAATATGTTGAATTCTATTCTTTATCATGATTAATAATTTTTATTTTTAGAATTTATAGATATACGACCCATTATTGCGTAGATCATCGAATAAGCTTTCCAACGATATATGGATCATCCAAAACGGACACTCGAGCGATGAGTTATGATCATTTTGATCTAATCATGAATAGTGGTGAACAGTAAATGTGCAGGAAAAAAATACTGAGGCCAGGTGAATTTTAGGGTCAACTTCAAATGATCATAACCCCTTGTACATAATGATCTGGGTGAGATACTATATATCAACAGAAAGCTCTGAAAGTCCTCTTTCCAATGAAATTGGTTTTATCCAATTTGGCCATCGGATAAAAAAGTTATGGTCGATCTACTTCAGCCTATCAAAACAGTCCACCAAAGGAAAGATTTGCCATTATTTGATTTTAAGGGTATTTTGGTCATTTACACTACAATCCATTCGGGTAAACCATGGATTTAAGTCCATTAAGAGCATTCAATAGCTCATTTTTCTCCAAAATTTCCTAAGGCTCAAACCCCAACCCTACTACTCTAAATTTCATTCTTCTATGTCTCTTGATTGAACCGTAGAAATTTCAAATTGATCTGGGATTCGAGTTGATCATGTTAAGTGCTTCGAGAAGCACCCTTTATTTTCATGAATAAAGTTTCAAAGTCGGAAGTTCATATTCATCTTCCATTTTTAGGTATGTGGGGCTTTGAACAAGATTATCCTTTCGATCTTGTGCCTGGTATTTTTGTTGAATTACATTGACATGAGATTTTACATATTTTACTATGAATTGGAAATATGGTTCTATATCTTATATTATTATCCATAAGCTATGGGATTATATCATCCGATATGTATATGATGTTGAGATGGAATTATGTCTAAAAAGTATTTGATTATGAGAGTATGATGATTTAATTTGTTAAGCCTTGATTTATACTATCATTCCACTATTTCCTTACTATGAATTTATAATTGATATTGGAAATTCTATATCCCTACTATGGGTTGATGTCTCAAGTACCTTTAAATGAGAGTTGGATGGCAAATTGAGAAATGTTGATATTGAAGTTGCAATGAGTCTTGGTATTTTCCGAATGGTTTTGATGAGTTAAATTATTGAAAATATTATGTATTGAGTCTTCATATCCTTGTCCAAATGTCAAGTCGGTTATGGTTCAATGCATTGATACCTTGTTGATGTTGAGGAAGATTAAAATATTTTGAGCTAAAATGTGTTAGAGTTAGGAATCCACAAATTGATATAATTTGATAAATGAGAAAGAGATTTGATTTGGTCTTTATGATAGACCCTTGTGATGGATTTCCTAACACGTTGTGAGTTTGTCGGGGAGTAGTACTTAGTACCGAGAGGAAAATTTGTTATTTCCCCAAACCTATTTGCCACCGTAGGTTTGTTTGATGATGATATGATTGGCCAGAGAGTCCGATTGTGATTATTACAGTTTTAAGGTCTTACTCCCCGATAAAGAGTATGATGCTCCCGCCAACGGGGTTTTCAAATATTGGTATTCCACGTAGCTCACGTGGGGTTGTCGGTTATAGGAAACTCCCCTGTCCATAAGAGTCATGTTTATTGAAATACCGAGTTACTCTGAGTTTTGATGTGGTAAGTCAAGTTGCCTATGAGGATCTATAATGATTTATGAGGTTTTTCTCCTTCATTTCCTATCTAAGATGTTATGAGTTACATGATTCAATGTCACTCAAGCCAGGTGTATCATTATGGTCCGTATATACGTTTTTACAAAATTTATGATATTATTTATATTTTGCATGTGCCCCTACATTCTTAGTACGTATCTTGTGCTGACCCACATATTTCTCTATGGGGTACATTCTTACTATGATGTAGGTTCAGGTACTCTGCCGTAGTCGTGACAGTGATATCCGAGTGCCGTATCTATGTTCCTTCAGTGATGAGTCCTCATGGTTTGAGGACCAAGTTGCTAGTTTTGGTGCTATTGTTTTGTGATCCCTTTGGCCTGTTAAGTCAGTTCGGGGTTTGTCCTAATGACTCGTTGGTTTTGCTGTATAGAGGCTATGTCAGACTAGTGTATTGTTGGGTTGGTTTGTGTATAGAAATTCCATATATGTACAGTCTAATGATATTCCATATGATGTGCGATGTGAGATGATATGTACTTATATATATCCCCTTAGCGTAGCGTGTATGTTTTTATGTTGGAACCCAAGGGTAGTGTTTTGGCTTAAAGGGTTAGCTTGAGGCTACGTGTAGACTTGGGCACCGTGTGGCATCACGGGATGATATTTCAGGGTGTTACAAACTTGGTATCAGTGCCTAAGGTTGTGAAGAGTCCTAAGGAGTCTAACAAGCCACGTTACGTAAAGTCTTGAGCATTGGTGTGTAGCGCGCCATACCTATGATCAAGAGGCTACGGGGCGTTCTAGGAAAAGTTGTTTCTTTCTTTCTACAAGAGTATATCATGCTTACAACTGTTTCCTTCTGCTGTTAATTCGTGTGTTCTTATGACAGAAAATGCCTCCACGTCGAGCTCGCAAAAACAACAACCAACCTCAACCCGTTGATCCGTTACATCAGACGGTATCCCATGCCTAATTTTGGGTAGATTTTCAGACACTAGCCCAGGCATTTACGACCAATACTCAGGCCAACACTCCATCTCCACAGGAAAAAAATTCAGTAGCAGCACGAATTCGTGACTTTATACGGATGAATCCGCCAGAGTTGTATGGGTCGAGAGCAGGAGAGGACCCGTAGATGTATGTTGATAAAATAAAGAAAATTACACAGATTATGCATGTGACCGAGGAATAAAGTATGGAGCTGGCTTCTTATCGGTTGAAGGATGTTGCCTATGACTGGGTGCAGATATGGAATAAGGGTAGAGAGGAAGATACCGCTCTGGTGACTTGGCAATTGTTCCAAGATGCTTTCTTGGATAGATTCTTTCCTCTTGAGTTACAGGAAGCTAATATAGAGGATTTTATAAATTTGAGACAAGGCTCCATGTTGGTTAAGGAGTATTGTCTTAAGTTTAATCATCTATCGAAGTACGCTCCTAATATGATGGCTGACTCGAGGACTAGTATGAGCAAGTTTCTAACTGGTGTGTCGAGTTATGTGGTGAAAGAATATAGATCTGCTATGATCAACAGGGAGATTGATCTTACTAGGTTAATGATTCATGCCCAATGGATTGAGTCAGATAAGATAAAGGAAACAGAAAGAGTAAGAGGGATTAAGAGAGTCAGATCGGAGCAACAGGGGTCTGGTCAAACTAGATTCTCTGGAGGGAGTCACCCTCAGTTTCAGAGATGTCTATTTATACCTGCACTTTCCTCAGCTAGTGCTCCTGTATATCGGGGAAGGTAGGAGCTCGGGCATAGCTCGATACCTTCCAGGTCTCAGGACAGTGTAAGCAACCGGCCTCATCCTTCTTCGTGTGTTAAGTGTGGTAATGGCCATTTTGAGGAGTGTTATATGGGGTAGCGGGGCTGTTTTGGTTATGGCAAGTTGGGCCACATACTTAGAGACTTCCCGTATGCCAGACAGCGAAGTCGTGATGCCCGTCCCCAAAGTCAGGCTACCAGTGCCCCCCCCGCAGCCCGTCCAGTTCCTCCTCAGGGTGCTTTATCTAGTACTGCTAGCGGTCAATGGAAGAATCATTTTTATGCTATACCACCTCATCAGGAGCAGGAGGACTCTCTCGATGTTGTCACTGGTATGCTCCGTGTTTTCTATTTTGATGTCTATATATTGATGGACCTCGGTTCAAGTTTTTCTTATGTGACACCTATGGTCGCTGTAAATTTTGAAATGGATCCTGAACTAATTTCTGAGCATATTTTGGTTTCTACTCTAGTAGGAGAGTCTGTCATTGCTAAGCGGGTGTATAAGAAAATGTGTTGAATTCTATTCTTTATCATGATTAATAATTTTTATTTGTAGAATTTATAGATATGCGACCCGTTATTGCATAGAGCATCGAATAAGCTTTCTAACGATATATGGATCATCCAAAATGGACACTCGAGCGATGAGTTATGATCATTCCGATCTAACCGTGAATAGTGGTGAACAGTAAATGTGCAGGAAAAAAAATACTGAGGCCAGGCAAATTTTAGGGTCAACTTCAAATGATCATAACTCCTTGTACATAATGATCCGGGTGAGCTACTATATATCAACAGAAAGCTCTGAAAGTCTTCTTTCCAATGAAATTGGTTTCATCCAATTTGGCCATCGAATAAAAAGATTATGGTCCATCTACTTCAGCCTATCAAAACAGTCTACCAGAGGACAGATTTGACATTATTTGATTTTTAAGGGTATTTTGGTCGTTCATACTCCAATCCATCCAGGTAAACCATGAATTTAAGTCCATTAAGAGCATTCAATAGCTCATTTTTCTCCAAAATTTTCTAAGGCTCAAACCCCAACCCTACTACTCCAAATTTCATCCTTCTATATCTCTTGATTTAATTGTAGAAATTTCAAATTGATTTGGGATTCGAGTTGATCATGTTAAGGGCTTTGAGAAGCACCTTTTATTTTCCTGAATAAACTTCTGGAGTCGGAAGTTTATATTCATCTTCCATTTTTAGGTATGTGGGGCTTTGAACAAGATTATCCTTTCGATCTTGTGCCCGGTATTTTTGTTGAATTACATTGACATGAGATTTTACATATTTTACCATGAATTGAAAATATGGTTTTATATCTTATATTATTTTTCATGAGCTATGGGATTATCTCATTCGATATGTGTGTGATGTTGAAATGGAATTATGTCTAAAAAGTATTTGATTTTGAGAGTATGATGATTTAATTTGTTAAGCCTTGATTTATACTATCATTCCACTATTTCCTTATTATGAATTTATAGTTGATATTAGAAATTCTATATCCCTACTATGGGTTGATGTCTCAAGTACCTTTAAATGAGAGTTGGATGGCAAATTGAGAAATGTTGATATTGAAGTAGCACTGAGTCTTGGTATTTTTCGGATGGTTTTGATGAGTTAAATTGTTGAAAATATTATGTATTGAGTCTTCATATCCTTGTCCAAATGTCGAGTCGGTTATGGTTTAATGCATTGATACCTTGTTGATGTTGAGGAAGATTAAAATATTTTGAGCTAAAATGTGTTAGAGTTAGGAATCCACAAATTGATATAATTTGATAAATGAGAAAGAGATTTGATTTGGTCTTTATGATAGACTCTTGTGATGTTGTGGTGGATTTCCTAACGCGTTCTGAGCTTGTCGGGGAGTAGTACTAAGCACCGAGAGGGAGATTTGGTATTTCCCTAAACCTATGTGGCACTGTAGGGTTGTTTGATGATGATATTATTTGCCTGAGAGCCCGATTGTGATTATTCTAGTTTTAAGGTCATACTCCCTGGGAAAGAGTATGATGCTCCCACTAACGGGGGTTTCAAATATTGGTATTCCACGTATCTCACGTGGGGTTGTCGGTTATAGGAAACTCCCCTGTCCATAAGAGTCATGTTTATTGAAATACCGAGTTACTCTAAGTTTTGATGTGGTAAGTCAAGTTGCCTATGATGATCTATAATGATTTATGAGGTTTTTCTCCTACATTTCCTATCTAAGATATTATGAGTTACATGATTCAATGTCACTCAAGCCAGGTGTGTCATTATGGTCCGTATGTACGTTTTTATGAAATTTATGATATTATTTATATTTTGCATGCGCCCCCACATTATGATATTATTTATATTTTGCATGCGCCCCCACATACTTCGTACGTATCTTGTGCTGACCCACATATTTCTCTATGGGCTACATTTTTACCATGATGTAGGTTCAGGTACTCAGCCGTAACCGTAACAGTGATATCCGAGTGCCGCATCTATGTTCCTTCAGTGGTGAGTTCTCATGGTTCGAGGACCAAGTTTCTAGTTTTGGTGCTGTTGTTTTGTGATCCCATTGGTCTGTTGAGTCAGTTGGGGGTTTGTCCCAATGGCTCATTGATTTTACTGTATAGAGGCTATGTCAGACTAGTGTATTATTGGGTTGGTTTGTGTATAGACATTCCATATATTTACAGTCTAACGATATTCCATGCCATGTGCGATGTGATATGATATGTACTTATATATATATCCTTAGCGTAGCATCTATGTTGTTGTGTTGGAACCCAAGGGTAGTGTTTTGACTTAAAGGGTTAGTTTGAGGCTGCGTGTAGCCTTGGGCACCGTGTGGCATCTCGAGATAATATTTTGGGGCGTTACAATTATCCTCTAGGTCATAGCTCACCACTCTTTTCTTAGTCACAAGGTCCTTTATAAACTTCGCATATCCTGGAATTCGCTCGAGTGCCTCAATTAATGGCACATTCACCGTAAATTGTTTTAGCATTGCCATGAACTTGCTGAATTTTGTATCATCAGCTTTTTTCCTTAATTGTTGAGGAAAGAGAGGTGGTGTTCTTGAGAGAGTTTTCAACATTACCTCCTTCTCCTTCTCTTTCACTTTTTTCTAGAGGACCATCAGAACCATCCAGCTTCTCAGACTTCACTAGACATTCTTCTTTGGGTTCATTTTCTGCCTCAGTCATATCTTCAACCAAGCTTTTGCCCATAAAAGGTACCGGTAACATCTTACCACTCCTAGTGGTAATCGCCATACATAAGCCATTATTCTGCGGATTCTAGACCGTATCGCTTGGTAATGTTCCACTCTTTCCCTGGTTAAATACTGTGGAGAGTTGGCTCATCTACTGCTATAACTGTTTGATTGCGGTGGATTCTAAGCTTACTAACTGACTAATAGATGACATATAGATCTTCATGGTAGTCATACCAGAGTTGGTAGCCTCCACTCGTTTTAGCAACTTAGCCTTCATGTCCCCCAAGGACAGCTTTTCAGAACTTGTTGTAGCAGCCTCACAATTTCCAGGAGGGACATAGAGCCCGCTCCTATCATTATTATTCCTCCAATTTCCCTGCTCCCTATCTTTATAACCAGGCTTATCATAATAATTTCAACCTTGATTCCCTTGTCCATTGCCTCAGAAACCCCCCTGATTAGTAACATAGTTCGACTCTTCTTCTACATCCGCATCAATTCTATCTTGAGATCCCAAAACTTTTACCTTCTCAGTCTTACCTGAAAGAAAGTACTTGGTTAGCATATCCATTTTCATTTTTAGGTGAGCCATGTCTTGGTCACACTCCTCATCTCTTCTGCATTGTTCCACAGTCATGCCTACAAAAATAGTGGGGTTGGCTACCACAGAGTCTCTAGTATGCATGCCTGACTCTGTTTGGTCATTCTTTCTAACATCTCTGAAGCCTTTGGGAATGTAAGTTCAATAAATAAACCACCCGCACTATTATCTACAATTGGTTTTGTGATAGAGTTAAGAGCCCTGTACAAAGTCTCCATCAAGTGTATGTCCATCATATTGTGGTTCGGACACTGTGTCAGCTTCTTTTTAAATCTCTCCTAGGTTTCATGCAAGGCTTCAGTTGGGAGCTGCCTAAAGTTACTAATCTCATCCTTCAACTGTACCCTCCTGGAAGGCGAAAAGATCCTTTCTAGGTAAGCTCCTTTCAACTGCCTCCAGTTGGTAATAGAATTGGGTGTCAGCTCATTAAGCCACAATGTTGCCTCCCTAGAAAGAGACACCAAAAACAACCTCAATCGGATAGCATTCTGACCCACTCCTGGGTTATCAAAAGATTTACAGACGGTGATAAAGTTCACCAAATACAAGTTTGGGTCATCCCCAGGAAGGCCACCAAACAACCCCTTCAGATTGAGGAGTTGAATCACAGTACTCATAATGTTGAATTTTTCCCTAGGTGCCAACTGTGGAGGAACAATTGCACCAGTTTCACTTGCTCCATCCATTCCATCATCATCATCATTAAGGTCATATTGGATCGGCTAGTAATCTTGCCTCTCTCAGAATGGACGGTTCCTATTAGCATTATGTTGTATTGGTGCAGCTACTTGCTCTGCACACCTTGGGTTACCAGGATTTAGCAACTCCTCATCTCCCAAATCTTCATCCTCAGGATTTGGATGTCGTGCTTGTTTCCCGACATTTTGCACATTCACCTGAGCTCTAGCTAAGGCTGCTAGTCTGTCAGCCTCTTGGTGGTCTGCCATTCTTCCGATTCATTGTGGTTCCAGATTAAGTGGTACTAATGGTTCTCCAAAACTTCTGGTTCTTGGCATACACTACAAAGATCCTACAATAAACAAAAACAACAAATAAACGTAAAACTAGGAAACTTGACTAATAGTCAATTAGCGCACACAGACTTTAATTTATAACCGTATTCCCCGACAACGACATTATTTTTGATAATGCTCAAACTACACCTCTCTAATGAGAATGTAAGCGATCGTTATCAATATATAACCTAACTAGGTTGGGGTCGAATCCCACAGGGAATATGGTGTGAACTTAAGTGTGAGTTAATCAACTGATAGTTGGATGTTTCTTGAAATAGGGGGTTTTGAGTTTAACAAATAATTGTTGGTCACTTTAGCTTCAGTGTTTGTAATCAAGAGTTTATGAAAAACCAGAATTATGTTCACTGTGGGTTTTGGTACTTGACAGATGATAATAGTGATTCAAGATTCTCACAGTAAATAGGACAACAAATTATCTTTATCAAAGTTATGCGTAAATGTCTCTCGACCTATTTAAGCATTTAATTACCTAATCCTCTCGGACTTAGGGAATTTATATTCACTGACCAGACTTTACCTCAGGTTAATCAACCTTGTTACAACGTCAATTATTGAATGGAAGTTTTTAGTGCTTCCAAGTCCCTGTCAATAATTCACTTCCTACTGTATTTGATTTCATATCTCAAGCAAATCAAAACAAGTGCTATCTATTATTTGCAACCAATAGATAATGATTAAAATCTTGGAATTATCAAGGAGTCCTATTACTTTTTGAATCTTAAACACTTAGCATCTTACCAAAACTTAACCCATAGATCCCATAATTCGGGCTAGAGGGGTTTATCCACTCATAATGTAATGATCGTAACAACTAGATGAATTCATAATTTGAAAGATAAACTTACCACAAGATGAATAATAACTAGTGATTCTCAGATTAGATCACAATAGGAATCCCCAAAGTATTGATGGAAATCTGTTCAAAGTTAATTGTTTTTCAAGCCAAGAAACTAGAGAGAAAAGTAACAAAATACGTGTCTCCAAAAGATGTTCGAAACTTCTTAGAAAACCCTAAACAATGCTTTAAATAGTTCACCCTAATTATGGAAACAAAATCATAGAGTGCAATAATTTTTCGAACAGGTGACGCCATTCGTGATACCTTATCAAGAGGCAGACAAATTATCACAAATGTCATCAGGTCTTCTTTGATTTTGACATTCGCTGCCTTAGGCTAATGATGAACTATGACAGCCTGTTAGATCTTTGATGACTTATCACGAATGTCATCATTTATTAACCTCAGCTCCCATGTTCTGCCTTAGACTGATGACAATTTTGACGACTTATTAACTCCTTGATGGCTTATCACGAAATATCATCACAACTTTTAGCTGAGGTCCATTCTCTATCTAAGGTTGACAATGAAGCTGATAACTTATCACAGGGATGACGACTTATCAAGAATGTTTTCAGTCACACTTCTCTTCTTTTTGCTTCAGATTTCAACTTTTTTGCTTCCATCCTTGTTGGTTCTTTAGCATCTTAGCTTCTACTGCAAAATCAAAGATAAAACACTCAAAAATGACAAAAGTTGCTTAAGACTTTGTAATTATTCTCAGTTAAAAGCCTCAAATGTGTTAGCATCAACTCACATATCAACGTGCTAAGGAATGCCTTATTTCATCACTCGAGCACGAATGATCCTAAGGGAGAGAGAATAAAACACTCGATATTTTGGTCCTTGAAAATTCCTTGACCCTTGAGCTTACTGTCCAGACTACAACTCTTCCTATGAGTCGTAAAGTATCTTGATGGGTCTTATAACCCAAGTCATAAGGTGTCTAGTGATATTTTCCTGAGTAACCTCCTTGGTGATGACTTGAGGTCATGAGTTGTAATGAATCCATACGAGTCGTAAGGTGGAAATGATAGGGTGTCCAGTGTGTGCCATGATAGTTTCTTTCTTGATTACAAGTAGAGAATAAGAGTCGTAATGTCTGGCTAGAGTCATATGGTACGATTCATAAACTAGACCAGTATGGGTGCCCATGGACACTTTCCAGCCTATGACTAGATCTCATAAGTCATAGGGTGACTATATGAGTCGTAAGATCACCCGTAACGACTGGCGATAAGTTTTAGCTTTATTTAAAGGGGTAATTTGGTCATTTCCCTTACTCCCGAATCAAAATCCCCATCCATAAAATACCTTTGGTGCTTTATTTCCATCCCTTATAAAATCAAAACACTCTCAAGCTCTCTTAAATTCTCTCAAGCAAGAGTATTAGGATTTCTAAGAGGCTGGTCAATTAGATCTTCAAAGGGAAAATTCTCTCCATAATTATTGATATTACAGGCATGTGACACTACCATTACACTTTTATTACTCATGGGATGAAACTACATAATTGTTTATGTGTATTTGAACAAGGGTTTTGATATGGGTTGAGGATTTTGGCATGATAGACACTTAAGTTGATTTCTCATGATTTATTTTGCATTATTCATGCTCTATTAATGATTTTGAACTTCTGGGGAGAATGAGAATGGTAAATAAACTATGGAGTCACGATTATCCCCAATTTGATGATTTTTCCTTGATATATGATTTAGAGAATTATGTTCCTCAATCCAAATTGTGAAATTGATAATAAATATGGTTTTGCCACATGGTTTGACTTGTACACTTAAACTAATGCATTGGCATAAAAGGCTAATAAAACATGGATTGTTTTTATTAAACCTCGGGGTACATGGATTCCGCATATAAATGGATAATTAAACCTAAGGGGTCATGAATTTCCCCGTGCGATGGATAATGGATAATACATGGTAATGAACTTGCAAGTGGCGTTGGTATGACAATACCAATAGGATGCCTTAATGTAAAATTGGTTCAATTAATAGGAATGTGTGCTAAATGTTTCTAATTGGTCTTAAAAGAGGGTTGTGTAGACGGGCTATGAAAGTGGAGGTCCCAAGGGACAAATACTAGAAACCACGATTACCAACACAGGGGTCTAAATGACTAAGAGGTTCTAGTCCTCCTTATTATATGATTGGGAGGTTTGAGTCCCCCATATTACATGATGTGGTGCTTAAGTCACTATGATATACACCTAAAGGTTAGTCCTCCATAAGGCATATGCATGTATGATTATCCTCTGGTTTATGTGGTTACACGCACTGGGGCTCTTCCATCTGGGGGAGATCTGGGCAAATAGCCCGTAGGTGAATTATTATGACGATTATGCTACACAACATGGGATAAGGTTTTAAAGGTCATTCTAAGCCTTGTTACCTACCCCATCACGTGATATATATATATATATTAACATATGGTTATGTGCATTGGATTTTGAATAGTTTTGAATTGTTGATCATGGCATTATTTTATTCCCTTATCCCTGAGTTACTTACTAACGCTCAATCCGCTAACCATCTTCGGACGTTGTATCCCCATGCAATACAGGAACTGAAAATACTTCTACTTTTTTTATGCAGTGACTAGGTGATCTTGGGATAGCTCGTGAGTCAGATTGAAGTAGTGAGCTTCCATACTTCAGAAGACCTTATTTAATATTTAGGGTTTTCTTAAGTTATTGACTCTTTTATTTGGATTTATTTTGGCTATTGTTGGGGGCATGTCCCGACTTTCATTGGTATTTAATTGGTTAGAGGCTTTATGGATATTACTGCAGACTTGGGTGCTAGTTGTTGGGTTTTGACATATCATCAATGTCTTTGAGTTATCTTTAATTTTCTTGTTATATATTTAGTATTCAGCCTCTGCTATTGTGTGTGCTTTATTTCATAATGCAAAAGTGGTGGTCTCCGATCCATGAAGGACTTGAGATGCCCATCACGGTCGGGCCCTAATTCGGGTCGTGACAATTTAGGTTGAAAAAGAGAATGACAATTCAGATAAAATAATTTAAAGATAGAAGAAGGTAGAGCAGACAATTGGGTAAAAAAGGACAATCCAATCATGTAGGAGTGTCAGGTATTTTTTTATTTTTAGTTATGTGTATTTTGTTTTACCATATTTATACCTTTACTCAGTGGTTAGCAGGATGATGATGAGGACATGGGTCTTTTGGGAGATCTCCCAAAAAATGCACCTATTGATTAACAACCTATTGAAATTGATTACCATGATGTGTCAAGATAAATTCTGAAAATATAGAGACAAATGATGTTCAAAGTGAGCGAAAGGTACATTAAAAGAGCTACTTATACGTAAATATGATTGTAAATATACATAGATGATAGAAAGCATATATATTGATGGTTAAGTATAAATCAAGTTAAGTTGAATACAAAGGGTACAACATTAGCATATAGTTTTTAAATAGATAGGGTACTACATTATGTACATTAGTATGATGCATACATGTTCTGTTATATATGAAACAATGTTCTATTATTTTTAAATACATGTATGCGGATCTCATAAAACACAACTTATGTATAAGAAATGTTTCTGTCATGTCGGAAAGAATGTAGTGATTAATGCATATTATGTATCAAAGTATGCTTCATAACATATGACTAAAGGCTGTTATGTATTAAATAATATAACTTATGTATAAGGTATGATCTGTAATGTATGAAATAATCTAACTTATGTATGAGGTATGATCTGAGATTCAAAATTTATGTATGAGGTTTGATCTATTATGTATGAAATAATGAAACTTATGTATGAGGTATGATTTGTTATGAATGAAATAATGTAATGATGAATGCATGGTATGTATGAGACTGTTTTTGATACATATGATGAAAGAAAACTCCGTGTATAAGATTTATTCTTTATAAAGAGATTCTATAAATACATGAAGGTAATTTCTTTTCAAATACATAAGTTACTGTATCTAATACATTTTGTGTATGAGATGAAAACTATTTATTTATTAGATTGGGGTACTGCTTCTGTTTTCACTTCTAATTAATTAAATTATTGACAACCAATTATTGTAGGATGATTTCAATAGAACAATACCAGAATTAGTACAAGATGCCATAAATGCACTGATATCTGGAATGACAACCCCAACAACTGCAAAGACAGTGAATGTGATTAATCAAAGTACAATGGTCGAGAACCAAAGGATGATATCTAATAGTCAGCTTCCACCTAATTTTCCAAATGCACAACTTCATAACCGTGAGCCATGAAAGCACCAGCTAAAAGGTCATGACAAAAGTACAGGTTTTTCAAGTCACCCTACTTAACGAATATTGGTTCAAGTTTAAAAGGCGATGGGAGTTTCGGGAGTGAACATAAGCAAAAGTATGCCTTTGATGGTACACTATATTTGAAGAGTTTCTGAGTGGTTTAATGTCGATATACTCGGAATGGATTTTGCAAGATTTATTGAAATATCACGTTGTCAAGTAAAAAATATGTTACTCTATCTTCCAAATCGTTTGTACATTAACATAATCTTAACTTACATTTTATACATAATTATTGGTATAGGAAACAAAAGGATAATCACTACCAAGAAAATTATTTTGGTCTAAATTTTCTGGAGCCAAATTTTGCCATTGCTCATCAACAATCCAAAAATTGGTTCTACATGATGTCGCAACCTAACACATGCTGAATGATGGGGTACTCAACTTTTAATATGATAGTCGTAATTTTAATGTTAGTTTTATTATGTTATGAACTGGCCAGCTGATATAATTAATTAAATGAACATAGCACATTTTTAAAAAATTAAAAAGTTACCTTTTGTTTTCTATTTGGTTGTAAATAAAATCATTTAGGTTGTTTTTTTGATTGTATGTATAAGCCTTTTTTTACCTGCATTTTTTAAATTTAAATCATACGTATCAAGTTTTGTATATTACAATATAATACATAACTAACCATTTTTAGGTTAACCTTATACATTAATATATGGGACTTTAGACATAAGACTGTTATGTATAAGACTCTGTTTACCTGCATTGTTTTAGCCCTTCATTCATATCAACCTATGTTTATTCCAACATGATACATAAATAACCATGATAATATTAATCTTATACATAATTATTCTTATCGTTAACACATATATATTGATGGAATAATAGAAAACATACACATATGGAATTACCATGTAGTATTCCTAAGTAAATGCACAGGTTTGGATTTGGCTTAATGTTTTGTATATTTAATCATTATACTTTCTAGGATTGCTGATATTTGTTCTTTTGTGTAACATATTGACATGATCTTCTACCATTTGCGAAAGAAGTAAAAGAAGCAGCTAGGACAAGAATACAAATACACAACAATAAATTGCTTCTTCAAATCATATATTGAGAGGAAAAATATGAGGTACTATCTGGAAGCTTCAAATAGTCAGACGTCTATGTAGAAAGACTATACTAAATCATGTGTTGTTGTAAGAAATGAGGAATTAATAACCAACACATAAACAAACTCAGTATTACTGCCGTCTTATCTTGGCATATAGTTGATGAGGTATACATTCCTACTAATTATGGAGGAGAATTTCATTGGGTGTTGAAAGTTATTGTATTGAAGGAAAACTCACGTGGGTATACGACTCATTATCCACTTCTAGAAACAGGGACCCATCCCCTAAAATTCACAAGTTGGCAGTGATGTTGCAAACTTACTTGTTTGATAGTGGGTTTCTTGAAAAAATAGAACGTACTGATTGGGCGAATCTAGATGCGTACAAGGATAAAATGGGCTAGTGCACATAGATTGAAAACTAACACCCATTTAATGTAGAGTATGTGGAAGACGTTGTACAACAAGCGTGTGGTATTCTGTAAGTGCATCTGCTATTTATTATATATTTATAAAGTATAATGTTTAGATTTTTTTATGTTTTCGTAATCAATAAAAGTTTTTTTTCTAATTCAGAAACTGTAGGGCTTTGTAGCTGGGTATGCAGAGTACTTAAGTGAAGGGTTAGCAATACCTTCAGCTGGGTTTGACACACAAACTCAGTGATTGTGCTATGCTACCGTACTATAGAATTCAGGAGTTATCAATGCCAATGAAGGATGCAATAGAGACAATGATGATCCTTTGAGACCTAGGCCAAGATATGTTCCACCACTTGAAGAATCAACAGTTGTTAGTTTGGAACAGGGTATAAGTTTTACCTTCATGCTGAACACTTTTTAATGCCTTGATTTTTAGAATAAATGTTAAAGACATGATAATCCATAGTTTGTAGGTTTCAACTGTCTTTTGGCTTTGTATTTTTATTTTTGTCTGTCGTAAGAATTTAACTCTTTTTAATATTTAAATTGTTCTATATCTTGTTATGCAAGTATGTTTTGTTTGCTAAATCTAAATGTACATATAGCTTAGTTAAGAATATTGTTACACAACAATTTTTTGACAAATGTTGTTTTAATTATAGCTCATACAATCAAATGCAATGTATATTATTTTATCATCTATTAATAGTGCTATGTAAATTACATATACGGCCATTACATTAACATGTTCCATTAGTAAGTTATCTAATACATTAAATGCTATGTAAATTATAAAAAATATAGATTTTAACTACGTGTACAAATTGTGTTTTACCAGAAGTTATGTAATAAACCTTTATATTTTTAGGAATTAAAAATATACAATTTAAGTATGAGTTTTATGCAGCTTAGGTAATAAATACATATATATCAGGTACTACATAAATAGATACATGATAGTGTGCTTCATAATGAACCTTATGCAGTTTATGAAATAACTGACATACATCTCATACATTAGAGGTTATGTATGATAAATAAACTGTAAAGTATGAAAGAGGAGGTTTGATTAATAATTTATTATCTATAATAAATTCACACTTTTTTATCAAAAAATATAGGCAAACAGACGAACAAATAAATATATTTAACGATTGTCAAACAAGTTTAACCATATTTGACTTTCATTACGTGATAATGAAAAATTGTTTACTGAAAACTAAACATTATTCAAACTATTGAAATTTAAAAGAAAGAGCCAACATCATTAGTAAATGATATGTATAACAAAAATTTTGTTTTCAAGTCTCTTTTGGAAAAAAATTGTAGGTGTGCTATTGTGACCAGCACGTCTGCATCTACCACAATAGTTTGAGCTTTATGCAAGATATTCACTTGATTTATTACACCTCCCTTTCTTTGGCCTTCCCAGCAATCGTCTATATTTTAACGGTAATACTTCTTCATCTTTTACTATATTAGGGGCATACCAATCCATCACATCGGACATCGGAACAATTGGAACGTAATATTTCTTAACTATAGAACTGGGCCTATAGTAATTCGAGCAGTACGGACCAAAGTAATCTATATTTCTACTCTTCAAAACTATAATTGCATGAGCGAAAGGAATTTTATCAATTTTATATCGTCCATAGTTGGACATTTCACGATCAATATCAATAGTGTACCCTCTACCAGATTCATATACACAATAAAGATAGCTTGCGGCAGCCTTAACCTGATTAACATACAAGCAACAATACATATGAAAAATAACTTATATGTATCTTCTGTTATTATTCTTTTCAAAAAATTAAACTGTTAATGAAAAATAAATATAAGCATGTATTATTTATGTCATACCATCATCCGATAAGTTTTCACACCATTAACAGTCAGAATGTCCTCAAACCTTCTTCGTAAGGTTGACTTAATATACGATGCATTTTCCTTGTTTTAGAGTTTCATGCTTCAAACAAAATTCTTATTTCTTTGAGAAATCCTAAAATAGACAGTTCGAGCGCCTCCACCAAGCAACCATTGATACATTCAACAATATTAGAAGTAATTATCCTACCTCAATTTACTGGTGAATGACGTTGAGACAATTTATCATATCCAACTTCTTCTAGGTAATTCTTAACCCGATGATCCACCCGTGCATCCTTAGCCATAAGATAATTGAAATACTCTTTGTGATAAACTTGGGCTATAGAATAATAAAGGTCACTGAGTTTCTCTTTGCTTTTACAAAAATAAGTGCAAACATTCTTCTATAAGTGCCAAATACATGCTAGATGGGGTACATTGGGATATACAATACTTACACCTTTTATGATGCTTTCTTGGTGATATGATATAACACACATGTTGTCCTATTTGCCAAATGCATCCCTAAGCTGCTCAAAAAACCACGTCCATGAACTATCATTCTCAGAATTTTTAATTCCGTAAGCTATTTAAAAAATACAACCTAATTTAAAAAAAAAAAGGTAACAATGAACATCATGCTCCCCTACAGTAATAACATTTAAAATATAATTAAAATAAGAACATAAACACTGGCAAAAACAATGTATAGGTTATAAAGCTACAATAAAAGGAATAACAAGTATAACTTATACCTGCACCATCGAGTGTGCTTGCCAAAAGGAAAGTTTCTTTGTACGGTCTACTCAAATGAGCACTGTCAACCACTACGACAGGTCTAAAAAATTGGAAAACCCATATCATGGGATGTAATGCAATAAACAAAAACTTAAACTCATTATCCATTGCCTTATACATCCTTATGTGAGATTTAGGATACATTATTTAACATATAAATGTCTCGCGACATTTTCCTGTATCCATCAACTGCACCACCTCTAAGCATTGCTATTGCACACTCTTTAGCTAGCCATGGCTTCATGTAATTTATATCATCTCCATACACAATTTTTATTTCTTCAATTATGTCTGCCAGTGTGCGGATTCTCTTGTGTTTAACTAACTTTGTGCTGTAAATTCACTTGCAAAAGATGTTGTAGCCAATAAATATTTTAGAATCCTATTACTGACTCGGCAAGTATGTTAAAAATCAAACTGTCGAATTATAAAAACTTCAAATTTATTGAGAGAATATGCCTTTAGTATCTATTTGCAATCTTTGTTATGACAATGAAGTACATAACTGAAATAATTTTGATCAGAATATTTAGTATCAAAACATATCTATATATATAACAACAACATTTTAAGGTTAGTTTCTTATCTAAACTTTATATGTTAACAATTACTCATACATAACATCTTCATGTATAAGTAAGGCACACTTAACATCTTCATACGAAACACTAGATTCTTAAACAAAGTAGCTTACTTCGTATATACCTTATACATAACAACATTAACACAGTCCTACCATATACCTTATGTTTGATGTTTATGGATCCGATTGCCTAAAACATCTAACAATAGCGACATGTAAGGTCTCATTTATTATTAAAATTGTATAGGTTAATATCTCATACATAATATCTTCATGTATAAGTAAGTTGTCTTTCCATTTTCATACATAAATTCAAATTTTAGAGATAAAGCAGCTTTACTATATATATATTCCTTATACAAGGCAACTTTCAATATATATTTTTCCTTATTCATTACTGGGTATTCTAGAGACAAAGCAGCGTTACTATATATATTCCTTATACATAAATCCTATACATATTGGATGATATATATGATGAAAGACTGAAAAAATGAAATTAAATGTATAAGTTTTTGCAATGTACTTAGATGTTTTAGTCAACAAGTTCCACATACATAACAACTTTACTAATTTTCTTCATTACACAAAATTACTAAACCCCTGCTGATTTATACATAATTCAATATTTAGGCCAAACTTGAAAAGTCAAAGGGATCTATGTATAAGGAACTAAAAAAAGTTGCATCTAACATCTCATGACTTACACTATAAAACAACATAACATCTTTTGCAAATCAGCTTAATATATGTGTTAAGCAATTTAGCATTTTAAAAACCACAATGTTAACTCAAACTGCTATGTAAGCATTTTTGTATCATACCTCTCTTTATTAGGTAGCTTAGTTCTGGAATTAAAGCTATTTTTAATGCGTATTTTTCCATTATAACAACGAAAGTTGCTTTATCCTTATAAAGCTGATTAATCTTACTTTTGTATTTTTTTATCAGTAATGAAGTTTTTTACTTCAAAATTTGATACGTTTAAAGAATACTAATTTTATGATTCAATGATGATGCTCAAATTACACTCTTGAATGGGTGTAAGCTATCGTTGTCAATATAAAACCCAACTAGGTTGGGGTCGAATCCCACAGGAAATATGGTGTGAACTCAAGTTGTTTGTGATTTAATCCACTGATAGTTTAATGTTTCCTGAAATGGGAGGTTTAGGTTTAACAAGTTGTTGTTTGTCACTTTACTTTTGGTATTTATAAATCAAGAGTTTATGAAATAACCAGAATTATGTTCAATAGGGCTTCTGGTACATGACAGATGCTAAAAGTAGTTCAAGATTCTCATGGTGGGTAGGATAACAAGCTATCTTTATCTATGTTATACATAAATGTCTCTCGACCTACTTATGCGTTTAATTCCCTAATCGTCTCGTACATAGGGAATTTGTATTTACTGCCAAGATTTTACCTCAAGTTAACCAACCTTGTTACAACGCTGATTATTAAATGAATTATTTTCGAGTCCCTGTTGATAATTCACTTCCTACTATATTTGATTTCTTTCTCAAACAAATCAAAGCAGGTGTGTCTACTATTTGCAACCAACAGACGTTAATTAAAACTTCAGAATTATCAAGAAATCCTACCACCTTTTGAATCTTGAATTCTTAGCACCTCATCATGACCTAATCCTAGATCCCATAACTCAGGTTAATGGAGTTTAGCCACTCATGATGTAACGAATGAAACACATAATTAAATTCATGATTTGAAAGATAAACTTACAGAGATGAATAATAACTAGTGAAACACAGATTAGATCACAAAGGAAAAATCCCAAAATACTGATAATAATCTCCCAAAAATAGTTGTGTTGCTAAAGTTAAGAAATAAAGAGAAAATATCAAAATATGCTATCCAAAACTCAAGGTATCGACCTTGTGCAGAATAATAGTAATAATGTCTAGAAAACCCTAAAACAAAGCTTTAAATAGTTTACCCTAAATAAGGAAACAAATTAATGAAAATCAGAAAATCTTCGAATTAGCCGACGACATTTGTGATAGCTTATCAGGAAGCTGACGACTTACCACAAATGTCGTCAGCTTCTTCTTCAGTTTTGGGTCTTCCTACTTAAGGCTAACGACAAACTTGATAATCTATCAGCTACATGATGGCCTATCATAAAATATCGTCAAGGCTTTGCTTCAGTTCTCCTTGGCTACCTTAGGCTGACGACATTCTTGATAACTTATCAGACCCTTGATGGCTTATCACAAAATATCATCACAACTTCCACTTTAGGCCAATTCTTTGTCTACTAATGACGACCAACTTGATAGCTTATCATAGGGCTGACGACTTATCACAAATGTCGTCATCCATACTCGTCTTCAAATTTCTTCAAATTTCAACTTCTTTGCTTCATTTTATATTTGTTCTCTATCATATCAGCTTAAACTGCAAAATCAACCATAAAGTAATAAAAAATAACTAAAGTTGCTCAAGATCTTGCAATTATTTAGAGTTAAAAGCCTCAAATATGTTAGCGTATGCTCACACATCAATACCCTCAACTTAAAATAATTGCTTGTCCTCAAGCAACCAAAACATAACTGAGAGAATACAAAGTACAATTTGGTAGCTAACTACTCATATTAGTTCAGAATAATTTCACCATCTCCAAGGTTAGTCAATTTAAAACTCACTGTTGATATTTTGAAGAACAACCATGTAACTCACAAGCATGAAGATACAACAAAAATTCAGCAATAATAATTATGCCATACCAAGATCACACTATCTGAACAAGTCATTGACTTAGCAACATACCCAATGTGCCCTCACAACAAAGAAATCCCCTTTTTACTCATACCAGAATTCACATACATAAACATAGGGATAATCACAAGTCTCACTCTCAGAATAAAGTTCCAAACACTGCATGTCAAATTCCATAGGCTTTCCCTTATAGTGAGTACCCAAATCTTCAGGTAGGTCAGTTAGGAACACTTTGGGGCTTTTCTTAGGATTGTAATATAGGCTAGGGGTTGGTATGATATTCATGGATATTTTAGAGTGACTATGTCTCCTTGACACTACACTAAACTCTCAGGGTTTTACTTCTCAATCTTCTTTTCTTCCTCTTCTTTTATTGATCACACATGCTCAAGATGGATGCGGTCTTTTCAATTATCATATTATCTTTTTGTCATCTTTAACACAAATTTCTCTTTTCTTATTCCTTTTTCACCGCACCTAACTTTTTATTCTTTTCTCTTATTCTACCTCTCTTTATGATTATTTTGCATCACGCACCCCTATGATAGCCACCCTCAACTTAGGCTATTTGCCTAAGTCAAGGTGTACAGTATCCAAGGAGGATTAGGGCCAAAACAGGTTCATTGTTAGGTAAACGAGAAGGTGAGAGGTTTCATAGAAAGAAACATGCATATAGGCTCAAATGAGGGATCAAGGGATATTATTCACATTGGGAAGGTCATTTTGGCTGAAAGTAGATTACAATAAAAAATAGCCTGTGATCCTTTCCTAACCCCTATCCTACAACCTAGGTAGGACTAACAGGGAAAGTTCTAGATTTGGCACACAATAGGAGATGAGTAAGAACTCACACACACATAGCATACAAGTACATCACATATCACTACTTATCTGATTCATGCAATTTGTTCAGCAAAAATCATCAAGTCACCAGAATATTGCCATAAAAAGATGCACCGCAGTCTCAGATGAGTGCAATTCATACAGTTATAAACTCAGATCAATGGAGAGGTGCTCAAAAGTCACAAAACAAGCTAACTGCCTCAAGTACCGATGTTACTCCTAATTATCTACCAAAAATTATTACAACAACATCCTACCCTACACCCTTAACTTAAAATTAAAAATAAAGCTAAACTAAGGGTTAGAGTATACCTAGAATGGATCAATCTCAGGGTTTATGGGTTGCCTCCCATGAAGTGCCTGATTTAACCTCATGGCATGACTTAGGTATCTCGATTAATTCAATCTTCATCATGATAGATAATGGTGATACTTTTCATTGATTCTTTCAGACCAACATAAAGCTTGACATGTTGCCTATTTACCTTTAAGGTACTGTCATCATCATTTTCAAGTTCCTCTACTCCAGATAAGTAGACTTGGCTAACTTTAAAAGGGCCTGACCACTTAGATTTTAGCTTACCTGGGAATAATTTGAGTCTAGAATTGAACAGAAGCGCCATGTCACTCTTTTGGATGTCTCATTTCTCAATCCTCCAATCGTGGTATTTTTTCATTTATTTTTATACAGATCTGCTCGTTTCTATACCCTGAGATGGAATTGATATATCTCATTCAGTTGCCCCAGTCTTAGCTCTGCTGCCTCCTTCTAATTCAAATTCAGCCTTTTGAGTGCACATAAGGCTTTGTGCTCCAGCTCTATTGGTAGGTGGCAAGCTTTTCCATAGACTAGCTGAAATGGTGACAAGACAATGGGTGTCTTGAACAAAGTTTGATATGCCCACAGGGCATTATCGAGCTATCTAGATCAATCTTTTCAGCTAGCATTCACCATTTTGGCTAGGATGGCTTTAATCTCTCGATTTGACAATTCCACTTGCCCACTGGTTTGTGGGTGGTATGGAGTAGCTACTCGGTGCTGTTTCACCCTATATTTTGATAAAGATGCTTGAAATAGTTTGTTAAAAAAATGAGATCCTCTATTGCTTATAATAGTACGTGGTACTCCAAAGTGAGAGAAGATGTTCTTCTTGAGAAAGCAACAACCCTCTTCCCTTGATTATCAGACCATTCTATAGCTTCGATCCATTTTGAGACGTAGTCAACAGCAACTAAAATATACTTCATCGCATATGAGCTTACAAAAGGACCCATAAAATCAATGCCCCAGACATTAAACAATTCTACTTCAAGCGTCTTAGTCAAGGGCATCTCATGTCTTTTGGAGATTGACCCCTGCCTCTGACATTGGTCATATTTCACCACAAACTCGTAGGCATCCTTGAACACTGTTGGCCAATAATAGCCACTCTGCAACACCTTTCTAGCCATTCGATCGCATGCATAGTGACCCCCAACTGGGGAAGCATGATATGCTTCCAATATGCATAATACATCCATTTTCGGTATGCATCTCCTTATAATATTATCCGCACATTGCCGAAAAAGATACGGTTCATCCCAGAAGTAATGAGTCACATCATGCAAGAATTTTTTCCTTTGATGGAAAGATAGGTTTTCTGGAATGACCTCACTCACAACATAATTTGTATAATCCGCATACCAAGGCAATTTTTACACAACGACAGTCAGGATCTCCTCATCAGGGAATGCATCATTTATCTTTATTTCATCACTAATTTCCTGTTCACCTTCCATTCTAGACAGATGATCTGCAACCTGATTTTCACAACCTTTCCTATCTTTGACCTCAAAGTCAAATTCTTGCAGCAACAATACCCATCTAATCAGCCTTGATTTTGTATCCTACTTAGCCATCAGATACCTCAAGGTAGCTTGGTCGGTGTGGACCACTACTTTGGTCCCAAGTATATAAGCTCTGAACTTCTAAAAAGCATAAACTATGGCTAGAAGTTCCTATTTAGTGATGGTGTAGTTCTTTTGCACTCCATTCAGTGCTTTGCTGGCGTAATATATCAGATGAAATAGTTTGTCCCTCTTTTGACCAATACAGCCCCAAGGGCAATACCACTGGTATCACACATGATCTCAAATAATTTTGACCAGTCAGGTGCAACAACAATAGGGGTCTCCCCCAGCTTCTTTTTAAGGAATTCAAATGCCTTCAAGCACTCATCATCAAAGGAAAACTTCACTTCTTTCTCCAAAATTTTGCAAAGTGGATTTGCAACCTTCAAGAAGTCTTTTATAAATCTCTGATAAAAGCCAGCATGTCCAAGAAAACTATGCACTCCCTTCACTAAAATGGGAGGTGATAGTTTCTCAATAACTTCCACTTTTGCTCAATTAACTTCTATCCCTTTTTCAGAAATTTTATGGCCGAGAACGATGCCCTCCTTTACCATAAAATGGCATTTTTCCCAGTTAAGTTCAAAATTAAATTCAACACATCTCTGTAAGGCTAGATTCAGATTTGCCAAACACATCTCAAATGAATTATCCACTACAGAGAAATCATCCATGAATACCTCTATGGTGTCCTCCACCATGTCTAAAAAGATAAATATCATACACCATTGAAAAGTGGTGGGCGTATTGTATAGACCAAATGGAATCTTCTTAAATGGAATGGTGCCATATGGGCATGTGAATATCGTCTTCTCCTGATCTTCGAGAGCAATGCAAATTTGGTTGTATGCGAAATAACCATCCAAGAAGAAATACCACCCCTTTCCAGCCAATCGATCAAGCATTTGGTCCATAAAGGGCCTCAGGAAGTGGTCTTTTAGAGTCCAAGAATTCAGCTTGTTATGGTCCATACAAACTCTCCACCCAGTTACAGGCCTGAGTGGAATCAACTCATTCCTTTTATTAGCAACCACCGTCATGCCCCCTTTTTTGGGCATGCATTAAATTGGGCTCACCCACTTGCTGTCAGAAATAGGGTAAACCACTACTGCATCCAACCACTTAATAATCTCCTTCTTAATCATCTCTTGCATTGGTGGGTTAAGACAGTGGTTATGCTCTATGGTTGGAATACAATCTTCCTCAAGTTGAATTTTATGCTTACAAATGCCTGGGGGAATGCCAATAATATCTGTGATGGTCCAGCCTATAGCTCTCTTGTGCCTCTGAAGTACTGAAATAAGTGTGTTTACCTGTTGCTCATCAAAATCAGCCATAATAATAACAGGTAGCGTGTTTTCGTTGCCCAAAAACACGTACCATAAGTATCCAGGCAATTCTTTCAATTCCAACACTGGAGGCTTCTTAATAAATGGATTGGCTGGTGGTGTTGGTCAATTAGCAAGGTCAAGGTCTAGATTTTTAGGAGAATAAGGATATGAACCCATTACTGTCAAAGCATAAACGATATCTTCATACTCCCTGATGCCTTCACTATCATAATTCATCATAATTACAGCCAAAGGTTCGATAACAAGTTGCTCAACTATGGACACTTTCTTTTTATCCTCATAATACACATCAACTACTGAGAAGACACTTATTTCTTAATGTTGCTTCATTAACTTACCCACATCAAATTAGACCACTTCATCATTCATCCTAAATAAAAGCTCATTCACTCTCAAATCAATCAACACACTTTTATTAGGAGGAAAGGTCGACCCAAAATTATGGGCACCTCGAAGTCCACCTCGCAATCCAGAATGATGTAGTCTGCAGGGAATATAAAGTTGGACACCTTTACCAATACATCATATAGAATTCCAAAAGGTCACTTTACTGACCTATCTGCCATCACGAGTCGCATGTTGGTGGGTGTGGGATTTCCCAGACCCAACTTTCTATAAACAATTAGTTGCATCAAATTAACGCTTGCTCCCAGATCAGATAATGCCTTGGCAAATTCCATAGTCCCAATTGTACAGGGAATAGTGAATGCCCCTGGGTCTGGCTTCTTCTACACTAAGGTCCTTGCAGAAATAGTACTATAATGGAAGAGATTTTCCTCCATTTCATAGCTCACAGCTCTTTTCTTAGTCACAAGGTCCTTCATGAATTTTGTGTATCCTGGCATTTGCTCAAGTGCCTCAACCAAAGGCACATTTAGTGTCAATGCATTGCCATGAATTTGCTGTATTTTGCATCATCAGCCTTCTTTTTTCAATTGTTCAGTAAAGGGAGGTCGTGGTTATGGGATAGTTTTCAACACCACTTCCTCTTCCTTCTTTCTTTCATTCTCCAAAGTATTAATAGAACTATCGATCTTATCATACTCCACTAGATTTCTTTCTTTGGATTTATTAAAAACTACCTCACCATCTATAGATTTACCCATAGAAGGGCTAGGTAATATCTTACCACTCCTAGTGGTAATTGCCATACATGAGCCATCATTCTATAGATTCTGAACCATATCACTTGGTAACGTTCCACTCTTTCTCAGGTTAAATACAGTATAAAATTGGCTCATCTGCTGCTCTAAATATTTGATGGTAGTGGATTGTGATTGCACCAACTGACTGATGGATGCCAGATCGGTCTTCATGGTGGTTACACCAGAGTTGGTGGCCTCAACTCCCTTTAACAATTTATCTATCATGTCCTCCATGGACATCTTTCAAGAGCTAGTTGCATCAGCTTCTCAATTTCCAGGAGGAATATATAAAACACTCATGTCATTATTGCTTTTCCAGTTTCCTTGCTCCCTGTCTTTGTAACTAGGCTTGTCATAAATGTTCTGACCTTGATTCCCTTGGATATTGCCTTGGAAACCCCCCTGATTATTAATATAATTCGCCTCTTCTTCAGGCTCCACATCCACTCGGTCTTGAGATGTTACAACTTTCATTTTCTTAATCTTTCCTGACAATAAGTGCTTGGTGAGCAAGTCCATCTGAGTCTTTAGATGGTCTATGTATTGATCCCGCTCCTTATTTCTCCTTCATTGTTCAGCAAACATACCAATAGAAATAGTGAGGCTTGCTACCATAGAATCCCTGGTATCCCAAGTCCAACTTTATTTGGTCATCCTATTTAGCATATCTGAGGCATCTTGAAAAGACAGATCAACAAACAAACCACCTGCAGCATTATCTATAATTGTCTTTGTTACAGAGTTGAGGGCCCTATATAAAGTCTCCATCAAGTGTAGGTCCGTCATATTGTGGTTCAGACACTGTGTTAGATTCTTCTTGAATCTCTCCCAAGTCTCATGCAAAGCTTCAGTAGGAAGCTGTCTAAAATTGCTGATTTCATCCCTCAATTGTACCCTTCTGGAGGGTGGAAAAAACCATTCTAGGAGTGGTTCTTTCAATTGCCTTCAGTGGGTGATAGAATCAGGTGTAAGCTCATTCAGCCATAATGTTGCCTTTTTAGACAGAGATAATAGGAACAAACTCAATCGGATAGAATTCTATCCCACTCCTGGGTTATCAAAAGATTTGTAAATGGTGACAAAATTCACCAGATAAAAGTTTGATCATCCCTAGGAAGGCCACCAAACAACCCTTTTAGATTGAGGAGTTGGATCATAGTATTCGTAATATTGAACTTGGCTCCAAGTGCCAATGGTGGAGGAATAATTAGACCCATTCCACCTACCCCGTCCATGCCATCATTATTATCATTTAAATCATACTAGACTGGATGGTACTCTTGTCTTCTTTGGAACGGACAGTTCCAGTTAACATTATGTGGCACTTTTACAGCTATCTGCTCTGCACGCCTTGGGTTACCAAGGTTCAATAACTCCTTATCCCCCAAATATTCATCCTCAGGGTTTGGATATCGTGCATGTTGCCCGACATTTTGTACATTAACCTAGGCTCTAGCTAAGGCTTCCAGTCTATCAGCCTCTTGTTGTTCTGCCATTCTTTCTATTCATTGTGGTTTCAAATTTAGTGGTAATAATGTTTCTCCAGAACTTTTGGTGCTTGGCATACACTATAAAACCCTGCAAATAAACAAAAACAACAAATAAATATAAATCTAGAAAATTTAACTAATAGTCAATTAGCGCATACAAATTTTAGCTTACAATCGTATTCCTCGGCAACGATGCCATTTTTGATAATGCTCAAATTAAAATCTTGAATGGGTGTAAGCGATCGTTGTCAATATAAAATCCAACTAGGTTGGGGTAAAATTCCACAGGGAATATGGTGTGAAATCACGTTGTTTGCGATTTAATCCACTGATAGTTTAATTTTTCCTGAAATAGGGGGTTTAGGTTTAACAAGTTATTGTTTGTCACTTTACTTTCGGTGTTTGTAAATCAAAAGTGTCTGAAATAATAAGAATTATGTTCACTAGGGCTTTCGGTACATGATAGATCCTAAAAGTGGTTCAAGATTCTCATGGTGGGTAGGATAACAAGCTATCTTTATCGATGTTATATTTAAATGTCTCTCGACCTACTTAAGAGTTTAATTCCCTAATCCTCTCAGACTTAGGGAATTTCTATTTACTGCCCAGATTTTACCACAGGTTAACTAACCTTGTTACAATGCTGATTATTAAACGAAGTATTTCTGAGTCACTGTTGATAATTCACTTCCTACTATATTTGATTTCTTTCTCAAGCAAATCAAAGAAGGTGTGTCTACTATTTGCAACCAACAGTCGTTAATTAAAACTTTAGAATTATCAAGAAATCCTACCACCTTTTGAATCTCGAATACTTAGCACTTCATCAAGACCTAACCCTAGATCCCATAACTCAGGTTAATGGAGTTTAGCCACTCATGATGTAACCAATGAAACACATAATTGATTTTATGATTTGAAAGATAAACTTGCAGAGATGAATAATAACTAGTGAATCACAGATTAGATCACAAAGGAAAAATCTCAAAATGCTGATAATAATCTCTCAAAAATAGTTGTGTTGTTAAAGTCAAGAAGTAATGAGAGAAAATATCAAAATACGTTGTTTAAAACTCAAGGTGTCGACCTTGTGCTGAATAATAATAATAATGACTAGAAAATCCTAAAACAAAGCTTTAAATAGTTTACCCTAAATAAGGAAACAAATTACTAAAAATTAGAAATCCTTCGGATTAGCCGACGACATTTGTGATAGCTTATTAGGAAGCTAACGACTTATCATAAATGTCATCAGCTTCTTCTTCATTTTTGGCTCTTCCTGCTTAAGGATGATGACAAACTTCATAACCTATCAGCTATGTGATGATCTATCACAAAATGTTATCAAGGCTTTGCTTCAGTTATCCTTGGCTGCCTTAGTCTAACGACATTCTTGATAACTTATCAGACCCTTGACGGCTTGTCACATAATATCATCACAACTTCCACTTTAGGACAATTCTATGTATTTTGATGACGATAAACCTAATAGCTTATCACTGGGCTGATGACTTATTACAAATGTTGTCATCCACACTTGTCTTCAGATTTCTTCAAATTTTAACTTCTTTACTTCATTTAATGTTAGTTCTCTATCATATCATCTTAAACTGCAAAATCAAACATAAACTAATAAAAAATAACTAAAGTTACTCAAGACCTTGCAATTATTTAGAGTAAAAAGCCTCAAATATGTTCGCATATGCTCAAACATCTTTGAACAATGGACAGAGCAAAAACATCATTTTTTGTTCCTTCATCACAAAGTATAGCTCCAGTTTAGCGATCAAACTCTAACTCTTCTCTTGATTTATCCGATGTCGATATGAACAAAGGATAAGATACAAAATCAAAAAAACTTTTATTCAACTATACATACACCCTCACTCCATTATCATTCCTTATAATAATTGGAGAATTATTGCCTTCCCCAACATACCCGTGTAATACCCCAAACTTTCTTTAAGTAAAATCTTGTCTCCAAAAGAGTTAGTGATGACTTACTAGATCTTTAATGTTTAAATCAGTTAGAATTTCCTCAATTTCAACTTTTTATCATGTGTGAAATTGAATTAGCTTTCTAATGATACCAATTTTATCCAAATTCAGTATCAGAGTAGAAAGTTATGGAAGTTAAGGTAGTAAGTCAATCTTCTAGCTAAGATGTGATGGAAAGGTTGACGGACCATCAAGCTAGCGACGGACCGTTTCCCAAGCCGTCACTACTAAGGCAGTGAGTTCCTATCTGGCCCAAGTACGACGGTCAGAACGATGGACCATAGAGCCAGCGATGGACCATCCTACGATTCATCGCAGCTCTCGTTCAGCAATTTAAAGCCATTTCTAAAAGTGTATTTGGTTCTTTTTCCACCCGTTTTAACCCCTAATTATACCAGACAATAGCTCATAACTTTATTATTCATTCACAATATCCAATTTGGGTTTCTCTCAAAGATCAATCTCCAAGAATAAGAATCCCTAGGTTCTTAATTCCAAGTCAATAATTCAAGTTTTCCTATAGAAATCTTTAAGAAATCATCCACCCAGGTATGTCAAGTATTCATTTATGGATTCCTTTAGTCCATGAAGCCCAAAAATCCAATTTTAAATTATAAATTGTGATGTTTATGTTGTGGATTGATTACCATCAAGTTGATGTTGTGTATGATACCCACGTTAGAATAGTTAAATATGTTTTCATCAACTTATGCTAGCATATGGATTGAAATCTACTAATTGTGTTGATTTATGCAACCATGATGAATTAATTTAATGTTCAAGCCTAAGCTTATAGTTATGCATTCAAGGTGTTTGATAAAATGCCTAAGAGAATAGGAAATATGCCTTATGACTCAATTGTGACCAAAATAATGAACCTATGTTTTGACCCTTAAGTTCAAATGACTCCCATGTTATTGTTATGCTTTGTGATGGATTGATTTGATGATCATGAGATTAGGCTTATGAAATTATGACATGTTTACATACACTTTTATTCATGTGTAAGCATATGGCATGCAACCACTTCATAAATATCCCCGATGATTGTACTATGAATTGTTGACTATGGTCATGTGTCAAAGAGTGTCAAGTCTTGTTAGTTTCATGTTATTGAGTCTTAGGGGTACTTGTACTTGATAATTTAGCTGTGTGCCTAGAGCCAGTATCATGTTTTTAACATACTCTCAGTCAAGCCACGTTCAGTAGAATTTAGTCAGTCTCATGACTCAGGAAAATTCAGTAATCTCAATAATCTCAGTAATCTCAGTCAGTTACCAGATCTCAGTGATACTCCATCAGTTAACGAAACTCAGTAAACTTAGTCCAGTCAGTTCAGTATAATTAATTCAGTGTCTAATCAGATGGGAGTAGGATTCAGCACCGAGTGAGCCCAAGGATGGGAACTCACCTATAAGTAGAGGGTATGATTCTTAGAAGCAATCTTTGCACTCTAAAACTACGTAGCCAGTGTAGGTTGAGACATCTAACTTTTTAGGTGAGGGTTGATGAGGTGTCTTAACCTTTTTGATGATGGTCCCACCATTCTTCTTAGAGTACCTGTTACATGAGGGATCACTCACAAGTTGTCTTGACCAGTGGCACAGTATTGACATCCTTCCAATTAGGGTTATAGATTAGACCCCAACTCAGCTATATTGCTTTATTTGAGGAATGTCGGTTAGATGACTACATCCCATAATTAAAGTCTCAGTCTCAGTCTCAAGTAATAAAACTTAAATAGTTCTACAGAATTCAGGACTATCAGATACAATCAACCAGTTCAGTATGAAACTCACCTAGTTCCATAAGAAATAGGACAGTCAGATACAATCATTCAGTTAATAGCACAACAGTTATACAAAACCTATGTTATTAGTATTTAGATTCAGTGATGTTTTGATCTTAGATACAGTTCACCTATTCATGAATGTATTCTCACATTCATGTCATTCGGTCAACTAGTATTGTTCATGCATACAATCCCTTGCATTTAGCCTACCTCACTTGCATAAAAGTATATTCAATTGTACTGATGCATTTTCTCTTTGGTGTTTTATACCATAGGTTCAGAAGCATGAGCACCAGAGCATTAATTGCATTCCGGTCTCAGCAGTCAGAGTTAGTAGTAAGTCCTCATCCTTCGAGGACATCATCATTACTTTATTATTTCATTACTTCATTTATTTCAGTAGTTAGAGTTAGTTGGGGACATATCCCATCAACTTCTTATTCAGATAGTTCAAATTTAGAGGCTTTCAGACTAAAGTATGTTCAGACAGTTTATTTTAGTTTATGTTTTTGTATTGATATATCATACTCTCTGATAGTATGTTTTATCTATTTCGAACCTTATGGCATGTTCTAGTCTATTGTTTCCATATTTTACATGATGTAATACAGTATACAGGTACAGATATCAGTAATAGGTTAGGTTGTGGTCCTTCGGTGTCATGAGCACTGTCTAGGATTCTAGGTACTAGATTCAGAGTGTTACAAACTTGGTATCAGAGCCTAAGGTTTAATAGTATCCTAGAAAGTCTGAAATCCACATCTAGTAGAGGCTTGCGCATGGGTGTGTTGCATGACATATTTATGTACAGGAGGCTATAAGATATTTTAGGAACAGTTTCCCAGTTTTCAGTATTCATGTCATACCGATGAGCATAATCTCAAGTTAACCCCTCAGTCTAATCCTTTCTCTTTCGTTTACAAAATATCCCTCCTAAGAAGAAAACTATGAATCAGTCAGCCCTTTAGGCCAAAGATCCTTTGGGCAAACATGTCTCTCATACAGAGTTTAAAGCTGTATTTACTACTCTTGCTTAGTCAGTTGCTGCTCAGAATAAAAGACCGACTATCATTTTGGCCAACCCAGTGGCCAATTCAGCTGTATCCAGGATTCGAGACTTCACCTGAATGAACCCTCCATCTTTTTTGGGTCTAAGTCAGATAAGGACCCTTAGGAATTCCTTGATCAGGTTCAAAAGGTTACCGACGTCATGGGGGTTACTCCTAGTGAGAATGCTGAGCTAGCTGCATATCAGTTCCAGGATGTTGCTCACACTTGGTTCAAATAGTGGAAGTTAGAAAGGCTAGTTGATGCAGGATCCATAGAGTGGGAGGAGTTTGTCACTGCATTCCTAGAGAGGTTCTTTTCCTTAGAGCTGAGAGAAGTTAAGGTGTTAGAATTTATCAACCTCAGGTAGGGAAATATGACGGTAAAAGAGTATTCTCTTAAGTTTACTCAATTAGCTAGATATGCTCCTCATGTGGTTGCAGATAGCAGGGCTAAGATAAGTAAGTTTGTCTCTGGGGTGAATGATAGTGCTGTCAATGAGTGTAGGTTCGTGATGTTGAATAGTGACATAAATATAGCCAGGCTTATGACCCATTCTCAATAGATAGAAGAGCAAAAGATGAAGGTTAGGGAGAAGTAGTTTAAGATAGCAAGGATAAGTTGTTTCAACTTTACTCAGCCTAAGACTGAGGGAGGAAACCATTCTCAGTTCTGTTCTAAATCATCAGTTCCATATCCTTCTTCATCCAGTGCTCCAATTCCTAAATCCAGGGATAGTAATAGAGATAGCGTGCCAGGCTTAAGTCTTAGGGCAGTGTTAGCAATGCCCGAACTAATCCTCTTTGTAAGACTTGTGGTAAGAACCACAAGGGTGTGTGTAGAGATGGTAGCGATGTCTATTTTAGATGTGGCAAGCCAGGCCGCAGAGTCAGAGATTATCCCCAGTCAGGTTATCAGGGTCAGCAAAACCGTTCCTTAGCTTAGTTTGGTCTCCCAAATCAGCAGGGTGCCACTTCCAGTACAACTAGTGGCCAACACCTAAATCAAATTTATGCTCTCCAGTCCCAATAGGATCAGTAAAATTCTCCTGATGTGGTTACTGGTATGTTACAGATCTTTCACTTGCATGTTTGCACTTTGCTAGATATAGGAGCTTTCTTGTTTTTTGTTACTTTTTACATAGCAATTGATTTCGAAGTCAGTCCTAAAATTTAAGCAGAGCCCTTCTCTGTATCTACCCCAATGGGTAAAACTATCATAGCCCAATGGGTATACAGGAACTGTCCGGTTATGGTATCTCAGAAAATCACTTTAGCAAACTTAGTCGAATTAGAGATGACTAATTTTGATTTTATTCTCGGCATGGATTAGCTTCATTCCTACTATACCACATTCAATTGCAAAAATAGAGTTGTCCAATTTCAGTTTCCGAACGAACCTGTCCTAGAATGGAGGGGTAATATTCAGCTTTTAGAGGTCAGCTTATTTCCTACCTTTGGGGATGGAAAATGATATCTAAGGGATGTGTCTATAATCTTGTTTGAGTTAAGGACACTAGTTTTGAAACTCCCAGTCTTGAATCAGTCCCAGTCATGAATGAATATTTATATGTCTTTTCTGAAGATTTTTCAGGAATTCCTCCCAAAAGGGAAATAGACTTCAACATTGATCTCCTTCTAAAAACTCAGCCTATATTATGCCATACAAAATGGCACCAAAAAAACTCAGAGAATTGAAGGAACAGTTGAAGGATCTCCTAGACAAGGGATTCATTAGACCCAGTGTGTCCCATGGGGTGCACCAGTCTTATTCGTATGGAAAAAAGATGGTTCTCTCAAAATGTGAATAGACTACTGTCAAATCAATAAAGTCACGGTCAAAAACAAGTATCCACTTCCCAGAATTAATAACTTGCTTGATCAACTTCTGGGTTCTAGCTATTTTTCTAAGATAGACCTCAGATCAGGCTATCATCAGCTCAGAGTTAGAGAATATGACATTTCAAAAATAACCTTTCGTACTCGGTATGGACACTTCAAATTCTTAGTTATGTACTTTGGTATTACCAATTTCCCAACAGCTTTTATGGACTTGATGAACCGTGTGTTCAAGCAGTACTTGGAAATGTTTATCATAGTCTTCATAGATGACATCCTTGTTTAATCCCGTAGTGAGTGTGATCATGCAAACCATCTCAGAATAGTATTGTAGACTCTCAGAAATCATTAATTATTTGCCAAATTCAATAAGTGCAAATTTTGTCTAAGGTCAGTAGCATTCCTTTGTCATATTGTTTCCAGTGATGGCATTAGGGTCGATCCTCAAAAGACCAAAATAGTAAAAAACTCACCTCGCCCTGTCTCTCCATCAAATATCAAGAGTTTTTTAGGTTTGGCTAGCTATTACCGATGGTTTATTGAGGGATTTCCTTCTATTGCATCCCCTATGTCCAGATTGACTCATAAAAAGTCAAGTTTCAGTGGTCAGATCCTTGCGAGAAGAGTTTTCAAGAGTTGAAGACTCGACTTACCTCATCTCTAGTTTTGGCTCTTCCAGATGATTTTGATGGGTTCATAGTGTATTGTGATGCATCCATAGTAGGTTTGGGTTGTGTCCTCATACAGCATGGTAAGGTCATAGCCTACGCCTCCAGACAGCTTAAACCCCATGAGAAGAATTATCCTACTCATGATCTGGAGTTAGCAGTCATAGTTTTTGCCTTAAAGATCTGGAGGCATTATCTATATGGAGTTTATGTTGATGTGTTCACAGATTATAAGAGCCATTAGTATGTATTTTCTAAGAAAGATATCAATCTTCATCAGAGGAGGTGGTTAGAGCTCTTGAAAGATTATGACATGAGTGTCCTTTATCATCCGAGCAAGGACAATATGGTGGCAGATCCCCTCAGTACACTGTTTATGGGTAGTGTTGCTCCTGTTGAGGACAGTAAGAAGAAGTAAGCTCGGGAAGTCCATCAGCTTACCCGACTAGGTGTCTGCCTAGTTGATTCTTTAGATGGTAATATATGGGTTCAAAATAGTTTAGAATCATCTCTACTTTCCAAGGTGAAAGAAAAGCAAGATAGAGATCCCAGTCTAGTCAAGTTGAAAGAGTCAGTCAAGGATTAGAAAGTAGATGTTTTCTCCTAAGAGGGAGATGGTGTTTTGCGTTGTCAGGGTCATCCGTGTGGTTTCGGGTTTAGATAACTTAAGGCAGCAAATTCTAGCAGAAGTGCATGGTGTGCGTTACACTATTCATCTAGGGGCCTCAAAGACGTACCACGACTTGTGGGAGATCTATTGGTGAAGTGGGATGAAGAGATATGTTGCAGAGTTTGTGGCTAAGTTGTTTACATATTAGTAAGTTAACATAGAACATCAAAATCCTAGTGGGTCCATTTAGGAGTTTAGTATTCCCACTTGGATGTGGGAAAAACTGAACATGGACTTTGTGATGGGTTTGCCTCGTACTCGTCGCCAACATTATTCAATTTGGGTCATTGTAGATAGGATGACCAAATCAGCTCATTTCCTTCTAATCCATACCTCTTATTCAGCCAGGGATTATGCCAGACTCTATATTAGGGAGTTGGTTAGATTGCACGGTGTTCCGTTATCTATTATTTTAGATAGAGGTACCCAGTTTACCTCTCATTTCTGGAAAGTGTTCCTAAAAGGTCTTGGTACCCAAGTTAATCTCAATATAGCCTTCCATACTCAGATAGATGGTCAAGCAGAAAGGACAATTCAGACTCTAGAAGACATGCTAAGGGTATGTGCAATTGAGTTCAAGGGTAGTTAGGATGACCACTTGCCTTTGATTGAGTTTGCATATAATAATAGCTATCATTCCAGTATTCGAATGGCTCCATTCAAAACTCTTTACGGTAGGAGATACAGGTCTCCATTTGGTTAGTTCAAAGTTAGTGAGGCCTCAGTTATTGGGCCTGACTTAGTATTCGATGCCATAGAAAAAGTCCAGTTGATCAGAGAAAGACTCCGGGTTGCTTAGAGCCAACAGGTGTTTTATGCAGATATATGCAGAAAGGATCTTGAGTTTAAGATTAGTGATTATATCTATCTAAAGATCACTCCCATGAAGGGAGTGAAGTGGTTTGGCAAGAAGGGAAAGATCAGTCCTCGATATGTCGGTCCCTTCAAAATTCTCAATCGTTTTGGCAAGGTAGCTTATGAGCTCGAGTTGCCTTCAGATATAGCCTCAATTCATCCAGTCTTCAATGTCTCTTTGCTTAAAAAAGTGCATAGGTGACCCGACAGTCGTAGTCCCTATTCAAATCATAGATGTTCAGAATGGCATCTCTTATGAAGAGATTCCAACCGAAATCCTAGACTATCAGACTCGCAGACTGAGGAACAAACAAGTCCTTGTCAAGGTTCTTTGGAGAAATTAGTGAGTTGAGGGAGCTACTTAGGAAGAAGAAGAAGATATGCAAACCAAGTACCCTAACCTCTTCTCTGCTAACTCAGATATAGCTCAAGGTAACAGTTCTCCTTAAGCTTTTCAGTTTCATGATTCAGGTTTCAGTTACAAGCTTGGTATCCATTTCATGTTCAGAATTCCATTATAAACTTGGTATTAAAGACCATTGCATATTCAGTCATTCATTCATGTATTAGTTCAGTTAAGTAATCATGCATTAGATATGCATTGTCATTGTGAGAAACTTAGTTCCTCAGAACACTCAGTGATGTATTTAGGTTTCAGTTACTCATGCATCAGATGTGCATGTTCAGTATGATATATATTCGGTTTATCAGTCATGTTAGTCATGGAGTCATGTTTTATTCAATTCATGTTTAGGATGTGCTTTGGTGTACCGTTTCTCCCCTCTCAGTTAGTCACATTATTCGAGGACGAATGTTTCCAAGGGGGAGATATTGTAATACTCAAACTTTCTTTAAGTCAAATTAGTCTCCAAAATAGTTAGTGATGACTTCCTAAATGATTAATGTTTAAATCAGTTAGAATATCCCTAATTTTGACTTTTTATCATGTGGGAAATTGAATTAGCTTTCCAACGGTACAAATTTTGTCCAAATCCAATATTAGAGTAGAAATTTATGGACGTTTTACTGAGATCTATTAGAACCACCCAGGTGCCACAAGAAGGTTGACAGACCGTCGAGCTAACGACGGACCGTCGCCTAAACCATCGCAGCTAAGGCAGTAAGTCAATCTCCTAGCTAAGGTGTGACAGATAGGTTGATGGACCATCGAGCTAGCGATATACTATCGTGCAAGCCATCGTTACTAAGGTAGTGAGTCCCTATTCTGGCCCAAGTACGACGATTAGATCGACGGACCGTTGAGGTAGCGACGGGCCATTGAACGAGCCGTCATAGATCCCGTTCAGCAATTTAAAGCCATTTTTAAAAGGGTATTTGGGTTTTTTTCCACCCTATTTAACCCCTAATTATACCAGACAATAGCTTATAACATCGTTATTCATTCACAACATCCAATTAGGGTTTCTCTCAAAGATCAATCCCTAAGAACAAGAAACCCTAGGTGCTTAATTCCAAATCAAGAATTCAAGCTTTCCTCCACAAATCTTTAAGAAATCATCCACCCAGGTACGTTAAGTGTTCATTCATGGAGTATTTTCGTCCATGAAGCCCAAAAATCCAATTTTAAATTATAAATTGTGATGTTTATGTTGTGGATTGATTACGATCATGTTGATGTTGTGTATGATACCCAAGTTGGAATCGTTAAATTTATATTCATTAATTTATGCTAGCATATGGATTGAAATCTACTAAATTATGTTGATTTAAGCAACCATGATTGATTAATTTAATGTCCAAGCCTAATCTTATAGTTATGCATGCAAGGTGTTTGATAAAATGCCTAAGAGAATAGGAAACATGCCTTATGACTCAATTTTGACCAAAATGATGAACCTACATTTCACCCTTAAGTTCAAATGACTCCCAAATTATTTTATGCTTTGTGATGGATTAATTTGATGCTTATGAGATTAAGCTTATGAAATTATGACATGTTTACATGCACTTCTATTCATGTGTGATCTTATGGCATGCAAATACTTCATGAATATCCCCGATGATTGTACTATGAATTGTTGACTATGGTCATGTGTCAAGGAGTGTCAAGTCTTTTCAGTTTTATGCTATTTAGTCCTGGAGTACTTGTACCCGACAATTTAGATGTGTGCCTAGAGCCAGTGTCATGTTTGCAAGATACTCTCAGTCAAGCCATGTTCAGCAGAATTCAATTTGTCTCTTAACTCAGGAAAACTCAGTAATCTTAGTAATCTCAGTCAGTTATTAGATCTCAGTGATTTTTGTCAATTAACAGAACTCAGTAAACTCATCCCAGTCAGTTCAGTGTAATTAATTCAGTGTCTAATCAAATAGGAGTAGGATTCAGCACCGAGTAAGCCCAAGGATAGGAACTCACCTGCGAGTAGAAGGTGTGATTCTTAGAAGCAATCCTTATGCTCCAGAACTACGTAGACAGCGTAGGTTAAGACATATAACCTATTAGATGAGGGTTGATGAGGTGGCTTAACCTGTTAGATGAGGGTCCCACCATTCTCCTTAGAGTACCTGTTAGATGAGGGATCACTCACAACTTATCTTTACTAGTGGCGTGGTATTGACACCCTTCCAGTTGGAGTTTCAAATTGGACCCCAACTCAGCTATATTGCTTTATTTGGGGAATTTCGGTTAGATGACTGCCACAGTTATAGTCTCAGTCACAGTGTCAAGTAATAGAACTCAGATAGTTCTACAGAATTCAGGACTGTCGTATATAGTCTCCTAGTTCAGTACAGAACGCAACTAGTTCCATCAGAAACAGGACTGTCAGACACAGTCATTCAGATAATAGCACAACAGTTATACGAAACCTATGTTATCAACATTCAGATTTAGTGATGTCTTCATCTCAGATACAGTTCACGTATTCATGCATGTATTCTCACGTTCATGTTATTTGGTCAGCTAGTATTGTTCATGCATATAAACCCTTGCATTCAGCCTACCTCACTTGCATACCAGTACATTCAATCGTACTGACACATTTGCACTATGGTGTTTTATACCATAGGTTTAGAAGCACGAGCTCCAAAGCATCAGTAACATTCCAGTCTCAGCAGTTAGAGTTAGTAGTAAGTTCTCATCCTTCAAGGTCATGATCATTTATTTATTGTATCATTACTTAATTTATTTCAATAGTTGGATTTAGTTGGGGACATGTCCCATTAACTCTTTATTCAAACAGTTCAGTTTTAGAGGCTTTCAGACTACAGTATGTTCAGACAGTTTATTTCAGTTCTTATTTTGGTATTGATATACCATACTCTTAGATAGTATGTTTTATCTATTTTGAACCTTATGGCATGTTCCAGTCTATTATTTCTGCATTTTACATGATATCATACAGAATACAGGTACAGATATTAGTCATGGGTTAGCTTGTGGTCCTTCGGGGTCATAAGCACCGTGTAGCGTTCCGGGTACTAGATTCGGGGCATTACATCCTGACATCTATTTTTTCCATAGATTCATCAATATTTAGTTCTGATGTAATCATCGAGATTAGCCTAAAAAATGAGACACTTTTCGCAACAACACCACCATCACTTTTGTAGCTTTCATATACTATTTTTGATTGCAAATACCGAAAAGCCTTAAGAAAATTGAGATTTTATACTATTGTTCAATTTTAATAAATAACAAAGCCTTTATTAAACAAGCAGCAATTGGGTTGGGAAACAGACCAATTTGTATGAAACGAAATAGATGTTTTGATCAACGAAAAAGAAGAGTTGTTTCAACTTTTTCTGAAATTTAATTATTGTTACTGATTTTAAGATTCCACTAATCAAAAAAATAAATACAGGCGTTAATTACTTTAGATATTAAGGAGACTAATTTATTTTCCTCAAATGTAGTTAAACAGTTGTTCCTTATACATAGGTTGTAATGTATAAGGTACGTGAGACACGTATAAGTATATTTATTAATCTAGGAGAGAGAAAAAATTGGGAGAGAAGGTAATTAAGTAAATAAAATCTTGGATTTATGTTGTTTCAACAAAAAATACTACCATATACTTTCTAATTCTATATTTTGAAAGGAATGTGATTTTATTGAGGAGTTCGGAGCCTAAAGGGCAGGTTTTTTCATTCAAAATTCCAAAGGGGCATATAAAGATGGAAAAATTTCAAAACAAAAATGTTTACCTTGTCCATTAAAGGTTAACGACATTAGTTATCAGGTAAAGTGCAAGGTAAAATCACGATTTTACCTTACAAGGAAAATAGAGTAATTTATCTTATCATTTGACCGAAAAAGTGGGGTTTAAATTCCCCTAGGGAATGAGTGTTTGCAAGATGGGACTTACCACAGACAAAGCATGGAATAAATTCCCTTTTGATGACTGATAAAACTTACTTGTAAGTCAAGTATGGACTCTTGTCTTGTAAGGTAGGATCCCATGTGTACCTTGTGACAACTTCAAATTCATGGTGCTAACTGCTCCTCTTTTTCCCCAATTTCATCAATTTTTTCATTTAGACTTTGCATGTATTCCTCTAATCTCAACTAAAAAATTCTATTTTCTTGAAAAGAGTCTAGGTCAGGTATCCATCCTGTTAATTCAACAAACATTTGTTATCTGTTAATAGGTAACATATGAGCAGTGCCTGGATGAAGAATGAGAGTTTTATCTACAACCATTCAAAACACGACTTATATGTCTTGTAAGGTTATAGTCGCTTCACACGTTCTCAGGTGAAAGGTACACATTTCTGACCACCAACTTTCAACCAGTGCAGTAATAAGGAAATAATCACAGGGAACACATTCAATATCTATAACGCCCCGAAAACCATAAATATTAAAATATTTAAGAAATGAAAACGGAGCGGATGATTTCTAACATGTTGCCAAAAATCATTATCGTCATGCCGTACTACCAAACAAGCCTTTTCTCCCTTTACTGTACCTCTCCAAATATCCTCGTAGCGATGCTTACTTTGCGTGGCATATATGTCAGACTGTGATGGTCCTAGATGGATAAACTTTTGATATTCCATATCTATACACAAAGAAAATTAAATCAAGTTTTGGTACGTGTTTCATGAATATTTATGTCAAGTAATAATTTGATGAATTGATCAATTTACACATGCATGCTACTAAAGGGCGTCTGGAGCCTAAAGGGAAAGTTTTTTACACATGCATTACCAAATTTAACATCTTTGTTGTGCAAATAAGAAATTCAAAAATAATTAGATAGATAATGTTAACTTAACGAAGGTTTAGGCTTAACAAGTTGGTGTGATAACAACAACATTTGGCAAATTAGTAAGTTAAAAAGATGATTAATAACATTAAATTACATAATTATTTGTAAGGTATTGGAATAATTATATAAACAGGTGATTAAGATATACCTTAAAGTGCAAAATTTTTGATGAAACAGTCTTTGAACAAGAATAAGAACAAACACCAAAACTAACGTGAATGAAAAGAGTGAAACAGGTGAACAAATACATAATGTAAACAAGAAATGAATGAAATGGATGATTTATTGACACGACCCGAACTAGGGCCTAGTCGTTTCGGGAATCTCAAGTCCAACCGGGACCAAACACCACTCCAAATACCCCACCATAACTGCCCTTTTCCCAATGTTGGATGAATTCCGAACATATAACAAGATATAACAAAATTAATTAAAAGACTTTTAAGGAAGTTTAAAACCATAACCAATGAAATATCCAACCAAACATCAAACAATGTCATCCCCAATGCCAATACCAATACCAAAGATAACATTAACACCTATACCGCCTATGCCCATAGTAGTCACTCAAAACCTCTAACTGAAATCAAAGAACATCCGGTTGGGATATGCCCCCGACCAAATACAAAACCAAAGTCAAGAAAATAACAGAAAGTATAAAAAAAAGTCCATAGCATGAAATAAAGTCTTTCGGAGTATGGAAGCTCACCACTTTGGTCTGGCAAGAATGCTGTCCCTGTATTGAAGTCACGGAGTAGGAGTAGTATGGATGGTTCCTAAATTGTGTGGGTATAGAACATTCTAATACGGTTAGTGGGTGAACGCTAGCATGTACTCAGGATAAGGATAAAATAATGCCATTATTTAAAAGCAAAGCAAATAACTATATGCAATCACATACATATAGAAAGGGAATAGGATTTAGCATGTATTTAAAACCTTAACCTAGGTTGTGTAGCTTTACCGTCATAAATCCATCCACGAGCTATATGGGTTCAGTGTTACCCCCTGAACAGGCCTAGTATGTGTAGCCACATGAACCAGAGATATCATAGGGGTCGGAGATTCCCATGTACCCTTTACCCTCCATGAAAAATATATACAAGTGTAAACTTGGGGGATTCCCGTGTACCCCACAAGTATATGGTCACCATGAACACCCCCCATGTCGGAAAACATGAGTTTCCAGTGTCCATCCATCAGACTCACACCTTCATGGATAGCTATTACAACCCGCCATTATGCCCAATAAAAAGACTTAGCATATAAAAAAAACTACCAATTTCAAGAGTCAATTATAAAGGCATTATGAAGCGGTATCATCATACCGACTATAGCTTGCAAGCTATGTCATTAGCCAAGTCTTAGGGGATTCCCATGTACCCAATAAGATTCCCAATTAAACCAAAACCATGGCCAATAAGGTCTTTCCAAGTCATTTAAAATCAACCATACAAATTTAGGTTCCATTGTTCTTTATGATATGCAAAAGTTTCAATAATAGTAAAACAATGTTGCAAAACCATTCTCATTGGCATTTTAACAAACATGTTGAGGGAATACAACTTCCAAAACAGAAACCAAATATAAATTGACTACTCCCATGCAACCATATGTTCAAAACATAATTATAACATGAAAAACAATAAGTAAAACATGGGAAAACATTATCCATCCATAAACAACCAAAACCCCAAACATCTATTTCAAAACCAAAACAAATCCATATTTGTACCATGAAAGCCATTCATTGAAACATGCCTTTAGTTGAACTGACAATGAGGGAGGAGTAACATACCTTAGAAACGAAGCAAGTCGGTGCGAAACTACCCTTAAGATCCTTAATTGATTGCCTTGATGAAATCCTAGTCTCTTCTTGAACCCTAATCTTGAGAGATATTTTTAGAGTGTTTGATTGAGAATAGAAGGTTAATGAAGTTCCAAAAGGTGTTATATGTTGTGGGTCAAAAGGAGTTAAGAGGGGAAATGTACAGAATACCCCCAACTTAAACTATAAAAATTATTGCAGGTGGGTACATGTTGACCCTCCAACCCATCACCACAACATATGTCTGGTACCGTCCAGTCGTACTTAGAATGGAAAGTTGGTCATCCATACACTATCTACTATACGCCATCATGGCCCCAACTTGTGACCAAACCATACGACTAGAATAGTCCAGTCGTACCCAAGACAATATTAAAAGGGATTGCTACATGAAAATATATGACTATACCTTACCACTCGTACCCTTTCCTCATGGCTCTTAGTGAGCCACTTGTACTCAGAGCCAAGTAAGGTTACTAAGTTTTAGATTAAGTGAAAGACCAACCCAACGAAGCATCACCAAACCATACGACTCATATTCGCTAAGTCATAACCACAACAGAAACCTAACCACCATACACCGAAAAACTTATGAGTTAGATCACCAACCCATACCCACACAATACAAACGTATGGTGAGTCGTTACAGGACGGTGAGCTCAAAGCTCAAGAAATTTTGAAGGGCCAAAACTGAGAATGTTTCAATTCTCCCCCACTAGGATCATTCATCCTTGAATGCTGGAACAACGAAGTACAAGCACAATTACACCCCCAATCATTCTACTCTTACCATTAAGACAGAAAAAAAAACACCAAGGAATTCACGTTTTTACCTTTAACAAAGATATAAAATAAAGAGGTTAAGAATCAAAACATACCTTGAGCAAGAATTTTTGAAATAAGGAATATGAGCGGATACTTGGACTTCATGTCCTCTTACTCTTCCCATGTAGCCTCCTTTACCTTATGGTTCCTCCATAGAAGCTTTACCGAGGCCACGTCCTTGGTCCACAACCAACGACTCTGATGATCCAAGATTTCAACTGGGATCTCCTTATAAGATTGGGAATCCCAAATACCAATATCCTTGGTTGGTACAATTTATGATGGATCAACTATACACATCCCCAACATAGAAACATGTAACACTGGATGAATGAAGCTCAAACTAGAAGGCAACTTTAGCTCATACGCAATATTGCCAACCCTCTTCAATATCATGTATGGACCAACATACCAAGGACCGAGCTTCTCCTTCTTCCCTAACCGCATCACTCTCTTCATAGGAGACACTGTTAAGAACACCTTATCCCTAACCTTAAACTCCAACTTCCTGCATCTTACATTTGCATAGGACTTTTAACGACATTGGCCAGCCTTAAGCCTATCCCGAATCACCTTCACCTTCTCCATATCTTGGTAAACCAAATCCGAGCTAAACTTATCCGCCTAATAAACCTCAAATCACTCAATAGTGGACATAAAACTCCTAACATAAAACGCCTCAAATGGAGCCATCCTAATGCTAGAGTAGTAGCTATTATTGTATGCAAACTCCATAAGAGGTAAGTGCTTAACCCAACTACCATCATCGTCAATCACGCAAGAACGGAGCATCTTTTAACGTCTGAATAGTCCTTTATGCTTGCCCATCTGACTGCGGGTGTAAAACAATGCTAAGACATACCTTCTTACCCAAACCTTTCTAAAATGACCACAAAAAATGAGATAAAAACTATGTACCATGATCATAGATGATAGAAATAGGTACCCCATGCAACTTCACAATCTCTTGGAGGTACAACCTTGCATAATCCTCAGTCGAGGCATTAGTTCTCACTAGAAAATAGTGAGCTGACTTTGTCATCCTATCCATAATGACTCAAACCAAATCAAATTGGTTTTGAGACAGAGAAAGACTGGTAATGAATTTCATATTGATCACTTCCCATTTTTATTCAGGTAACTCGATTCCTTAATATAACCCTCCGGGCCTCATGTGCTCAACTTTTATTTGCTGGCACGCCATACACTTGGCTACAAAATTTGCCATATCCCTCTTTATATTGATCCACCAATACATCTCCTAAATGTCGTGAAACATTTTCATTGGACTAAAATGAACAACATAGAGTGACTCATGCACCTCAGCCAATATCCTCTCTCGAAAGCCATCCACATCAGGAACATATAATCGCTCTTGGTACCATAAGGTACCATCACCACAAATATCGAAGGACATCACTTTCTTTTCACCTATATCACCCTTGATCCTCATCTAGATAGGATCTAACATCTGCTTCTTATTGATTTCAGCACCAAGAGACGACTGCACCACGTCCTGCACAAACACACCACCATTCTCAAAGTCCAAAAAATGAACTCTAAGGTTAGCCAAATGGTGGATATCCTTCACCAACTCCCGCTTCTTCTTATCCATATGAGCTACCAACTCTCGCTTCTTCTTATCCATATGAGCTAGACTCCTCAAGGATTACCTGCTAAAAGCATCAACAACCACGTTAGCTTTACTTGGGTGGTAGTGAAGACTCATGTCATAATCTTTTAGAAGCTCAACACTTCTCCTTTTTGAGGTTAAGCTCTTTCTGAGTAAACACATATTATAGGCTCTTATGATAAGAAAAGATATCCACATGTACTCTATACAAATAGTGATGCCAGATTTTCAAAGCGAACACCACAACCAAAAGCTCTAATTCATGAGTCAGATAATTCTTCTCATGGACCTTCAACTGTCTAGAGGCATAAGATATCACCTTGCCATGCTGCATTAGAGCATAACTAAGTCCCACACGGGATGTATCACAGTAGACCATAAACCTATCCGTGCCTTCAAGAAAGGTTAAGACTAGAGCCAAAGTTAGCTTATCCTTTAGCTTCTCAAAACTACCCTCACAAGAATTAGAACCCAAGAACTCTACCTTCTTCTGAGTCAACTTAGTCAATGGGGTAGCTATAGTCAAGAAACTCTCTATAAACTTTCTGTAGTAGCCGACTAAACCCAAGAAGCTTCGAATATCGGTTGGAGTCATGGGTCTAGGCCACTTCTTCACCACTACAACTTTTTGTAGATCTACCATGATCCGTTTACTAAAAAAACATGACCCAAAAAAGTGACAGCATTTAACCAGAATTCACAGTTTGAAAGTTTAGCATTTAACTACTGTTCTTCCAAGGTTGCAATATAATTCGGAGGTAATTCGCATAATGCTTTTTGTTGTTAGAATACACCAGAATATCATCTATGAACACAATGATGAACAAGTACAGAAACAGTCAGAAGACTCTATTCCTCAAATCCATGAATACCACCGAGGTATTTGTCAACCGAAAAAACATTACTAGAAACTCAAAATGTCCATACAAGGTATGAAATATAGTCTTAGGGGTATCCACCTCCCTAATGTTTAACTGGTGGTACCTGAATCGAAGATCAATTTTGGAGAAAAATTTAGCACCCTGCAACTGATCAAACAAATCATCTATCCTTGGAAGAGGATACTTATTCTTTACCATCACCTTATTTAGCTGCCGGTAATTAACACACATCTAAAGAGAACCATCCTTCTTACACACAAATTATAGAAGAGCATCCTATTAGGATACACTAGGATGGATGAAGCCCTTGTCTAAAAGATCCTTGAGTTGTATCTTAAGCTCCTTCAACTCAGTCGGAGCCATTTTATATAGGAGAATAAAAATAATAAGAGTGTCTAGAAAAAGATCAATACCAAAATCAATCTCCCTATCAGGAGGAACACTAGGAAAGTCATTAGGGAAGACCTCAAGAAATTCATTCACCACAGGAACAGAACGCAGGAAGGGACCCTCTGAGTTAGAATCTTTAAACCAGACCAGATGATAGAGACACCCCTTGGATATTAATATCTAAGATCTAAGATATAATATAAAATTTCCCCTTAGAGCTAAGGAACCACCCTCCCACTCAATAACTGATTCATTAGGGAATTTAAAGACGACCTTATGGGTTCGAAAGTCTAGAGAAGCATAGCATGTGTGCAACTAATCTATCCCTAACATGATATCAAAATCAACTATGTCCAATTCTAACAGATCCACTATAGTCTGCCGACCACCCTCAAATATCATAAAACCCTTATAGGCTCTTCTAACAACCACAGAGTCACCCACTGGGGTAGAGATATAAAAAGGATCCAAAACACACTCGGGACCAAAGCCAAAATGCCCAACCACAAATAGGGTCACATAAGAGAGAGTAGACTTTGGATCAAAAAATAGTACATATCACGAGAAAAGAGTTTCAACATACCGATCATGACATCAAGCGATACCTCAGACTCCTGGCGGGTAGTGAGACTATAGAGACAATTCCAACCAGTGCTAGAGCTAGATGGTGTACCTTTTTGTATTGGAGCTTAAGATGAAGCAACATGAAACTTTTTTGCCTAGAAAAAACCTTAATAATAGGGTAATTTCTAAGCATATTCCCTATTTGACCATAGTTGAAGCACTTGTCCCTTGCCTCATAACAGAAACCTCTATGCAATCTACCATAAAACCTGCAGAGAGGATATGATAGGAGCTGATTGGGCCCCATTAGCTTGAGATTGGGCACTCTGTACCCGAAAGTTGTCGCTATCTTAGAAGCGCCTATTGCTCAACAACTTTGGGTAAAAAGCACTAGTCGTCGAGTAAGACCCATAATTTCCCCATTTCTTCTTAGGCCACTTCCCGCCATCCCTACTATTCTGCTATTACCCACCACCTTGTTCAGAGAACCTAAAATTTTTGCCCTTCCTCTTTCCTATCTCAGCCTGCTTCTTCTTTTCTTCCTCCACCTATTAATTATACATTACCAACCTTGATAAAAAAACAACCTTACTTTCCAATATTAAGTCTCGGGGTAACGCGGATAACTGGTTAAACTTTAAGGCATACTCCTTGACTGACAACTTGTTTTGCTTTAGATTAATAAAATCTTCCACCTTTGCTTCCCTCAACCCCTCAATAAAGAAGTAGTCTAGGAAAGCACCAAAGAAATCCTCCATAGACCTGACTTAACATCGTCACCCCTTGATTGATACCATTCTTTGTACCATTAGTACGCCACATCTTTCAGCTAGTAGGAGGCAAACTCTACGCCTTCCACATTAGTTGCATGCATAACACGAAAGATCTTTTCCATCTCATCTAGAAAACCTTGAGAATCCTCCTTTACCTTAACACCAGTAAAGGTTGGAGGGTTCAACTTCATAAACTGGCAAATCCTTGTGGCCTCAGAATATGGAGTAACAGATACACCATGCTCAGCCTAAAAAGCTACCAACTAAGCCAACATATGGATAGACTGATGAAATGCAACATTCGTCACATCATCTTGAGGAATTAACGAAGGACTGAAGGGAACCAGTAGAACTCCTGGAAGGCAATCAGGAACTAGACCCCTAGACTGGGTGTGAACCCCATAAGTAGAAAGGGTCTTATCAATATTATCCTTAGGTAGGATAGAGATATTTTTGTGAACTTTAAATCATCGAGGAGGCATGATTTGAAAATCAAACAAATAGGAATTAGAGGAGAATTCAGGACCTTAGACTCTTCAGCTTAAATATAGAACATAAGATAGAGAAATATTCCTAAATGCCATGTATCCTCTCCCTTATGAGTGGGGCATGCTACAAATCCTTAATAGAGACTCTACTCGACATGACTTTGTGGACTCCCATATGACTACCCATATGACTATGTATCTAGGGATCTGAAACTAATCTAACATGACCTAAAATAGGACCTAGTTGTGTTGGGAATCTCAAGTCTGATCGGGATAAAAAAAAAACCCCTAACACCCCACCATTACTAACCTATACCTAGTATTGGATGAATTCTAAACATATAACAAGATATAACAAAATTAATTAAAAGACTTTTAAGGATATTTATAACCATAACCAATAAATATCAAACCAAACGTCCAACTAGTGTTAGCCCCAATGCCAATACCAATACCAAGGCTAACACCATTACTGACACCACCCATGCCTATAGTAGTCACACACAACCTCTAATTGAAATCCAAGAACATTCGATCGGGACATGCCCTCGACCATAGCCAAAACCAAAGTCCCAAAAATAATAAAAAGTATAAAAAGCAGTCCATAGCATGAAATGAAGTCTTTCGGAGTATGGAAGCTCACCACTTCAGCTTGACACGAATGGTGTCCCCAAATCTAAGTCACTGAGAAGGAGGATTAGTATGGCCAGTTCTAATATCATGTGTTGATATAGCATCTAAAGACGGTTAGCAGGTGAACGATAGCATGCACTTAGGATAAGAATAAAATAATACCATTATTTAAAACTAAAGTAAATAACCATATGCAATCATATAATACATATATATCATGCCATGAAGGGAACCGTGTTTAGCATGTATTTAAAACCTTAACCTGGGTTCTGTAACTTTACAATCATATATCCAACCACATGCTATATGGTTCCAATTTTACCCCCTTAACCAGCCTAGTGCGTTTGGCTATACAAACTAGAGATATCATACGGGATAGGGATTCCCGTGTACCCTTCACTCTCCATGATATATATATACAAGCATAAACTTGGGGGATTCCTTTGTACCCCACAAGCATATGGTCACCATGACCACCTCTCATATTGGCAAACATGAGTTTCTAGAGTCTGTCCATCAGACTCACACCTTCACAATTAGCTATTACAACCCGCCATTATTGCCCATTTTAAACATTTATCATATAACCAAACCACCAATTTCAAGAGTGAATTATCAAGGCATTATGAAGTGGTATCGTCATACCGACTATACCTTGCTATTAGATAAGTCTTAGGGGATTCCTATATACCCTACCATATTTTCAACTAAACCAAAACCATAGCTACAAAGGCCTTTCCAAGTTATTTAAATTCAACCATACCAATTTTGGTTCCTTTACCCTTTATGAAATGCAAAAGTTTTAATAATTGTCAAACTATGTGGTAAAACTATTCTCACTGGCATTTTAACAAATATGTTGAGGGAATACAACTTCCAAAACCAAAACCAGATATCCATTGACCATTCCCATGTAACTACATGTTCAAACTATAATTAGAACATTAGAAACCATAAGTAAAACATGATAAAACATTATCCAATCATAAGCAACCAAAAACCTCAACATTTATTTCAAAACAAAAAACAAATCCACATTAATACCATGAAAGGCATTCATTAAAACAGGCCTTTAGTTGAACTAACAATGAGCGAGGAGTAACATGACTTAGACAATAAGGAAGACAAAGGGAAACCACCCTTAAGAGCCTTAATTGATTACTTTATAGAAAACCTAGCCTCTTTTTGAGCCCTAAGCTTGAGAGATATTTTAAGAGTGCTTGATTAAGAATAGAAGTTTAATGAAGTTCCAAAAGGTGTTTTATATCATAGGGTCAAAAGGATCTAAGAGAGGAAATATCTAGAATACCCCCAACTTAAACTATAAAAATTCCCGCAGGTGGGTACGAGTTGACCATCAAACTTGTCACTACAACATACGAATAGTACCATCTAGCCATACCCAGAACAAAAAGTTGAAAATTCACACACTTTCCACTATATGACTCCATGGCCCTAACACGTGACTAGACCACACGACTAGTATGGTCCAGTCGTACCTAAGATAAAATCTAAAGGGATTGATACTAGACAACATACGACTAAATCTTACCATTTGTATCATATCCTCATGGCTCTTAGTGAGCCACTCGTACTCAAAGCTAAGTTAAGTTACTAAGTTTCAGATTAAGTGAAGGACCAACCCAACAAACACTTTCCAAGACATATGACCCGTACCCCACCAAGTCGTAACCATAATAGAAACCCAACCTACAATACACCACCAGAAAACTTATGATTTTGATCACCTAACTCGTACCCAAACCATACGACATATATGGTGAGTCATTACAAGGATAGTGATCTTAAAACTCAGGAAATTTTCAAGAGGCAAAACCCAAGGTGTTTCATTTATAAAACAAAATTAATAAGGTAAGGGAAAAATATTACCTAGTAAGGTAAAATAGTCTCCCAATCTTTATCACGACCCAAACCAGGGCCTGGCTGTGATAGGTATCTCAAGTCCACTAAGGACCGGAGACCACCCTTGCTTCCCAGTCAAACATATCATAATACACTACTCAACAGATGAATTTTGAACATATAACAAGATTGAGAGTAATAAGTTCAAAGACATCTAAAAGTGTAAATATCAATACCCAATCCAAAGTAATATCCAAAAATCCTATATAATATAAAACAGCATACATCGGGATATGCCCTTTACCCTAACAATGACAATGAAAATGTAAAGGTAAAGTCTTCAGTTCTAATTTATGAAAGGAAAATCGATGGAATGATTATGTTTTTTAGATAATGATGCTCATCAATTCACTATAATGTCCGGCTCTGAGATCACTTATCATTGCGGAGGAAAAGTAAGAAGTGCCTTACAACCCTACATCATATTGGGATACTGCATTCAGAGATAGTTAGTAGGGTGAGCACTAGCATGTAACTCAGGTTAAGGGTAAAATAATGTCAGTCCAAAGTTCAATTTCAAACTCAATGTACGTGTTCCCAAACATGCATAGATGCTCAGGTAGGGAATAAGGTTTAACATGATAGTAAAATATTATCTTGGACTACGTAGCTCAACCATCATAAATTGATACAACATGACCCGAACAAGGCCAAGTTATGTTGGGAATCACAAGTCCAACTAGGACCGGATACCACCCCTAATACCCAATCGTAACAGCCCTGCACCCCATGTTGGATGAATTTCGAACATACAACAAGATAAATCAATAATAATTTAAGACATTAAATAATGTCTATATTCATAATCCAACCACCTAAATACAATATCCAATTGGTTCCAACCCTAATGCTAATAACAATACAAGGTTGACACCAATACTGACACCTTCCATGCATATAGTAATCTGACAAAGCCTCTAACTACAGTCAAGTAACATCCATTTAGGACATGACCCCGACCATAGCTAAAACCAAAATCCAAGAAACAAAAATAATTAAAAAAAGTCCATAGCATAAAATGGAGTTTTCCAGAATATGGAATATCACCACTTCAATCTGACTCAAAGCTATCACTGAATCTAAGACACTGAGTAGGAGGAATGGTAGTATGGCCAGTTCGTGCATACCGTGGGGATACAATGCCTGAAGATGATTAGCGGGGTGAATGCTAGCATGTAGTTAGGGATAAAGATTAAATAATGCCATTACTCAAAACCAAATCAAATGATCATATACAATCATACACATACATATATAAAGTGCCGGGATAGGGAACTGGGTTTAGCATGCTTTTAAAACCTTAACCTGGGTTGGGTAGCTCTGCTATCCTAAAGGTCCACCCACAGACTATATGGGTTCAACTCTCTTTGCTGAAAGGGCCCTGGTGTGTGTTAGATGCACGAACCAGAGAAAAAAACCTTGAGATGACTAATACATGACCCAAAATATAAAGTGACACCATGCACATAGTCACAATAATCGAACCTCACATTAGCAAACATGAGTTTCCAGTATTGGTTCATCGAGGACCTCCACCTTCCTACCTTTTCTAACACAACCCTCTTTAAGCCCTTATTAAAACCAATAATGTATTCCAACTATTTAACATGGAATCTTTTGTTTAGGCATTAACCATTGGTATTAAATACCAAAATTAGAGCTTATAAGTCTACTATTTTATGCCATACCAAAACATTAAACTAAGTTGACTCCAAATATTCCAATTACCCCAAAACCATGGCCACCAAGTCCTTTTCAAACCATTTAAAATCAACCAGACCAATTCAGGTTCTATTACCATTTATGCAATGCAAAGATATCAAGATTAGTCAAGTAATGTGACAAAATCCTTCTTATTGGCATTTTAACTAACAAGTTCAGGGCACATATGTTTCAAATCCACAACCAAGTAATTTAGGGAATCCATAATACCCCAAAATTCATTTACCATTAACATGCATCCTACAATGTTAAAATCATACTAAAATCATGAAAGAAAACATAATTAAACCATGAGAACCATTATTCAACCATGAACATCCAAAACCCCAACCATTATTTCAAACTATATCAATATCACAAAAAACATACATTAAAAGACATGCTCTTCGTAAAATAACAAGGAGGAAGGAGTAACATGCCTTAGACACCAAGGAAGACAAAGAAAAACAGCCCTTAAAAGCTTTAATTGATTATCTGGATGAAACCCTAGCCTTTTGCTTGAAAGAGAGCTTTAGAGAGATTTTAAGAGTGCTTGATTGGGAATAATAGGTTAATGAAGTTCCAAAGGTGTTTAAGTTGTGCCCCCAAAGGGAGTTAAAAAGGGGAAATATCCAGAATGCCCCCAACTTAAAACTGTTAAAATACGATAGGTAGTTACGAGTCAATCCCATGACTCATGACCACAACATACGATTCGTACCATTATGTCATCACTAATGCAGTGAGTTGGTTACCCACACATTGCCAACCATATGACTTCTTAATCCCATTTGTTACCAAACCATATGACTCATATGGCCTAGTCGTATCCAAGATAAAATTCAAAGTGATTGACACTGCACAACATACATTTAAGTTATACCACTCATACACTATTCTTACGGCTCTTTGTGAGCCACTTGTACTTACAACCAAGTCATGCCACTAAGTTACTAATTTAATTAAGGGACCGACCAAATGAACCATCACTAACCCTAACGACTCGCAGCCCCCTTAAATCATAAACATAGAAGAATCCCAACCACCACTTAATGGACTCCTTAGGACTAAGGTCACTTGATCCATACCTATGTAATAGGATTCATATGGCGAGTTGTTACTAGGATAGTAAGTTCAAAACTTAGAAAATTTCCAAGGTCCAAAACCCAGGGTATTTTAATTATCTCCCAGTTGGACTAGGAAATTTCCAAAGGCTAAAACTCAAGGTGTTTCAATTCTCCCCAGTTTGATTATTCATCCTTAAATGATGGGACAAATCAATGACTAGCACTATTAAACCTCCACACACCCCTACACTTACCTTTAAGATAGAAAATAGATTACCAAGGAATTTACAACCCACTCTTACCTTTAGGACATAAAACAAAGATGTTAATATCAATACACACCTTAATCACAATTTTTTAAAATGGGGAATTGGAATTGATACTTGGACTTTAGGTCCTCTTCCGCTTCCCATGTAGCCTCTTCCACCTTGTGATTCCTCCATAGAACTTTTATCAAAGATACATCCTTGGTCCGCAACCAATAAACCTAGCGATCCAAGATCCCAAACGGGACATCCTCTTAGGATAGAGATTTTAAAATATCAATATCTCTGATAGGTTTAATCTATGATAAATCACCCATATACTTTCGTAACTTAGAAACATGGAATATCGGGTGAATAGAACTAGAAGGCTACTACTACTCATACACAACATTCCCGTCCCTTATCAAACCATATACGGACTAACATACCGGGAACTGAGCTTCACTTTCTTACAAAGTCGCATCACTCCCTTCATGGGAGACACCATAAAGAACACCTTATCCCCAACCACAAACTATAACTTTTAACGCCTTATATCCGCATTGGACTTTTGGCAAGTTTGGGCGGCTTTAATCCTATTCTGAATCAACTTCACCTTCTGCATGGCTTGGTGAATCAAATCCAAGCCAAACATCTCTACCTCACCAACCTCTCACCACCCAATAAGAGTCCTACACCTCCTACTATACAATGCCTCAAATAAACCCATCCCAATACTAGAGTGGTAGCTATTGTTTTATGTAAACTCTATAAGAGGTAAAGGATCAACCCAAATACCACCATAGTCAATTATGCAATCACGTAGAATATCTTCCAAGATCTAAATAGTCCTTTCTGCTTTCCCAACCAACTGTGGGTGGCAACCAGTACTAAGACTCACCCTGGTTTCCAAACCTTTTTGAAACAACTACCAAAAGTGAGATGTAAACTGTGTGCCATGATTCGAGATGATAGAAATAAAAACACTATGCAACTCACAATCTCATGGAGGTACAACCTCATATAATCCTCTGCCAAAAAATTTTCCGCACTAGCAAGAAGTGAGCAGACTTTGTCATCCTATCCACGGTGACCCTAACTCATTCAAAATAATTTCAAAACTGAGGAAGACCAATAATGAAATCTATATTGGTCACCTCCCATTTCCAAATAGGAAACTCAATTTCTTGATACAATCCTTTAGGCATTATATGCTCAACTTTCACTTGTTTGCACACCCTAAACATAGCTACTAAATTAGCCATATCCCCCTCATATTATTTCACCAATACATTACCTTAAGGTCATGCTACATTTCTATCAAAATAGGATGAATAGCATAGTGCGACTCATGCACCTCAGCCAAGATCCTCTCTCACATTCCATCTATGTCGGGAACACATAACCTTCCTTGGTACCGCAAGGTACCATCACTACTTATCTCAAAATCCATTACCTTCTGCCCACCTACATTACTCTTTATCCTCATCAAGATAGGATCCAACACTTGCTTCTCCTTTATTTTAGCACCAAGTAGTGACTTTACCACCTCCTGAATGAACATACCAGCATCCTCAGAGTCCAAGAGGCAAACTCTGAGGTTATCCAAATGGTTAATGTGTTTTACCAACTCCCATTTAGCTTCATCCATATGAGCTAGACTCTCCATGGATAACCTGCTAAGAGCATTAGTAACCATATTAGCATTACCTGGATGGTAGTAAAGACTTATGTCATAATCCTTGTGCATCTTAGGCCATATCCTTTGCCTGAGGTTCAGCTCTTTCTAATTAAATACATATGGCAGGATGTTATAATCCAAAGAGATATCCACATGCATGACATATAGATAGTGACTCTAGATTCGTAATGCAAATACCAGATCAAATAATTTCAAGTCATGAGTAAGATAATTCTCCTTATGCACCTTCAACTGTTTAGAGGAATAAACTATCCCCTTGCCATGCTCCATGAAGACACACCCAAGCACCATACAGGACGCATCACAATAGACAATAAAACCATCAGTGCCTTCAGGAAAGATTAGAACTAGAGCCAAAGTCAGTTATCCTTAAGCTTCTCAAAACAACCCTCATAATCATCAAACCACAAAAACTTCACCTTTTTCTGAGTTAACTTATTCACGGGGCAACTATAGTCAAAAAACATTCCACAAGCCTGTTCTAGTAGCCGGCTAAACCTAAGAAGCTCTAAATATTGAATGGAGTCAAGGGTGGATCCATATTGATCCCTTCACTAGAAATAACATAACCTAGAAAGGTGACAACATCCAGCCAAAATTCTCATTTGGATAATTTGGCATACAACTGCTGCTCTTTTAAGGTCTTTAATACAATACAAAGTTGTTGGAATGATCCACACTAATTTTTGAATACACCAAAATATCATCTATGAACGCAATGATGAACAAATCCAGAAACTGTCGGAAGACTATATTCATCAAATCCATGAATGCTATCATGGCATTGGTCAACCGAAAAGACATAACCAAAAACTCAAAATACCTATACCAGGTACGGAAAGCAGTCTTAAGGATATCCACCTCCCTAATCTTTAGTTGATGATACCTAGATCAAAGATTAATCTAGGAGAAAAACTAAGCACCCTGAACAACTCAAAGAAATGATCTATCCTTGGAAGAGGGTATTTATTCTTTAAAATTACCTTATTCAACTGTCAATAATCAATACACATCCAAAGGGAACGATTCTTCTTACATATGAATAACATAGGTACACTCCACAGAGACACACTAGGATGGATGAAACCCTTGTCTAAAAGATATTTTAGTTACTTCTTATGCTTTTTCAACTCAACCAGAGCCATTCTATATGAGGGAATAGAGATAGGACAAGTGTTTGAAATAATATCTATCCTAAAATCAATCTCACTATCAAGAGAAATACTAAAAAGGTCATCAGGGAAAACCTCAAGAAATTTATTCACTACTGAGATGGAATATAGAAAAGGACCCTCAGGCATACTCCTTTAACCTAGACCAAATGGTAGGGACACCCCTTGGAGATCAATCTTTGAGCTCTAAGATATGAAATTAACCTTTTCTTAAGATCTAGGGAACCATCCTCCCATTCAAAAACTGGCTCATTAGGGAATTTAAAGACGACCTTAATTGTTTAATAATCTAGAGAAGCATAACACGAGTGCAGCCAATCCATCCCCAACATAACATCAAAATTCACCATGTCTAATTTACATAGATCCACCAAGGTCTCTCGACTACCAAATCCCCTATAGACTCTTGTAGCAACCATAAAACCACCCACCAATATAGAAATAAAAAAGGGTCTAGATTACACTGATGACCGAAACTAAAATGCATAACTACAAATGGGCTAAAATAAGAAAGAATGAACCTCAAAAAAGTAAATAGTACACATCATGGGAAAAGAGTTTTAAAAAACCATTAATTACATCAGGTGATGCCTTAGACTCCTGATGAGTAGTAAGAGCATAGAGTTGGTGTGGACTAGTCCCAGAGACAGATGATGCACCCTTTGGTACAAAAGATAATGAAGAGGCAACATGAACCTTATTTCCCCCAGGAAGCAACCTTACCAAAAGCATAATTTCTAATCATGTCCTCCAGCTGATCACAGTTGAAGCACTTGTCCTTTGTTTCATCATAGTAACCCCGATGAAATCGGCTATAAAATCTATAGAGAGGATATGACGGAGTAGATTGGGCCTCACTAGCCTAAGATTGGGTGCCCTGTGCCCTATAATTATTGACACTCTATAAACGTCTATCACCTATCAGCTTTGGGTAGGAAGCACTCAGCATTAAGTGAGACCCAGAATTGTCCCACCTTTTTTAGACCACTTTTCACCAGCCCTGGCACTCTATTATTGACCACCATCATGATAAAAATATCTAAACTTCTTATCTTGCCTCTCCCTAATTTTGGCCTGCTTCTTCTTCTTTTCTTCAACCTACTGCATACACACAACAAGTCTGGAGATGTCCATATACTTGTTTAACAAGGAAGCCTTACTCTCCAAATTTAAGTATCGAGACAACTTAGAAGCAAACTTCCTCATTCTAGACCTCATACTGAAACTGACCCCAGAACATATCAAGACAACTGGTGAAACTTTAAGGCATACTCCTTGACTGATATCTTGCCCTTCTTTAAGTTAACAAGCTCTTCCGCCTTTGCCTTCCTCAACTATTGAGGAAAAAAGCGATAAAAAAAGCACTAGAGAAATCATCCCACAGGTTTGACTTAACATCATAACCCCTTGATTGCTCCCATTTATCATACCATCGGTATGCTATATCTTTTAGTTGGTATGCAGCAGACTCAACACCCTTCATATTAGTAGCATGTATAATGCTAAAGATCTTTTCTATCTCATCAATAAAACTTGAGGATCCTCATTAACCTTAACTCTAATAAATACATGGGGACTTAACCTTATAAATTGGCCAAAACTTGTAGCCTCAGAAGATGGAATAACAAAAGTACCACACTTCGCCTGAGAAGCTACCAACTATACCAACATATGGATAGAGTAATAAAACTCAGCATTTGTTATATCTGCCTGAGGAGCTCGAGGAGGGCTATATGGGACTGGTGGAACTCTAGGAGGACAATTAGGAACTGGACCCCTAGATCGGGTCTGGACCCCATAAACAGAGTATGTCTCGTTAGCATTGTCCCTACATAGGATAAAAGAGCTTTCATGAGCTTTAGATTATCAGGGAGGTATGATCTAAAAGGTGAACAAATAGGAATTAGAGAAAAATTCAACACCTTATACTCCATAGCTCAAAAATAGAACACAAAAAAGAAAATCATTCCTAAATGCCTCATATCCTCTCCCTTATGAGTGTGGTGCATTATACATCCTTTAAGGAGACTCTACTCGACATGATATTGTGGACCCCTAATTGACCATAAACGTAGGGCTCTAATACCAATTTGACATGACCCAAACCAAGGCCTAGTCGTGTCAGGAATATCAAGTCCAACCAGGATCGGAGAAACACCCAATACCAAACCATAACCACCATGCACCTTATATCAGATAAATTCCAAACATATAATAAGATAAATCAATAATAATTTAATGACATTTAATAAAGTTTATATTTATCATCCAATAACCTTAATCAAATATCCAACCGGTGCCAACCCTAATGCCAATACAATTACCAAGGATGACACTAGTACCGACAATGCCCATAGTAGCCCGACAAAGCCTATAACTAGAATCAAGTAACATCCAGTCAGGACATGCCCCTGACCATAGCTATAATCCAAGAAACCAAAAAAAATGAAAAAATGTCCATAGCATGAAATAGAGTCTGTTGCAGTATGGAAGATCACCACTTTAATATGATGCAAAACTATCCCCGAATCTAAGTCACTGAGCAGACAAATAGTAGTATGGCTGGTTTTTACATTGCATCAAAATACAATGTCCAAAGATTGTTAGTAGGTTAAATGCTAGCATGTAGTTAGGGATAAAGATTAAATAATGCCATTAATCAAAACCAAATCAAATGACCATATGTAATCATACACATACATATACATCATATTGAGATATGGAACTGGGTTTAGCATGCATTTGAAACCTTATCCCGAGTTGTGTAGCTCTGCCATTCTAAATATCCACCCACGAGCTATATGGTTCAAATCCCCTACTAAAAGGACCCCGTTGCGTGTTAGTCATATAAAAATGAGAAAAAACCTAAGATGACTAGTACATCTCTCAAAATATAAAGTGTGACACCATACACATGGTCACCTGACCAAACCTCACATCGACAAATATGAGTTTCTAGTATTGGTCCCCAAGACCTCCACCTTCCATAACTTTGCTAGAACAACCCTCTTAAGCCTATATTAAAACCAATTACACATTCCAACTATTTTCCAAGGAGTCTTTTTTTAGGCGTTAACCATTGGTATCATCATAAAAAAATTAGAGCTTGCAAGGATATTCTTTTAGGCCATACGAAAACCATTAAAATAAGTTGAATCCAAAGTTTCCAATTAAACCAAAACCACAGCCACCAAGGATTTTCCAAACCATTTAAAATCAACCAGACCAATTCAGGTTGCATTACCATTTATGCAATGCGAAGATATTAAGAGTAGTTAAGCAATGTGACAAAATCATTCTCATTGGCATTTTAGCAAATAGGTTGATAGCACATAGGTTTCAAAACCATAAAAAAGATTTAGGGAATTCATAATACCCCATAATCCATTTACCATTAACATGCATCGCAAAATGTCAAAATCATACTAAAAGCATGAAAGAAAACATAATTAAACCATGAGAACATTTATTCAACCATGAACATCCTAAACCTCCAACCATTACTTCAAACCATAACAATATCATGAAAATCATACATTAAAACACACACTCTTTGTAAAGTAACATTGAGGGAGGACTAACATGCCTTAGACACCAAGGAGGACGAAGAAAAACCACCCTTGAAAGCCTTAAATAATTATCTTCATGAAATCCTAGCCTTTTGCTTGAAAAGGAGTTTGAGAGATATTTTAAGAGTGGTTGATTGGGTATAATAGGTTAATGAAGTCCAAAAAGGGGTTTTAAGTCATGGCCTCAAAGGGAGTTAAAAAGGGGAAATGTGCAGAATGCCCCCAACTTAAAACTATAAAAAACCGTAGGTGGTTATGAGTTATTCCCATGACTCGTGACCACAACATACAACACATTCCATTGAGTTGTCACTAATAAAGTGAGTTGGAAACCCATACACTGCCCAATATACGACTCCCTGATCCTACTCATTACCAAACCATACGACAACATATTATTCAGCTATACCACTCGTACACTATTCTCATGGCACATAGTGAGCCATTCAAGCTTATAGCCAAGTCATATCACTAATTTACTAATTTGATTAAGGGACCAACCAAACAAATTGACACCACCCCTAACAACTCGAACCCCCTTCGATTATAACCATAGCAGAATACCAACCAACACCCACTGGACTCTCTATGACTAGGTCATTTGATTAGTACCCACACAATACAACTTATATGGTGAGTTGTTACTAGGACAGTAAGTTCCAAACTCAAGACATTCCCAAGGGCCAAGGGTGTTTTATGGAATTCAAAGGTAGACCAGGGAATAAACTGACCTCACGTCAATCCTAATTATAAAATATATTAATAGTATGAACCATGCACATAGTCATTTAGACCAACCCTCACTCGGTAAACGTGAGTTCCAATATAAGTCATTTGAGACCCATACCTTCATAGCTTAACTACATAACTCCTAGTAAGTACAGTTAAAACAAATATCACATAACCCATTTATTAACCAAGGAATTATACATTAAGTCATTTGAGACCCACACTTTCATAGCTTAACTACATAACCCCTAGTAAGGCCAGTTAAAAAAAGTTTCACATAGCTCATTCATTAACTAGGAAATAATACATTAAGGCACACCATAGGTATTGTCATACCATTTAGTTAGCAAGCTCATATTTATGCCATTACTATTCCATTAACCTGAGGGAATGCCTCGACCCCCTTTGTTTATTAAATCAAGTTAGAGGAAAAGCTCGGCCTTCTTTAGTTTGTCAAATCAAATTAGGGGAATGCCTCGACCCCCTTTGTTAATTATATCAAACATAGCCAACAAGGCATTTAAAATCCATGTTCATTAGTTAACCATTATGCATTGCAATAATATAGGCGTGTAAGTAAAAAAAAGTGACAATTCCACAATTCAAAGCTATTTACATAAATAGATTGAGGGATATAATTGTTTGATACCAAATTTCAGGTTTAAAATATCATATAGGGGGATTACCTTGACTCCTATTCTAATTCCCACATCCATGCACCCCATTAGTTAAAAAGTAATCAATTCAATGCATTAACAACTCATGAAAACCATGGAGAAATAATTTAAGAATTATCCATTCCACAACCCTCAACCCATGTCAAAACCAATATTTAATTTTGTATAATTAAACCATTTAAAACACATGATTTTCATAAAATTATATTTGGGGAAGAGTGACATGCCCGAAAGGATAATAACTATGGAGAGAAATTACCCTTGAGAGCCCTAATTGACCAACTTCTTAGAAACCCTAAGTGTTCTTAACCTTGGGGATTTGAGAGAGATTGTGAAGTTATTTTGATTTGTTTCAGTGTGATAATGATACCCTAAAGGGGTTTTAAGTCATGGGTCATGATTGGGGAAGAGGGAAAATTTCCAATGTGCCCTTTATAAAACACTAAAAAATTATCGCCCAGTCGCTACGGGCGACATTACGACTCGTGACCTCTAGTTGTAGTTTTGATAGTATCCATGGGGCCCCAAAACTTGTCTATCTATGAGTCATACCATATGAATTATACTTAAACATTATGAATCGCTAGATTTACCTGTAGTCAAGGTATAATCAATTGAACACTACACTAGTTAGTCTACGAATAAATACAATACGACTTGTATAGAATCTTTACGACTCATTTGGAGCCAAGCGTAATTATAAAAAAACTTGGCCAATACACACTAGTCAGGCTATGATTATGGTCCTATGATCCATAATGACACCCCACGTCTCATAGGGAGAGTCATAATCAGGGCAGTACGCCTATAGGTTAAGAAATTTTCAAGGACCAAAATTTGGGGTGTTTCAATCTTGCACTACAATTGAAATAAATTATTCACTAAATACTCCCTCCATCCATAAATACTTGTTCACTTTTGACTTAACATATGCCTTAAGAAACATTAAATAGATGGGTGATTTTACTATACCATCCATTGAGTATAATAAATCTTTTGCTTTGCGAAATACATGAGTAATGTATTGTATTTAAATGAAGGGTGAAATAGGTAAAAATGGATAAATTATCCATTGATTTTATAAATTAGCCAAGTATTGTTGGAAATCCAAAAAATAGAAAATTGGACAATTATAGATGGACGAAGGGAGTACATTAGTGTTATTAAATTCCCAACTCTATCAACTTTTATAGTCAAAGGATAAGGTCAGTGACTCCATTTACTGTGTAAGGTAAAACCATAATTTTACCTAGTATTTTATTAGGTAACTGATGCCATTAAATTTTAATGGTCAAGTTCATTTTGAATTTTTTTTATTTTCATATGCTCCTTCGGAATTTTGAATGAAAAAACTTGCCCTTTAGGCTCCAGACTTTTTTATTGAGTGTCTTGTGATTTATGCTTCATAGCCGTCCAAATAATATTTGATAGAATTAGGAATACTTCTTAAATTAGCATTTCAATTGAAAACTTGTTAAAAAGTAAGATAAATATTAAACTTAAATAAAAGTAACTACCAACATCAAAGGGAGAATATGAGTAGTGATATTACTTTTATATTATTGTTCGTGTATATACATTTACAAAGGCAGAATAGCATATACAAGCTAATGAACTTGGATACTTGGTCACATTAAAAGTGATGAAAATCCTTAGGCTCCGAGGTTACACAAAAACTTGACATATGGCCATCCATAAATATTTACAATACTCCCCTTTGAAAATATTTCATAGCCACTTGTCCATAAGTGTGATGCGTTTTACACCCATGCACAAGAATTTAATCAACGTGGCTTTCAGACTCCCCAGAAAACTTTGAAACCTTATGCTCTCATACTAAGTTTTGTCACGACCCGAGGATACACCCTAGTTGCGAGAATGGTGCTTATAGTCATAAGTGACCACAAGCTAACCCATGAACTGGTACCTATTATGAGAGCTAACTATTATAGCACTAATATAACATATATGGAAAATAAAATGATAAAATACTATTAAACTAGATACTAAAACAAAAATTAAATCATCTCTAAAATATATGATAACAACTGATAATACTAAAATGACTAAACGATTGTCTAACAATGTGTTTGAAAGCCTCTAAACAGACTGAAGAGTTGATGGGACAGACCCCTAACTAACTCCAACTGACTGAGCATATGTAATATATTAAAATAACTTAAGTAGACAAATCATGTCCTCAATAGATTAGGACTCACCACTATGCTGCTGAATGTCACTGGGTTACCTAAGAGTAGACAGGAAACTGAGCATTTGAACCTATGTTATATGACAACATAGCACAAAGAAAAGTATGCGGTCAGTACTTTGAATGTATTGGTATATGAAATGAAGATTTTTTGAAATATATGGGAATAACTGAACATAAATACATGATCATGTAAGGTTTGTGAATGCAAGACCAAGTATAAATATATTTCTAAAATAATTTATAAGTTGAATCACTAAAATCTGTATAATTAAGTAACTAAGGTTCTGTACACATGGTAAAGAAAAACTGAACTGAAATATACTGAATACTATACTAAGACTGTGGGACGTATCATCTAACTGACATACCCCAATATGAGCTAATTGAGGTCCAGCCTGTAACCCTAGTTAGAAGGGTGTTAGTACCATAACGTAGGTACTACTACTCGGTGTGTGGATCCCCTAATCTAATGTTCTGAAGGACAAAAGAGTCAGTCCTTAACTGGTGGCTGACCCCTAAAAGAGTGTCAGTCCTGAACTGGTGCGTGACATATCATAATCCTATATTGCTTACGTAGTTCTTGAACTTAGGGACTGCTACTAAGGAGCCAGTCCTAACTGGAGGTTGAGCCCCTATACCTAGGTTTACTCTGTGCTAAATCCTACTCCCAACTGAACTGACACTGGTACTAAATTGGGCTTAACTTGATACAACTGAACAAACAACTGACATTGCTCATCATAGTATGTTCATAACAACTAACTGAATAATAATACTCATGGTTCAACTAAAATCATTTTTGAGACACTGAAATCATGTAAAACAGCTAGGTATCGGGTGTTCATAATCCACCAACACTGAATGATTATAAAATACAATATCAAATTTGTAATATTATAGCATGAAATCACAGTTCAAAGAACTAAAACATGAGCATCTCATCAAGCATGCAATAATCATAAACATAGACATGGGAATGCCTTAACATGGGGAAAATAACATAATTACATGGCTAAAGTCATAACTTAATGGTTAATCCTGAAATCAATGGATCATGACATGGGAATTGCAACACTTGAAGTAAGATATGACTCATTCTACTTGAAAACACTTGTAACAAAAATTTGAAATTGAATTAACAAGAGATTCACATGTTAATTTCATCAAGAGCAAGTATAAACTCATAACTTAAACCAAAAGAGTATTTTGGGATCCATGGGTAAAAGGGACCCATAGATGAATATCCCACATACCTCACTCGATGAATTAATGAAGAGTCCTGGAGAATTTTGTGAACTTGAAGATTGATTTCCTTGATTTCTTGTGAAAGGGTTAGGGGTTGTTCTTGGAAAGAAAGAGGGTTTTTATTGAGTGGATTTGTGAGTTAAAGGTCAAATAATGCTCCTTAGGGACCCTAATTTTGTGTTATGGACAAATTGAGTGAAGGGAATTAACCTAAATATAATTAAAAGTTAAGAAACAAAATTAGTCAAAATAGATAGGGGTGACGCAGGCCTTCGTGCAATGGACTACCCCAAGCGGCACCCACCTTAGAGTGGGGGAGTAACCCAGGCGGCCCCTGCCTTACCTAGGTGGTCTAGAGGGGGCAGCGCTTGCGTATCACAGTGTTTCTTCTATTTTAGTTTCCCAAACACACTCCTACGCTTGTCTAAAAATTGTAAAACTCACCCTAGACGAACTTTTGACAACCCCAATCATGAATCAACTCAAAAATCAACATCTCAAGGTCGGGAAGACCTAAAGAAATTTCATCGAAGTCTAGGGGGTCTTAAAAACAACTAAGTCCTCAACACTTAGTGAAATTTTCAAGTCCTAGATCCATTTGAACTTACAACTGAGAGCTGAATTAAGCTACTACATTATGGGGTATTACATGAATGTATATCATTTGTTCCAACAAACGAACAAACACATATTTGTTTCAACACATGATACATATGCTAAAAATTATCAAACAGATATATACATTTGTTATAATAGTTGTCTAACCTGTTGCATCAGATGCGTTATCTGTTACAATAGTTGTCTAACCTGTTGCATCAGATGTGTTTTCTATTGAAATAGTTGTCTAACATTTTTATCTATTACAACATATGTCGCTCTATTTTAACAAATCAAATAGGCCTTTGTACTATTTTAATTTATACCAATAGATGAGTTATATGTTGCAATAGATGGGTCATCTATTGAAAATTATCGTAGAACTCTTTTTTGCCTATTTAAAGTTGTCCCAATAGATGATCCATCTAATGCAATAGGTATATAATCTAATGTATATCTATGATTAGCATTGACAATTCTGGCTTTCCAGGTGGATATCACAGTAGCAGCTACTGCTGAACAACATAATATCACAGTTGATAATCCATCAACTACTTTTAAAGAAGAAGAAAATATGGAGCAAGTCAGTTCAGGAGAACGGAAGAATTACCCATTTGAAGGGTTCAGCATCTTGGATGAGGCCCTAAAAAAACTAACAAAGTTGATCAACGAATATTTAGAATGGATTGTCGATGGGGTTTTAAAGCATCATTCTAGCAGGTAGATATATCATTTATAAAGATATTGTTTTATACAATTCATACTGTAAAAACATGACATTAATACGTATAAATCATGTAGAAAATAAAATGCCAAACACTACAAAGTAAAAGAATCAGGTCTTGGTTTTGATATTTTGACTTTGTTATTGCATATCCCCAAATGAAGGATTAGTTCTATTTGATGTCACAACCAAAAACTTGATGGAATAATGAGGTTTAAATGCCATACATATTACTATTAATTAATACTTTATTTAGTTGCATCATTGTACTAATTTTACTGTTACGTAAGCTGAAATGTTTGATAATATGTGCAACAAATCAATGTCATTTTTTACTACCTCCAAAAGAAGACAAAGTTTCAAACATAAAACCAATACAAATACATATCAAGTAATTATTTGCACAAAGTCTACATCAATAATGCCTATGATAGGTATTATCAAAAATAGTGGAAAGTTTCTCAAATTGAAGAATGCTTAATCAACATCATCAAAGGTTTTAGCATTCCATTTAGCTTACCTTTGCATTTGATTGGCGAAGTGTACATCCCAATCAATTGTGGTAATGAAATCCATTGGGTGTTGACTTTTGTAATTCTAAAGAAAGGTTCATATGAGTTTATGACTCGATGTAGAGAAGGAGACGTTTTGGGTCATCATATAAGATACAAAAGCTGGCCAAAATATTGCCTACTTACCTTGATATAAGTGGCTTTTTGGATCAAAACATTCGTAATGATTGGTTGATGATTAAACCATACCAGGATAAATGGGTAATCCATGTGATGTATTATATGTTGAAGGAATTTCTCAACAACCCATTAGTAGCCTGTAAGTATCATATTTAGATTCATTTCATAAATTTCACAATGCTTACATTAATTGCAAGGTATAGATTATTTGATTTTTACAAGGGCAGGGATTACGGTCTTTTGTTGCCACTTATGCCGAGTATTTGAGCGATGGATTACAAGTAGCTAATGATGGACTTGATTCCAGATTACCCCGTGAAAGATATGCTACTCTTTTATGGAAATATGAAAAAATAAAAGCTCAGAAAGCATACGCAAGCGATATTAAAGATCCATGATGACCAAAGCCAAATTCCATAGCACCGGATGAAGAACAACTCATCCATATTGAGTAGATGATTTGTACCCATAATAATTTTTATACATTTCATTTATTTGTTGAGTTATTTTATGTAATTTCTGAAGGCTTCGATCTATTTTATGTTGTCTTTGAATTTAATTTAATCCTTAGATCTGACCTTATTAATTAAAATAGAATACTAAATTCAAATATCACAACTGATAATGCGTCTATTGCAACAGATAATTCATCTATTGCAACAGACAAAATATCTATTAGAAATCACATATATTGCAATATATAGGTCATCTGTTGTAAATTATCAAATAGGTCTTTATACTATTTTTCTTTGTTCCAATAGATTACCTATAAGTTGCAACAGATACACAATATTTTGTAACAAATTTTTTATGAGATGTGACATATAGATTTAGAAATATCCGTATAATGTAACTGATGAACAACCTATTTCGAATAGATAATCAATCTATCCAAACAGATAGACTATCTATTACAACAGATAGACAATCTATTACATTATAAAAAACCAACTTTTATCAAACATAAAAATTTGTAACTACATTTAAAGTGAAGTGGCTTGAAATAAAAAATTATTATTATGTTTCTGTTTGTACATCTTCTTCTTTATACACATGCTCCAAGCATATAGTTAGTACCCCATAAGCCCAGACCTCTTGCATGTTTGCCACAATGTTGTCGCACAGAGAGGTCGTTGGCTTTTCCTTTTGGCGTTGATTAGAAAACATTCAATGTGTGCAAGCGCATACGACCACATGCCACAACCGGTTTATTTTTTAGAAGGTCCATGTCCTTGTTTCGACCTTTAAAATCACATGTTTTCTTTATCAACACTTCCATTGACAAATGATCAATCAATTTACTCTACCTTAATAAGTTGGGGAATAACTCAAAGTAGCTGCATATGGGTAAAAAACATCATCATCGAAGACAGGTAAGCTGTAGTCATAAACCTTAATCTTTTCCTCTTTGATAGTATGTCAACCACCAGAAAATATTGGATGTCCATGTTTATAACTACAGGGATTCTCTTTTCCTTGGTCCAACTCTCGCCGTGTTGATATGGCATCTTCCCTGTAACATACTTAATCATATCCTCATCCCATTGGAACCTAGAAAATAATGAATCAAATCCTAGGCCACCGAGAGTTGACGCTAGCGTAATGAGCTCATTGTACCTATCCTTGAAATTGTTGAAGAAGTTGAGGCCAATTATCCTATTAGCAGCATTATAAATATCTAGGTATGCTAATTTCCAGAACCTCATAATGCAAAGAATTTCATCAAGATATTATGATATAAGAAGAAAATTTTTAAATAGGTTAGTAAATGTAAAGAAGAAAAATATAGTGGAAAGATGCAATGGATGGTCCATCTGTTGCAGAGGGTTCTCTAAATTTGTTCACAGATTACCCAGCTAACGTAACTTATGCAATAGATGGACCATCTTTTGCAACAGTTTCACCACCAGTTGCATCATAATACTCTGCTATTGAAATAGATGACACATATTTTGCGTGGTACTTCTTCTTACAGTAGATTAGAAGGCTAGGTTAGGAAAAGTAAACTAACCTTGTCCATGTACCACTTACGCATATTTGAAATATTCTTGAAGTCTTGGGCAGAAAAGGTATGAATGGTGTAAATTTTGTACAGATTGCGTAGTGTTCATGGTCCTTTGCAGATCCCTCTTTTCCTTGGCACCAAGTGCTGCGTATATGTTTACCTTCTTCAATGGTCCCTGAACTTCAACAACTTTTGGAGAGGAAGGAGTTGCAATTTTTTTTGGTTTCAGAGTGGAGATTATTTTGATAATTACTCTTTTCTTCCTCCTAACTGCTACTATAGGAGTATATGGCTCCGTCATCTTCTTGGATGGTATGATACCCGTCTTGGGATTTTAATTCCTCAATAGCTTCAATGATAACCTCTAATTTTTCAAAGAGTTTATCCTATATTTCCTTCCACTCTTTGCATGTGCAATAAGAATATGAGGGTAAAGAGGGGTGATAGGGATCAATGTAAGGGTGGGAGGGACCGGTGTAAGGGTAGAGGGACCTGTGTAAAGGGTGATTTCAAACATATTTATTTTTTCTTGAGCATCAACATTCTCATTACCACAACTGGAAGCAACATCAACATCATTATGGCTTCCACCAACATCAATAACACCACCAGTAACACCCTAGAAGAAGCACCTGAATCTGTTGCAGTAGGTTGGTTATGAACAACCTCAATGTTAGGCTGACCTAACCTAAATGCTCTTCTTATCACTGTTTCTCTAGCCAAGTCCTTATTTATTAACTCCACCATTGGGTCTGCTATTGTATCAACAAGACCTAGAGTAATAAAAGAAGTCATCCCCAACTCCTGATCAGTAGGAAAGATCCATGGATGCACAACTTATAAGAAAAGACAGATACATTTAAATAATATAATAATTTGAAGTCAGTTGGGTTACATGTTAATACAGACAACTTATGCAATAAATGATCTATCTATCACAATATTTGATTTTTTTGTCATAATATATTAATAATATATTTCATCAAATTACCCATCTGTTGCACCAGTTGTAGTAGACGAGTAATCTACTGCAACAGATAACCCATCTATCACAACAGATGACACATATGTTTCAATATCTTTCTTTGAGTCAAATTATTTTAGTTGAAAGAAGATGTACTTCATTATTCAGAGGGTTAAAGAGATCAACCTCTTTAATTCTTGTGTTTCTTTTTGGAGCCAACCACCTAAGGATCCTTGGATGAGTAACCCCATCTGAGTAGTCCTCGACCTTCTTTCGGAGGGTAGGAATGGCTTCAAATGCCAAAGCCTAAGAAATTTAAACAACATGCAAGCAAAAAAAAGTTATAATAATTATTCAGTATAAATTAATGGATGAGTAAACAGGTAGTGATTAAATTTACTATGAAAGCCCAAGAAAATCCGTATAATGTGATTTTCTTTGGGGATAGCTTTGTCAGTAAATATTTGACAGTCAAGTATTAGTTGTCATATCCCCAGGGATAATTGTTGAATTTCTCAAAATCCTCATCAAGCGCCAACAAATTTCTTTTACGACTTTGTTGACATCTCTTGCCAATATAACTAACTGAATAGGCAACCAAACTAAGCCCAATTGCTTATTGTACTTCTTTAGTATGGTTTTATACTTGAGATCTTGTATCAATGTCGTGGCTTTGTAGCTACATCCAGCAATGTCGAACAACCCATCTATTTTTTCTTGTGTTTGTTGGTTTTGGTGGGTTGTCGCTTGGACAATGCCTTCCCTTTATTTGATGGTAGTTTTTTGACTGTCCTTCTTGCCTTGGACTTTTTATGGGGTGTTTTCTTGATGAGAGGTTATTTTGGATGGTCCTATATCAAGCCTGTCGCTATGTCAAACTCTTTCATTCCAAAACAAACCGGCATGCCACAGTAGTTGATCCGGATTTTATCCATCTTTTTTCCCCTCTATCGAATCTTAATCATCCCCACGTACTTGATCCTACGCTTGAGAATACCATATAACATGCTTATTTGGAAACTGGAAGTGTGGTCCTCGGGAAGCTCAAGAAATCATCCAAAGCAACTCTTCTTAAAAAGTTTGTATATGTTTTCATTCTTCATAGTATTCCTAAATTCATCAAAATTTTTCCTCAACTGACATTTAAGTAGAAGATCAGTAGTTAGTTTTGTAGGGTCATCTATCAGCATTATATCTTGAAACCTATCAATACTAATACTTTTGCTAGGATCATGATGGGATTTTGATCTTAGTTCACACCCCATTGGTGATGCATTATCATTATGTTGATCATCATCCGCTTTCTCACTTTCTACTTCTTTATGTTCTTGTTTATCATCATGTTGATCAATATCCTCTTTCTAACTTTCTACTTCTTCATCTTCTTGTTAATTTTCTTCTTCCTCCTCACTTTGATTTTCCTCACCAGCCTCTATATACCCTTCTCCACCTCCCTAAACATCATTTTCATAACATTCCTCATCTTCACATTTCTCTGTCTGAGATTATTCAGGAAGTTCCTCCGAATCCATATGTACTCTAGCCTTTTTTGTTAGGTGATCAGAAATTGATTCACTTTCACGTTTCTTTTCTTTTAGGAGACATCTTTTAACTACAAACAATAGAAAAACAAAAAATACATTACATTTGATGTCTGCATAATTTTTTAAAAAAGGTAAGATGAATTTTAATAAATTTTTATACACCACATTACAAAAAATATTTCAACGGATAACCCATCAGTTGGAACAGATAGGGAATCTATTTGAAGACCTATTTAATATCTCCCAACAGATGTTCCACCTGTTTCAACAGATGGACCACCAACATCGATACCAAGACCACCACCAATGCCACCTAGACCACTAACACCATCACTAATGCCACTAATACCACCACGAAGACCACCAAGATCACCAAGACCACCAACACCACCACCAATGCTACTAATACGACCACCAAGACCACCAAGATCACCAAGACCACTAACACCACCACCAATGCCACCAATAGCACTACCACCACCAAGACTACCACAAATGCCACCAATACCCTGACCAACACCACAAAGACCATCAATACCACCACCAATGCCACAAATATAAACTTCAAGACCATCGACACCACCACCAAGACCATTGAGACCACCACCACAACCACCAATATAGACACCACCAACAATAGCCACAAATAATACCACAAAAACCATCCAATAATAACACAACAATCACCAAAATATTGTGATAAAAACTTGGGTTATCTCAGGTTCTTCCTATGTTTTTATTATCAAAATGTAAAAGTGCTAACCCATTCTCGAAGATAATATAACTGTAACACCCCAAGATCCCATCCCAAGACATCACACGGTGCTTATACCCCCGAAGGACCATAAACATAATTATCATAACTCTAGATACAGAAACTCGAATACCACTTTACTGCTGACTGAACTCATTACTGACACTGAGATACTGAATCACTAACTCACCTGATACTGATAATTGAGGATCTGGATGTACTTACATCAAGGATTAAACTTTGAGCTTACTGCTTTCGACTGACAGAATTAGAGATTGACTTTTCTAATAGATTATTTTGGAAGAGATTATCAATAATATGAAGTATGATCATGTTCGAATCTGAAAAAAAGAATAAACAACAAAATCTGAGATGGAGATCAAGCCTATCTGATGGGAGATCTCTAATTATGATAAAAAGAATACTCAACATGGTCTGAGACTGAGATCAAGCCTCTTTGACGGGAGATCTCTAGATATGATAATAATTATCTTTATATGAGACCAAGCCTATCTGACCGGATGGTCTATTAATCAATGGAACAATCTGAGTTTCTCACTGAGATAGATGACTGTATAACACAGTCCTAATTTCTGAAGATTGATACTAAAACTACAACTGTGGGAAGTAGTTACTTAACCAACATACCCCAACCTACCACAGGTAGGGTCCAACCTGTAACCCCAGCTAGAAAGGTGTCAATACCGTGCCACGGGAATAGACCTTTCTGGTCAAGCCTCTCTACCAGGATGACCCTCGCAGGAAGTCAGCCTAAGGCAATATAATAGTCAAACCTCTCTGAAGGTGACAACCTCTACTGATGGGGACTCCTGCACCCTGCGCTGGCTATGAGGTTTTGGAGTTTAGGGATTGCTCCTAACGACTTGACCTCTCTAATATGGAGCCACCATCCCTTCCCTCACTTGGTGCTAGTTTCTACTCCTAACTGAAAGACTCTGAACTAAAATCTTAACTGAACACAACTGAAATGAATCTGATACTAATCATGTTTCTTAAAAGATCTGATTGAGTTACGCTGAGATTACTTAGTTTCGTATCTGACGGAAAAGGTATTGAATCATGGTTTCTGAATGACGATACAGAGCTAGAATAGATTACTTGAATCGTTTCAAAGATTAGAATTGAAGAACTCGAATACTATTAGATCTGAGCTGATTACCGACTGAGGCTAGATTACTAGCGATACAGAGATTACAGAGATAACTAAGATTACTAAGCTTTCTTAAGTTCTGCACTTGTCTGAGGATACAGAGTTCTATAGTTCACTGAGTTCTGAGAATCATGGATCGACAGGAATTATCAAGAAACTACACGAGATCTAGATAACAGTTGTATTGTTAGGTATAAATACCCCCAGGACGCGATAACATAAAAGTAAAGCATAATCATTCATTCATCATCACAAGAATCCATTCATCATCACAAACATTAGTATATCATCACAATCATTAAAGCATCTCACAGTCATTAAGACATCACCTCAAGCATTTAAGGATCACAAACATATATTCATCATCATAATCGCCAAGGGGTCACTTTAAGCGTCTCTAAATGATAATCATATAATAACGTAGTGGAAACATGCTACTAGATCGTACTCCATTCAACAAGGTTTTACCTTAAATATTTCATACCTAAATTAGTATTGACATGTTTTTAGATATCACATGGCTTGGGGAAACTTCATACAATCATGTCATGACTTACTTGCTAACCACTTGGCATGTATTAAGAACTTAGAATATATCAAGAGCACATAATTGGGAATTTACTACTATCACATCTCCACTAATTCTCTAAGGTCCTTCAACAGACACTAGACATGCACGGGTTCACACTTATTTGGGGATTTTATACTACCATGGAATAATTCATTCACCTGGGCATTTTATCAAACACTAGGCATGCATAAACTAACTCACAATTTGGGGTTTCATCTTTAACATGCTACAATGGCCCTTATGCTTCACGTATGCTCTTTATCAAATCTAGGAAAAGCATGCTTTGCTTATTTAACCATTTCTACGCCCATTTGATATGAAAACATAACAGAGAAAGGAACATATGGAAGATTCATCACAAATATCACATGGATTTCACCTACTATGGTCAAGGCACATTAATCTTGTAAACAAATATGAAGCAAAACCTAACAACAGATGTAACATCAATTTCAACTCATAAAAATCATTAACAACTCAAAAACATAAAAATGTTTGAGTTTTGAAAAGGGTTCTTGAGCTTCTTGAATGACAGGGACCCAAGAATCAACATCTACATACCTTAATCTTTGAAATTGCATGAATTCCAATGCTTCAGACTCCATCCGTACTTGTAATAAATAATTCTCGAAGCCCACACTATAAGTAACTTGATTTTTGAATAAATCTTGAAGATTTATGGATGAATTTTTGGAAGATTAGGGTTCTTGAATGAAATCCTAGTTATATTTTTTTAAGAGAATTGAGAAAGAAGATGGAGAAATTAGGGTTTATAGGTGGATGCTCATATTTATAGAGTCCTCCAAAAGATTGGAAAAGACCAAAATACCCTTGAAAAAATGTCCTTAAATTTTTGGAAAAAAATAGCTGACGACATCCGTGACAAGCCGTAAAGTTAGTGATAGGCCATCACGAATTATCATCACAAAAGGATGAAATTTTGAGTTTCAGGTTAAGGTTGATGAAATTGGTAATAGGCCATCACGGGCGTGATGGCTTGTCACAAAATGTCGTCACCAGGGTCAAAAATCTACCCAGGTCTGACGACATTGGTGATAGGCCATCACGAGCGTGACAGCTTGTCATAATTGTTGTCACTAGTCTCCTAGCCAGACATGCTGGAGTAAAATAGGCGTAACTCTTTGCTCCGTTATCAGTTTTTAATGAAATTGGTATCATTCGAAATATAATTCAAAGAGATTTCATTTGATATATAGTAGGTCCTCTAATTTGATATATAAAAAGAGTTATTGTCAATTGTAGTTGACCAAAGTTTTGACGCTCACTAAAACTTGAACGATACGAAAGCTTTCAACTTGTCCTTAAGTTATGGGAACTCTATCATCTTAATTATTGATCAAATAGATTCCCAGACGATCCAAAGTATTTCATACTTGGGAAGATATTTCTGAAACATTTAGACTCAAGATTTTTTGCTTTACCAAATACGCTCTAAGGCTCAAACTGGAATAGGATTTTGCGGGGCATTACATTATCTACCCCTTGGGAAGATTCGTACTCGAATGTCACTTGACAGACTAAAAATACAGATCAATAGAACCTACTCAACAAATAGAAATATTTCAAGGCATTCTTACGCAACTGGAACCACTGACAAATAGAGTTCTCACACTGGGCATGCACATCTGATGCATGGAATACTCGACTGAATCTACTCATAACACTTATGCATATCTGATGCATGGATTCATAACTGGGCAGATCTCAACAATGCATGACTGATCACACACTGACAAGCTGAACTCATTTCTACTAAATGCGCATATCTAATGCATAAATGTCCGGCAGAGCAGACTTTCAAAAGCACGACTTAACAATGCAATAACGATTGATGCTAACTTCATAAAGAAAATCTGAACATGCATCGGGATGAATCTAATGGCATACAAAATCATAAAACTATGGGGTATCTCCGCCTTGGGACGTAATGTCCTTCTAAACACACTGCGCTGAAATACTGGGGCGGTGTGCGGGGCACCTGCAGACTGGGTCATGATTGATCGATCAAGATCTGAAACTCATGCATGACTCATGCTAATGTTTAAGCTCAAAATGGGAGCAATAGATCTATCAATGCATGTCATAAACATGAATGTCCCGTAACATACCTAGGTCTATTTCAGGGGATCTTTCCCGATCAAGGCGAGCGTGAAACGCATGGATTTTATCCCTCTAAGTCAGCACTCTACATTCTCACCTTCTATGGCCTGGATCACCGCCCCTAAAGCATACATCACTACCGACTCTACACACACCTTGGTGGTGCCTACTACACTCTCCACAATGCGGATGGGTACGAATACCACTAGCACTACTATAGGCTTTGGAGCTTGGAGCTCCCTCAGATCTGACTCCCACAAACACAGGTGCGGGTACACTAGCTAAATATGGAGCTGGAACTAAAAATCTCCAACAATACTGAGAATTACTATCACCTTAAGACCCTGACTGCGAGAAACCACGATTACCTATCTTGGATCTCTGACTCACTCTCTCTTTCTCCTTCATCTTATCTACCTCAATATATTGCACATAAATCATTAGCCTAGAAAGGTCCATATCTCCATTGAGCATAGTAGCTCTACACTTTTTCAATACATAACTCAACACCCAAGACAAAAACTTACTCATACTCGCTCTAGGGTCAGCTATTAAGTCAGGAGCATACTTAGGTAATTGGTTAAACTTAAGACAATACTTTTTCATGGTCATGGAACCTTGCCCTAGGTTCATGAACTTTTCAACGTTAGCCTTTCTCATCTCTAGAGGGAAAAACTATCTAGAAAGGTACTCTAAAACACTAGCCAAGTCACAGGGGCTGCATTCTCCCCTCTACTCTTTTCCCATATCACTACCCAATCTAGAGCAACATCCTTCAACCTATAAGATGCTAACTCAATACTCTTTTTTTTAAAACATTCATAATCTGGGTGATCTTCTTCACCTCCTCTAGATAAAGCTGTGGGTCCTCACCTACTACTGACCTAAAGAATTCGGGCGAGTTCATTTTCATGAAACTTCTAATTCTGGCTGTGGCTGAGTCCCCATCTTACTGAGGTGGGGCTGCAAACTTACGGTTCCCCCAAACATTAGTCACAGCTTGGGCTAGCACCTGAAAAGCTGCCTAAAACTCTACATGTAACACACTGTTATTCTCAGGATCTACTGGCCGTGGGGGCTGATCATCAACCCCACAGACAAAATCTCTGCAAAGAGGCATACTCTGTAATTTGAAAAAACAAATGGATTAGACTATGAACCAACTTGAGCTCATGCTCAATCGCATAAAATAATCACTGAAAGAAGGGAAAATGCTCCTAAGAACATCCTGTATCCTCTTGTACATAAATGTGGTGCGCTACTCACCCATGCACAAGACTCTACTAGATGTGGCTTTTCAGACTCCCTAGGACACTCTTGAACCTTAGGCCCTTTTACCAAGATTGTAACATCTCGAGATCCTATCCCGAGACGTCACACAATGCATATGACCCCGAAGGACTACAAGCTAACCTTTACTAATACCTTTACATGTACACTACATAATATTGGAAATAAATGCGGAAACTAGCCATAAGGTTCAACACATCTATGAATACTTATAATACAGAAAATTGAATACTAATACATTCATCTGAAAAGCCTCTAAACTGTCTGAACTGTGGAGTTGATGGGACAGGTCCCCAAATAACTTCGTCAATTGAAAATAAACAAAGTCTGAAATAATAATAGTAAACTGAGATCCTTCCTCGAAAGAAGAGGACTCACTGCTACTGCTGCTTACTGGGACTGAACTGCTAAGGATACTCTGGATCTTGTGCCTTTGAACCTATGGTGTCAAATAAAATACCATAGCGCAAATGCGTCAGTACAGGAATGTACCGAGTATATAGATGAGGTAGGCTAATGCAAGGGCTCATGCATGCACAATATCTAAACTGAATAATCATAAAGATGCCGTATGAGAACACATACATGAATGCATATACCAAGAACATAATTATCACAACTCTAGATACTGAAACTCGGATACCACTTTACTACAGACTGAACTCACTACTGACACTGAGATACTGAATCACTGACTCACCTGATACTGATAACTGAGGATCTGGATATACTTACATCAAGAACTGAACTCTGAGCTTACTATTTTCGACTCACAAAATAATAGATCAACTTTTCTAACAGATTATTCCGAAATTTATTATCAATGATAAGAAGTATGATCATGTCTGAATCAGACAACAGGAATACTAAACAAAATCTAAGATGGAGATCAAGCTTATCTAACAGGTGATCTTTAGATATAATAATAAGAATACTCAACATGGGCTGAAACTGAGATCAAGCCTCTCTGATGGGAGATCTCTCGATATGATAATAAGTATCTGTATATGAGACCAAGCCTATCTGAAGGGATGGTTCATGAATTAATTAAGTAGTATAAGTTCCTCACTGAGATAGACAACTATACCACACAGACCTAATTTTTGAAGATTGATATTGAAACTGCAACTATGGGAAGTAAAGCATAATCACTCATTCATCATCACAAGATTTTATTCATCATTATAAGCATTCATTTATCATCACAATCATTAAACAATCTCACAGTTATTAAGACATCACTACAAGTATTAAAGGATCAGAAACTTCTATTCATCATCACAATATCCAAGGGGTCACTTTAAGCATCTTTTAATCACAATCATATAATAACATAGTGGCAACATGCTACTAGATCGTACTCCATTCAACAAGGTTTTACCTCAACTATTTCATACCTAAAATAGTCTTGACATGTGTTTGGATATCACATGGCTTGGTGAAGCTCTATAGAATTATGTCATAACTTACTTGCTAACCACTTGGCATGTATTAAAAACTTAGAATATATCAAAAGCACATAATTGAGAATTTACTACTATCACATCTCCACTTATTCACTAAGGTCCTTCCACAAATGCAAGATATGCAAGGGTTCACACTTATTTGGGTATTTCCTACTACCATGGAATAATTCATTCACTTGAGCATTTTATCAAACACTAGGCATGCATAAACTAACTCACAATTTAGGGTTTCATCTTCAATATGCTACAATAGCCCTTATGCTTTACCTAAGCTCTTTATCAAATCTAGGGGGAGCATGCTTCGCTTATTCAACCATTTCTACACCCATTTGATATGAACACATCACAAAGAAAGCAATATAAGGAAGATTCATCACAAATATCACATGGATTCCACCTACTAGAGTCAAGGCTCATGAATCTTGTAAACAAACATATATCAAAACCCAAAAACACATGTAACATCAATTACAACTCATACAAATCATTAACAACTAAGAAACATAAAAAACTTTGAGTTTTGAAAAGGGTCTTAAGCTTTTTGGATAAAAGGGACCCAAGAATCAACATCTACATACCTTAATCTTGAAAATTGGATTAATTCTAATGCTTGAGACTCTATCCGCACTTTTAATAAATAATTCTCAATGCCCACACTATGGGTAACTTAATTTTTTAAGAAATCTTGAAGATTTATGGATGAATATTCGGAAGATTAGGGTTCTTGAATGAAATGAAACCCTAGTTATATCTTTTTAAGAGAATTGAGTGAGAAGATGGAGAAATTAGGGTTTAGAGGTAGATGCTCATATTTATAGAGTCCTCCAAAAAGTGGGAAAAGACCAAAATACCCTTGAAAAAGTTTCCTTAAATTGAAGGAAAAAAAATAGTTGATGAAATCCATGACAAGCCGTCAAGTTGGTGATAGGCCATCACGAATTGTCTTCACAAAAGGGTGAAATTTTGTGTTTTTGGTTAAGGTTGATGACATTGGTGATAGGCCATCACGGGAGTGACGGCTTGTCACAAAATGTCGTTACTAGGGTCAAAAATCTTCCCAGGTCTGATGACATTGGTGATAGGCCATCACGGGTGTGACGTCTTGTCATAATTGTTGTCACCAGTTTCCCGGCCAGACATGCTAGAGTAAAATAGGCATAATTCTTTGCTCCGATAATGGTTTTTGACAAAATTGATATCGTTGGAAATATAATTCAAAGAGATTTCATTTGAAATATAGTAAGTTCTCTAATTTGATATATATAAAGAATTATGGTTGATTAAAGTTGACTAAAGTTTTGTCGCTCACTAAAACTTGAACGATAGGAAAGCTTTCAACTTGTCCTTATGTTAGGGGACCTCTATGATCTTGATTCATGATCATATAAATTCCCACATGATTCAAAGTATTTCATACTTGGGAAGATATTTATAAAACATTTAGACTTGGATTTTTTGCTTTACCTAATACGCTCTAAGGCTCAGACTGGACGAGAATTTTGTGGGGCATTACACTATCTACCCCTTGGGAATATTTGTACTCGAATGTTTCTTAATAGACTAAAAATACGGATCAACTGAACCTACGTAAGAAATAGAAACATTTCAAGGCATGCTTACGCAACTGGAACCACTGACATATAGAGTTCTCACACTGGGCATGCATATCTGATGCATGGAATACTCGACTGAATCTACTCATAGCTGAATTCTCATAGCACTTATGTATATTTGATGCATGGACTTATAACTGGGCTGATCTCAATAATGCATGACTGATCACACACTGACAAGCTGAGCTCATTTCTACTAAATGGGCATATCTAATGCATGAATGTCCGGCTAAGCATACTTTTGAAAGCACGACTTGACAATGTAATAATGACTGATGCTAACTTCATAAATAAAATATGAACATGTATCGAGATGAATCTAATGAGATGCATAATCATAATACTATGGGGTATCTCCCCCTTGGGACTCTATGTCCTTTTAAACACACTTCACAGAAATACTAGGGCCGTGTGCGGGGAACCTGCAGACTGGGTCATGATTGATAGATCAATATCTGAAACTCATGCATGACTCATGCTAACGTATAAGATCAAAATAGGAGTAAAGGATCTATCAATACATTTCATAAAGATGAAGGGATCATAACATACCTGGGTCTATTTCAGGGGATCTTTCCCGATCAAGGTGAGCCTAAAATGCATGAAGTCTATCCCTCTGAGTCAGCACTCTACATTTTTGCCTTCTATGGCCTAGATCACCACCCCTAAAGCATACATCATTACCGGCTCTACACACACCTTGGTGGCGCCTGCCACACTCTCTACAACGCGGATGGGCACGGATACCACTAGCACTTCTATGGGCTTTGGAGCTTGGCGCTCTCTCAGATCTGACACCACCAAACATAGGTATGGGTACACTAGCTAAATATGGAGCTGGAACTGAAAATATCCTACCATATTGAGAATTACTACCACCATGAGACCCTGACTGGGATAAACCATGATTACTTGTCTTAGCTCTCTTACTCACTCTCTCTTTCTCTTTTATATTATCTATCTCAATCTACTGCACATGAATCGTTAGCCTAGAAAGGTCCATATCTATATTGAGCGTAGCAGATCTACACTCTTTCAACACGTAACTCGACACCCTAGACAAAAACTTACTCATACTCGCACTAGGGTCAGCTATTAAGTCAGGAGCATACTTAGCTAATCGGTTAAACTTAAGATAATACTTTTTCACGATCATGGAACCTTACCCTAGGTTCATGAACTTTTCATCCTTAGCCTCTCTCATCTCCAGCAGGAAAATCTATCTAGAAAGGCACTCTGAAACTCTAGCCAAGTCAGAGGAGTTGCATTCTCCCCTCTACTCTTTCCCCATATCACTACTAAATCAAGAGCAACATCCTTCAACCTATAAGATGCTAAATCAACACTCAGAAACATGCATAATCTGGGTGATCTTCTTCACCCCCTCTAGATAAAGCTACAGGTCCTCACCTACTACTGACCCAAAGAATTCGGGCGGGTTCATTTTCATAAAACTTCTAATTCTGGATGTGGCTGAGTCCCCATCTTACTGAAATAGGGCTGCAGCCTGACGGTTCCCTCGAACATTAGTCACAGCTTGGGCTAGTGCCTAAAAAACTACCTGAAACTCTACATGTAACACACTCTCATTCTCAGGATCTACTGGCTGTAAGGGCTGATCATCAACCCCATAGACAAAATCGCTGCAAGGAGGCATACTCTGTAATTGGAAAAACAAATGGATTATAATAAGAACCAACTTGAGCACTTGCTCAATCTCACGAAATAATCACTAAAAGAAGGGAAACTTCTCCTAAGAACATCCCGTAGCCTCTTGTACATAAATGTGGCACGCTACTTACCCATGCACAAGACTCTGCTAGATGTAGCTTTTAAGACTCCCTAGGACACTCTTGAACCTTAGGCTCTATTACCAAGTTCATAACATCCTGAGATCCTATCCTGAGATGTCACACGATGCTTATGACCCCGAAGGACCACAAGATAACCCTTTACTGATACCTTTACATGTACACTACATAGTATTGGAAATAAATGCAGAAACTAGCCATAAGATTCAACATATCTATAAATACTCATAATACTAAAAACTGAATACTATTAAATCTCTCTTAAAAGCCTCTAAACTATCTGAACTGTGGTATTGATGGGACAGGTCCCCAAATAACTCCGTCAATAGAAAATAAACAAAGTTTGAAACAATAATAGTAAATTGAGATTCTTTCTCGAAAGAATAGGACTCACTGCTACTGCTGCTTACTAGGACTGAACTGTTGAGGATACTCTAGATCTTGTGCCTTTGAACCTATGGTGTCAAATAAAACACCATAGCAAAAATGCTTCAGTAAAGGAATATACAAAGTACATAGATGAGGTGGGCTAATGCAAGGGCTCACGTATGCATAATATCTAAACTGAATAATCATGAAGATGATGCATGAGAACACATACATGAATGCACAGACCATAAACATAATTATTGCAACTCTAGATACTGAAACTCAGATACCACTTTACTTCAGACTAAACTCACTACTGACACTAAGAATACTAAATCACAGACACACCCGATACTGATAACTGAGGATCTGGATGTACCTACACCAAGGAATGAACTCTGATCTTACTGCTTTCGACTCACAGAATAAGAGATCAACTTTTCTAACAGATTATTCCGAAAGTGATTATCAATGATAAGAAGTATGATAATGTCCGAACCTGACGACAAGAATCCTAAATAGAATATGAGATGGAGATCAAGCCTATCTGACGGGAGATCTCTAGATATGATAATATGAACACTCAACATGGGCTAAGGCTGAGATCAAGCCTCTCTAATGGGAAATCTCCTGATATGATAATAATTATCTGTATATGAGACCAAGTCTATCTGAATGGATAGTCCATAAATCAATTAAACTATATGAGTTCCTCACTGAGATAAACAACTGTACCATACAGACCTGATTTCTTAAGATTGATACTGGAACTGCAACTGTGGGAAGTAGTTGGTTAACCAACATACCCCAACCTACCATAAGTGGGGTCCAACCTATAACCTTAGCTGGAAGGGTGTCAATACCGTGCCATGGGTAAAGACCTCTCTGGTCAAGCCTCTCTGACGGGATGACCCTCGCTGGAAGTCGGCCTGAGACAATATAATAGTCAAACCTCTCTGATGGTGATAGCCACTATTGATGGAGACTCCTACATCCTGCTCTGGCTACACAATTTTGGAGTTCAGGGATTGCTCCTAACAATTCGGCCTCTCTGATGGGGAGCCGCCATACCTTCCTTCTTTTGGTGCTAGTGTCTACTCCCAACTGAAAGACTCTTAACTAAAATCTTAACTGAACAAAAGTAAACTAAATCTGATACTGATCATAATTCTAAAATTATCAAACTGAGTTATGCTGAGATTACTTAGTTCTTTATCTGATGGATAAGGTATCGAATCGTGGTATCTAATTAACGATACAGAGCTGTAATAGATTACTCGAATCGCTTCTGAGATTAGAATTAAATCACTTGAATACAATTAGATCTGAGCTAATACAGGACTGAGGCCAGATTACTAGCAATACAAAGATTACAAAGATAACTGAGATTACTGAGCTTTCTTAAGTTCTACATTTGTCTGAAGATATAGAGTTCTATAGTTCACTGAGTTATGAGAATCATGGCTTGACTAGAATTATCGAGAAACTGACACGGGGTCTAGACAACAGCTTTATTGTCGGGTATAAATACCCCTAGGAATTGATAACATAAAAGTAAAGCATAATCATTTATTCATCATCACAAGCATTCATTCATCATCACAAGCATTCATTTATCATCAAAATCATTAAAGCATCTCGCAGTCATTAAGACATCACCTCAAGCATTTAAGGATCACAAACATCTATTCATCATCACAATATCCAAAGGGTCACTTTAAGCGTCTCTGAATCACAATCATATAATAACGTAGGGGACACATGCTACTAGATCGTACTCCATTCAACAAGGTTTTACCTCAACTATTTCATACCTAAAACAGTCTTGACATGTGTTTGGATATCACATAGCTTAGGGAAACTTCATACAATCATGTCATAACTTACTTTCTAACCACTTAGCATGTATTAAAAACTTAGCATATATCAAGAGCACATAATTGGGAATTTACTACTATCACATCTCCACTTATCCACTAAGGTCCTTACACAAACACTAGACATGCAGGGGTTCAAACTTATTTGGGGATTTCCTACCACCATGGAATAATTCATTCACTTGGGCATTTTATCAAACACTAGGCATGCATAAACTAACTCACAATTTGGGGTTTCATCTTCAACATGCTATAATGGCCCTTATGCTTCACCTAAGCTCTTTATCAAATCTATGGGGAGCATGCTTCACTTATTCAACCATTTCTACACCCATTTGATATAAAAACATAACAGAGAAATCAATATGAGGAAGATTCATCACAAATATCATATGGATTCCATCTACTAGAGTCAAGGCTCATGAATCTTGTAAACAAATATGAATCAAAACTCAACAACACATGTATCATCAATTTCAACTCATACAAATCATTAACAACTCATAAACATAAAAATGTTTGAGTTTTGAAAAGGGTTCTTGAGCTTTTTGGATAAAAGGAATCCAAGAATCAACATCTGCATACCTTAATCTTTAAAATTGGATTAATTCTAATACTTGAGACTCTATCCGCACTTATAATAAATAATTCTCGAAGCCCATCTTATTAGTAACTTAATTTTTGAAGAAATTTGGAAGATTTATGGCTTAATTTTTGGAAGATTAGGGTTCTTGAATGAAACCCTAGTTATATCTTTTTAAGAGAATTAAGAGAAAAGATAGAGAAATTAGGGTTTAGAGGTAGATGCTCATATTTATAGAGACCTTCAAAAGGTAGGAAAAAACCAAAATACCCTTGCAAAAGCATCCTTAAATTGCTAGAATAAAATAGCTGACGACATCCATGACAAGCCATTAAATTGGTGATAGGCCATCACGAATTGTCGTCACAAAAGGGTGAAATTTTGAGTTTCTAGTTAAGTTTGATGACATTGGTGATAGGTCATCACGGGAGTGATAGCTTGTTACAAAATATCGTCACCAAGGTCAGAAGTCTGTCCAGGTCTGACGACATTACCAGTTTCCCGGCCAGACATGCTGGAGTAAAATGGGCATAACTCTTTGCTCCGATATCGGTTTTTAACAAAATTGGTATCGTTGGAAATATAATTCAAAGAGATTTCATTTTATATATAGTAGGTCCTCTAATTTGATATATATATAAAGAATTATGGTAAATTCAAATTGACCAAAGTTTTGATGCTTACTAAAACTTAGACGAGAGGAAAGCTTTCAACTCGTCCTTAAGTTAGGGGACCTCTATGATCTTAATTCATGATAAAATAGATTCCCACACGATTCAAAGTATTTCATACTTGGGAAGATATTTCTAAAACATTTAGACACAAATTTTTTACTTTACCAAATACGCTCTAAGGCTCAGACTGGAAGAGAATTTTGTGGGGTATTACATTATCTCTCCCTTGGGAACATTCGTACTCGAATGTCGCTTGATAGACTGAAAATACGGATCAACAAAACCTACTCAAGAAACTAAAACATTTCACGGCATGCTTACGCAACTAGAACCACTGACATATAGAGTTCTCACACTGGGCATGCATATCTGATGCATGGAATACTCGACTGAATCTACTCATAGCTGAATTCTCATAACACTCATGCATATCTGATGCATGGACTCATAACTGGGCTGATCTCAAGAATACATGAATGATGACACACTGACGAGTTGAACTGATTTCTAGTAAATGCGCATATCTAATGCATGAATGTTCGACTAAGCAGACTTTCGAAAGCATGACTTGACAATACAATAACGAATGATGCTAATTTCATAAAGAAAATCTGAACATGCATTGGGATGAATGTAATGGCATGAAACGTCATAATACTATGGGGTATCTCCCTCTTTGGACTCTATGTCTTTCTAAACACACTTCGCTGAAATACTGGGGCGGTGTGCGGGGCACCTGCAGACTGGGTCATGATTGACCGATCAAGATCTGAAACTCATGTATGACTCATGCTAATGTATAAGCTCAAATTGGGAGAAAAGGATCCATCAATGCATGTCATAAAGATAAAGGGCTCATAACATACCTGGGTTTATTTCAGGGGATCTTTCCCGATCAAGGCGAGCCTGAAATGCACGGATTGTATCCCTCAGAGTCAGCACTCTACATTCTCATCTTCTATGGCCTGGCTCATCATCCCCAAAGCATACATCACTACCGACTCTACACACACCTTTTTGGCTCCTACGACACTCTCCACAACGCGGATGAGTACGAACATCACTAGCACTACTATGGGCTTTGGAGCTTGGCCTCCCTCAGATCTGACACCCCCAAACACAAGTGCGGGTACACTACCGTAATATGGAGCTAGAAAGAAAAATCTTTGACCATACTGACAACTACAACCACCTTGAGAACCTGACTACGAGAAACCACGATTACCTATCTTGGCTCTCTTACTCACTCTCTCTTTCTCCTTCATCTTATCTACCTCAATTTACTGCACATGAATCATTAGCCTAGAAAGGTCCATATCTCTATTGAGCATAGGATCTCTACATTCTTTCAACACATAACTCAACACCCCAGACAAAAACTTACTCATACTCGCTCTAGGGGCAGCTATCAAATCAGGAGCATACTTAGCTAATTGGTTAAACTTAAGACAATACTCTTTCACGATCATGGAACCTCGACCTAGGTTCATAAACTCTTCTACCTTAGCCTTTTTCATCTCTAGTGGGAAAACCTATCTAGAAAGGAACTCTAAACTCTAGCCAAGTCATAGGAGCTACATTCTCCCCTCTAATTTTTGCCCATATCACTACCCAATAATGAGCAATATCCTTCAACGTATATGATGCTAACTCAACACTCTCCTTCTCAAAAACATGCATATGGGTGATCTTCTTCACCTCCTCTAGATAAAGCTTTCCGTCCTCACCTACTATTGACCTAAAGAATTCGAGCGGGTTCATTTTCATGAAACTTCTAATTCTTGTTGTGGCTGAGTCCCCATCTTATTGAGGTGGGGCTGCAGCCTGACGGTTTCTCCAAATTTTAGTCACAGCTTGGGCAAGCGCTTGAAAAGCTACCCAAAACTTTACATGTAATACACTCTCATTCTTAGGATCTACAGGCTGTGAGGGCTGATCATCAACCCCATGGACAAAATCTTTGCAAGGAGGCATACTCTGTAATTAGAAAAAACAAGTGGATTAGACTGAGAACCAACTTGATCTCATGCTCACTTACACGAAATGATCACTGAAAGAAGGGAAACTGCTCCTAAGAACATCCTGTAGCCTCTTGTACATAAATGTGGCATGCTGCTTACCCATACAAAAGTCTCTACTAGATGCGGCTTTTTAGACTCCCTAGGACAGTACTGAAACTTAGGCTTTGATACCAAGTTTGTAACGCCCCAGGATCCTATCCCGAGATGTCACATGGTGCTTATGATCCCGAAAAAGCATAATCTAACCCTTTACGAATACTCATATTACAGAAAACTAAATACTAATACATCTGTCTAAAAAGCGTCTAAACTGTCTGAACTATAGAGTTGATGGGACAGGTCCCCAAATAATTCCGTCAACTGAAAATAAACAAAGTGAAATAATAATAGTAAACTGAGATTCATCCTCGAAAGAAGAGGACTCACTGCTACTGTTGCTGACCGGGACTAAACTACTGAGAATACTATGGATCCTATGCCTTTAACCCTATGGTGTCAAATAAAACACCATAACATAAATGCTTCAGTACAGGAATGTACCGAGTATGTAGATGAGGTAGGCTAATACAAGGGCTCATGCATGCATAATATCTAAACTGAATAATCATGAAGATGCCGCATGAGAGAACATACATGAATGCACAGACCTTGAACTCAATTATCATAACTCTAGATACTGAAACTCGGATACCACTATACTGCGGACTGAACTCACTATTGATATTGAGATACTGAATCACTGACTCACCTGATACTGATAATTGAGGATTTGGATTTACTTATATCAAGGACTGAAGTCTTAGCTTAATATTTTCGACTCATAAAATTAGAGATCAACTTTTCTAACAGATTATTCTGGAAGTAAGTATCAATAATAAGAAGTATGATCATGTCCAAATCTGACAACAAGAATACTCAATAGAATTTGAGATAGAGATCAAGCCTATCTGATGAGAGATCTCTAGATATGATAATAAGAATACTCCACATGGTCAGAGACAGAGATTAAGCCTCTCTAATGGAAGATCTCTAGATATGATAATAAGTATCTGTATATGATACCAAGCCTATCTGATGGGATGGTCCATGAATCAATGGAACTATCTGAGTTCCTCACTGAGATAGATGATTGTACCACACAGTCGTCTATCATTACAATCATTAAAGCATCTCACATTCATTAAGAGATCACCTCAAGCATTTAAGGATCACAAACATCTATTCATCATCACAATCGCCAAGGGGTCACTTTAAATATCTCTAATTCACTATCATATAATAATGTAGGGGAAACACGCTACTAGATCATAATCCATTCAAAAAGGTTTTACCTCAACTATTTCATACCTAAATCAGTCAAGACATGTGTTTGGATATCACATGGCTTGGGGAAAATTCATACTATAATGTCAGAACTTACTTCCTAATAATTTGGCATGTATTAAAAACTTAGCATATATCAAGAGCACATAATTGGGGAATTTACTACTATCACATCTCCACTTATTCACTAAGGTCCTTCAACAAACACTAGACATGCATGGTTTCACACTTATTTATGGATTTCCTACTACCATGGAATAATTCATTCACTTGGGAATTTTATCAAACACTAGGCATACATAACCTAACTCACAATTTGGGGTTACATCTTCAACATACTACAATAGCCCTTATGCTTTACCTAAGCTCTTTATCGAACCTAGGGGGAACATGCTTCGCTTATTCAACTATTTCTACAACCATTTAATATGAACACATCACATATAAAGCAACATAAGGAAGATTAATCACAAATATCACATGGACTCCACCTACTAGGGTCAAGGTTCATGAATCTTGTAAACAAATATGAATCAAAACTCAACAACACATGTAACCTCAATTTCAATTCATACAAATCATTAACAACTCATAAAAATTAAAATCTTTAAGTTTTGAAAAGGGTTCTTGAGCTTCTTGGATGAAAGGGACCCAAGAATCAACATCTACATACCTTAATCTTTGAAATTAGATGAATTCTAATGCTTGAGACTCTATCCGCACTTGTAATAAATAATTCTCAAAGTCCACAATATGAGGAACTTAATTTTTGAGGAAATATTAAAGATTTATAGATGAATTTTTGGAAGATTAGGGTTTTTGAATGAAACCCTAGTTATATCTTCTTAAGTGAATTGAGAGAAAAGATGGAAAAATTAGGGTTTAGAAGTGGATGCTCATATTTATAGAGACCTCCAAAAGGTGGGAAAAAACCAAAATACCCTTGTAAAAATGTCCTTAAATTGCAGGAAAAAAAATAGCAGATGGCATCCATGACAAGCCATCAAGTTGGTGATAGGCCATTAGGAATTGTTGTCACAAAAGGGTAAAATTTTGAGTTTCTGGTTAAGGTTAACGACATTGATGATAGGCCATCACAGGTGTAACGGCTTGTTACAAAATATCGTCACCAAGGTTAGAAATCTTCTCAGGTTTGACGACATTGGTGATAGGCCATCATAGGCATGACGGTCTATCCCAATTGCCGTCACCAGTTTCCCAGCCAGACATACTAGAGTAAAATTGGAATAACTCTTTGCTCCGATATCTCTTTTTGACAAAATTAGTATCGTTCGAAAGATAATTCAAATATCTTTCATGTGATATATATAGGTACTCTAATTCGATATATACAAAGATTTATGGTCGATTGAATTTGACCAAAGTTTTAATGCTCACTAAAACTTGAATGCTAGGAAAGCTTTCAACTCGTCCTTGAGTTAGGGGACCTCTATGATGTTAATTCATGCTCAAATAGATTCCCACACGATTCAAAGTATTTCATACTTGGTAATATATTTATGAAACATTTAGACTCAGATTTTTTCTTTACCAAATACGCTCTAAGGCTCAGACTGGAAGAGGATTTTGTGAGGCATTACTTTAACTAAAAGTCTTCTCTTTATCATTAACTAAAAATACCTAATTTAGAGAATAAATAACAAATATTGAAATCTTCTCAAACTTTGTTACCCATGAAGATAGTGAAAACAATGAAACAAGCAAGAATAAAGTCAAAAACTACAACTATATGGTCAGAAATAGGAAGAAAATTGATCGATTTTGAAAGGTTGAGCAATATATTGAGTAGTTGTTATCTGTATTATTGAGAGAGAAAGTAAAGAGAAAGAACTCGATATTTTAAATGATGAAATGTTTTTTCTACAGATGCATGATTTGTATGGGTTGATTTGTATTTTGAAAAAGAATGACAAGTTTTGAAATTGTTAATTTGGTCTGAACTGATCTCTGTTATTTTTCTAAAGGAGATAATTTCTAACTGCTTCATTATAATAAAGTGTATTAAGTTCAAATGGAACACTGATGAATTTAGCTATTAGCTTAATAATAAGTTAATAAGAATTAATTCAATGAAGATTGATCGATTGATAAATCAGGATGGGAGGAACACAATACCAATATTAAGCACTTGCAAAGACTCAATTAAAATTGTAGTTGACCCTATGAACTCATCCCTAGTTCTAGCTATATCAATTTAGGTATTAGATTAATAATAAGTTAATATAAACTGTTTCAACAACGGTCGGGAGGAAAATAATACCAATAACTTGCAATTTTAAAGATTCAATTGAAAATGTAGTTGACCCTATGAACCCATCCCGAGTTCAAGATAAATCAATTTAGGTATTAGCTTAATAATAATGTAATATCAACCATTTCAAATCATATCGGGAGGAACACAATACCAATATTATGCAATTGCAAAGATTCAATTAAAATTTTAGTTGACCTTATATACTTATCCCAGTTCTAGCTAAATAAATTTAGCTATTAGCTTGATAATAAGTTAATATGAATCGTTTCAACTAAGAGTGATCTATTAATGATTCAGGTCAGGAGGAACGTAATACCAACATCATGCCATTGTAAAGACTCAATTAAAATTATAGTTGACCATATGTACTCATCTAGTTCTAGATAATTCAATTTAGGTATTAGCTTAATAATAAGTTAACATGAATTATTTTAACTCAGGTTGATCAATTGGCGACTCAGGTCGGTAGGAATGCAACAAATATCACACAATTGTAAGGACTCAATTAACATTATAGTTGACCCTATGTACTCATCCCTAGTTGTGGATAAATAAATTTAGGTATTAGCTTGATAATAATATAATATGAATTAGTTTAACTCAGATTTATCAATTGGAAACTCAGGTCGGGAGGAATGCAATACCAACATTATTCAATTGAAAAGACTCAATTAAAATTAGAGTTGACCCTATAAACCCATCCCTAGGTCTAGATAAATTAATTTAGGTATGTTCTAAATATTAAGTTAATATGAACTGTTTCAACTCAGGTTGTGAGAAATGCAATACCAACTTCATGCAAATGCAAAGACTCAATTGAAATTGTAGTTGACCCTATTAACCCATCCCTAGTTCTAGAAAAAACAATTTAGGTATTAGCTTAATAATAATTTACTATGAACCATTTCAAATTACGTCCGGAGGAATACAATACCAACATCATACAATTACAACGACATAATTGAAAATGTAGTTGACCCTATATACTTATCCTTAGTTATAGCTAAATAAATATAGGTATTATCTTGATAATAAGTTAATATGAATTATTTCAACTAAGATTGATCTATTGACGATTTAGGTGGGGAGGAACGCAATACTAACATCACGCAATGGCAAAGACTCAATTAAAATTGTAGTTGACCTTATGTACTCATCCCTAGTTCTATATAAATTAATTCAGGTATTAGCTTGATAATAAGTTAACATGAATCATTTAAACTCAGGTCGATCGATTGGTGACTCAAGTTAGAAGGAACACAATACCAACATCACCCCATTGCAAAGACTCAATTGAAATTATAGTTGACCCTATGTAATCATCCCTAGTTTTAGATAAATCAATTTAGGTATTAGATTGATAATAATTTAATAAGAATTGTTTTAACTCATATCTATCGATTGACGACTCAGGTTAGGAGAATGCAATATCAATATCACACAATTGCGAAGACTATACTAAAGTTATAGTTGACCCTATGAACTCATCCCTATCTCTAAATAAATTAATTTAGGTATTATCTTAATAATAAGTTAATATGAACCATTCCAACTCAGGTTGGAAGAAATACAATACCAATATCATGCAATTGGAAAGACTATGTTGAAATTATAATTGATCCTATGTACTCATCCGTAGTTCTATCTAAATCAACATAGGTATTAGCTTGATAATAAGTTAATATGGATTTTTTTAACTCAAATTAATTTCTTGATGGAGAACTGCAATACAAACATTATGCAATTGCAAAGACTCAATTGAAATTGTAGTTGACCCTATGTACTCATCCCTAGTTATAGCTAAATCAATTTATGTATTTGCTTGATAATAAGTTAATATGAATTGTTTCAACTCAAATTGATTGGTTGACAAGTTTGGTTAGGAGGAAAGCAATACCAACATCACGCAATTACAAAGACTCAATTGAAATTATACTTGACCCTATGTACTTATCTCTAGTTCTAGCTAAATTAATTTAGGTATTATCTTGATAATAAGTTAATAAAAATCATTTCAACTCAGGTTTATTGATTGATGACTCACGTCAGGAGGAATTCAATACCAATATCTTGTAATTATAAAGACTCAATTGAAATTGTAGTTTACCCTATATACTCATCCCTAGTTCTAGCTAAATCAATTTAGGTATTATCTAGATAATAAGTTAATAAGAATCATTTTAACTAAGGTTGATCGATTGATGACTCAGGTTGGGAGAACACAATACTAACATCACACAGTTGTATAGACTGAATTGAAATTATAGGTGAACTTATGTACTCATCCCTAGTTCTAGATAAATCATTGTAGGTATTAGCTTTATAATAAGTTAATACTAATTGTTTCAACTTATTTTGATCAGTTGACAGCTTAGGTGGGGAGGAACGCAATACTAATATCACGTAATTTCCAAGACTCAATTGAAATTATATTTTACCCTATGTGCTCATCCCTAGTTATAGCTAAATAAACTTAGGTATTAGATTAATAATAAGTTAATATGAATATTTCAACTCGGGTTGGTAGCAATGCAATACCAATATCATACAATTGCATCGACTTAATTGAAATTGTAGTTGACCCTATGAACTTATCCCTAGTTCTAGATATTGATATCTATTACAACAAATTACCTATCTGTTATAAATAATCAAATAGACATTTACATCTATTACGACAGATGATTGAGCTATTGGAAATATTCAAATAGATATTTATATTTGTTGTAACAGATGATACATCTGTTTAAAATTCATTTTTTTAGTTTTAATGCAATTTTTTTCAAAATAATAAAGATAAAATACTAAGTCTATAAAGATTTTCTTTGATAAGTCAAAATTCTCTGCCTTGACTTGTCATATCTTGTTGTTTCAATGTCACCAGTCTCCTCGTGTCCTTCAAAGTTATTAATGAATATTTAAACCTGTCTCTACAATTATCAATTTTTCAGCCATAATTTAATTCATCTATATTTTTTTTTCTTTATCTCCTATTTAGGGTTATCACAATTATCTTCTTTTTTTCTCTCTTTTCTCTTCTTTTTCTCGTGAGAATCCATTCGGATCTCAACGATCTATATCTTTTCTTAACTAAAATTACTATTTTGATCCCCTTGCTTTAGACATTGCATATATGGTTCACTGTTTCTCTTTCATTCTTATCTTCTTCTTTTTAAGTAATTTATATTAGTTATTTACATCTGTTTTTTTATTTAATTTTCCATTATCCATATCCTATTTAATGAGAAATTGAAGGAAAGGTGACTTTTAAGTTTTGAATAAATGAAACACTATTTTTTAAAAATATGCAATAAAAGTCATCTGTTGGGAGAACTTTAAAAGCCTTGTTGGCCGTATCATTTTTTGTATGTACATTATTTATTTATTTGTTGTTGATGTTTTTATTGATGTTGTTGGTGAGGTTGGTGTTATTGATGGTGTTGGAACAAATAGTGTTATTTCTTTATTGTTGATGTTGTCGTTGATGTTGCAATAGATGGAACATATCAAATAACTAGCAAGGTTTGTTTGATTTACTCCAACAGATGACCTATATGTTGCAAAATGTCATCCATCTATTGCAACCGATGTGTATCCTGTCGCAATACATATGGAATCTGTTGAGCAGATGGATAATATATTGCAATAGATATTGAGTTTATTTCAACATATATGGAATCTGTTGCAAAAGATAAGTAATATGTTATAACAGATGGACAATCTATTGTAATGGGCTATACATCTAATGAAAGGATGGGGTATCTATGTTGATGGGAAAGTTGTTGAACACATGTTCAAATATGATGTATTTATTCAATTTTGTGTTACCTTTTTAAAAATTCTGCATACATCAATTGTAATGTTCTTTTTGTTCTTCTCTTGTTTGACATCAATTGTTTTTCTCTTATTTGTATATACAAGGAAGTGTTAGTGCATAAAAGTCTACAAAAGATAGGTTTGGAGGAATAAGCTTCTTACAGATGGAACGACTTCATATTACTAATCATGTTCTCATGAAAACACACAAAAAGTACACTAATTTTGAGAATGTGTTTTTTACAGATTAGGCATTGATCATTCAAATAAGATATCTACAATTTTACATTTAAGTTTGATAAGTCCAAATTGATAAGGCTGAGGGACCATAAATATGGTTTCGATACCCTGTTAGGATTTAATTGCGGTTGTTGCTCATGTTTATGTGTCAAGTTTTGTTATGGGATCAAGTTTTGGTGGCATCGCAAGAAGATTCAATAGTGATTAGACTAAAGTTAAGGGTGCATTGGACGACGATAAGGCCTTCAAAGCATTCCACTACTACAACCAATAACAAAAATAAATATAGTTATTGGCCTAACTAAAATATCTATGGTTGGGTTGCCTTGGTTGATGATTATATGCCAGAAGGTGTTGTTGGAGAATACTATGAGAAAAAAGGGTAGTTGATGAAAATTATATCCTCTGAGACCTAATTGAAGAGGAAACATAGGGTAGCAAGCAAGGAATGTGTAGAAATTTTGGATGATGAAATTGACTTAAAACATGAGAAATCTGAATCAAGAGCAAATATAAAAGTGTATCTAGTAATAAAAATTTGTTTGTTGTCTATCTCAAAGAAAAAAATTGAAGCTAGACACTTTGCTAGGGAACTGTGACTAGTTAGTATGGTCGGAATACTCACCTACATAGAAAATAATAAAACACCAAGAAAGAAACTTTCCAGGCACCGAGGGTTGAAATGATGTATAGTAAATCAAGAAAACTTGCCCTATGATATTCTGAAGTTAAAATAAGGAATTAAGAAAAAGTGACAATTACAGAATTTTAAATTGCATCCCATACCTTTTAATTTTTGGTTTCGATTAGGTCCACTACTATTGACCTAATCAGAACCACAAATAAGATTGAAAGGCAGATTGAGTATAATTACTTCTTTAGCAATATGGATGTAATTTATTGTGTTTTCTTGCTTTACCATGCTTTCAACATATATTAAAGAAGCTCAGATACTTAATGTAGTTTCTGAATCTGTGCAGTTGCCATAACTCTTGAAAATTATCAAATGAATGGAAATATAAATTGCACTAGTTCTTTTGACATATTAGCAGCTAAGCATAGAAAAGCACTGGTGCAATTAAATTCCATGAAATAAGCATCAAAATATTGCCCAATATTGTGCTTTGGCATAATAAAATTGGATGCTTATTTCATGGAATTTACATTGTACAAGTGCTTTTCTATTCTTAGCTACTAATATGTTAACAAAACTAGTGAAATTTACATTTCCATCCATTTTATAATTTTTAAGAGCTCTGGCAACTATACGAGATTCACATACTACAACAAATATCTGATTTTCTTCAAGATATATTAAAAGCATGGTAAGGCAAGAAAACAAAATCAATTACATCTATATTGCTAAGGAAGTAATTATACTCAATCTATCTTTCAATCTTATTTATGGTTCCAATCAGGTCAATTGTGCTATACTGAATTGGAACCACGAACAAAAAGGCATGGGATGCAATTTAAAATTCAGAAATTGTCTCCTTGGATTTTCCTTATTTTAAATTTAGTTATTCTTAGTGCAAGTTTTCTTAGCTTACTGTACATTATTTGAACTCTCGGTGTTCGCACAGCTACTTGTTTGGTATTCTGTTATTTTCTATGTAGGTGATCATTCAAACCATACTAACTAGTCGCAATTCCCTAGCAAAGTGTCCAGTTGCAGTATTTTTCATTGAGAGAGATAACAGATGAATTTTCATTACTGGATACACTTTCATAGTTGCACTTAATTCAGATTTCTCATGTTTTAAGTCAATTTCATCAGCCACACTTGTTATAAGTTCCATGCTTGCTTGCTACCCTATGTTTCTTCTTCAATTATCTCTTAAATGATAGTCTTTCATCAACTCTCCTATCCCTCACAGGTATTCTCCTACTGATCCTTCTAGTGTATAATATCTTTGTGAATAACTCATCCATATAAATTTAGCCATGGGGATTTTTATTGGTTTTCCATTCTTTTTTGCTGCAGTAGGAGGCTTTGAAGGCCTTCTTAGAGTCCAATGCACCATTAAATATAGTCCATTCACTGTTAGATCTCTGTAATGACACAAATATTAATTTCTTCTTAAAACATGACATGCATAAACATATGCAACAACCGTCATGAATTTGTAACAGGGTATCGACACCATCTTCATGGCCCTTTGGCCTTATCAATTCAAACCTATCATACTCAACTGTACAATGCAGTATTTTGTTTGAATGATCAATGCCTAATAGGTTAAAAATGCATTTACAAAATCATTATACTTTATGTTTGTTGTTCTGATGACCTTATCAGTAATACATAACTCCCACACATATAAGTGGATCCATCTATTTGCACGCACTTTATTCTTCTTAGCCCATCTATGGATTAATTTGAATAAACAAATGACTAAATTGTTGCAACAGATGACATATCTATTAAAATTGTCAACTAATTATAGATATATGTTACGATAGATGATCAATCTATTGCAACATATAGATTATCTGTTGGAAATAATCAAACATAAATATATACATACATACATACATATATATATATATATACACACACACACACACACACATCTATTACAATAGATTATAAACATGTTGTAAATTATTAAACAGGTAGGATATGTTTTGCAACAGATTACCCACCTATTAGATTTATTTTAAAGTAATTTTCTTTTATTTTTTGAAATCAATAAAGATAAAATGTTGTATGTAGATCTGCTTTTTTAATTTACATATTAAAAAAGTTACCAGTTTTATTTAATTAAGGGATGTAATTATTAAAAAAAAAGGTGAACAATCGTTGTTTTTAGACTAACCTATTCAAATTCAACCCCTTATAAATAGGTCTCTTCTTACTCGTTCAGTCTACTCCACTTCTAAATATGTATGATCTAAATTTGGAAAAGGTGATTCAACGCAACTCCTTGCGAAAACTTGAAAGGAAAATTCATAGACTCTGGTGGGAGTTGGACAACATGAGAGTAAGGCTGAGGAGGGCCCTACAGCTGTTGGATGATGATAGGCCGATTGACAATAATTTTAATAATAATAATAATGCTAATAATGATAATAATAATTAGGTTATGTTTTTCCTTTTAGGGTATGGATTTTCTTTTATCATATCGGATCTACCTAAGGAAGGAACCTAATGTATGTTTTTTTTATTGTATATTTGTATATAATGGATTCAAAAATCTATGTTTGTTAGACTTTGGATTTTTAATTATTATTTAATATTTAATTTTCATTCTGTCTATTCCTTATTCTTAACATGTTGGTGGTTGGAGGTAGAGATTGAGTGTTTGTTGCAACGGATAGACCATATATTGCAACAGATGGTTATTCTACTGTGACAGATGGATCATATGTTACAACAGATAGTTATTAATAAAAAAGGATTATTGTTATTGAGAGGGTGAAAAGTCATTACTTTTCAATTATTTAATATGAAAAATGGTTCATAAATAAATAATAAGGAAATAAATGATAAACACAATTTTTAACCGTAAAAAGTAATTATTTAATTTTAATAACAGAAGTTAATATTAAATAGGCAACAAGTCATGACTTTTTATCATCATTGTTTTTCAATTTGTTTTATAATATATTTATTATATAATAAAAATATCACCACTTTGGATTAATTAAGGTATATGATGATTGTTAAAAAAGAGGTGAACAGTCATGACTTTTAGCCTAACACATTTAAAATAGCTAATGAATCATATTCTCCATTTGTTGCAACTGATGAATCAACCAGTTGAAGAAATCAAAAAAGTTCCTTCAATAGATGATCGATTTGTTGTAACAGATGGTATATCTGTTGTCACAGATGGGTTATCTGATGAAACAGATATACAATCTGTTGCCAAAACTCAATAAAAATTGTTATTATTTTATTAAAAGAAATGCATATTTAAAAGGTAAGAAGTCTTCAATTATTTAATTGATAAAAAGTTATTTAAATTTAAGAACTAATTAATAATAATAAGCTGAGAAGTCATGACATGTCATAATAATTAAAAACTCATCATCTTGATTTAATTAAGTCATTTCTTTTCACAGAAAAAAATAAGAAAATAAATGATAAACACAATTTCTAACCGTAAAAAATAGTTATTTAATTTGAATAATTGATGTTAATATTAAATAGGCGACAAGTAGTGACATTTTACCATTTTTGTTCTTAAATTTATTCTTTTAATTTATATAATAAAAGTCACTAATTTGGATTAATGAAAGTATATGATGATTTTTTAAAAAGATAGATTATATGTTGCCACAAACAAATTATATGTTGCAACAAATAGATTATCTATTGCAATATATGGTCGATTTGTTACAACAGATGGTATATTTGTTGCCACTGATGGGTTATCTGGTGTAACAGATATACAATTTGTCGCCACAACTTAATAAAAATGATTATTATTAAAAAAAAACGGTTATTAAAAGGTGAGAGAAGTCTTCGATAATTTAATTGAGAAAAAAGTTATTTAAATTTAATAACTAATTAATAATAATAAGCTAAAAAGTCATGAATTATCAAGATAATAAAAAAGTTAGCAACTTGATTTTATAGAGTCATAACTTTTCAAAGTCATCAAAAAGTCACTAGTTTGAATGTAATTAATAAAATGGAGGTGAACATTTGCGCCTTTATGCCTAACTCATTCAAATTCAATCCTCTATAAATAGGTCCCTTCTTACCAATTCATTCTACTACACTCTATTTATTCTTGCATCTTGTTTTTCATATTACATCTTCAACAAATTTCTCTTCAAAGACCAGATACCTTTTCCCTGACACAAGTAAGTTTTTTCTTTTTCTTTTTGTGTAAATCCATCCAATTGGTAGTATATGTTTTATTACATTCAGACTCTTTTCTTTACTTGTGTTCTTATGTTTTTTGAAAATTTATGCATGTTCTAGATATGGATGATCCTATTTGGGATATTTCTATTCTACACGACACTGTAAGGGAACTTCAGAGGTAGGTTGATGACCTGCATTGGGAGTTGGGCACCATGAGAGCAAGGATGCTCTGAGATATTCACAGACTGAGTAGGGCCCTAAAGCTACTGCTTAACGATTGGCAGGCTGGCAATAATAATAATGGTGATGAAGATAATAATAATAATAATAAGGTTATGTTATTTCTTTTAGCGTATGCATTTTTATTTTTATTTATATCTGATCTACCTACCTAATGTATTTTATTTTTATTTAATGAAAAAATTATGTTTTTGTCTATTTCTTCTTCTCAACAAACATGTTGACGATTGGGCATAAGAAATAATTTGTAATCCAGTAGTAATAGCAAGAGTTTTGAATTCTTTCAACAGATAGACCATTTGATGAAACATATTGGTTATCTGTTGGGTTTATGGAAAAATTTGTTTTGTTTTTTCCAAATAGATTAGTCATCTGTTGCAATAGATTAATCCTCTGTTACAACAGATAACATATCTGTTACAACAGATATCTAGTTTATTGCAATATAAAACTTACCTGATGCAACAGATAACTAATTTGTTGCAACATATAAGTCATGTGTTGTAAGAGATAACTCGTTTGTTGTAACAGATGAGCCATACATTCGATTCATGTTATGGGAACAATATAGAACCATAAAAATGAATCCAACATATGAGTCTTGCATTGCAACAGATGACTTATCTATTGCAATAGATGAGTGATCTATTTAAATAGATTGCTCTTGTGTTGGATTCATGAATGGGTTCAATCCTTTGTTGAAAAAAATAGTAGTAGCAGTGTACCCAGTTGAAAAATTCAATTAAAAATCATAATTTTACTTACCAAAGTCTCTTATGAAGTAATTCCAAATTTATATACAAAATAAAATTTGACCTAAGAAATTGTTCAAGTAGCACCAGTAGCAGTAAGAACAACAACAATGATCGACAAGAAGAAAATGGAGATGATAATGAAGTAGAAGATTATGAATAAAGAAGCAACAATAATGAACAACCAAAATCGCAAAGAGAGAGAAAACCACAACGGATGAGAAGAGAGAGAAACACATCTTTTTTCCCTTTATTTCCTGTTATATTAACTAACATTTCGATCAAAGTGTAAATTTAAAAACTTATGGGCTATTTTTAAACTTCCCCAACTTTCTTAATCCTTAATAAAGTAATTTTCACCTCCACTCAATTATTAAGACTTGAGTCACCTAAACCTCATTTTCAAACTCTTTTGTCACTTTTAACTAAGTGCCTCATGTTTAACTTACAAATGATTCATTTATTTTATTTCATATAAATTGTCTTACATTGCTCCATATACAGTCTCCCTTAATTTGTAGAATAACTAAAAATTATTTAAATAGTATGAGATATTACTTTTTTATTTAAAAAAAAGAAAGGATATTTTATTTTATGAGGAAAAGAAAGGAATGTAACTAACTTTTGATTTGAGCAGAAAGTTTGGGGTTAAATATTTTAATTAGAATGATTTGGCTCCTTTCTATTTTCATTGTCCCAATTTTTCTCAAGCTCTTAATTGGATGAGAGACAAAAGATGTAAGGATATGAATTTAGGTGATTTTTCTATTTTATGTGTTTTGACCATTTTATCTATTTCCATAGTTTCTACATGATGTTTTTGGAGTTTGGGGTGGTTAGAATTATTTCAAATGTGGTTGGGAATGATTTGTGAAAGTTAATAATTTTTACAGGCTTGAGAAGCCATATAGTTGACTTCGGTAAACATCTGATGAACCGAGAGTCAGATGGCAAATTAAAATGAGCCAGCAAATTCTAACTTTCGAATTTAGGTTAGTAGCATGGTATGTTTAGGTTTGAGACCTTTATATCTCATTTATATCCTTTGTATGGAAATTAGAAAAAAGGAGTCTTGGAGGTTAATTTTGTAAAAATTAACTTTTTAAAAATAATTCAACATTGTCAATGAGTTCAAAACATCGAAAATAGCCTAGTAGCATATTCCATTTGCATTCATAAAATTCTGAATGAATTTCGAGGGGTCAACCAACAAATTTAAAGCTTAGTAATGTTATTGGTGCAACCATTTTAGCGATGGAATTTTATGCGACCAAACAGTCTTAGTGGACCAGTCATCTACCACTAAAGTGGGCACTTGAAAACTTTAGTGGGTGCCACTTTAATGGAAAGGGAATGCTTTAGTAGCCTAGCTAAATGGGTCTGACCTCTTTAGCGGTCACCCCTTGCTTAAGTGATGAACGCTTAAGAGGTCATTTGATCAATTAATCAACCAAAGTTGATAAGTATATAAACTCCTTTTCATTTTTTTCCCTCCATTTTAGGACCTTTGAGCTTTGGGTTGGAGCTATTCTTGATGATTTTTTCACTATTTGAGCTTGGATAAACTCTAAAACCTTATTACTATTATATTTTATTTATTGTACGATCAAAAACACCTTTAAATCATGATTTCAAAATAGAAAATAGGGCGGTTTACTGGTAAAGTAGAAAAAGGATTTTTCTTCTATTATAGCCTCATTTATAACCCATTTTTGGTGTGGGTTTTCTCCTGTAGACTCCTATAACCTTAAAAATTGTTTTTTGAAAAAATTTAGTTTACCCCTTTTGTTATCAAACTCATTTTTCGAACTCGCTTTGGACCCAATCCGAATATGGGAAATACGAGTAGTTTTAGCATTTTTTTTAATGCAGAGTTGCTATGTTTGAATTTTGCAGTTGATTTTGAGGCAAGCTACACCTTTAATCTGAAGATTATGTGATCTCTGTCAAATATAGTAACCCAACAAAGGTTGGGGTTGAATTTCAAGGGAATACATAGACTTGCGGCTTTCAGCTGCTGAAATCAGTTTGCAAAATTGAAAAAGTAAATTAGGGGTTAGAAGTATAAATATTGAACAAGTAGCTAATATTTTATAAATTATTGGTGAACACTAGGATTGTGTCCTCCTGGATTCTCGACTCCGTAGGTTTTCATGCTTTATGGAACCAACCTGATACCTTGCATGCAGAATCTGATAAGTTATGTACCACTAATCATCTTTTGGACTAGCTGACAGATTTCACTCTCTACATTTTGAGTACAAAATATGGCCTTACTAACCCTTATCCTGTATCCCAGTTAACTATTACCTTTTGAGTCTCTAGTTATTAGATGACAGTTAACCATTTAAATTAGATATACCTAGTAGCGTGGATCAATAGTTAAACTTTAAAATATTGTAATTATCTTTACCTAGTCACTACTCTTTTGGTGTAAATAGAAATAATCTAGGTGGGATCCTAATGTATGAAACTTTTAAGATAGCTATTAAAGTAAAGATAATACAATGCAACATGGGTATTGGTTCATCAAAATGTAGCAAATACCTTACTTTGTCAATCCACCAGGGTTTTCAAAACCCTAGCTAAGGGTTTCTAGCTACTCATACTTATGAAAGAATCAACAATATTCTTAATTAAAATCATAAGATGTAATCATAATAATCACAAGTAAAAACCCAAAAAGTTTACTGAGTTTATCAACAAAATCAACACAAGAGAATTCCAAGGCCAAAATCAAATATCAGAAATAAAATATGTTTGTAAGTATCCATATTATGTAACTTCTACTAAAAACACATAAGGGGTATTTAGAGTACATGAGGAAATCCTAAAAATAAAAGTCCAGAGGAAAAAAAAAAGAAAAAGGGTCAGTGGCGACTTACCTGTGTCTACATGTGGCCTAACCTGGGATGCATGTAGACATGGGTAAGTGTTAGAAAAATTTCCCACACTATCTACTCTCTGAACTTTGGAGGTTTGGCAGTTGGCTTACCCACATGCGGTCCACATGTGCTACATGCGGTCCACATATTGACATAGGTAAGTGCCACAAGTTCTTTTTCATCTCATTCACTATCTGGATCTTTAATTTTTGTACTTACCTTAGTCACATACGGGCCACATGTTCTACATATGGTCCACATGTAGGTATAGGTGAGTGCTAGGCCTTCCAATTCTTGCAACTAAGCTTTCTATCTTAAAGTTTAAGCACATGCTTTGGTACCATACATTCGGAAAGTGACACAAACGCCCACGAATGATCAAGTAAGTAGCCAAATTCTCCATTTTTATCCTTTTTTTGAACTTTACCTCCAAAACCTAGTTTCCTGCAAAATATACCCAAAATGTATAATATCTAACAATACAGCATAAGAAACTTGCATATTCATTTTTTAAGCATCTAAAGTTCTATATTTCTATATCACAGCAACACCCTCAACTTAGAACGTTTGCATGTCCTCAAGAAACATAATCAAAACAAAACAAAACAAGATGCTAAACTAGGAGAATTCAAGCTAATTAAAGGCAGTCAATCAACACTTTAAGCTCAAACCACAATACCCTTTCCTATTTCAACCTTTCGAAAGCAAACTATGTTTAAACATGAAGCACAATAATGTGACACAATAGGATCAATGTATGTCATTACATTTGCAATAGACAACCATGCATATGTAGAATTTATATAACCTAAACATGTAAGTTGCTAGTAATATGACTCATGTTCCCGCACATGAAATAAATCCCACTCACTAATATGAAATAATATATGTCAATGCAGGGACAGTCAAGAGACACACACTCAGAAGAGAAGTTCCAATCAATGTGCATCGAATACCATAGGCTTGCCCTAATTTTCTTCACTTTAGCATACAAATAATCAATTTAGGACAACTATAGGAATTTTCTCATTTTGTAAAGTAGGATTGGGGGGCTGGTATAGTATATATGGACATATCAAATGACTAAGCCTCTTTGGCACTACACTACTTTTGGGGTCAACTCATTAACCAACTTTCTTATTATTTCACCATTATTTCTTTCTTTTTATTCTTTATTGCAAATTTAGGTTGGGTGTGGTCTTTTATTCTTTCTTTTTCACTCTTTTACAATTTTTTTCTTTTTCTTTTCTTTTGGTACCACACTCAACCCTACTAACTTTTTCTCTTATTTCAGCCTTCTATATACCCACTTTACATTACACACCCCTATGATAGCCACCCTTAATATAGGCGATTTGCCTGAGTTGAGGTGTAAAATGACTAAGAAATAAAGGGCCAAAATATGTTACTGCAATACAAATAGAAAGGTGGTAGGTGAAACAAGATAAATAGTTTATAAGGCTCATATAAGGATAGAGGAATTCAATTTCACATAGGGTGGGTAATTTAGGTTAAAAGTGGACTAACATAAAAATGTCCTATGATCCTTTCCAACCGACTATCCTACAACCTAGGCAAGACTAACAAGGCAAGTCCTGAATTCAACACACAAAGGGAACTAAGTAGCATTTCATACAGACATGGCACTGAGTTAATATTAAAATCTACTACTTGTTTGGTTCATGTAATTATTATCCAGTGATTATCATGTCCCTAATCCTAATGCCATAACAAGATCTCCAGTGTTCACGCATATATGCATTGAATTCTAAAATTTTAGAGCGGTATCATTTTTCTCTAAAATCAATCAAACACATAACAACTGCCCTAAGCACATAAAAATCTCCAAATTACACAAAAACACAACACGACACAAATTTTATCCTAGACATATTGATTCTACAACTATACCGCGATCGATAGAAAAAAAAGATGACAACAAAAACCTGCGGTTGCAATGGCATACCCCACCCCCAAATAAAAATAGTGCCCTATCCCCAATGTGCTAAAATTATATAAAAAAGAGAATGAGGACTTACCTTTGACACACTATGCGTATATGTCATGAGTACCCCCAAATAGGGATATATCCATTAGAAAAGGTGATGGTGGTGGCGGTGCACTACTAGAAGATGCACCCACTGCTTTTACTATATGCCTTTACCTCTCAATAACTACAGAATCCATTGAATTATGTCTGGCCTTTTTAAAGTCCTAGTCATATGGCATGTTATAATCCTATAGATCCTCTATATGTTTTCTCTTGGTCCCAACTACTAGGACCTCCTTATCATTCTCTACAAATAAATCAAAATACCTGGGCCTCTGCAGAGGTGATATTCAAACCACTAGGGGTGTGAATAGAGGAGAGTTCATTATATGGCTCTCTGTCAGAGAGCATATCTCTGCTTGCAAAGTGTCTACCTCCACCTTAATATGACGTAGGTCTAGCATCTAAATCTCTACAAATCAAGTTGTAACACATCTCTCAAAATTATTTATATATTATTATAGATCAGCACATAACTCTGACATAGCAACTCTGTGTGTGACATCCCATCTGGCCTCTGTCATTTCTAGTCTAGTTTGAACCTATTAATGGATTAGTCCAAATTGAGTAGCCACATTAGTCTTAACAACATATAACTATTCATCAGGGACTCGCTGACTATCCACTAGGTTCTACAAGAACTCACGAGATACCAAAGTCATACCTCTAGTAGAAACTGTAGTGGATGGGAAAAAGGGTAATGAAGAAATACCCACCGACACTTAACTGGTAGTTGGGCCTAATAAAAAAGTGGCAGGTGTCCTCTCAACCTGAGTGCTCAAATCTGGGGCCTCTCTCTACTCCCCATCTCAAGTCAACACTAATTCCCATATCACATCTATGCATATCACTAAATTATATGGAAACTGAGAGGCCCTCAATCTGGACACTAGGTACTACAAAAAGCTTTCTAGGTTTTATACGAAGGTCAAAGCATGTCGGATCCTTCATAGTCTTCGTTTGTGCAATGGCCATCACAAGTAGTATCTTATCAACTCTCGGTATCTCCGGTACTCCTACCTAATCACACAATCTCTGGATAAGGCATGGGAATGGCAAATTCATCACCTCCCCAAAGGCATTATCATGAATCTCATGCAAGCGAATGGATTCAAAGTTAATAGCATACCCAACCATTATACTAGAATCAGGGAGGCTTCCTTCTAAGTAAATACATTATTTGAAGCAGTTGGGAATAGTCGATATATAATGATCAACCACCAGAACATAACAACAAATGTCAATAAGGCCTTTATCACACCATATGCCTTGATCGATGAGATCTCATCACCCAAAGTTGAAATATAGCCGGCTATCCACCTAGCAATCTAAAATCTCTCCTGCCTCCCTTATGATATATTTTTCATGTGTGGATCTTAGTATGTAGTCACAATCTATTGTGGATGTTGAAGTGATATATTCTAGACAAAAAATAACTTGACAAATAGTTGCTGCTGAAATTTCAATCTTAACCTCCCTCACATGGGTTCGCTCAAGTTGTGGCTTCCCATATTTCTTATTAGCCATGGAAATATACATATCGAAAAAATAGCTATGGAAGAATATGATGTATAAAAACTCTCATACCAAAGCTGAGCTATAAGAACTGAGTGGTCTAGTCATTTACTCCAACTGATAATGATCAAAAGAGGCCTAAAACTATAGTACTCTACTCAACTAAGATAGATCAATCTTGTGCTACTAAAGAATAAACCTCATGGGTCTGTCAGTCTCTGTTATATGATTGTCTATATCATATATCATCCGTATTCCCTTCACACACCAGCTTGGGTTATCCTCATCCAAAGGTATCATTGAGGCATATATAGGTACGGTGAAATTTTATCCCTGTGGTGTTGGTTCCTCCTTATTTGGAATAGGAACCTCATGGGAATACTTTTTTTCACCCTCCTCAGATTAGGATACACTTGATGTCTGTGCTTGAGTTACGGTACCCTCTTTAAACTGGGGCATCACTGATGACTCTTTCTAATTTACAGCTTCTGACAAATCTTAGGACACCTTCTTTGAATGGGTGTACTGTGCTACACCCTATGAAACTAGCTCAAAATTTGCCTCATCATCAATATCACGGAGGAGAGTGTAGGGTGATCTCCAGTCTAACTTCATCATCAATTGAGCTAGAGTTGCCTGGGTAGCCTGAATAGTCTCTGATTAAGACCTAGTTTGAATAAAGACTGGCCTTTTTCCCCATAATGAGTGCTCAATAGTGGCTATCCTAAAGAGCCCAAAATAATAGTCTTATTTGCTTAGCGCACTTTGCCTCTAATCACTCTGTATGTCGCCCCCTATAGCTTCTCTAATCTGCACAATTAGGTATTCCTCTATCAAGACACTAGGCTTGGGGGACTCACCCTATCTCCTTGATGTATCAACCTTATTCTTAGCCTCTTTTTGGTGCCATATGTACTTGAAAATCTAGGAGTTAGTTTCCAACAAAAACTGGGGCATTACAAAAGTAGAAGAAAAACATCGAACTTTTAAATGTTTCCTTAATTTTCACAACCCTATAAGTTATTGACGATTCCGACAAGTTCAATGTACACACATATATCAAGAATCATGATTTTTAATGCAAACTAACATGCACAACATTTTGTATTCCTCTACTTGTTCAAGTTAAAGGTCAACTTCTATTAGGATCTAACCTTAGAATTTAATTCAAAACAAAACCATATATCAAGATTTTAGGTTACTTCAAGGATCCTACACACAAGCATGCTTATTTTTATATATTTTGAATAGAAATGTACATAGAAACCTGCTTATTTCCTATTTAAATCAAAACATAACTATTAAAAGCCGAGAAAGTTTTCTTTTCTTTGAGAATTTGTAAGTGAACTATGAAAAAATTTAGTAAAACCACAGAATGAGCTTGTATTTAGCGTAATGGGAAGAGTTGGTACCCCAAATAAGTTTCAATTTATCCTTTTTCAAAGTATGAGATTAGCTTATGCTTTGAGTAGGAGGTTTTTATTTAAACAGAAAAATGAGATTTTAAGGATTTGAATGCATTAGTATAAGGCAAAATATGTTTAATTAGTGGGGGTGGGGGGCACAAATTAGGTCTTAAATATGCATTGGTGGGCCTAAAATTTTAGGTAAAATTTGGGTCCAGGTGCGCCACTTGTGGTAGCCACATGTGGCTTGTTAGTAGGCGTATGTCCCATATACGGTCCGCATGTGGTGGGTGCAAGTGGGCCTAATTTTTTGGCACAACTTCCTACTTCTTGGTCTTTGAATTTTAATGTTTTACCAACTACTTATGGTTCCATAACTTGAATTTAAAGCTTTAAAAGTATGATTATGTGTCATAGTCCAACACTCTACATTATTATCCTTAAAATTTTATTTTTTCAACTATCGCTCATCATTTCCTGGCTCAAGTAAGACTTGTGACCCTGATGGGTTGGTCACAAAGTTCATTTAACTAGAAAGTTATGAATGTAGCAATCCTTCCATATTTTGGGTATCTCCATAAGTTATAAGCCTACAAAATAAATAAAAAAATTAACACTAAAATAATGGGTTGCCTCTCACCCAACGCTTGATTTAACATCGCCAAACAGTGTGTCTATGTTGGTTACTCAGACTTCACCAACAAGCCCATAGGTTTCCTCTCATGCAGTGCTTGATTTAACATCGCAGCACGATGTTGGTACCTTAATTACTTAGAATTCATCAAACTACCTAGAAGAATACCATTTTGGGTCATCAATAAAATCTATCTCTGACACCACCTGCATGTCGGTCGGCTGCTTCATTGTTTTTTTTGAATATTAAATGTGGCCTCCTCAAAATTGACTTTGAACTTAAGCTCTCCCTTCTCTATGTTAACTATTGCTGTACTGTGTCCATACATGGTCTCCCCAATATGATGGGCATCTCAGTGTCAACCTTGCAATCCAAAATGGCAAAGTCAACTAGAAAGATGAAGTTATCAACTCTCATGATCATATCAAAACAAATGAAATTAGGTTTTTTCATGGTGCGATCAACCATCAACTACCGCATGCAGCCGGTTTAGGATGGCCTAACCCCAATTGCTTGAATACTACCAGCAATATCAAATTTATGTTGGCTCTAATTCACATAAGGCTTTGGTGAACTGGGATGACCTAATAGGGCATGGTATAGTGAATGCTCTAGCGACCAAGTTGTGACTACACCGCAGTTATGTAACCCATCAACATCATCAATTGTAGCCCCTTTCTTCTTTGTAACCAAATGATTTATAAACCTGGCATATCTAGGAATCTGTTCCAACACCTCAAAAAGTGGGATGTTCAAGCTAACTCTTTTAATATCTGAATGAATTGCATAAACTTACCTTTCTCTCTCTTCTTCTTCAATCAATATGGAAAATGTGGGGGTGTCCATGGAATTTTTCTTATTTCCTAATTAATAATCGTACCCTTACCTTTGTCCTTATAAATTTTAACATCACCACCTGTTACCTTTTTTTATTCCACATCAGGCATCTCATCGATAGCAGCTTCATCATGCCTTTGTTCTTCCGCAGTAGGTAGTGGGGTATCTATAGTAGTTATACCACTCCTTATTGTAATCGCAAGAATATTACGATAATTTTTTGGATTTTTCACAGTGTTGCTTTGAAGGATACCTAGCTGTTTCTGGTTCAATGCTGCTGACATCTACCCAAATTGTTGTTCCAACAGATTAATAGAATTAACCTGAGATTCTACCTTCTGAGTCAACTCTGAAATGTCAGCCTTAATCTTCTTAAGGTTGTTCTCCTTATTGATCTTTTACCATCTTAGTTAGCATCTCTTATATTCTTGATTCTACATCTCATCTGCCAGGCAGAATATACCTATCTCTCTTCTTTCTATAGTCATCCTTCTTTCTCCAGTCACCATAACTCTCCCTACTACATTCTCTATATCCTTATAGTTCTAACCATTGTTTACTTTCCCTTGGGCTCGGAAACTTGCCAACTAACAATCCAAATAGTTTTCTTCCTACCCTTACTCTGGCTCATAAGCTTTGGAAGATGAACCCTGTGCTCCTGCTGTGTTAACTTTATCAAAATATGATATTGAAAATTGATTTTCTAATAACCCAAGATCATTTCTCAACAGCATAATTTCTTGCACGACTAAATTATCAGTTACTTTCTTGTCGTCGGAGGCACCAATAGCATATGTGTCAGATCCCCTCTCGACCTCCCGAGTTTGCATCTCTTAATTTATGAGCATGATATGATCTATAATATTTGAAGCTACCTCTCAATGTATTCTCATAAAATCTCCTCCAGAGATGGTGTCATCCAAGGCTCTGTAGAATAACTCTAGTAAGCTTATGCCTGGAATCTGATGGTTGGGTACCATACTCATTTTCTTCTTGATCCTGATCCAAGAATTGCACATGGATTTTTCTTGAAGTTGCTTTAATTTATAAATCTCATCATTAATCTATAATATCCTATATTAAGGAAACAACCAATTAAATAATTTCCTACACAACTTATTCCATGTAATGATAGATCCTCTTGGCAGTTTCCCTAGCCATAAAGATATTTCTCCTATAAATGAAAAGGTGACAACCTCAGTTTAAGCGCCGCCTAATTTACCCCTGTATTTGGATATGAATTACAATCCTAATGAATTTTTTAAGGTGCGTGTTTGCATCATCTGTAGGTAAGCCCACAAATACACCCTTCATATTTAAGAGCCAGAACATTGCACACGTTATGTCAAACTAATGTCTAGGAGCAAAATAGAACGAATAATGGCTCCAGTATTTGTCAGCTCAAACTACCTCATATCCTCTTCAGAATCCTTATATGGCTATAAATATTGGTTTGTTGGGATAACTTAGTTTTGATTTCTATCAAGTGCTGCTCGGTGGTTTGCTTCCTGCCTCTTTACTCTAACTATGCCTCTTAAGATATTAGTTGAGCATCTTCTTCTCTCCTCTAATTAGTAGCTTGTTATTACAACACCCCTATTTGTTAGCCAATAATGTCCTAAACTCCTTTAGTAGGAGGGAAAGGCACATCATCATAAACCCCTTTAGAAATATCATCGTCGATTTGATCATCCTACTAGGTGTTTATAAAATCCTCTTTGGATTCAAATTCACTGGGTCTAAGGGATTGCCTCTACTTTATGTGCTAGGCATATACCAGTGTATACCTAACTAAGAAAAAAAGACCTAGCAACTGCAACAACCTTAATTCACAACTCAACACCGTATTCCCCAGCAATGATGCAAAAATTTGATAGCGTCCAAGCTATACCATCAATCTGAAGATTATGCAGTAAATGTCAAATATAGTAACAAAACAAAGGTTGGGGTCAAATTCCTAGGGAATAGAAGGACCTTCCACTTTCCACTGTTGAAATTAATGGGAAAATTTGGAAAATTAAATAGGTTGTTTGAAGTATCAATATGGAACAAGTAGCTAATATGTTTGGTTATAATCAATCTTTGATGAACACTAGGATTTTGTCCCTCTGGCTTCTCAACTCTGTAGGCTTTTCTTGCTTTATTGAATGAATCCGATACCTTGTATGTAGAATTTATTAAGTTATGTTCCACCAACCATTTTTTGGACTACTTTATAGATTTTACCCTTTACCTTTTGAGTCTCAGGATGTCATCTTACCAACCCTTATCGTAGGTCCCAGTTGACTATTACATTTTGAGTCTATAGATATTAGATGACAACTAACCATCTTACTTAGATAATACCTAGTTGCATTGATCGATATTTAAACTTCAAATAACTATGGTAGTTATCTTTTCCTAGTCATTACTCCTCTTTTAGAGTAAGTAACAATAATGTAGGTGGGGTCCTAACATTTGAATCCATTAAGATAGCTATTAATGTGAAGATGATACAATGCATGCATGGGTATTGGTTTAGAAAAACTTAGAACTTCCTCTATAATAACGCTCAACTTACACTTCAATTTGGTGCAAGGTGGTCATCGTCAATATATTTACCCAACATTGGAAACGGGGTCGAATCCACAGGGAACAATGTGAGTGGTGATTAAGATAATTTGAAACTATAGCTACAAGTTCAATTCAAATAAATGGGAAGAAAATATAAAAGGGAGATGGGGTCTTTTTTGACTTAAACAAAAGTTAACATCTTAAATTTCTTCAGAACTCAAAACTAAGATTTGAATTGGTCAAATCAATTATATAGAGAAACTAAGGTTGCTATCACTATGAATATTAATCTCCATTGAATAATAATGATTCATGATTCTCGTGATAGGTGGGAACAACAGATTATCCCTACCGATACTACTATCTGACTTATATCTCAACCTCACCACACAATTTAATATCTAATTCTCTCAAACTTAGATAACATATCTATTTCCAACCGGATGTTATCTCAGGTAGATTGATCTAGTTACGGAATCAATCATTAAATAGAAGGTTGGTAGCTTCTTAGTCCCTGTTGATAATTCATGACCTCTAGTCTATTTCTCCGTTAGAAGCAAATAAAACTAAAGGCATAACCTAATGTTTGCAACTAATAGATTCAAGTTAAAACAACAGAATTTCAAGACGTTCCCACAATCACTCAAACCCTAATCCAACTATTAAATCAATGAAATAATTCTCATAGATCCCACAACCCTAGATGTGGGTTTTAGTTGCTCATAAGATAGAAAGAGATAGCAAATATTGAATTCATAACTTAAAGCAAGTGAACTTACAAAGATGAAATTCAAAGTTGTTTCTACTTCAAGTACAATAAGAATTTCCCACAACTAAATCAAAGGGTGGAAAATTGAATTCTAAGTTAAGAGAGTCAAAAACAAGTGAACTCCCCTTTACTAAGTTACAAGATTTCAAAAGCTGCTTCCAAAGTTCTGAATGAAACTCTAAAGGCCACTATTTATAGCCGTAACTTAAGACAAATTAGAAATTAATTAGAAAAACCTGAACTATGCCTTAAATACTTCAACCTAATTATGGAAATAAAATAAAAAAGTAAATAAATTCCCGGATTAGATGACGCCCTGGCTGATGCCACGTTAAGGGTCTGACGCCTTATCATGGATGGCCTCAAATTAGCTCCAGTTGTCTTTAAGTTCTGTCTAAAGCTGACGATGTTGCTGATGCCGCATCACGGATCGGATGGTGTTTCACTGTCATCGTCAGATGTCTTTTTCTTTTGCTAATTTTCTGCTTAAGGCTGACGCCTTATCACAACTTTGACACCATGTCACCAACATCATCAGAATTTCTTCTTAGACTGCAACTCCCTGGTTAAGCCTGACGCCAATGCTTATAGCCTATCAAAAGAATGACGACTTATCACGGTTGTCATTAGCCATGTTTTCAGCTCATTTTTCTCAGATTTGATCTCTTTTGCTCCATTGTTATTGATTTCCATGCAACTTGACTTTCCTATAGAATCTTAAGAAATAACATCAACAACACCAATAATTACTTAAGAACTTACAATTATTTTATGTTAAAAAGTCTTAAATATGCTACAAATATCTAAAATATCAACACCCTTAACTTAAAACAATTGCTTGTCCTCAAGCAACTACATAACACCATATTACGATGCTTAACCTAGAGACACATAAGATACCTATCACAGTTGATTATCAAGTTTAGCTCAAAACTCATGCCACTCTCCATGTTCAATTACTTATAAATCCAATTATGCATATCAATGAAGATTAACAATATTACCCAAAGGAATCATGATATGGCATCAATTCAACAACAATAACCATGCATATATACAAGTTACACTACCCAACCAAGTAAATAGCTTGTAATGCAACCGATGTGCCCTTACAACAAAGAAGTCCCTCCTCACTCATATATGAACTCAAGTATGTCAATATGGGGACGGTCAAGAGACACTCACTCTCAGAAAGAAATTCCAATCAATGCATGTCAAATACCATATGCTTGCCCTTATATTCATTACCAAGGTGTCCATACAGGTAAGTTAGGATCACTATAGGTCTTTTCTTTGGCTTGTAATGTAGGCTAAGTGCTAGTATGATATTCAATGGCATTTATAGTGACTAAGACTCTTTGGCACTACCTTTTGGGGTTCACTTATTAACCTTTTTCTCCTTTTTCTCCTTTTCTTGATCACACATTATTCAGGATGGATGTGGCTTTTGTTTTTCATTCTTTTTCTTTTCTTATTCTTTTTCCACAGCACCCAAGTTTTTATTCTTTTCCTTTTATTCTACCTTTCTTCATATCCAGTTTACATTACACACCCCTATGATAGCCTACCTTAACTTAGATTTTTTACCTAAGTCAAGGTGCATAGTGTCCAAGGAGGACCAGGGCCAAAATAGGTTCATTATGATCTAAATAGGAAGGTGATAGGTGTCATAGAAAGAAATAATCAATTCAGGCTCAAAATAAGGATCAAGAGATATCATGCATACAGGGAAGGTCATTTAGGCAAAAAAGTGAATTAAAAATCAAAACGGCTTGTGATCCTTTCCTAACCCCTATCTTTCAACCATGGTAAGACTAACCGGGCAAGTTCTACATTCAACACACACAGGGAATTGAGTAAGACCTCACACACATATGGCACAATAGTACATCACAAGCTACTACCCATTTAGTTCAGTTAATTGTTAGTAGTGATTATTATGTCCCTAGTACTAATGCCATAAAAAGATTCACAGTAGCCACATATAAATGCATGTCACATAGTTAAAAAATAGACCAATGGAGAGCTATTTATCAGTCTTAAAAATAACAAAAATTTGTCAACTGCTATAGATACTTATTTTTCTCTAGTTAACCATAACATATCACAAAACAAACATAATACGCCTAAACATGCTGGCTCTACTAGGAATAAGACTCCGGGGAAAAGAGGCACAGTAACAAAAACCCCAGGAGGACATCACACCCACAAGTTTCCCCACCCTCAACATAATATTATGTAATGTTACCAACGCATCAATCTAAAACAAGAGAGTTAGAAACATACCTGTGGCACCATGGGTGCGAAGATCTAATGTCAATCATACAATACACATACAAACAACAAAATACCTTGGGTTGCCTCCCAAGAAGCACCTAATTTAGTGTCATAGCACGACCCAACTCATCTGTTTCCTCCATCTTGAGGATATGAACTTCACCCCAAACTTAGAGTCCATCTTCTTGCCTCGCTCATAGGGAGGTCGTACAAAGACTAAGAATCCAAGTAATGGATGATGTATCGTAAACAACTCAGCTTTAAAGTGAGGTGTGTTTTTGTGTTGCTTATCAAGTGTAAAATAAAGAATATAGGATTCTTGTTCCTCATCTTCATAGTCTTCCACTATTTTATATGATTCCACAGACAAGATATCATCTAAACATAATGTGGAAAAATGCTTCGAGTGTAGCCCAACAAATCCTACTTCAAAATTTACACTATCCTCTACACACTCACTTTTATTCATCTTCTCAACATTTTTACTTTGCATTGGGCTAGAGTCTTCATAAGAGATTGGCTTGGCTTCTTCTTTTGCCTCTAGTACCATTTCCTCAACCTTGGCATCATCTCTCATGGCTGGCTCGGTTGGTTGGGAAATCTCCAAGGGTTGATCAACATCAAGCTCATCATTAGTATAGGAATCTTTCTCTTCATTGTTACACTCTTCCATTATTTTAAATAATTCCACAAATCAAAGATCATCTAAACATAATGTAGAAAAGTGTTTTGGATAATTGACCTCGATATCCATCTCTTGTATCCTTTCTTTTCCCTCATTAAATTCCCTAATGTCTTGACGTATGTCACATATGGTATCATTCGTTCCGTCTAAATGATCCAATATTAGTTGAAGCATAGCTTCAATGTCACTCTTTCCAGTGCTGCGTTCTTCTTTTTCTTGACCATAAAACCTGTCATACTCATAAGAAGAACTTGAACTTGGGTTAGCGTAATTGGGCAATCACTTTAATGTCCATCTTGACCACCACATAAAGAACAATTATACTCCTGATAGGATGGAGATGGTGCACAAATCTCTCTCTGGAGAGCATATCTACAATCTTGCCAAAAGTAGGGTCCATCACAATATGGACATGGATCATCCAGATAAGATTTCCAACCATCAAACTTACATTCATTCCATGATGCCATAGTAAGAAATTAATAGAAATAAAGAAAATCTACCTAACACAAGAAACAAAAGAAATCACAAACAAATATTTACAAGGTTGAATTCAAGCAAGTAAGCTAAAATTCCAAACTAACTCAATACGCCAAATTTTCCTCGAAAACGGTGCCATTTTTTATAACGCTCAACTTACACTTCAATTTGGTGCAAGGCGTTCATCGTCAATATATTTACCCAACATTAGAGTTGGGGTCAAATCCACAGGGAACAATGTGAGTGGTGATTAAGCTAATTTAAAACTATAGCTACAAGTTCAATTCCAACAAATGGGATGAAAATATAAAAGCGAGATGGGGGTTTTTATGAGTTAAACAAAAGTTAACATCTTAACTTGCTTCAAACCTCAAAACTAAGATTTTATTTGTTCAAATAAATCATATAGAGAAACTAGGGTTGTGATCACTATGACTATTAATCTCCATTGAATAATAACGGTTCATGATTCTCGTGATAGGTGGGAACAACAAATTATCCCTGCCGATTATATTATCTGACTTATCTCTCCACCTCACCAGACAATTTATTATCTAATTCTCTCAAACTTAGATAACATATCTATTTCCAATCGGATGTTATCTCAGGTAAACAGAAAGTTGGTATCTTCCAAGTGCCTGTTGATAATTCATGACCTCTAACCTATTTCACTGTTAGAAGTAAATAAAACCTAAGGCATAACCTAATGTTTGCAACCAATAGATTCAAGTTAAAACAACAGACTTTCAAGACGTTCCCACAATCACTCAAACTCTAGTCCAACTATTAAATTAATTAAATAATAATCATAGATCCCACAACCCTAGTTGTGGGTTTTAGTTACTCATAAGATAGAAAGAGATAACAAAGATTGAATTCATAACTTAAAGCAACTGAACTTACAAAAGATGAAATTCAAATTTGTTTATCCTTCAAGTACAATAAGAATTTTCCACAACTAAATCAAAGGATGGTAAATTGAATTCTAAGTTAAAAGAGTTAAAAACAAGTGAACTCCCCTTTACTAAGTTACAAGATATCAAAAGCTGCTTTCAAAGTTCTGAATGAAACCCTAAAGGCCGCTATTTATAGCTGTAACTTAAGACAAATTCGAAATTAATTAGAAAACCCTAAACTATGCCTTAAATACTTCAACCTAATTATTGAAATAAAATAACAAAGTAAATAAATTCTTGGATTAGGTGAAACCCTGGCTGACGCCATGTCAAGGGTCTGACACCTTATAACGGATGACGTCAGATTAGCTCCAGTTGTATTTAAGTTTTTTCTAAAGGTGATGATGTTGCTAATGCCGAGTCATGGATCTGATGGCGTTTCACTATCATCATCCGATGTGTTCTCCTTTTGCTAATTCTCTACTTAAGGCTGACGCCCTTATTGATGCCTTATGACAACTTCGATGCCACATCACCAACATCAGTAGAACTGCTTCTCAGACTGCAACTCCCTGGTTAAGGCTGATGCTAATGCTGATAGCCTATCACAGGGCTGACGACTTATCACGGTTGTCGTCAGCCATATCATCAACTCTTTTTGCTCAAATTTTAGCTGTTTTGCTCCATTGTTATTTATTTCCATTCATCTTGACTTTCCTAAAAAATATTAAAAAATAACATCAAAAACACCAATAATAACTTAAGAACTTACAATTATTTCAAGTTAAAAAGTTTTAAATTTTCTACAAAAATCTAGCATATCACTCTATTTCATCAATATGTAGGGTTTCCACAACCCTAGCTAAGGGTTTTTATCTGATCTTACCTGTGAATAATCAACCACATTCATAATTTAAAGCATAAGATATAATCACAATAATCAAAATTGAAAACCGAAAACTTTAACTGAAGTAATCAACCAAAATCAATACAAGAGAATTCCAAGACCAAAATTTGATCTCAAAATTAAAATATGTTTGTAAGTATCAATATTGCATAACTTAAAATAAAAAACACATAAGGGGCATTTATAGTATATTAGGAAACCCTAAAAATCATAGCTTAGATGAAAAAGGAGAAAAAAGGGTCGGTGGTCACATACCTTTGTCTAAATGCGGTCTGGCCTTGCATGGTTATTCCACTTGTGGCCTGACCCTAAAATATGTAGACATGGGTTACTGCCAAAAATATTTCATACACTATCTACTCTTTGGACTTTGGACTTCTGGAACTTACCTTACCCACATGCGGTCCACATATGCTACATGTTGTCTTCATGTTGACATTGGTAGGTGTCAGAAGATCTTTTTCATCTCATTAACTCTTTGGATCTTCAATTCTGGTACTTACCTTAGTCATATATGGTCCACATGTGCTACATGTGGTCCACATGTGGACATAGATAAGTTCTATTCCATCCAATTCTTGCAACCAAGCTTCCAATCTTAAAGTTTCAACATATGCTTTGGTCACGTACATCTGGAAAGTGTCAGAAATACCCATGAATAATCAAGTAATTAGCCAAAAACTCCACTTTTCACCCTTTTATTGAACTTCACCTCTAAAACCTAGTATTCTGCCAAAAAAATACCCAAAACGCATCATAGCTAACTAAACAACCTAAGAAACTTACATATTTTCATCGTTTTAAGTGTTAAAAGTGTTATATTTGTATAGTACATCGCCATTTGTAAGGAGAAGGATCTGACTTAAAGCACCTTGTACTGGATTTCATATGGTTTAATTTTTTTTAGATTGAGCTGGGAAGTTAATATTTAAGTAAAGTACACTATGGGTGGAGAAAAATAACTACGAGGTTTATATTTCAAGATTATTAATTTTGTTGTGTCTACTTATAGGGGCTTATATCATATTTTTATGAATTTACAAAATCTAATAGTATGTGTTTCCTATGTTGGGGCTTTATTTAGCATCTTTTGCCTTATTTGCGCATTTATATGCCTTAATTTTAGATATAATGCTTGTGCGGGGACTTATTTTTCTAATATACGCCTTATTTGAGCATTGATTGCCTTTATAATGATAAAAGTACCTGATTTAGGGGTTAATATGTTATTAATGATGTCTAACATGAATATTTATTTTAATCATTCCTAATAAGAATTTATGATCATGAGTCATAGACATATTGAGTTAATATTTGGGCTCGCATCTATATATGCATGTTCGATAGATTGGATATCATCACATTGAGTTGATTGTGAGCATTACATCATTATTTCATACATATACATACATGAGACACTAGTTTTCATGACCCGAACCAGGGCCTAGTCGTGACAGGTATCTCAAGTACGTCGAGGACAAGAGACCACCCCTATTTCCTAGTTTAACCAAACACAATGCCCAATAGAGGCTGAATTCTGAACATATAACAAGCTAAGCTATAAAGGTTCAAAAAAATCAAAGATAAATAAATATCTAAGACCAATAACCAAAACCACCCAATATAAGTCGGGATATGCCCCCAGCTCTAAGAATGGAAATGATAATTATAATGTAAACTTTCTAACTCTAGTATATAGAAGGACAATGATGAAATGAAAAGTCTTTTAGAGAATGAAAGATCACTACTTCACTACCATCGATCGATGAACCGAGTCTATCAACCTAATACGATGCAAGAAAAGTAGAGGTTTCTCCGATGCCTATATTGCATAGGGATACAACGTCCGAAGATAGTTAGTGGGTTGGGTACTAGCATGTAACTCAAGGATAGGGGAAAAAAATAATGCCAAGTAAAATATAATTCAAAACCATGTAAACAACATCATATACATATATAGATAATATGTCGTGATAGGGAACAAGGCTTAGCATAAAGTAAAATATTATTTTGAACTATGTAGCTTAACTGTTATAAAAGGCACCCATGGGCTATATGGCTTCAACATCCCCTACTGAAAAAGGCCTAGTACGTTTTAGCCATAGAAACAGGAGGTATCAAAGAAGAACAAGGAATTCCCCTACCCCAGGTTAAATAAAGATTAAAATATATAAATGGTGTGAATTATGTACACGGGTCATCCAGACCAACCCTTATGTCGGCAAATATGAGTTTCCAATTCATGTCAGCTGAGACCCACACCTTCAGAGCTTTTCTACATTATCCCTATTAATCCCAATTTAAAACATGTTTCACATAACCCATTTATTAACCAACTAACCAACGGTTAAGGTACACCATGGATATTGTCACACCCTTACACTTGCAAACTTACCTATATGCCATAACAACCATATTAACTTAAGGGGAATGCGTCAAACCCCTTTATTCATTAAGTCAAATCATAGATAACAAGGTTTTCAAAATTAATGTTCATTATTTAATTATTTATGCAATGCAATAATATAGGTGAGTAAGTCAAACCAAGTGACAAGTTCACAATTAAAAGCTATTCATACAAGTAGGTTGAGAAAACATATTTTTTGTAATCAATTATAATTTAAAATCTTCAATTTTAAGAAAACCATGGAACCTAAGTTTATTCAGTATTACTGAAGTATCCCGGGTTTGGACACTTAGAAAATTTCCTGGAATCCCATTTTTTGGACCCAATACGACTCATGGTATAAGCTGTATGCTGGGGTACAAGTAGTGATATCCTGCCATAAGCTGATCAGTGTTATTTAGTGGGATGGTTTTGTCACTAGAATGGATACAACTTAGAGGTGAATGTCATATGGTTGGTTGTGAGTCGTATAGGTGACTTATAAGGTGGATAGTGTTTGATCATCCTGGTGTTATATTCTATCTGGGATACGGATTATATGTTGAGGTTATGAATTAGGTGGATGAGTTGTATTCTGGACAGTGTATTATCCCTGGTTGTTTCTTGATTACGACTGGGTGGGTTTCAAGTGGAAGGAAAGTTACGACTCGTAAAGGGGTCAGTCGTGACCCTGTGTTGGGTTTTAATGGGATTTAAGCAGGGATATTTTGGACATTTCCCTACTTACACTAATAAGGACCCACAACCTCTAATACACTTCAGAGGCTATATACCCTATTATTTTACTCTTAAACACTTAGAGACTCTTTCTAAACATATCATAATTATCTTAAGAGCTTTCAGGACAAAGAGATAGGGTTCAGCTAAGGGATTACTTTGGGGCTTTTCATGGTGAATTCTTTCCATCAATATTCTTGGTTTAAGGAATGATTATCTTCCCTAATTGTAATTTCAATTAAAGGCATGATTACATGGTTTATTTCATAGTTTTTCTCTTGCATGATTCTGGCTTTCAACTATTGATTTGGGGATTTTAATGGTAAATGCTTGGTTATGATTCCTATGGTTTTAATTATGGTTTTTATACGTTAACGATGGTTTTTAATAATTGAATTTCATTGTAATGGTTTCATGCTAATGGAATTCGGTTTTGGTTATATTATGCCCCCAAGATATTTAATAAAATGCTTATAAAGATATGTTCATTGCAGTGGCTTATTTTAATGGAAATTTTTCTTATTTTCATCTTATGCATGAAACCTTAAATGTTTTTAAATGGTTTACAAAGGCTTAAGTCTAATTGGTTATGCTTGTAGAGAACATGGTAGTCTCTCAAGAGGTTTAATATTGCTAATGATAGGGCGCTTGAATGTCCCCTTAATCTAAATAGTTTTTCTATGGATAATGCTTGTAAATATAGTGGTATGATGATACCATTGGTTTATTGAATAACCTTGGTTAATAAAAGGATAATTAGATTGTTTGGATGTGGTTTTAATTAGGAATTAATGGTGGGAAGTGTAAGCTAAGCCATGAAAGGCGGTGGTCCCAGTGGAATCAAAATCAAAAACTCATATTTGCTAATATAAGGGGTCTTCGATGGCCACATGTGAGTGTCATATTTATATTGGAGAGATGTACTAGTCATCTAAGAGATATTACCTAGTCGTGTGGCTACACGTTTTGGGACCCTTTCAGCAGAGAGATATGAACCTATATGGCCCGTGGGTGGTAAGACGGGTAATCTACATAGCCCAGGTAAAGGTTTTAATGCCATGCTAAACCCGATCCCTTTTCCCAACACTTATATATATATGTATGGCTGTTTACATTGGATGGTTTTCACTCGGTTTTGATAATTGGAATTACTTTATCCTTACCCTGAGTATTATACTAGTGTTTACCCACTAACCCATCTAGTAACAGTTGTATATCCATATAATACAGGAACTGGCCGTTCAAATCCTCCTTCATAGTACTTGATTTGGGGAAAACTTATCAGACTGAAGTGCTGAGCTTCCATCCTTTTGGAAGGCATCATTACATGTTGGGTATTCTTAGACTTTTTCCTTTCTGTTTGGATATTGGTTTTCTCCATCGTTGAAGCATGTCCCAACTGGATATTTGTATTCTCTTGGATAGAGGCTTTGTGGTACTTTTCAGGATTGGTATAGGCAGGATCGGTATTGGTTTTGGGCTTAGCATTGGGCTAAGCTTAGAGAATGGTATCATCGGACATAATTTCTTATTGTACCATCATATTATATTTTGGGATTGATTATCATTTTATGTTTGATACTTTTTAAATGGTTTGGTATGGAATGGATTGTTTATTTGGTATGGTTAGACTTGGTTGGGACGGTCATGATTGTGACCCTATTCCAAAATCATTAAAATATCATTACATAATCTTGTTATATACTCAAAATTTAGCTCATCTAAGGTTGTATAAGGTGGTTGAGTTGGGTTAAGGGGGCGGTCCCTGGTCCTAGTTGGACTTTAGATTCCTATTATGACCAGGCCCCAATTCATGCTGCATTAAGTTGGTATCAGAGCCTAGGTTCATGGTCAATTAAGAGTTCACAAAGCCGTGTCGAGTAGAGTCTCTTTAGGGGTATGTAGCGCACCATACTCATAAGGAAGAGGCTATAAGACATTTAAGAATATTTCACTTACTTGGTATTCTTTCTTCAATCATGACTTCTCAGTTTGGAATCTCCTTTAATCTTAGTTTTTTCATCTTTCACATCATGCCTCCTAGATCTGGAACACAAGGAAATTCTTCTGCCCCATCTGGAAGTGATGTTGAAGGAGTACGTTCTATTCTTGGGTTCATCTTTTAACTCATGGTCCTATTCCTAGTTATATTAGAGTTTCTTCTATTCCTCCTAATGCTCCTCATGTCCCTCCTCCTATTGCTCCTCAGGTCCCTCAAGACAATGTGACAAATGTAAAGTTTCATCATTCTAGGTATGCTATTGTCTGGGGTATGACTAGCATTATATCTGCTGAAGCAGCTAGGCTTGGACAGTTTATGAAGATGGGTTCTTCAATTTTTAATAGAGTGAAGGTAGAGGAAGATCTATATAGATTTCTTGATTAGATGGATAAGATCTTTCAAGCAATGAGGGCTACTAATACAAAAAGAGTAAACTTTGCAGCTTATCAACTCAAAGAGGTTTCTTATCTATGATATGAGGGGTGGGGCAGAGATAAAGGTGATTAGAATAGGATAGTTTATGGGAGGCATTTTCTAATGCCTTCATAGATCGGTTCTTTCTTCAAGAGTTGAGGGAAGCTAAGATGGTGGAGTTTGTAAACGTCAGGCAAGGTAGAATATCTTTGAAGGAGTATGCTTTAAAGTTCCATAAGTTGTTGAGGTATGTTCCAGATTTATTAGTTGATACGAGGTCGAGAATGAGGAAGTTCACTTCTGGCTAAACAAAGATATGATTCTAAAATGCAAGACTATTTTTATCATGAAGATATAGACACGTCGAGGTTGACTATTCCTATGCAGTAGGTTAAGGATGAGAAGACAAGGTAGGAAGAATATGGAGATAGGCTGGGTGAGTGGGAAAGGTTTTTTTATTAGGGAGGTGCCCAGTCTTAGGGTGGTTGAGACAGTGGGAGGTGGCAGAAAAAGAAATGGGGGAGTTCTAGTTCCTTCTTTACTGCAAGTGCTCCTTACCCTTAATAGTCGGATGACATGTATCATCATAGTAGTGATAATTCTCAGGTGCAGGGATACCAAGATTAGGTAAATAGAGGTCATTCTATTTATTTATGTACTTTTTGTCAGTTTTGCGGTCATCCTCACCTAGGATTCTATAAGGAGGGAAGGGATAAGTTCTTCAAGTATGTCCAAGTAGGCCATTGGCTCAACGATTTTCCATCTAATAAAGCTTCTATGTGGGAAAATAAGATTTTGGTGGCTACATCTTTTGTTCCTATACCTGACGATATGGCATCTACTTCTGTTACTGCTCCTTGTTCCAGTGCTGGTCGAAATAGGTTGAATGCTTTTTTGTCCCATCAGGAATTTGAGGCACCACCTTTTATTGATACTGGTACATTATGGTTTTTCATTCGTGACGTATATTGTTTACTTGATCCGAGTTATACCCTTTCCTATGCGACTCATTATATAGATGGGTCTTTTGGTTTTGATCTAAACATTATTTCGGATCTACTTTTTTTCTACCCTAGTAGGAGATCTGCATATTATTGAATGGGTTTATAGGGTGTGTGTGGTATCTGTGAGAGGTAGACATTCTTCGGCGGATCTGTTTGAGTTGGGTATGGTAGATTTTAATGTAATATTTGGCATGGATTGGTTTCACTCTTGTTATGCTAATTTTTATTTTTGAACCCATAGGGTCATCTTTAGGTTTTTTGGTTAGCCGAAAATAGAATGAGAAGGTTTTTCCTTAGCACCAAGGGGGAAGTTTATTTCTTATCTTACAGCTCGGAGGTTAATCTCTAAGGGATGTATTTATCACTTGCTTTAGGTTAATGATTCTAACTCAGAATGTACTTTGTGGTAGTTAGTTCTGGTAGTTAATGAGTTTCCAGAGGTCTTTTTGGATGATCTTCAAGTTGTTCCTTTGGATAGGGAAATAGAGTTTGGTATTGATTTGCTTCCGAAGAATCATCCAATTTTTATTCCTCCATACAGAATGGCTCTAGCCGATTTATGAAAACTCAAGGAGCAAATTAATGATCTTCTAGACAAAGGGTTTTTTGTCTCAACATTTCCCAATGGGGTGCACCGGTGTTGTTCATGTGAAAGAAGGATGGTTATGTTTGTATGTGCATCGACTATAGGTAGTTGAATAAGGTAACAGTCAAGAAAAAATATCCTCTTCCTTCGATAGATTATCTATTTGACCAGTTACAAGGTGCCAAGTTCTTTTCCAAGATAGATCTTCGGTTGGGTACCATCAGTTGAAGATTAGGGAGGTGGATATACCTAAGACGACTTTTCACACTCGGTATAGGCATTATGAGTTTATAGTAAGGTCATTTGGATTGACAAATGCCCCAACAACATTTATAGATTTGATGAACAAAGTGTTTCAGCAGTATTTAGGCCTCTTTGTCATTGCGTTAATTAATGATATTCTAGTGTAATCAAAGAGTGAGGTGGATTATGCTAATTACCTCTGTGTGGTATTGCAGACCTTAAAGGAACAACAGTTGTTTGCTAAGTTCTCTAAGTGTGAGTTGTGGTTGAATGATGTGACTTTCTTAGGTCATATTATTTCTAGTAAAGGGATCATGGTTGATCCATAGAAGGTGGTTGTGATTAAGAAGTGGCCTAGACCTTTGACTCCTGATGTTTAGAGCTTCTTGTGTTTAGCTGGGTATTATATGAGGTTTATGGAGAGTTTTTTTACCAATAGTTGCTCCTTTGACTAAGTTAACTCAGAAGAAGATTAACTTTTCTCTGTCAGATATGAGTAAGGGGAGTTTTGAGAAGCTAAAGGATATGTTGACTTCGGCTCCAGTTTTGACCTTGTCGGAAGGCAATGATGGGTTCTTCATTTATTATGATGCATCTTGGGTTAGTCTTGGTTTTGTGTTGATGCAGCATGGAAAGGTGTAAGCCTATGCCTCAAGGCAGCTGAAGGTGCATGAGAGCCATGATTTGGGTTTATTGGCCATTGTGTTTGCTTTAAAGATATGGCAACATTAATTTTATAGTGTCATGTGGATATCTTTTCTGATCACAAGAGTTTGTAATATGTGTTCTCACAGAAAGTGCTTAATCTCAGGTAGAGTATATTTCTTGAGCTTCTCAAGAACTATTATATGAGTCTCCACTACTGCCCAGGTAAAGCTAATGTGGTTGCTAATGCTCTTAGCAGGTTGTCCATAGGTAGCTAGACTCATGTAAAAGAAGGGAAACAAGAATTAGTGAAGGATATTCACTGTTTGGAAAATCTTGGGGTTCGTCTCTTAGACTCTAAGGATGGTGGTGCGATGTTGTAAGAAGTGGTTAAAACATCTCTTAGTAAGTAGATTAAGGAGAAGCAAATGTTGGATTTTTCCTTGATAAAAATCAAAGGTAGCATTGATAGTTAAAAGGTGGCAGATTTTGAGATTCGTAGAGATGGTACTTTATAGTACAAAGGGAGGTTGTGTATTTTTTATGTAGATGGTTTGTAATAAATGATCTCAGATAAGGAATACGAGTCACACTATATAGTTCATCTTGGTTTTACTAATAAGTACCATGATCTCAAGGAGATATATTGGTGTAGTGGCATGAAATAAGATGTGATTGATTTTGTATCCAAGTGCATGGTGTGTCAACAAGTTAAGGTTTAGCATATGAGGCCTAGTGGGTTGTATCAAGAAATTGAGTTGCCTGAATGGAAGTGGGAGGAGATCAATATGGATTTCGTTATGGGCTTTCCTCAGTCTCAGAAATAATTTGATTTGATTTGGGTCATTGTAGATAGGATGACAAAGTCTGTGCATTTCTTGCTTGTGTAGACTAACTTTTTGGTGGAGAATTATGCGAAGCTTTATCTGGAGCACTGAATAAAACTGATAGCAAAAGCATGTGTAGAAATCAACTTTATATGCTATAAGGTTTTAAATACTGAAAACAATACAATAGAATACACATGTCTAAAAGATATGCAAAAATACTGAAAATTTGACTGATGAAACTGCCAAACTAACTGACTGTCTAAAGGCCTCCAAACTGACTGAGGAGTTGATGGAATAAGCCCCCAACTAACTCCGTCTAATCAACTGAAAGGAAATACTGAAAGAAACATAATAGGTGCTCAAAACATGAGAACTCTCCACTATTGCTGCTGCTGATAAGATGAACTATCTAAGCGAGATCAGGGAACTGCGCATCTGAACCTATGATATGAAACATCATAGCACAAGAAATAAGTATATGGTCAGTACTTTGAATGTACTGATATACAAGATGAGGTTAGGCTGAAATACATAGGCTTATGTCCATCAGATAATGACTAAATGAAAAACATGAGATGACTTAGATTAAATGCATAAAAGTTGTAAAATTTAAGAATGCATGACGAAGCATATAACCTAATTCTCAACTAGTCTATAGACTAAAATACTGATAATTATATGCTATGGTCAAAAAAACCTGAAACTAAATGCTATACTTAATACTGAACTAAGACTGAAACTGTGGGAGGTATCATCTAACCGACATGCCCCAAATCTGAGCTGATAGGGGTCTAACCCGTGACCCTAGTTTGAAGGGTGCTAATATCGTGCCACCTTTACTAATAATGGTTGTAGAGTTAGTCCTAAACTGGCGGGTGAGCCCAGAGATTAGTCCTAAGTTGGCGGGTGATCCATGAGAGAATGTCAGTCTTAAACTGGTTGGTGACATCTCTTAACCCTACACTGGATATGTAGTTCTGGAACTTAGGTACTGCTAATAAGGATCCAGTCCTAATTGGTGGGTAAGTCCGTATCCCTAGTTTCGCTCGATGTTGAATCCTACTCCCAACTGAACTGACACTGATTAAGTGACTGAACTAAGTTTAACTAAATAAGGAACTAATCATGATTACTACTGAATAATAATGATATTGGTTTATCAAAAACCATTCTAAACTACTGAAATTCTGTAAAGAGCTAAGTAATGGATGTTCATAACCATCCAGGCCTAAATGGAAATATCAACTAGGATACGTGCAAGCTTTGACAACCATAATAAGGAATCATTACTTAAAAACCATTACTTTGGAGTTTTATTAAACACATGGAGATCAGTAGATTAACATGGGGATGTTTTTAAACGTGATGAGATAGCATGATCACATGATAAAATCATAAACTGAGAATTTATTCTGAATTGCATGAACAGGTAACAAAAACTACAACATTTAAAACATACTATAATCCATTCTACGTGAAAACAATTGTAATCATGACTTGAAATTAAATTACTAAAATATTGATGGACATATTTCAAATTTTAAACGTGTAAAGGCTTTATCTATTAAAAACTCTTCGAAACATAATACATGATCAAAATTCATAAGAGTTTCAAGGTGATAATTCATTATAACTTGTAAAACCATAATTTAAATCTTAAAAATAGATTCTTAGAATCAATGGATGAAAAGGAACCATGAATGAACATCACACATACCTTAATAGAAGAATTCGTGAAGTATCCTAATAGTTTTCTTAAAAATTAAACTTGAATTTCCTTGATTCTTTTGGGGAGGCTAGGGTTTTTTCTTGAGAGAGGATGCCTCCTTTTAAGAGGATTTTATGAAATAGGATAGAAAATTATGCTTTTGGGGATCCTAAATCTCTTGTTATGGAAAAAATAGGTGAATGGAAAACACAATTATCCTTACAAAATTAAATAAAGAAGCTTGAAAAATAAGGGGCGGGCGATAAGCTGGGCACTGCGGGCTCTTGACAGATGATCTAAGCCCCACGCTTTGGGCATCCTTAGTAGCTGACCAAGCCCCGTAATGCAGGCTAATTCTGGTTGTTATACTATTTTTCTTCTCCAAACGTGCACTTACGTTCATCCAAAAATTCCAAAACTTACTTGAGATGTTCTATAGGCAACCCCGATCATTAATCAACTTAAAAATTAACTTTTTAATGTCAGGAAGGTCTAAAATAGAGTCATCAAGGTTACGAAGATTTAGAAAGGACTATGTCCTAACGCTTAGTGAAATTTTCTAACTCTTGGACCTCTTTTACATATATTAGTATGCTGGATTGAGCTAAGATCTTATAGGGTCTTATAGTTTGAGCTTCGCTAGGCTATTTGTTTTGTCTGAATTTGGTTCATCATGCTATAAAAAAGATAAAGGTGATCCGGGATAGGCTCAAGGTTGCCCAGAGTCATCAAAAGTCCTATGCAGATGTTAGGCGTAAAAACTTAAAGTTTGCAGTTGGTGATAAGATTTTCTTTAAGGTGTATCCTATGAAAGGATTAGTGCGGTTTGGTAAAAAGAAAATCCCAGTCCTCAGTACATTGGTCCTTATGAGATTTTGTGGAGAGAGGGCAGTTTTGTATTTGAGTTGGAGTTGCCATCTAGCTTGAGTATGGTTTATCTGATATTCCATGATTTTATGTTGAGAAAGTGTATTGATGATCCATCTTCGATTATTCTTTTACAAGGATTAGATATCTCAAATTCTAAAAAGGTCCCAGTTAAGATAAGGGATAGGCAGGTTCTTCAATTGCGGACCAAGGATGTGGCTTTGGTTAAGGTTCTATGGCAGAACCACAAGGTGGAAGAGCACACAAAAAAAGGACATGAAGTCCAAGTATCCGCTCTTGTTTTCTACTCCTAGGATTTGTGCGGAAGGTATATGTCATGAACATATATTTATTATCTGAGTTTGTTTAAAAAAATGTTAACATCCTTGCCTAATTGTTTTCACACTTTGTTAAGGGGATGTTTGATAATACAAATGCTTCTGTGTATGGTTACCCCTACCTTATCCATCATTTGGGGATGGATTTTTCTAGTGAGGGAGACTGAAGCATCCTAGGTTTGGACCCTTAGAAAATTTCCATGAATCCTATTCTTCGAACCTAATATGACTCAAGGTATGAAGTATATGCTGGGGTATGGGTGGTGAAGTCCTATCATAAGATGACTGCTGTTATTTGGTGGGATGGTTTTGGTCACTAGAATGTATACAAATTAGGGGTGAGTGTAATATTGTTGGGTACGAGTCGTATAGGTGACTCGTAAGGTAGACAGTGTTTGATCCTCCTGGTGTTACATTCTGTCAGGGTATAGATCATGGGTATGTATCGTATGCTGAGTTATGACTTGGGTAGATGATTCATATACTGGACAATGTCTGATCCAAGGTTGAGTCTTAGTTATGATTGGTTGGGTGTCAACCGTAAGAAAAGTTATGACTCCTAAACGATGTAGTCGTGTCCTTTTGTTGGGTTTTTATGGGATATAAGTTAGTGTATTCTGGATATTTCCCTACTTACCCTAATAAAGACCACGACTTCAAATACACTAAGAAGGTTATTGAACCTATTATTTTACTCTTAAAAACTTTGAACTTTTCCTACACATATCATAATTTTGTCAAGTGTTTTTGGGACAAAGAGCTAGGGTTTCAACTAAGGGATTACTTTAGGGCTTGTCTTGGTGAATTCTTTCCATCATTCTTCTTTATTTTAGGCATGATTCTCTTCCCTAATTGTAATGTCAATTAAAGTCATAGTTACATGGATGATTTCATGGTTTTTCTCTAACATGATTATGGCTTTCAACTATTGATTTGGGGTTTTTGATATTAAATGCTTGGTTATGATTTCCTATGGTTTTAATTATGGTTTCAATGCGTTAATAGTGGTTTTGAATAATTGAATTTCATTGTAATGGTTTAATGCTAATGGAATTTGGTTTTGGTTATATTATTCCCCCAAGATATTTAATAAAATGCTTATAAAGATATGTTCATTGCATAGGCTTATTTTAAAGGAACTCTTGCTTGTTTTTGGCTTGTGCATGATACCTTAAATGTTTTTAAATGGTCTACAAAGGCTTAATACTAATTGGTTATGCATATGGAGAATAGGGTAGTCTCCCAAGAGGTTTAATATGGCTAATGATAGGGCGCTTGAATGTCCCCTTAATCTAAATGGCTTGGCTATGGATAATTCTTGCAAGTATAGTGGTATGATGATACCACTAGTTTATTGAATAACCTTGGTTAATAAAAGGATAATTGGATTGTGGACGTAGTTTTAATTGAGAATTAATGGTGAGAAGTGTAAGCTAAGTCGTGAAAGGTGGCGGTCCTGGAAGGATCAAAATTGGAAACTCATATTTACTGATATGAGGGGTTTTTGATGGCCATATGTAAGTGTCACATTTATATTGGAGGGATGTACTAGTCATCCGAGGTATATTGCCTAGCCGCGCGGCTACACGCACTGGGACCCTTTCAGTAGAGGGAGTTGAACCCATATAGACCTTGGGTGGTAGGACGGCTAAGCTACACAACCTAGGTAAAGGTTTTTATGACATGCTAAACCCGGTCCATTTTCCCAACACGTATATATATATATGTTTGGTTGTTTGCATTGGATGGTTTTCACTTGGTTTTGATAATTGGCATTACTTTGTCCTTACCCTGAGTTTCATCCTATTGTTCACCCACTAACCCGTCTACTGGCAGCTGTGTACCACCGCTATGCAGGAACCGGCCATTCAACTCCTCCTTTATAGTACTTGATTCGGGGACAGCTTATTTGACTGAAATGGTGAGCTTCCACATTATTTCATGTTTGACATTCTTTGACTTTTTACTTTCTTTCCGGATATTGGTTTGGCAATGGTTAGGGCATGTCCCAACTTGATATTTATATTCCTTTGGATAAAGGCTTTGTAGTACATGTGGTGGTTGGTATGGGTGGGATCGGTATTGTTGTCGGCCTTGGAATTGGAATATGTTGGGAGGTTGGCATCATTGGACATAATTTCACGGTTAGACTCGGTTAGGACGGTCATAATTGTGACCCTATTCCAGAGTCTTTATGAGAGCATTACGCAATCTTGTTATATGTTTGAAATTCAGCAAATCCAAGTATGTATAAGGTGGTTGAGTTGGGTTAACGGGAAGGTCTCTGTTCCTGGTTGGACTTGGGATGCCCATTACGATAATGCCTCGGTTCGGTCTGCGTCAATTACCATGCACCCCAATAGTTCAAAACCATTAATAAGGCATAAACAATGTATAGTAAATCATGGGAAAACAATTTTAAGAATAAACCATGTTAAAACCCTCAACCACATCAAAAGCCACATTCAAAACCATCCAATTAAATCATTTAAATACATGCTATTCATAAAGTAATAATTGGGAAAGAGAAACATGCCTTACATATCAAAAATTATGGAGAGAAATCAACACTTGAGTCCTTAAATGACCAACATCTTGAAAAACCTAAATATCTTGACCTTGGAGAGTTTAGATAGAAGAGTGTGTTTTGATTAATGAAAAACAAATAACCCCCCTAGAGTGCATTATGGATGTGGGGTCTGAGTATCGGAAAAGGATAATTTACCGGAATTCCCTTAATAAAAATACTGAAAATTTGTCGTCGAGTTGCTATGGGTGACCTGATGACTTGTAGAGTCACCTTACAACTAGTTAGGTCTCACTCATAGTTTGGACAGTGTCCATGATCACCAATACTAACTTAGCTACGATTCGTACTATATGACTCATACTCAGTCATTACGACTCACATGGTCCAGTCATTGTCAAAGCAGAAACAATTGGTGCATCATACTTTTTAGGCTACGGAAGGCACCATACAACTCGTTATGAGTCTTTATGACTCATTAGAAGTCACTAGTACTAAGAATAGGAATCTTAGCAACATATTAGTTAGGCAACGATTAGGATCCTATGAATCATTATGACTCGTTGTGACTCATAATGAGAGTCGTAGTTTGGACAGTGAGGATAAAATTTCAGAAATGTTCCAAGGTCCAAAATCCAGGGTGTTATACTCTCCCCCTTTAGGATCATTCATCCCCGAATGAAGTGATAAGACATTTATTAGCACGATTTAACACATAGCACATCCACACTTACCTTTAACAAAGACAGAAAACAAAGATATCAAGGGTATCACAAGTTCCTTTAACAAAGTCAGAAAACAAACATGTTAAGGAATAACCATACCTTAAGCACGATTATTTGAAATGGTAAACAAGAATGTGTATTTAGAGTTTACGTCCTCTTTGGATTCCCAAGTAGATTCTTCACTCTTTTGGTTTCTCGATAGATTCTTTACCTATGTCACGTCCTTTTCTAGCAATTGATGAACTTGCCAATCAAAGATCTCAATTAGAACCTCCTTATAAGACAAAATCTGAGACACCCAAACTTTCCAAAGGAACAACCAAGGAAGTATCACCCACATACTTCTTCAACATTGACACATAGAAGAATGGATGAATGGAACCCATACTCGAAGGCAATTCCAACCTATAAGGCACATTGCCTACTTACCTCAAAAAAAGATGTGGACCAACATAACGAGGATTGAGCTTTCCATTCTTCCCAAACCGCATCACTTCCTTCATGGAAGACACATTCAAGAACACCAATTCATATACATCAAACTCCAAATCTCTCTTCCATACATAAACATAGAACATTTAGCAACCCTGGGAAGTCGTAATCCTATCCTATATCACCTTCATAATCTCCATTGCTTGGTGAACCAAGTCGAGACCATACAACCTGTTCTCGCAACCTGAAACCACCTAATAGGAGACCTACATCGCCTACAATGAAAGCCTCAAATGGAGCCATCCCAATATTATAATGATAGCTATTATGATAAGCAAATTCTTTGAAATGCAGATGGTCAACCCAACTACCACCATAATCGATCACACTAGACCTTACAATATCCTTCACAGTCTATATCATCCTTTCGACTTTCTTACTCATCTGAGGGTGGAAAGTAGTACGAAGGTAAACCTTAATCCCCAAACATCTATGTAAGGAATGCCCAAATAGGATGAAAACAAAGTACCTCGATTAGATATGATGGAAACTGGAGCACTATGCAACTTCACGATCTTTTCAATGAAGAGCGTAGCATAATCCTCTGTCGAATAATTAGTCTTCACTGGGAAGAAGTGAGTAGAATTTGTCATCCTATCCATGATGGCCCAAATAGAATCAAACTGATGGCGAGACCGCGAAAGACCAGTAATGAAATCCATTTTAATTACTTCCCATTTCCAGTCGAGCAATTTAATTTCCAATCAGACATCAGTGATCCACTCTGACAAACCAAGCACTTAGCCATAAAGTTGGGCACATCCCTCTTCAGGTTATTCCACTAATAAATTTCTTTCAAATTATGGTACATCTTCGTCGAAACTAGCTGAACATTGTACCTCGACTCATGCCCCTCTGCCAAGATCCTCTTTTGCAGCCCATCAACATCACGAATACATAATATACCTTGGTACTTCATGACACCATCACCTTCTGGCTACCTATATTATCTTTAATCTATATCAAGATAGGGTCAAAGACCTGTTTCTTCTTCACCTCAGTAAAAAAAGATGACTTCACCCCCTCTTGGACAAATATACCACCAGCCTCAGAGTCTAAGAGATGAACTCCTCGATTATCCAAATGGTGAATGTCCTTCACCAACCCTTGCTTCCCCTCATCAAAATGAGACAAGCTTCCTATGGATAACATTCTAACAACATCAGAAACCACGTTAGCCTTACCTGGATGATAGCAGAGACTCATGTCGTATTTATTATGCAACTCAAGCTATCTCATTTGTCTGAGATTCAACTCCTTATGGGTGAGCACATACTACAAACTCTTATAATCTGAGAAGATAAAAACATGAACCCCAAATAAATAGTGATAACAAAACTTTAAACTAAAGACTGCAACCAATAATTCCATATCATGTGTAGTATAGTTCTTCTCATAAACCTTCAACTGCCTAGAAGCATATGTAACCACCTTGCCATGCTTCATCAACACAAAACCCAGCCCTACACGGGAAATATCACAATAAACAAAAAATCCATTGGTACCCTTGGTCAGGGTCAAACCGAAGTTAAGGTTAACTGAACTACTAAAAACTACCTTCACAAGCATCAGACTATATGAAGTTCACTATTTTCTATGCTAGCTTGGTTAATGAGGAAGCAACAAAAGAGAAAATTTTCACAAACCTCCTATAATAACCAGCTAAACCCAAGAATCTCTAAATGTCTATTATAGTCGTGGGTATAGGCAACTTCTTAACCACCATAAAGTTTTGTGGATCCACCGTGATCCCTTCACTAGGAAGAATATGACCGAAGTAAGTCACAACATTCAGCCAGAACTTGCTCTTAGAGAATTTAGCATATAGTCGTTGTTTCTCAAGGACCTGTAATACTATGTAGAGGTGATCTTCATGATTTTCCCCACTCTTAGAGTACACCAACATATCATCAATAAATATAATAAAGAACAAATCCAAGAACTGATGAAAGACCCAATTCCTAAGATCCATGAATGCCATCGGGGCAATAGTCAAACCAAAATTCATAACCAAAAACTCAAAATAACCATACTGGGTTTGGAAAGTAGTCTTAGGCATATCCACCTCATTAATCTTCAATTGATAGTAACCCAATGGAATATCAATCTTAGATAAGTAATTAGCACCTTGAAGCTAATGAAAGAGATCGTCAATTCTAGGAAGTGGATACTTATTTTAGATTGCCACCCTATTCAATTTATGGTAGTCTATACACATCCGAAGGGACCCATCTTTCTTATGCGTAAAAAGAACCCAAGAACCCAGAGAAAAAAACTAGGGAGAATAAAACCCTTATCTAGAAGATCTTTCAGTTGCTTCTTAAGTTCTTTCAACTCAGTCGAAGCCATTCTGTAGGGAGGGATGGAGATAGGATGAGTATCCGAAAGATCAATCCAAAAATCAATTTCCTTATTAGGAGAGACACCAAAAAAATCTTTAGGAAACACCTTGGAAAACTCAGAGACTGCAGGGACCAATTCTAAAGAAAGACCTTTAGATCTAGAATCCTTAACATGCAATAAATGGTAGAGACACCTCTTGGAAACTAATTTTTGGGCTCTAAGATAAGAAATAAACCTTTTCTTGGGCGCTAGGGAACTACCTTCCCACTCAACCACCGAGTCATTTGGGAATGGGAAACTGACCCCTCATGTTCGGTAATCAAGAGATGCATAGAACAAGTGCAACCAATCCATCCCCAAAATCACATCAAAGTCTAAAATGTCTAATTCAATCAGGTCCACTAACATCTCCCTACCCCAAATAGATACCATGCAACCCCTATACTTTTCTAGCCATAATAGAGTCACCCACCAGGGTAGACACAGAAAATGGATCAAAATACACTTAGGATTAAATCCAAAATAAATAGCAATATAAGCGGTCAAATAAGAGAGAGTTGACCCATGATCAAGTAGATAATATTCATCATGAGAGAAATGTTTTAGCATAACAAAAGAAACATAGAGATGCCTTACAATACTGACAAGTGAAAAGAGCATACCAATGATTTCGATAAGTGTCGGAGCCAGAAATAGCACCGTTTGGTGTAGGAGCATAAGAAACCACAACCAAGACCTTATTAGCCCCTGTAGAAACATCACATAAAGAAAAGATCCTCTGAATGTGTTCAGGATAACCATATCTACATTATTTATTCCTCCTCTCATTATAAATGCCACGATGCACTTGCCTACAGAAATAACAGGGGGGATAAGATGGAGCAGACTGAGCCTTAATGGTCTGAGATTGGGCAACCAATACCTTAAATCCACAATTTCTTTGAAAACAATGATTACTAGATGTCTTAGGATAAGGAGCACTAGCCGTAGAATATGAACCAAAAGTCCCTCACTTCTTCTTAGACAACTGCCTGCTATCCTTGCCACTATTTTACTGGATACCATCCTGCTAGAAAAATTAGGATCTCTTACTCTACCTCTCCTCAATATTTGCTTAAGTTTTCTTCTCATCCTACTTTATTCATATATACCATAAGCCTAGAGATATCCATGTCACTTAACAATAAAGTGGCCTTACACTGCAACACCAAATCTTGAGATAAACCCAAAGAAAATTTCCTCATCTTAGCCCTCATATTAGATACATGCCTAGGAGCATAATGGGATAGCTAATGAAACTTCAAGGCATACTTCTTCATAGTCAACCTTTGCCTCCCTCAACTACTAAGGAAAAAAGCGACCAAGGAAAGCATCTGAGAAATCCTCCCATATAGACAACTCGATATCATCTTCCCTAGATTGGTCCCACTCATCATACCACTAATATACCATATCCTTCATCTTATATGCAGCAAACTCCACACCCTCAGAATCACAAGCGTGCATTATACGAAGAATCTTTTTGTCTCATCTATGAACCCTAGAGGATCTTACTTAACCTTGGATATAGTAAAGGTCAGAGGATTCATCCTCATAAGTTAGCTAAACCTGGTGGCTTAAGAAAAAGTCACAACAACACTAATAGGACCCAACTAATGTGACTGAGGTGTCACCAACTGGGTTAAAAGATGAATGGAATAACAAAACTCAGCATTGGTAATATCTTCTGGAGGTAAGTAAATAGAACTGTTACCAATGGGAAAAGGATCAGTTGGGACCAGTGGAACTCTATTAGAGGAAATAGAAGTAGTGACCCTAGACTAGGTTTTAACTCCTTGAGTAGGACAAGACCTACCCACATTATCCTCAAGCGGGATAAAGGAGTTTCCATAATCGTTATATCTTTTGAGTGGCATGATTTGAAAAAGAAACAGATGAGAATTAGAGGATATTTAAAGTCCTTAGACTCTACAACCTGATAGTAGATCACAAGAAAGAGAAATATTCCAAAATGCCTTATAGACACTCTCTTATAAATGTGGCATACCACATAACCATAAAAGAGACTCTACTTGACACAACATTTTGGACAGCCATTGACACCAAACCTAGGCTCTGATACCAACTTTATGATAACATAAACCAGGGCCTGGCCATGACAGGCATCTCAAATCCTCCGAGGAGTAGAGACCACCCCCATTTTCCTAGTAAAAAAACCACAATGCCCAACGAAGGATGAATTCCAAATATGTAACAAGATAAGATATAAAAGTACAAAGAAATCTAATATAACTAAATATCCAACAACCAATAACAAAAACCAGCTAAGTCCAAAGAAATATCCACAAAGCCCCTAACAAAACTGAAGTCCAATCTAAGTTCGGAAATGCCCCCAACTCTTGCAATGACAATGACAATGATAGTGTTAATGATAATATAAACTTTTCAATTCTAGTCATTGGAAGGACACTGATGAAATGGCCAAATATTTTGGAGAATAAAATCTCGCCACTTCGCCACCAATTATTAATGAACCGAGATGATTTACCTAACACTGGATAAAAAAGTAAAGGTATCTTTGATTCTTGCATTGCATGGGGATACAATATCTGGAGATGATTAGTGTGTTGAGCACTAGCATATAACTCAAGGATAGGGGATAAAATAATGCCAAGTAAAATCCATATCAAAACCATGTGAACAATTTATATATATACATAGATAATATGCCAGGATAGGGAATACAGCTTAGCATAAATAAAAACATTATCTAGACTATGTAACTCAACTTCCATAATAGGCACCTACGGGCTACATTGCTTTAACTCCTACTGCTAAAAGGGCCTCGGTACGTGTTAACTTTACAAACCAGAGGTATTAAGGAAGACTAGGGAAAGCCCTAACCCCACATCAATCCAAGATACAAAGATATCAATAGTGTGAACTATGCACACATGTCATCAAGACCAACCCTCATGTCAACAAACATAATTTTCCAGTACAAGTCATCCGAGACCCACACCTTTACGGGTTCACTACATAATCCTTATTGAGCCCAATTTAAAACAAGTTTCATATAACTCATATTTTAACTAATGAATCAATCGTTAAGGCACACTAGGGCATTATCATACCTTACACTTGCAAACATACCTCTAGGCCATAACAATCAAAATAACTTATGAGAATGCCTTGACCCTTTTTGTTTATTAAATCAAATCACAAAAAATAAGGATTTCAAAATCAATTTTCATTGTATAATCATTAATTTAATGGAATAACATAGTTGAGTAAGTCAAACCAAGTAACAAGTTTACAATTCAAAGCCATTAGTACAAGCCGGTTAAGGGAACATAATTATACATAACCAATTCTAGTTTTAAAACTTAAATTAGGGAAAACCTTGGACCGTAAGTTTATTCACCATTACCATACACCCCACAAGTTCAAAGAACCATTAATAAAGTATAAATAATGCATAATAAATCATAGGATAGCAATTTTAAGAATCAACCATGTCAAAAGCCTCAACAATATCAAAACCCACATTCAAAATCATCCAATTAAATTATTTATATATGTGTTTTTTATAAAGTAATAATTTGGAAAGAGGAACATTCTTGAAATATGAAAATTTATGGAGAGAAATCAACCCTTGAGCCCTTGGATGACCAACTTCTTTGAAACCCTAAGTATCTTGACCTTAGAGAGTTTAGAGAGAAAAGAGTGTGATTTTATTGTGTCATTAATGAGAAATAACCCCCTTGATTGCATTATGGATATGAGGTCTAAGTAAGGGAAAAAGGAATTGGCCAGAATACTCTTAAGAAAAAGACTAAAAATTTATTGCCTAGTCGCTACAGGTGACCTGAAGACTTGTAGGGTCACCTCACAACTCATGAGGTCCTACTCATAGTTTGGAAAGTGTCTATGATCACCAACACTGACTTAGATACAAGTTGGAACATATGACTTGTACTCAATTATTATGACTCGCATGGTCCTATCGTTGTCAAAGTAGAAAAAATTGGGGAATCATAGTGGTTAGGGTACGAAAGGCACCATATAGCTCATTATGAGTCTTTACGACTCATTAAGAACCACTTTTACTCAGGACATGAAACTTAGCCACACATACAAATTAGGCTATGATTAGGGTCCTACGACTCATTATGACTCGTTGCGTCTCATAAGGAGAGTCATAGTCTAGGCAGTGAGGATAAAATTTCATAAATATTTCAAGGACCAAAATCCAAGGTGTTATACTATTACCATTGAGAAATACTATTTTTGAGAAAAAATGAAACATTTTAATGAAAACCCTTTCCGTAAACATGAGCTAGAGAGGACAATTGAAATTGAGATTGAGATTGAGGTATAAGATATAGTATATGGATTATGAACCCACATGGTTCCTACGTGGGAGTTAAAAGACTGGTGGGTGTATATAGAATGTCATGCGATGGATTTCGTTATTCATTCCATTCATATTGTATTGCATTATATTTGCATATACATCTCTTTTGATTTTCCCTAGTTTTTTTACATGTACTTAGTTTTAGTATGTATATATATATACATCTATATATAAATATATATGCATCTATATATATATGTACATATTCATATATATATATATATTTATGTTATTTATATTTCTATGTATTTATATATATTAAAACTGTTTGTGGAGATGATGTGAGCTATCGTTTGGGACATTTCTGCTTACAGATGATATGTTCATAGAATATTTTACTTATCATATTTTTTTTCTCAATCAATATATGATACCTACTAAGTATAAGTTGATTTAACTCACTTCTATCAATCCATTTTTGGTGCATATCCTAGTACGAGAACCTCACATAGCAGTTGACGTTATATAGAGATTCCAAACTTTGACGTATCTATTCGCTTCAGTGTTCGATGCTGATTTGAACCTCATCTATCCTTATTGGTCTTTATCTTGATTATCAAAGATATGTGTATATATTTTTATTTATTGATATTGTATTAGATGCTCTTACACTATAACACCAAATTTTTGGAATTCATGAGATTTCTTTGATCTTTCCACTTTTACTTATGTTTTAGAGATTAACATTCTAGAAGTACCACTTTGGTGTATGTTGTTACAAATTTTGTATTTTCTTTATTAGTTTGGTTATTAGCTTACCTATAAAAGATGAGCCGTGATAAGTGTCATCATAACCCTTTTTAGAATGTGATAAAATGGTATTAGAGCAACCAAGTTCATCGATCTCATAAGTGTGGGAGTTGGATGTCTAGTATAGTATCAAGGATAAATACATATACATTTGTATCAATCTCTGAAAGGATATGTGATGTCTTTAGGAAAACAATTTCCTTATTTTCATTCCTAAGTCATGCGGGTTGTTCTCTCATAACCTGATTTACAAATCATGATGGAACCCTCTTTATCACTCCAGTAGGTAAGACAAATCATAGCCTGGAGCTATGAGAAATGGGCTAATTTGGTGGGAAATATCCTAAAAGGCTGAAAATCAATAATTTAACACTTATAATAAGGACAAGGCAATAGATATAATCAAAGGTAGATAAAATATAGACAACCATCCCATGATCTAGTAGTGTCAGTATAAGAGCAACAACAAATATACTACAAGTGCTGAAATAGTCGATACAAGTTATTGTGGAAACTAATGACTAGCCATAGATAAATTGAAAAAAGGGGTAACTCTAACTCTAAGATCTCACCCAATCTCAAAAATCCAATCACAACATGAGCATCGAATCAACGACAATAACTAGTAGTCAAATCTATATCAAAAAGGTATAGAAGTGTAGTATGATTACCAAAACCACAGGTACTCAGTAGGCATTATCGACTGACTAGGCTAAATCATGATATGGATAGGCTAAATTTCAAGATAAAATAAGCTAAGTCTAGGTAAATGAGCAAACCTAGAAACAAACTCCAATACTGTTGTGAAAAAATTAATAAATAAATCTGAAATAATAAAATAATTATCACAAAATTATATCTACTAAATTGGGCCCCATAATTCAATAAGTGTGGAAAAGTAAATAACTCAACACAGGCCCTCATAAGCTTGGAGGGTAAATTCAAAGAAAAGTAAATAACTAGGTAACCATTATCTATCAGCTATTTTGCCATGACTGAAAATTCATTTGTACTATATCACATCATGAACAACTCTCAATTGCCAAACTTAAATTGCTGCTTTATCAGTAACATCAACTCCTAAAAATCAAAACATTAAGTATCTAATCCCCTCAAACGATTAATAAATATTTTGAAATGTAAAACAAGAGTATAAGCGTCTCTAAAAATAACTCAAGTCTTGGCCTAAGGTGGGTTGGATAGGTCCATTTTTAATTTACAAATTCATTATAAGGAAAATTCTACCCCTGATTAGGCTAAAGTATCTAAATCAGCTTTTATATGTTAAACAAGCCTTAATTATCCCTAATATAGAAATTCAATCTAAAGCATGAACGACCAAGATAGCCTAACTTGTCCAAATAACATAAATATTTAAAAATCATATTTCCAATACCTAAATCTCCTCCCAAATCTACCATAATATTTTAAGTATACTATGAAATAAATCAATCAATGAGGAGGATAAACCTAGCTTTCCTGGACGCCAAAGAAAAGCTCAAAGAATTTATTAAACCACTGATTTTCCCTTTTGAGAAGCCCTCACATGGTGCCACGCTGTTAAAATCGTAATTTGATTTTCAATGTAGGAACAATGGTACCCATATTGTACTATTGTGATTTGGATCCAAAAATCATGTAAAATACCACGTGGGGCCTATTTATGGAATCGCATAATCGAATCTAACACAACATCCTTCTATGCTTAAGGAATATTATCCTTAAAATGGATGAATTTTAAGCTCTAATGGTACTAAAATTGAGTCACCAAGATTTTAGGGATTTAGCAAAATTATGAGAAAATACACCATGAAAATAGTGGAATCTTACCTCGATTTCAATGAATAATTATGTAAATAAAATTTATCCAATCACCAAGATCACCCATAAATGTTTTCCCCAAACCTTTGTCACTTTTAAGGTTCCAATATCTTGGGAATAGATAAATAATAGAAAAAAATAGCGTAAGTAGGGTATTTATACCCTTCCCAGGTGTATGGGTATCGCCTAAGCAAACTTCAGGTCACTTAAGTGATAATTGTGCTCTGGCATACCTATCACTAATGCAATCAACCAATCATTTAAGCAATATTTGGCTACCTATGCAAGTTTCGCACACGCAATAATAATATCGCATATGCAATACTTTCCTAATGTTAATCCATTCACTTAAGATACATGCTTTATTGTTTAAGCAATACTTATTGGGGTTCGCTCAATTTATTGGGCAATCAAAGGTATTTCTTAAGTGATGCACTAGTACTAACTGAGACTTAGAGAGATTTTAAGTTTTTTCCAACCCTTCGAGATTCATCAAAAATCCCATATACTCAAACAAGCTATGCTACCCTATAAATTCAATGTTCTAGATTCAATGGCACTGTAAAAATTTCTACCTGAGGTTGTATAAGTGAAAAGTAGATCCCACACCCAATTTCTATTTTTCTTAACTTTTGATGTATAGCCCAAAATGAGTTCAGGAACCTCAAACCTGAAACAATGGTCCTTCTAGCCTAAAATCATTGTTTTGGAGTTGTTGGAAAAGTTAGAACTGTCATACAAGGTCGTTTGACTAAAGTTTTTGATAGGTAGACAATTTGAACCACCAAATGTTTCAAAATAGAAAATTAGCTCTAAGAACCAAATGAAATTGCAGATAACTAAATTGTTAGTCCCAACAAGTCATAAATAACTTTGAACAACTATTGGAAAGCTCTAAAAACCAAAACTAAATGGAAATTTAGAAAATAACTTAGAGGGTCATTACAGTTCTTACCCAATATTCTAAGTTTAACACCTTAGTTTTTGTATTTTTTCTCTGGACCTAATACGACTCATGGGTCTGAGCTGTATGATGGTGTACAAATAATATATTTCAGTTGTATACTGACTAGTGTTTTTTGATAGGATAGATTTTGGTTACTTCAATGGATAAGACTTAGGGGTATGAGTCCTCTTGGTAGCTATGGGTCATTTGATTCCTCAACTTGATCTTAGAATTGGTTACTTAGGTTGGATCTAAGTATGACTGTCTCACCATAAGCTATAAGATATGGTATGATTTGGACCAGAGACTCGTATGGTAAAGTATGTTCAATTCCCTAGGTATTTTATTTTACCAGGGATGTGGGTCGTGGATATGGATAATATATTGTGGTTACAAATTGGTTGGATAAGTTGTATACTAGACAGTGTTTTGATCCAAGGGTGGAGGCTTGGATATGAGTGGTTGATACCAATCATATTGGGAGGGTACGACTCACGAGGGCTAGTCGTATCCATGTAATGGGATTTTATGCAACTTAAGTGGGGGTATTCTGGACATTTCCCTACTTATCCTAATAGGTCCCCACAACTTCTAACTTTCTTTTAAGGATATTTACTCTATTATTCTATTTATTAGCGCTTAGAAACTCTTCCTAAACACTTTAAAATTCACTTAAGAGCTATTAAGCAAAGAGTGCTAGGGTTTCAACTAAGGGATCAATTTGGGGCTTGTCTTGGTAATTTCTCTCTATCATTATCTTGGTTTAAGGTATTTATGTTCCTTCGTTAATAATTTAATTAAAGGAACCATTTATATGAATATTTTCATGGTTTTACTATTACATGGTTTTGGCCTTCAAATATGATTTGGGGGTTTTGATGTTTATCGCTTGGTTATGGTTTTCCATGGTTTTAATTATGCTTTTATATCCTTTAATGGTGGTTTGGATAATTAGATTGAATGGGAATGGTTTATTGGTAATTAGAATTGGCTTTGGTTATAATATGCCCCCAATGTGTTTTGACATAATGCTTATAAAGACATGTTCATTGCATTGACTTCTTTTAATAGAACTATTGCATATTTTAAACTTAGTAAAGGAATTAAGCATATAGTTTAAATAAATTGGAAAGGCTAATGTTTAATTGGTTACCTTGTGGGGAACATAAAAGTCTCCTAAGTGGTTTAATATAGTAAATAGAAGGGCACTAGAAAGACCCCATAAACCTATAAATGGTTGTCTATGGATGATACTTGCAAGTAAGGGTTGGTATGATGATACCAATAGGGTTGGTAAAATGATACCAATATCAATGGTCGTGGCTAATAAATAGATAAGGGTTTTGTTATTCAGAAAATCATGTTAATTAGGCAATAATGGCAAGATATGTAGGAAAGACTTAGAAGGTGGAGGTCCCGAGGGGACAAAAATTAAGCATATTTACCGATATAAGGTTGGTCTTAGTGACAATGTGCATAATGTCACACTTTATTTTGGGGATGTACTAGTCATCCCATGGGATATTTCCCTATTCATGCAGCTATACGCACTAGGGACTTTTCAGTAGGGGAGCTGAGCCCATATAGCCTGTGGGTGGTTTAGGACAACAAAGCTACTTAGCCTAGGTAAAGGTTTTAAAGGTATGCTAAACTCGGTCCCTTTTCCTAGCATAGTGTTATATATATATATATATATATATGTATGGTTAAATTCATATGGATAGTTACACTTAGTTTATAAAAGAAATTATTTTATCCTTATCCTGGGATCATGTTAGCGGTCACTCGCTAACCCCGTCTACTGGCGGTTGTATACCCATGCTATGCAGGAACTAACTATTTTATTCCTCTTACATAGTGATTGACTTGGGGATAGTATTTGGACAAAAGTGGTGAGCTTCCATCCTTTTGAAAGGCTTTATTTCATGTTATGGATACTTTTAGACATTTTGACTTTATTTTGGATATTGGTTTTGGCTACGATTGGGGGCATGTCCTAATTAAATTTCATTAATCTTTTGGATAGAGTCTTTGTGGTACTTTTATAGGTTAGTATGGGTCAGATCGGTATAGGTGTAAGCCTTGGTATTGGAATAGGCTAGAAGGCTGGCATCATGGAACATAATTTTGTAGTGGTCCATCCTATTACAGTTTGGAATTAATTATATTATATTTTGGAATATCTTTGGTTATGGCCTTGTTTTGTGTGGTCTGGTATGGTTGAATTATTAGTATGAGTTAGTTGTACTTGGTTGGGTTGTTCATGGTTGTGATCTATTCCTAAGTTCTTTGTGTGATGATGTTTCATGCTCAAAATTCAGCCAACTCTAGGTAGGCGACTGGAGGTTGGGTTGGATAACGAGACGTGGTCTTCAGTCCTGGTCACACTTGGGATGCCCATTACAACAAGGTCTCGGGATGGGTCATGTCAAGTTGGTATCATAGCCTAGGTTCATTTTTAATTACGAGTCCACAAAGTTGTGTTGAGTAGAGTCTTTTTAAGGATTGTGTAGTGCACCACACTCATAAAGGAGAGGATATAAGGCATTTAGGAATGTTTCACTTTCTTGGTATTCTATCTTCAGGCTTTAATTATCATTCCTAGAATCTTCTCAAATCTTTTTTTATTTATCTTTTAGATCATGCCTTATAGATCTAAAACACGAGGAAATTCTTCTATCTCATTTAGGGGTAATGCTGAAAGGGTGCATCCTACTTTAAGGTTTATCTTCAATCTTATGGACCTATTCCTGATAAATTTAGAGTTTGACCAGTTGCTAATAGTCCTTCTCAAGGAGAGATGACTAATGCAGAATTTCATTGGTCTGTTTATGTTATTGATAAATTGGTTGTAGTTCAGGCTGAGTGGGATGTATTTGGTTCTTCTTCTGCTGAGGCCATAAGGGTTGCACAATTTATGAAGATGGGTCCTTCCACTTTTTTAGAGTAAATGTGGAGGAGGATCTATAAGGCTTCTTGGATGAGATGGAGAAGATATTCCTGGTTATATAGCCTACTAATGTGGTGGGGGTAAACTTTGTTACTTATCATCTTAAAGATATTACATATCAGTAGTATGAGGAGTGGGATACAGATAGAGGTGATGTGGAAGAGGAAGGGCTGTGGGAGGCCTTTTCTAATGCCTTCTTGGATCGGTTCTTTTACCAAGAGTTGAGATAATAAAAGATGGAGGCATTTATAAACCTTAGGAAGGGGAGGATATCTTTCAAGGAATATTCCTTGAAGTTTCACCAGCTGTCAAGGTATGCTTCTGATTTAATTGCTAACATGCGAGCAAGAATTAGGAAGTTCTCTTCTAAGTTGAATCAGGATCTAATTATGGAGTGCAACATTATCTTGCTGATTAAAGATATAGACATAGGTAGGTTGACTGTTCATATGCAATAAGTGGGGAATGAAAAGAGAAAGTAGGTAGAGTTCAGAGATAAGCAGCGTAAGAGGAGCATATTTTATTTTTAGAGAGGTACTCAGTCTCATGGTGGTAGATATAGTGGCAAATTCCAGAAAAAAATGGAGGAGTTTTGGTTTTTGCTCTTCTATAGTGCTCCTTATCAGTCTTGCGATTGGTATCATCATGGTAGTGATAATTCTTGAGCACAGGGTGATAAATCTCAGGCACGGAGGTAAGTCAGTTTCTTTATGTCATCCTTATCAGTTCTTTGGTCGTCCTCATCGAGGTTATTACAATGAAGAAAGGGATAAATACTTAATGTTCGGCCAGATAGGCCATCAACTCAAGGATTATTCAATCAATATGGTTGCTACGAAGGCAAATAAGATTCATATAGCTTCATCTTTTGCTCCTACATCTGGTGGTGTGGCATCTGCTTTTGTTACTACTTCTAGTTCTAGTGTTGGTCAAAATAGGTTTTATGCTTTGGCATCCAGAGAGAAATCTATGGCATCAACTGATGTCATTACTAGTTTGTTATAGCTTTTCTCTCATTACGTATATTGTTTGCGAGTCTCCTCTTTTCTATGTGACTCTTTATGGGGTTGTATATTTTGGTTTTGATTTGGAAGTTATTTTGGATCTTTTTTCTGTTTTAATCCTAAAAGGTGACTTCATTATTTCTATGAGGGTCTATAGGATGTGTGTGATATCCTTTAGTAGTAACCAAACCTTGGTGGATGTGTTTGAGTGAGATATGGTGGATTTTGATGTTATTCTGGGTATGGACTGGTTGTACTCTTATTAAATGTCCTTGGATTGTCAGACCCGTAGGGTTATCTTTAGGTTCCTTGGTGAGCCAATTATAGAATAAAAGGGTATTTCTTTAGCTCCTATGGGAAGGTTTATTTCTTATCTTAGAGCTCAGAGGTTAATCTCCAAAGGTTGTCATTATCACTTAGTTTGGGTTAAAGATTCTAACCCAGAATATCCTTCTTTTTCATCAGTTCCAGTGGTTAATGAGTTTCTAGAGGTCTTTTTGGATGACCTTCTGAGCATTCCTCCAGATAAGGAAATAGAGTTTGGTATTGATTTACTTTTGAACACTCATTCAATTTTTATTCCACCGTATAGAATGGCTCGGGCAGCGTTAAGGTAACTCAAGGAGCAAGTTAAGGATCTTCTGGATAAGGGGTTTATTCATCCTAGTGTATCTCCTTGGGGTGCATTGGTGTTATTTATGTGCAAGAAGGATGGTTCCCTTTATATGTGCATTGACTATAGACATTTGAATAAGGTGCTAGTCAAGAACAAGTATTCTCTTCAAAAGATAGATGATCTGTTTGACCAATTTCAAGGTGCCAAGTTCTTCACTAAGATAGATCTTTGGTATGGGTACCATCAACTAAAGATTAAGGAAGTGGATATCCCTAACATGTCTTTTCTTACTTGATATGGGCAATTTGAGTTTATAGTGATGTTATTTGGGTTGAATAATGCTCCGACACAATATTTACGGATCTGATGAATAGAGTTTTCAGCAGTATTTGGGGCTCTTTGTCATTATGTTCATTGATGACATTTTAGTTTATTCAATGAGTGAGGTGGATCATATTAATCACCTCTGTGGTATTGTAGACCTTAAAGAAACAATAGTTGCATGCTATGTTCTCAAAGAATGAGTTTTGGTTGAATGATGTGAATTTCTTGGGTCATATTATTTCTAGTGAAGGGATCATGGTGGATCTGCAAAAGGTTGATGTAGTGAAGTGGTGGCCTAGACCTAAAACTCCATCCGATATTTAGAGTTTCTTAGGTTTAACCGGGTATTATAGGCGATTTATGAAAAGTTTTTCATCAATAGGTGCTCCTTTGACTAAGTTTACTCAGAAGAAGGTGAAGTTTTCTTGGTTAGATGCTTATGAAGGGAGTTTTGAGAAGTTAAAGGATAAGTTAACTTCAGCTACAATTCTGACTTTGTCGAAAGGCAATGATAGGTTTGTGGTTTATTGTGATGTATCTTGGGTAGGTCTTGGTTATGTGTTTATGCAGCATGGGAAGATGATTGTCTATGCTTTTAGGCATTTGAAGTTACTTGATAGGAATTATCCTACTAATGATTTAAAGCTGTTGGTGGTTATGTTTGATTTGAGAATATGGCGGTATTATTTGTATGGTGTCTACGTGGATATCTTTTCTGATCATAAGAGTCTATAGTATGTGTTCACCTAGAAAAAGATTAATCTTAGGTAGAGAAGATTGTGTTAGCTTCTCAAAGGTTATGATATAAGTGTTTACTACTACCCAGGTAAGGCTAATGTTGTCGTTAATGCTCTTACCAGGTTATCTATAGGGATTTTGGCTCATATGGAGGAAGGAAAGAAGGAATTAGTGAAGGATATTCACCATTTGACTAATCTTATAGTTCATCTCTTAGACTCCACATATGATGGTGTGGTGGTGCAATAAGTGGTTGGATTATATTTTGGTGTGAAAATTATGAAGAAGCAAGTGATAGATCATATGTTAATAAAAATAAAGAGTGATATTGGTGAGCAAAATGTAGTGGTGTTTAAGATCAGTAGTGATGGTACTTTATGGTACCACAAAAGGTTATGTATTCCTGATGTCGATGGGTTACGACAAATGATTTTGGTTGAGGTACATGAGTCACGCTATGTTGTTCATCCCAGCTAGACGAAGATGTATCATGATCTCAAGGAGATCTATTAGTGGAATGGTATAAAAGGTTGTGGTTGATTTTATGGCCAAGTGTATCATGTATCAATAGGTTAACGTTGAGTGCATGGGGCTAGAAGGGTTGTATCATGAAATTGATTTACCCGAATTGAAGTTAAAAGTGATCAATATGGACTTCGTTACCTGTCTTCCTAGGTTTTAGAGTGAATATAATTTGATTTGGGTCATTGTGGATAGGATGAATAAGTCTGCGTACTTTTTCCCAGTATGGACTACCTTATCGGTGGAGGATTATGCGAAGCTATATATTTGGGAGATTATGAAGCTACATGGGGTGCCTATTTCAAATTTTTCTAATCATGGAACACATTTTCATCTCTTTTATGATGGTCTTTTCAAAAAAAGATTTGGGACTAAAGTGAGTGCGAGTAATTCTTTTAACTCGTAGATGGATCGGCAAGCGGAATGAACTATTCAGACATTGAATGATATGCTTCGGGCCTATGTAGTTTATTATGGTGGCAATTGGGTTGAGCATATACCTTTGGCGGAGGTTGCTTACAACAATATTGTAATACCTTGTATTTTCGTGCTAGATTTCTAACCATCGTTCCTACGCGTCTAAGCTCTAATCCAAGTTGCATGATCATTATCCTAGTCTATGGAGTAGTTTAGAGGTGGAAAATGTTTATAGCAATGGCATAGAACAAGGTTGACCTAAGACCAATTGATTCATCCAAAGTTTGACATTTGATTCTACAAGGTTCAACTTCCAACGTGAATATCTCTTAATATACATGGAATTTTTCATCCCAAGACCTATCAAATTGTAGATAATTGAATTAGCATTCCAACGATAACAATTTTGCAAAAATACAATACACGAGCAAAGAGTTATGCCTATTTTTGTGAGAGACAGTAAGGGTGTGCGATGGGCAATGCTCCGCCCAATCAAATGTGTGCAATTGGGAGTGCGAGGCACACTTAAATGTCTTCCATAAGGTGTGTGACGCACACCTTAAGGTCTCCCATGGGTTGTGCGCCGCATACCTCACTTCCAAGTGCCAAAAACACCCCTATAAATGTCTATAACACGGGATTAAACTCCCACAACATCAAAATAAGTTTACTTTCTCTCAAAATCACCATGAACAACCTTTAGGGTTTCAAAATAAAAAATCCAATAGCTAGAGATTCAACCGTGATAATTCTATAATTTTTACATATTCGGAATCCCCGTTATGAAGGCTACGAGTGACACCCAACAGTTTGTGAATAGCATTACATCATTCGGAAAGTCATTAAAAGCTTCAAGTTTAAGGTTTGTGGGTTTTTCAACAAGAACACTCTTTCATTCTTGTGCCCAAAAATACTTTCTTTTACGTAGTTACGGATTTCATATGTTTTACTATGATTTTGAAGCATGAACTTATATCCTACATTGATTATCACGAGATTATGTTATTTTTGATATTTTAGAAGCGGAATTAAATGAGAATGATGATATTTTGTACCTTATGGCTAAATTTCTAGATTTTGAAGGAATTTATATATGTTTATGATGTAAAGCTCGAACCTTGATAAATTTTCATATGATGTTGAGACATGAGTTTTGAACTCTAATTGAAATTGTCATTTTTTTTTAGAAATCATGTGTTAGAAATACTTTGTGTTTGAATGAATTGAGATGATAATGAAGCTTTGACCTTTTGGTCAAAAAATGTGGTCGATTTAAACCCGAGATGAGAAAAGAAATCCACTTTTATTGATTATTATAAAAAGGGTATCATGATGGCTCCTGTTGTGAATTGTTGAATTGGTTATTTGTGGATTTTCTTTTGAAAAGATCTATGCTAAATCCGGGAGTAGTGTTTAGCACCGAGCGGAAGGTATAGCAGGATTGGTACTTCCCTAGAACTACGTACCCTCATAGGTTATGAGCCTAAGGCTGATTTATATAGTGATCACTAGTGTTTGGATTGATGATTTAAGGTCCTACTCCTATGGCAAGGATAGGAAAGCTTTCCTCGACGTGGGTTAGACGTTGGACTCCATATAGCTCACATGGTTTATGTCGGTTGTAAGAGACTCCCAAGTGTATGTGTCTGTATTCTCCAATCTAATATGTAAAGTCTTATTCTTCTATCTGAGATGAAAACATATTTGTTTGAAAGACTGAGTTTGAGAAAGTCATTATTTTTGAAAGATTTAATGAACATATATTCCAAAGAGAATTGTTATGAGATGTGATTCTTTGATAATTTGGAATCAAGATGGAAGTGAATTGACATTTATTATGATAACTCAGTTGTTTCACCCGATATATTTACTTTCTTATTATTATGATGGTTTTAATTCGAGCTAAGTGAGTCATTTATATCAGCATGCAGAATTTTATAAATTGTTATGATATTAAGATATTATTTTATATATGCACTTCATCCCTATATGCTTGGTACATTTCCATGGTACTGAACCATATATTCATATGTGGGCTACATTTTCTCGGAATGTTGATCCAAGGTATAGTGTATATCTTTAGATCCAGTTAGTTCGCGATGAGAAAAAAAATCCACTTTTATTGATTATTATAAAAAGACTAGCATAATGGCTCCCATTGTGAATTGTTGAATGATTTGTTTGAGGATTTTCTTTTGAAAAGATCTGAGCTATGTTCGGGAGTAGTCTTTAGCACCGAGCGGGAGGTATAGCAGGATTGGTACTTCCCTAGAACTACATGCCCCTATAGGTTGTGAGCCTGAGGCTGATTTATATAGTGATCACTATTGTTTGGATTGATGATTTAAGGTCCTACTACGATGGCAAGGATAGGACAGCTCTCCCCAATGTGGGTTAGACGTTTGACTCCATGTAGCTCACATGATTTATGTCGGTTTTAAGAGACTCCCAATGTGTGTGTGTGTATTCTCCTATCTAATATGAAAAGTCTTATTCTTCTATATGAGATGAAAACATATTTGTTTGAAAGACTGAGTTTGAGAAAGTCATTATTTTTGAAAGATTTAATGAACATATATTCCTAAGAGAATTGTTATAAGATTTGATTGCTTTGATGATTTGGAATTGAGATGGAAGTGAATTGAGATTTATTATGATGACTCACATGCTTCACCCGATATATTTTACTCTCTTAAGATTATGATGATTTTAATTCGAGCTAAGTGAGTCATTTATATCAGTATGCATAATTTTATAAACTGTGATGATATTAAGATATTATTTTATATATGCATTGCACCCCTATATGCTTGGTACATTTCCATGGTACTGACCCACATATTCATTTATGGGCTACATTTTCTCAAAATGTAGGTACAAGGTATAGTGTACATCTTTAGATCCAGTCAGTTCGCGACATCCTGTCATTAGGTGATGAGTCCTTTTAATTCAATGGCTTGAGTTAGTTATACAGTTCGAGAAGTGTTGTATTTTCTTTATTAAGTGATATTTAGTTGGGTTAGTCAGGAGTCATGACCTAACTACCTACAGTCAGTACTAGTAGAGGCTTCATAGACAGTCAATAGAAGTTTATGTATTCCATTTCAGTTTTGGTAGTAAAAGAAGAGTTGTAATCTTGTAAATTTAGTTTTGTATCTATCATATTTAGAAAAGAGTTATTTTCCGTAGATTTGTATAGATTTATAATTTTTGTTGAGTTGCTTATGAGTTATGCTAGAATACAAGTTAGCTTGGGGTCACTTGTGATCCTAAGCATCATGTGATGTCTTGAGACCCAATTTTGGGGCGTTACCAACTTGGTATCAGAGCACAGAGTTCAAGTGTCCTAGGGTGTCTATGAAGTTGTGTCTAGTAGACTCTTGCAGAACGGTATGAAGACGTCTATACTTTTCTTTGAGAGGCTACAGGGCTTTTAGAAATGTCTCCATTCTTTTAAGTCTTAAATCGTGCTATAGAAAAGTTCTCCATGAAACTTATACAGATTCTTATCTTACTCTAGTTAGGCCATCTCTTCTTTATTTCTAAGGTATCAGAAACAGTTGACTTAATTCTCCATAGGTAGTTATGGAATTGTAAGAGAGCTACAAAAGTATCCTATTAGTACTTTTGAGTTCCAAAAACTAAAGTGTTTTATCAGGACTGTAGAAATCTTGCACTAAGCTCGAGTTAGATATGCTTTCAAATTTCTCCTCAGAATCTATAATGATAATCTATACTTCTTTGTCTATGTACTGTTCTTGAGGTAACATGCTCAGAAAGTTCCAATTTCCTCCTTAGATAATGCTCTAATATTTGCTGGCAGAAGTTGCAGAAGTTTCATAAATTGGATTGAAAGGAGCCTTCTAGTGTGTTATAAGTCCTTCAAATTTAATTTATGCCCTCGTTCTTATGAGTTATTTAATTAAGACAGAGTAAGGTGTATTCTTAGATCGTTGAATGTTGTGTGTCAAGTTTCTATCTCTTGTATTATGTAATCTTGTTATCATTATGTTTGTGAAAAATCAAAGTCTAGTGAAGTCGTGTGAGGCCTATTTTGATTCACTAGCACAGTTGCTTTGTTATTCATATAATTTTCTTAATCAAAACACAAAACCAAAGTCTAGTGAAGCCGTGTGAGGCCTATTTCGATTCACTAGCAACTTGTTGTTTATCTTGTTGTTCTGGAGTTAGTTAAAAGTGTAGGTTTCTGTGTAGTGACAGAAGTAGTAATGTTTAGTTGAAAGTCTTGAGTTAGTTGAACTTGTGAGTTTAGAAGTGTAGTGGCAAGAATGGTGGTAAGGGCAATTTATTGAATATGTATAGCTGAATTTTTGCTTATGATTGAATTAGTAATGAAGTGATATACCCTTGTTTGTTAGTTTAGTGAAGTTAGAGAAGGAGATTATTAGTTAAGGTGGATTGTTGATTGCTTGAAGTATGAAACGAGTTATTGATGGTATTTGTTATGCTAGGAAAGTATAGGTTTTGGTGAAAGTGCTTGGTAGTTGAGCATTGTTAATTTAGGCTTTCCTGAGATTGCAAGAGAAAGTTTAGTTGAAATTTATAGAGATATGAAAGTAATTTATGTATGAATTGGGTAAATAGTAATGATGTGAAGAAGGAGACTATGTTAATAAATTATGAATAAGATAGGCCATATGATTATAATCAATTGTCATTGTATACTAGTTTTTCTTAATGCTATGTTCTATAGTTTTGAAGTGAAAATTGTGTGTGAGATTGGGTTATAAATCATGTTTAGCTCTAGACATTAAGCTTGAATAGTTGATGGTTCAGTTGTTGATGCCAGTTATATGGAGGTGATCTAGTAGGCCTGAACAGTGTATGCAAGAGTATAAAATCATGTGTTCGCAATTAAGTATGGTGTAGAGGTGTGCCCAAGGTGCTATTGGGATGCATTATTTTTTGAGGATTATTGCATATTGTGTGGTTAGTAGTAACATTGAGTTGCTAGGTGGAGAAAGGCTAGTTAGATAATTAATGTTGTTCTTGATAGCTAAGTTAAAGAGTTTTGATTGAAGATGTTGAGTCTTTTTAGTATGATTCTATTCTCATGGTTTGGCAAAAATATGAGTATAGAAGTATGATCTTGGTAGGCTATGATTATGTCATTAGAGATGTAGATATGGTTGCAAATGAGAATGTAAGTCTTTGATGATGATTATTAAAGCTAGGAATTAAGGATGACATATGGATGGGTTGTTTAAGAATGAAGTCGGTAAGTTCAAAATTAGTTTATTCTTGTGAGTTTAGCATTTATGTGTAGATAATAGAGTGATGAAATTATGGCTTAATCTCGAGGATATGGAGTAGACCATCATAATTAAAATACCATCTTTGACCTAAGGGGGAGATGGTTAGTGAAGAACCAAATTGAGTTTTGAGAATTGGATTGTGACATATGTCAATACTGAGTTATGATGAGATAGTGATCCCTTCTTACTCTAGAGTATTCCTTGGATTTCAGTCATTATAACACCAAATCCATCACTTTCTTGACAAATCCATGCCACAGGCCTATGCTTATAACTATCATGTGTGCTCAAACTCATTCTCAGCTTATAGCAAGCATGTAATAGCTTCTCTCTGTGATTCGAGTTATCTCTTATGAATCTATGAACTACAGTCTTATGTTGAATAGCTCATGATAAGTATAAACTCATGTTTCAGAGTATGACCAGTTTTTAAACTTATGATACTAGTGAAGTTCGCATTATATCATGCATGTCCTCAGCTTAGATTTCTTTAATGAATCCATGCCTTCGATATTTTATTCCTCAGGACAAAGATAAGTGTTAATGTTATGTATTGTAGTTTTTGTGCTTCTAGTTCATATGTGTTAGCCCTTCGGTGACCTCTTCCTATGTTAAGATAGTGGTGATGATAGTGGATAAGCAATGGTTTATATGTGAGAGAGTTGATGACCCTCATTAAGAAAGATTGTTTATGATTTTCTAGCTAAAGCTAAAGTGTGAAGTATGATTGAGGCCAAGTCTTTGATACATGTCATGGTTAGTTAAAAATTGTGTGTATGTTTTTAAGAATAGTGCAAGAAAATTGTTGTAGTTAAAGGTTTAGAGAATATTCAAAGTATGCCTTTAGGGGTATTTTCCTTAAAGTTATATGTGATTTTTAATGATAGGCTTGAATGTCATGTTGGGTGTAAGATGATGAATGCAATATGCACTAGTGAATCCATATCAAAAGTTTTAAATTAGTCATTGAAGTGGTAAGGCATGTTATGCTTAGGGTGTAAGCTCTAAGAAGGTATAGAATATTGAACCTTGTGGTTTAGAATAGTATTGTGGTTTGGCATGTTGTATCTTGTGATTTAGTGTTAGGCTTGATCATGGTGAATGAACTTAGTTTAGTTTAAACCTTAGTAGAAAGATTTCGCAGTGCCAATATGAGAATTATAAGTTGAATCAAATGAGTATGGTATTTAAGGGGAATAGTATAGTTGAGAGAGCATTTGAGAAGTGATGTTAATCTTGAAAGTAAGAAGTTGTGTTGCCTACGGCCTAGCAATTCTATCCTAGTTTATGAGTAATATAATTATATTCCATGCTATAGAGTTATATTAATGTTGTAATTCCTTAGTCAAATGTCTTCTTCAGAGCATGCCCAAAATTCTTTGCTCCCTGATGTCAATAGAATTTCGTAGAAAAGTGCTAAAGAAATACTCCATTTGAGTATGGGTTGTCAGTATGGTCCAGTCCATATAGCCTGTAATGTAGTTTAGCAAGCAAGGAGATAAGCTCCTATAGATTCTTAATTTTCTAGCTAGTCTTACTATCCGTAGTCTTATACGTATGTACATTCCAGCAATGTGTTTGTGCCTAATTAAATTATGAATTTAGCTCAGTTCATGCATCATTTTAAGTTTCAAATATTAAGTCATGATACAGTTCGTAAGTATCCTGTATAGTATCACAGTCTCTTCCTAGTATTTTTATCAAATTATTATCATTCGGGGACGAACAATCCTGAGAGAGGGATGTTGTAATACCCTAAGTTTTCATGTCATAAATCTCTCATCCTTTCTCATGAGATCAGATCCAGTGCAAAGTAGTGGTTACTCATAAGTTGACACTCTCATTATTCTTGAGATCCAGTGATTCAATTCTATCAGTTACACATGATATCTTGAAGACTAATATACCTCTGTGTTTCAGGTTAATTATCCACATCCGAGGACGAATGTCCCAGGAGGAGATAATGTAATACCCCGTATTTTAGTGCTAGAATTCTAACTTTCATTCCTGCACGTCTAAGCTCTAATACAAGTTGCATGATCATTATCCTAGTCTATGGAGTAGTTTAAAGGTGGAAAATGTTTATAGCAATGACATAGAACAAGGTTGAGCTAAGACCAATTGATTCATCCAAAGTTTGACATTAGATTCTACAAGGGTCAACTTCAAACGAGAATATCTCTTAATATACATGGAATTTTTCATCCCAAGACCTATGAAATTGTATATAACTGAATTAGCTTTCCAACGATACAAATTTTGTAAAAATTCAATACCCGACCGAAAAGTTATGCCCATTTTTGTATGAGGCAATAAGGGTGTGCGATGGGCAATGCGCCGCCCAATCAAATGTGTGTGATGGGGAGTGCGAGGCACACTTAAATGTCTTTCATAAGGTGTGTGACTTACACCTTAAGGTCTGCCATGGGTTGTGTGCCGCATACCTCACATCCAAGTGCCAAAAACACCCCTATATATGTCTATACCACGGGATTAAACTCTCATAACATCAAAATAAGTTCACTTTCTCTCAAAATCACCAAGAAAAACCTTTAGGGTTTCTACATAAAAACCCCAATAGATATTCAACCGTGAGAATTCGATAATTTTTACATATTCAAAATCCCCATTACGAAGGATACGAGTGACACCCAAAAGTTTGTGAATAGTATTACGTCATTCAGAAATTCATTCAAAGATTCAAGTTTAAGGTATGTGGGATTTTTCAACAAGAACACTCTTTCGTTCTTATGCCTAAAAATACTTTCATTTACGAAGTTATGGATTTCATATGTTTTACTATGATTTTGAAGCATGAACTTATATCCTACATTGATTATCACGAGATTATGTTATTTTTGATATTTTAGAAGCGGAATTATATGAGAATGATGATATTTTGTACCTTATGGCTAAATTTCTAGATTTTGAAGGAATTTATATATGTTTATGATGTAAAGCTCGAACCTTGATAAATTTTCATATGATGTTGAGACATGAGTTTTGAACTCTAATTAAGATTGTCATTTATTTTAGAAATTATGTGTTATAAATACTTTGTGTTTGAATGAATTGAGATGATAATGAAGCTTTAACCTTTTGGTCAAAAATGGGGTCGATTTAAACCCGAGATAAGAAAAGAAATCCACTTTTATTGATTATTATAAAAAGGGTAGCATGATGGCTCCCGTTGTGAATTGTTGAATTGGTTATTTGTGGATTTTCTTTTGAAAAGATCTGACTAAGTCCGGGAGTAGTGTTTAGCACCGAGCGGAAGGTATAGCAGGATTGGTACTTCCCTAGAACTATGTGCCCTCGTAGGTTATGAGCCTAAGGCTGATTTATATAGTGATCACTAGTGTTTGGATTGATGATTTAAGGTCCTACTCTAATGGCAAGGATAGGAAAGCTTTCCCCGACGTGGGTTAGACGTTGGACTCCGTATAGCTCACATGGTTTATGTCGGTTGTAAGAGACTCCCAAGTGTATGTGTCTGTATTCTCCTGTCTAATATGTAAAGTCTTATTCTTCTATCTGAGATGAAAACATATTTGTTTGAAAGACTGAGTTTGAGAAAGTCATTATTTTTGAAAGATTTAATGAACATATATTCCAAAGAGAATTGTTATGAGATGTGATTCTTTGATAATTTGGAATCAAGATAGAAGTGAATTGACATTTATTATGATAACTCAGATGTTTCACCCGATATATTTACTTTCTTATTATTATGATGATTTTAATTCGAGCTAAGTGAGTCATTTATATCAGCATGCAGAATTTTATAAATTGTGATGATATTAAGATATTATTTTATATATGCACTTCATCCCTATATGCTTGGTACATTTCCATGGTACTGAACCATATATTAATATGTGGGCTACATTTTCTCGGAATATTGATTAAAGGTATAGTGTATATCTATAGAGCCAGTTAGTTCGCGGCATCCAGTCAGCAGGTGATGAGTCCTTTTGATTCAAGGGCTTGAGTTAGTTATACAGTTCAAGAAGTGTTGTATTTTCTTTATTTAGTCATATTGAGTTGGGTTATTCGAGCATCATGACCCGGCTATCTACAGTCAGTACTAGTAGAGGCTTCATAGACAGTCAGTAGAAGTTAATGTATTCCGTTTCAGTTTTGGTTGTAAATGTAGAGTTGTAATCTTGTAAATTTAGTTTTGTATCTATCATATTTAGAAAAGTGTTATTTTTTGCAGATTTGTATAGATTTATACTTTTTGTTCAGTTACTTATGAGTTATGCCGGTAAAAGGGTTAGGTTGGGGTCACTTGTATCCTAAGCACCATGTGACATTTTGGCACCCAATTATTGGGCGTTAGAAATATCTATCATTGTAGTATTGGTATGGCCCCTTTTGAGGCATTGTATGGTAGGGGGTGTAAATCTCCTATTGGTTGGTTTGAGCTTAGTGAAACAAACATATTTAGTCCTAATTTGGTCTTCCGGGATTTGGTGAAGGTGAAGGTGATTCAGGATATGCTTAAGGCTACCCAAAGTTGCCAAATGTCCTATGTAGATGTTCGACATAAAGACTTGGAGTTTGAGGTTGGGGATAAGGTTTTCCTCAAGGTATTTTACATGAAGGGAGTAGTGCGGTTTGGCAAGAAGGGAAACTCAGTCCCCAATATGTTGGTCTTTATGAGATTTTTGTAGAAATTTGGTAATATTGCTTACTAGTTGGAATTTCTTCTAGCTTGAGCTTGGTTTATCTAGTCTTTCATGTTTCCATGTTGAGGAAGTACATTGGTGATCCTTTTTTGATTGTTCCGTTGTAAAGATTGGGTATCTTGGATTCTTTGTCTTATGAAGAAGTCTCGGTTGAGATCTTGGATAAGCAGATTCATCAGTTGTAGACCAAGGATGTGGCTCTGGATAAGGTTGTTTGGCGGAACTATAAGGTGGAAGAATCTATGTATTTGGGTAATCATGGATCGGCTGTCCAAATCATCCTATTAAGATCTTATCAAGTGTTGAGAAGTTTGCCCATACCTACATTTTTTAAATCGTTAGCCTTCATAGGGTACCTATGTCTAGTATCTCAAACAAATGCTCAGTTTTCATTTCTACTTTCTAGTATACCTTTCAAGATGATTTGAATACTTAGATTGATCTCAATAAAATTTTCACTCCGAGACCGATGGTCAGATGGAGCGTACAATACAAGTTTTAAAGGATATGCTCTGTGTATGTGTTATGAACTTCAGAGGTTAATGGGAGCAGAATTTTTCTTTGATGGAGTTCCTTTATAATAATATCTACCATATGAGTTTTGAGATGGTTCCTTTTTAGGGGTTGTATGGTAGGCATTATTGATCTCCTATTGGTTTGTTTAAGACCTCTAAGGGTAGACCCTGTGGTACTGACTTGCTTGGCAAGCCTTTCAATAGGGTTTGAGTGATTCAGGATAGTCTTGGGGTAGCCCAGAGTATACAAAAGAGATATAGCAATTGTAGGCTTCGTGCCTTTAAGTTTTGGATTGGTGATTGAGTCTACCTTTTTGAGTCACTGATGAATGGCGTGATGAGTTTTGAGAAGAAAAGAAAGCATCGTTCGAGGTACATTGAAGTATTTGACATTCTTCAGACTTAGGGGAAATAGATTATGAGGTTATCTTGCCTCTAAATTTTAAAGCCGCTCATCTAGATTTTTGATGTATTTATTCTCTGACAATATATTTCAGATTAGTCTTAAGTGATTCATTGGGACATGATGTAGTTAGATGAGAGATTGTCCTTTGTTGAAGAGCCAGTCTCCATATTAGCTAGGGATGTTAGATGGTTGCGCTTTAGAGATATTCTTATTGTAAGGTTAAGTGCAGACACTGTCCTGTTGTGGAGGTTACTTGGGTGGCTGAGTTCAATAGGTATTATAGTTATCCCTAACTTTTCACTGAATTAGGTATTTTGTTGCTTTTAGTTCAAGGACGAAATGGAGTTTAATGGTGGATACTATAAGGACTAAATTTAGGTGATTTTTTCTCTTTTATGTATTTTTGCAATGTTATTCACTATATGATATTTTGGATAGCGTCAGATGGTAAAACGGACTACACCTGTAGATTTGAAATTTCGAATTTGAGTTAGTAGTGGAGTTTGTTTGGATTTGAGGCCTTTATATCTCATTTTGACTATTCATTTGAAAAATAGCGAAGAGGGGTCCAGGGTTAATTTAGTGAAAATACTCTTTTTTCAAAAAATCCGACGTTGTCATAGAGTCTGAAACTTTTAAAATAATCTCATAGCATAGTTTCATTGCGTTCATGGGATTTCAATGAATTTTGAGGAATCGACCAACAACTTTGCAACTTAGCAAGTTACTGGTGCAGCTGAAACTGGTGGATCCAATTTAGCGTCTAAAATACCGCTTTAACATATAATTTGTCCATTGCTAAAGTGGGTACTTGACCACTTTATTAAGTATCGCTTTAGCGGAGAGGGATCGCTTTAGCATCCTAGCCAGATGGGCTTGACTGCTTCAGCGGTCACCTATTGCTTAAGCGATCAGTTGATTGCTTAAGCAGCCAAAGCTGAATAAATATATAAACGCTTTTTCATGTTTTTCCTTCATTTTTGGATCTTTGAGCTTCTGATTTGGGCAATTCTTAAGAATTTCTTCATCATTTGTGCTTGGGTAATCTCCAAAACCTTATTTACGTTATTTTTCTTTAGTTATATCATCAAAAACGTCTTTAGACTTTGATTTCAAAATGGAAAATTTGGGTTTTTACCAGTAAAGTATAAAAGGATTTTTTTTATTTGGACCTCATTTTAAATTCATTTTTGTTTAGATTTTCTCCTATAGATTCCTATAACCTTGAAGAATGTGTTTTTATAACAAAATTTTAGTTTTACTTTTTTGTTTTTGAACTCGTTTTTCAAATTCGTTTTGAACTCTTTTTTAATATGGGCAATATGTGTATTTTTAGCTTTCTTTTGATGCATAATTGCTATATTTTAATATTGTAGTTAATTCTGAGATCGTTCATAAGGGGAAGGATTCGACTTGAAGAACCTTAGACCGTTATTTTGTTATTTCGAGGCACATTATAGCTTAACTTTCTTAAGATTGTGTTGGGTACTTGATATTTAAGTAAATCATACCATAGATTGTGGAAAAACAACTACGGAGTTTATAATTCAAGATTATTATTAATGTTGTGTGCCCGTGGGGGGGCTTAATTATGTTTTGATAGATTTGTGATGTATGATATTGTATGTTGCTTATGTGGGGGCTTTATTTGATATCATTGGTCTTATTTGTGCATTTATATGCCTTCATTTTAGATATATTATCGGTGTGGGGCTTGTTTTGCTAATATAGGCCTTATTTGAGCATTGATTGCTTTCATCATGATAAAAATATGCGAGTTAGGGATTGATATGATATTAATGATGTCTTATATGTATATTTATTCAGATGGAGCCTAATTGGAGTTGTTGATCATGAATTGTGAATATATTAAGATGATTTCTAGGTTCACTTATATATATACTTGTTGGATGGATTAGATATATCACACTGAGATGATTGTGAGCATTACATCCTCATTCCATACATATACATTCACGAGAAGTTGATACCATTGGAAAACATTGATTTTTGAAAAAATAAGACACTTTATGAAAACTCTCTCTGTGAACACGAGTCGAAGAGGAGAGTTAAGAATAAGATATAAGATATAGGATATGGGTTGTGAACCCCCCATGGGTCCTACCTAACAGCTGTGAGCTTGGTGTGCGTATACGAAAAGTCATGCTATGACTTTCATTATTCATCCCTTCCAAATTGCATTGCTTTGTAGTCACACAGACATATTGCTTAATTTTCCCTAGTTTTCTTAACTTGTGCTTAATTTCTGTTTTCTTTCGTATATATCATTGTTGTTTACATTTTTGTGTATTTATACATATTACAACTGTTTGTGGAGACGGTGTGAGCTATTATTTAAGACTTTTCTTCTTTCAAATAACGTTCTCATAGTATATTTTACTTATCTTATTTTCTGCTTTGCTCGAAAGGTCTATGATACCTACTGAGTACAAGTGGACCATACTCATTCCTACTGTACCCCTTTGATACAAATCCTAGTATAAGCACCTCAAGCGGCGGTTGACTTTGTTTGGAGATTCTAGACTTCGAGGTACAAATACACTTTAGTGTTCGGGGTTGATTCAGACCTCATCTATCCTTATTTGTCTTTATTTCAATTATTAGAGACAAATATGTGCTTTCTATTTCAAAATATCCTATTAGATGCTTTTGCACTATAGCACTAGATTTGGCGATTCATAAGATTTCTTTTAGATTTTCATTTTTACTTATATTTTAGGGCCCGACTTTGTTCTAGAAGTCTCGCCTTAGTGCATGTTATTTTAAATTATATGTTTCCTTTATCAGTCTGGGTGCTTGACTTAATTATCAAGACTGAGCCGCGATAAGTGTCATCGAGACCCCATTTTTGGGTCATGACATATGACACGAGTTAAAATTCATGATTGAGATTTAATTAACCAAACTAAAATCCTAACCATAATTAGATAAAGTCCTTATATTTTATATTTTTATTATTAAATTTTTGATAATCACACAACTATAGCAACAAATTATTTTTTTCCATAAATATGTATTTTAAAAATTCTCTTTCCTCTTATACTTTTTTCACTACGTTGCAAATGAATTTGAGTGAGGTGATAAAAAGATTAATATGGTCGTTTCTTTAACAAATGGATCTATGAAATTTGAATGAGTGTTTAGTGGAGGAAAAATGGGTGTTAATTAGAGGAAAATTTTTTTAGAACTTTCTTGTTAATATTTTCCTCTGAATAGTTTCCACTGAATATTTTTCATTCAAATTATCCTGTTTTTGAAACTGGAACTATCCCATTTTTTGTTTATCATTTCTTCAACAAATGGATCTAAGAACTTTCTTTTGTTTTATTTCTCTTGCTAGTATTAACAATGGAGGAAAAATGGGTATCTAATGGAGGAAAATGGGTGATTCCAATTTGTGTTTCTTTAACAAATGGGTGTTTAATGAAGAAAAATTTTTAATTTAGTGTCCTAGTCGTTATTTTTTGTGGTGTTAATGGAAGAATATGAAAAACAATGAAGGAGAGAAGTGGTGAAGAATGTATTTGAGGTTGTTAATGGAGGAATTTGAGTATTGTTGTTGATGATGTTTTGAAGAAGAAAAAGAAGAAGAAGAAGAAGAAGAAAAAGAAGAAAAAAGTGCCTATTTTCTATTTCTTTAATTATTTTTATTTTTTTAAATAGTTTATTATATTTTAAATATAATATTACTAAAATTAATTTTTTTAATAAATAAACGCTCCTTTTTTTTTTTAAAAAAAAAAGGGCACGTCAGCATTAGGGTTGAAATAAATACACTTTAAAGATATTAAGGAGGGTAATTAAACAGAAGTTAAGTTTAAGTGCTAAAGTGAGTTGGGAGGACAAGTTCAGGGGGAAAAAGATGTCTCTTCTCTATATCAAATGTTTCAGTTATACCAGTTTCATCCCACCTAGTAATAGGATATAATTGAACAAAAAATGTAACAACTAAAATAATTTTATCAGTAATATCTTTTACGAAAATAAATGTTTATGCCATACATTATTTATCTTGACAAATATATGCCTTGAAAAGTTTGTATTCTACTCCCATTTTATGACCACTGGCATTTTTTATAATATGAGCTAAAAATTATTAGAAGTTATTAAGCCGTCTTGTATGCAATTAAAATTTGTCTCACTATCAATAAGAGCTATAAATTCACTCTTAATGTTATAATCTATTAAAAGAATAACTTGTGAGTTAAAATTTTTACGCTCTCTAATTTCAACAAATTTGAGAAATTCCTCTTCTAACGTATCTGTTATATTATGTATAGTACTTGTGACATGACTTTGATCTTCTAAATCAGAGATTCTTTTATCTAACACCATATTCTTACTTTTGAGATTAACAATTTCTTTCTTGAGATTATCAGTCTCTATTTTTAAATCATGATTTATAGTTAGCAACTCACTCCTTTTCTTTAAGGATTCTTCGAATTTTGAACATAGTATAAGATCCTTTTTGAGAAAAATTCCTATTATTTTTTAGTGGAACTAGTAGAAAATTTTTCCTTGTTTTATATTACTTAAGATCTTATCTCAAGATCTTCGATAATTTTCCAAAGATATGCTAATTTATAATTAAGGACATTAATATTTAGATCCTTAAATTGAGATTAAATATTATAAAACTCATTATCACCTTGTTATCACAAGGTTTCCCTAATTGACAAGTTATACAATCATCTTCAGGGGACATATAATTTACATCATGAAGGACTCTTAAATCCTTATCTGTAGAGGAATTTTCATTATCACTTTGATCCAAATTTGAATTTTTCGAAGAAGAATTTAGTAGAATTTTGCACAAAGATTATTTTATCTCCTCATCTATGTTATGACTTTTGATCTTATCCATAAATTTACAATCTTTGACATAATGACCTACTATACCATATTTGTAACAAACATTGGGCTTGTTGGATTTAATATAATCTTTTCTTGCTTTAAAAGTCTTCTTTCTTTTTGATCCTTTCTCGATTCTCCTATTCTTCTTATCATAATTTTTTTCTTTTTGTGCCTATAAAGCTCTCTATATTTCTTAGGAATGTCAATGATAAAATTTTCAAAAAATTCACCTAATTGTTGTCTTTAATTAAGACGATGTCTTTTGATCTGTTATTGAACTAGATCTCATTATATAAGGATATTCCTTCTTGAGTGAAATTATTAATCAACTTTCCATAGGTATAATGATCATAATTTATACCCGTTGTTGATCCTCTAAGAGTTTTTCTAACTACCTTTGCAAATAGAATTTGTAATTCATCTATGGCTTTAGACTTTCAATGAAATTTATTACATTCTAGTAACTCAATAACTCTAGATAAAAATACAACTTATATCATCTAAATGATGTAAGAATTTTACATCTTAAGTTTTAAAGAAAAGTCCTAATGGTTTCACTATGTCGGACCATCTTCCTAAAAAATGTTTCATAATATTAAGAATTAGAGTATAAATTGCATTTTTGATAGGTTGACCATCTTCATGCTTAATATATCATAATATTCTATGACGTTGATCCTACGTTAAATATTATCCAACTATTTATCATGATCCGCCACTGGACCTAGTCTTGACAGGTATCTCAAGTCCATCGAGAATCGGAGATCACCCCCTTAGCCTAGCCAACTAGAACACAATAAGGACAAATACTTAAAGCAACCAAACAGTAATATTGAAGATATATAAATCAAGATTAAGCTTCTAAGAATTAACATTAGTTAACCACACACACTTGTCTACGAAAGCCCCTAACAACTGAATATCAACCTAAACCGGGACATGCCTCCGACTGTATCTAAAAAGGAATCCAAAGAGGTAGTTTAAAATATGAATGAATACAAAACTAAGAAATGACATGCCTTCCAGAGAATGAAATCTCACCACTTAAAAGCTAACCAACGAATGAACAAAAATAACTTATCACTGCGCAAGTAAACAGGAAATCCCTAGGACCCTACATCATGAAAGAATGTAGCGTTTGCGAATGGTTAGCAGGGTGAGATAAAACATGTAACTCAGAAAAAATAAAATAATGTCATTTCAGAATCAAATTCAAACTCAATATACATATTCACGTACATGTGATATTCATAGATACATAATGTTGGGATAGGGAACAAGGTTTAAGCTTTAAATTGAGATCATTATCATGGACTGTGTAGCTTTAAACATCCTAAGGGAACCCACAGGCTATATGGGTTCAACTCCCTCTACTGAAAGAGTCCCAGTGTATGTTAGTCGCACGAACTAAGAAAATTCAAGGATGGGCCAAGAAATGCCTCGACCCCAGCCAATTCAATATACATACATACATACATACGTGTATAAGTGTGAACTATGCATACGGTCATAAAGATCCTCATGTCAGCAAATGTGATATCTATTATCGATTCTCCAAGATCTCTACCTTCCACAACGAGCTACACAGCCCCCTTTAAGTCTAATTAAAATATTTTTACATAACCCATTTATTTAACAAAGGAGTTATTCATTTAGGAAATTACCATTTGGTATCGCCATACTAATTGAATTTGTAACCCAATTTTAGTTAGTCCATTTCACTTATCTATTATCTTGGGGAAGTTGACAACCCTCAAAGTTCTAATTTAAAACCAATTTATAGCCACCAAGGCCTTTCAAAACCATTTATAATCCTTTAATCTTTTATGCAATACAATATTTTCAAGAGTGGGTTAAATCATGCATATTTTTATGTTCAAAAATTAAATTTATAAGCGGGTTGAGGTTAATGCCAAGTCTAAGAAAAATTTAATAAAATTAGGGAAATACCACGGCCCCCTTCCCATTCACTAAACCCATGCACACGTTAGTTCAACAACCATGAGATACAACATGAATAATAATTCCAAAAGTAGGAAAACACCAAACAAGTAACAATAATTCAAAATGCTCAAACCATCATTCAAAACCCACAGTTAAATTTACATAAATCATAAATAAACACATACTTTTATATAAAAATAAGTTGGGGAAGAGATACACGCCTGAAACACTAATAAATTTGGAAGAAAATCCCTAATTGAGCCCTAGATGACTAATTCCTTGAAACCCTAACTTTGTTCTTGACTTGGGAAGGGAATTTGAGAGAGAAAAGAGTGTTTATAACTTGTTAAATGATAAAAAATAAGGTCCCTTCGGGTATTTAGGTTGTGGAAGTTAAGTGTAGAAGGGAGGAAAATGACCAAAGTTCCCTTATTAAAAAGTGCATAAAATTATCGCCAGTCACTACGGGTCAGGTGACGACTCGTAGTGACTGACTATGGGTTATTGCCTAGACTTGTAATCTAGGTAGTGACTTAGGGCAACCATATTGTTATGGTAACGAGTAATCCACCACGACTCATTACCTCAACCAATTATTCATTGGGTCCTAGTCGTGACCCAAACAAAAACTTAAGGAAACCTTATTGGTTAAGCTATGACTAGCTCCATGCAACTTGTGTGGATTCTTCACAACTCGTCACTAGAGTCGTACCCTGAACAGTAATGACCAAACCCATAAATTTTCAAATGTAAAAACTTGGTTTATCACACCATTCTTTTAATTGACCAGTAAATTCTGCAATAATAACCTCTACAACAGTTATATCATGATTTCAGTAGCTCTGCAAATTGTACTATACATCAACATTCGATGTATGATTGTGGCAATTTGCCTATCATTATAAACATTTGTGTTCCATTCATAAATTTCTTTCCCATTATAACTATTAAAGATCACAATTTCATGTTCCTCTAAATAGAATGTCTTAACCAGTGGGCTTAGTATAGTAGTATATTCTATGGACAGGTTTACTAGCATCTTTTTCTCAAATTGTATTAATCTCACTTGAGACTTCATAATTATCATTTTTTGATAGTTGGAAGTTATTGTGGATACTTAAAGGACTAATTTTTAATCCATTAATTTTTCTTCTAATAATGTTTTTGTTTTCAGGGGGAGGTTGAATACTTGAAGTTGCAATTGAGACTTTTTCTTTCCTTTTACTATCACTAGGATCTATTTTTTATTTCAGAAAATAGTTTATTAATTCTATCATGAATGAAAATAATTTGTCCCGTCAATGTAATCATATAAATATTAGCATAATTTTGTTTCTTAATCATAGTATTAACATGTTGAACCAAAATAATAGCAGTATCATTTTCAAGTAACTTTGCAAATGGAGAAAAATAAATTATTTTATCATTCTTTTCAAGTTGAAAACATTATTGAGGAGGAAATTGAGAAAATAATAACTTGGTGATTTCACCATTACTTAACTTATAATCTCTTTCAATCGTGAAAATATAACTATCAACATATCTTGACATAAATCAGGGAATAAAAGTAATTATTTTATTTTGACTAGAAAAATCTGCATAAAATTCTTCCTGAAATAAATTTTTTTCTTCTTTATTAAAACATTCGAAAAATCATTTTCTAAAAATTTTTCACTTGAATTTCAAGAATTCATTTGAGATTATGCTTTTACCGATGACCCTAGACTAAAATTAATTTTATTTTGATTTGTTTTACGCATGTGAAAAAATCATTTGAACTTAGCTGGGTCTAAATTCAAAATAACATTATTTCTATTATCTCTATCCAGTCTAATATTACTAACTATATTATTTTTCTAATCTAACAAGTAGAGGCTGTAGATGGAAATTTATTATATAATCAATTGGATAGATATAACAAGAAATGGATCTAGTTAATCTAGAAGCCCTAATAAGATTATCAGCTCTATTTATTAATGATGTCAAATCAAAAATTTGATTCTAACAGTATCATCTGTGGTCTATTCAACCTCTGTAATTTCACTATTCATTTTATTTGAGGAGGAGTAGCTTCCTCAAATAATCCTTCTATAGGAAAATTAATTTTATTTTTTTAATAAGCTTCCTGGTAATACCGTTTGATCTACCAAAATTAGTTTCTATTAAAATAATTTTATTTTTAAAATCCATAATTTTACACAAAGAATTTAAGTATATAAAGATTTATAATAAATTCTATAACATATGCATATAACATCATTTACTAGCATATAATTAAAGCCATATAGTTTAATACACAATACCAAAGCATTTAGAGAATCTCATCATTCAAAAATACATGTAAATTATGATAAGCACTTAAATATACGGATCATAGGCTAAGATTATTTGTATAGTCTCTATAAGAGATTCTTTTTAATGTTGAATTTCTTCCATCTCTTAAAGCAGCTATAAAACCCCTAGACGAACCTCTGAAAGTAAGTGGTTTAAGTGTAACTAGTATTAAATAAATATACATAAATCTGTGGATTTTCTTATCAAGAGTCAAATCATTTTTAGATAATAATCTAAAAGTGGAATAATCATCCTCAATAGTAATAGTTTCTTCAGCTGTTTTAACAACTTGTTTATGACCCAATGTTTCAAATGTTTTAATAGGGTATAGAACTTTGAATTAGACTTAGGAATTGCCCATTTATTAAGAAGGTGTAAATGTTATGGCATATGATATTATTTTTTCTACTATTTTTAATAGAAGTATATGTTTTTAATGGTTTTAATAATAAAGAATGTGTTGAACATATAACACCTATGACTACAAATATCACATGGCTTTGATATCATAACGAGAATCGGATTGCTTCAATGATACGACAGAAAAATTTTAGGAGTTAATAATTTTGATAGCAATAATCTTGGTTCATTACGAATCTATATATAGCCCTAAATTCCTTTTTTGGATTCAATGGGTCTTCTAACAGGACCTCCAGCATAGCCTAAATCAAAATTATTACTATCAAATTTATTAATAGCTACCTTGGTTTTATTGGTTGATAAGATTATTATTGAGAATTTAATGTTATTTATATTAATAGTTTAGTGTGTTATATATCAAAACAAAAGTACTTAACCTATCATTTAGTCTAATTTAAATTAAGGATGATAAAATAAAGAACAAAAATTTAAAGTACCTCAAAATTAAATAGCTTTATTAGTTCCTTTCAAAAATAAATAAACTACTAGACTTTTATAAATAGATGTATATTTTACAGCGAAAGTAGAAAAACATAAAATGAGATCCTTATATAAAGGATCCTTTAAGTAAAAGACAGAACAAAAACTAGACATTGGAAAAATATGACTAACCAAGGCTACTAGTAAATCATGACTTATTGACTAACCAAGTCTACTAATAAATCATGACTTACTTACTATTCACACACCTTTCTGAAAGATGTTTTATAAAAGCTAAGCCAACATGTCTCTTTTTTCAAATTCATTTAAAATATGAGGCCAAATGTCAATCATAATTTTATTGGCATGGAAGATTCTTTCACTTATTCTTTCAATTTTTTGTGAGACCTCTTAAAATATTGATCATTTTATTTTTTACCCTCTCATATGCGTAATGTTGATTTTTGACTTGAATTAAGTTTAGGTATGTTGAAAGGGTATTTTTTGAAAGTTTTGTATTTTTTAGAAAGGGTTTGGGGTCATTTTGGGTTCCCGAGGCAGTGAGGGTCCACAATAAGGCCATGTCACAGAGGTTAACCTTTGCAGTATCGATGTAGCACGGAGGCTAACCTCTGTGATATTGGCATGCCACACTAGTGTTTTGATTTCATCCAATTTTTATTTTTTTCACTTGGGGTGATGGCCTTTTGGTCTTTTTAGACCTTATACGACCTTTAACATAAAATAAATGTATTCCCTTTATTTTCAGAAGATAAAATCATTCTCTTTCTCCCTCAAACTTAAACCCCAAGAACATTTAAGGGTTTTACATTGCATTCATCATGCACGCTCCAAACTTCAAATTAACTTCAATCTCTTGTGTATTTCAGGGATGTTTCTCTTCCCCAGACTTAAATTTTACATTGTGGCATTAATTGCATAACTTTTCATGTCATTTAAATTATGTGTTTTAAAATTGTGTTTAGGGGTTTTGGTTGTTACTCATTGAATTACTTGACCTATGTTTTAAATTGATATTTTTGTGACTGATTTGGTGTATTTTTTAAATTATTAGAATGGGAGACATGGGTTTCCTCAAATTGGATGAATTTTGGCTTTGAATTGGCACTATCCTCAACTCACTTAATAATCTTGATTTTAAATATGGATAATTGCGTAGTTTAACTTGTATTGGAAATACTTCATTGTATTAATGGATAAATGGATATAAAAATGGATTTGGATCACATTGGTGGCTATGTTTTGGATTTTAAATGGAAATTAAAAGTCAATATGATTATGTGGATTAGTTTGGCATGTTTAATTTAGCTTTCAAGCATAATGGTATGACAATACCAAGTGGTAAATGCCTTAATTAATGACTCCTGGGTTACTAGTTTGTTTATGTGAAAATTGTTATAATTTGGGCTTAAAGGGGATTGTGTAGCTAACCGTGACGATGTAAGTCTTGGGGTGATGAATAGTAGAAACTACGTTTTTGATGTAGGGGGTCTATATGACCGTGTGCTTGGTGAAAACTTGATATATATATTTTTTAGACGACTATTGCCCATGGCGGCTTTAGCTTTTCCTCAATTCATATGGATAATACATATTTGAGCCCTTTCAGTAGGAGGAGTAGAACTCATATAGCCCATGGATAACTTTAAGACTGATTTAGCTACATAGTCCAAGTTAATGGTTTTAAACTCTCATGTTCATGACCCTTTACCCTATCCTGGTATCTTATATATGTATATATAAATGTGTGCATATGGTTTTAACTGATTTTAGACATGACATTATTTTATCACCTTCTCTAAGTTACATGTCAGAGCTTATTCCACTAATTGTCCTAGGATGCTACATTGTTTCATGATGTAGGGTAAAAATACTTTTTTGTTTCTCTTATGCAGGATAGGGTGGTTGAGTACGTCTGTCGAGTTGGTGTGAAATGGTAAGCCTCTATTCTTTGAAAGGCCTTATCATTTCATTATTCTTTCTTTATTGACTTGGTACTATTAGATTTTTCCTTTGGTCATAGTTGGGGGCATGTACTGACTTAGTTGTTACTCTAGTTTTGGAGGCTATTCTTGAAATAAAACACCCTAGTTTCTAGACTTTAGAAAATTTCTTAGAATTTTGATCTCTAGACCCAATACGACTCATGGGTATGAGTTGTATGTTGGGATATAGACGGTATGGTCAATTCATATATTGACCATTATTAGTTGGTGGGATGGATTTTGGTTATTGGAATGGAAACAACTTAGGGATATGGGTCGTATTGGTAGTTACAAATCATTTGGTTCCTTGACTTAATCTTAGACTTGGTTACATAAGTTGGATTTGAATACAAGTGGCTTACCATGAGCCATAATATAGGGTCCAAATCATACCACGAACTCATATTGTGGACAGTGTCAAAAGCTTTCTTGGGTATAAATCAGCCAGGGGTACGAATAAAGGGTACAGATTGTATGCTCTGGTTATAACTTGATTGGATGAGTCATCTACTGGACAGTATTTGATCTAAGGGTTGAGGCTTGGATACGAGTAGTGGATACCAATCGTATTCAAAGGGTGCGACTCATAAGGGCAAGTCGTATCCCTATAATTGGATTTTGGTGCAACTTAAGTAGGAGTATACTGGATATTTCTCTACTTATCCTAATAAGTCCCCATAACTTCTAGCCTACTTGGGTGGATATTTACCCTATTATTATATTCATTAATACTTAGAAACTCTTCTTAAACACCCCATAATTCTCTCAAGAGCTATTAGGCAAGGTGAGCAATGGTTTCAGCTAAAGGATCAATTTGGGGCTTGTCTTGGTATTTTTTTCTTTCATCATCTTTGTTTAAGGCTTCTTTCTCTTTCCTCATTGTTAATTTTACTTAAAGGCATGGTTTATATTAATGTTTTTATTGTTTTACTATTATATAATTTTAGTTTTCAAATATGATTTGGGGGTTTTGATATTAAATAGTTGTGGTTGTCCATGGTTTTAATTATGCTTTTTTATGAATTAATGGTGGTTTTGGATAATTAAATTTCCTGGAAATGTTTTAATGGTAATTGGAATTAGTTTTGGTCATATTATGCCCACAATGTGTTTGATAAAATGCTTATAAAGATATGTTTATTTAATTAAATGCTTTTAATGGAACTCTTGTATGTTTTAAACATGGTAAAGGAATTATGCATAGTTTAAATAGTTTGGAAAGGATAAATGCTAATTGGTTATGCTTGTGCGGAACATGGATGTCTCCTAAGTGTTTTAATATGATAAATGAAAGGGCACTTGAAAGTTCCCTTAAACCTATAAATAGTTCGCTATGGATGATACTTGCACGTAGGGGTTGATCTGATGATACCAATATCAATGACCTTGGTTAATAAGTTGATCACGGATTGGTTAATTGGAATTTGGTTTTAACTGGAAAATAATGGTAGGAAGTATAGTGAAGTCGTGGAAAGTTGAGGTCCCAGGAGGGACCAAAATAGGTTACTCATATTTATCGATATGAGGTTGGACTTGGTGACCGTATGCATGATTTTAGATTTTATTTTGGGGATGTACTATTCATCCTATGGGATATTTCCCTGGTCGTGCAGTTACACACACTGGGGCCCTTTTAGCAGGGGAAGAGGAATCCTTATAGCCCATGGGTAGTTTAAGACAGTAAAGCTACATACCTTAGGTAAAGGTTTTAAATGCATGCGAAACCCATTTCTTTTTCCCAAAATGGTTATATATACAATATGTTTGTTTGTGTGCATATGGATGATTTTACTTAGCTTCATAAATAATATTATTTTATCTATACCTTGAGATCATGCTAGCAGTTACTCACTAACCCTATTTACTGGTGGCTGTATACCCACGCTATTCAAGAACCGACCATTCTACTCCTCCTATATGGTGATTAATTTGGGGACATCATTTGGATAGAAATGGTGATCTTTGATCCTTTTGGAAGTCTCCACTTTATGTTTTGGATATTTCTAGACATTTTGGTTTTATTTTGGCTATTGGTTTTGTCTATGGTTGGGGGTATGTCTTCACCAGATTTTATTAATCTTTTTGTTAGGGACTTTATGGTACTTTTATAGGTTGGAATGGGCAGGATCGATATAGGTGTCAACTTTGGTATTAGAATAAGCCGGTGGGCTATCATTATTGGATGATCTTGTTTGTTGTTCCATTCTCATTCATTTTGAGATTTATTGTATTATGTTTTGGAAAACCTGTAGTTATGTCCTTGTTTGGTATGGTTTGGTATGGTTGGATTATGGTCATGGGATGGTTGGACTCGATTAGATTAGTCATGATTGTGATCTATTCCTAGGGTCCTTGTGTAAGCTATTACACTATTATGTTTCATGCTCAGAATTCAGCCAACTTAGGGCAGGCAGTTAGAGGTTGGATTGGGTTATGGGGATGGTTTCCGGTCCTGGCCATACTTGAGATGCCCATTACGGCAAGACCCCAGGGCAGGTTATGTCAAGTTTGTATCAGATCCTAGGTTCATGGCTAATTGAGAGTCCACAAAGTCGTGTCGAGTAGAGTCTCTTTAAGGGGTATGTAGCTCTCCACACTCATAAGGGAAGGGTAACAAGGCATTTAGGAATTTTTTACTTTCTTTATATTTTATCTTTAAGCTTGAATTCTTAGTCCTGGAATCTTTTCTAATCCTTGTTTGTTCATCTTTCAAATCATGCCTCGTAGATCTGGAACATAAGGAAATTTTTCTATCCCATATAGGGGTAATGCTGAAGCGGTGCATCCTACCTGTGGGGTTCATCTTCTATCTCACATTCCTATCCCTGATAGTTGTGAATATCTACTAATTGCTACTAGTCCTCCTCAAGGCGAGGTGACTAATGTGGAATTCCTTCAATTTATTCATGCTATTGCAAAACTAGTTGCTTCTCAGGCTAAGCATGATGTGTCTGGTGCTTTGTTTACTGAGGCAACAAGTGTTAACAAATATATGAAGAAGGGTCCTCCCACTTTTTCTGGAGTAAAGGTGAAGAAGGATCCATAAGGCTTCTTGGATGAGATAGAAAAGATATCCCGAGTGATACAGGCCACTAATATGGAGAGGGTAAACTTTGGAGCTTATCAGCACAAAGATATTTCATATTAATAAAATGATGAGTGAGATAGGGATTGAGGAGATGTGGAGGAGTCATATTTATGGGATACCTTCTCTGGTACTTTTTTGGATCATTTCTTTCCTATGAGTTGAGGAAAACAAAGATGAAGGAGTTTGTGAACCTCAAGCAAAGGAGGATATTTGTCAAGGAATATGCATTAAAGTTTCACAAATTGTCAAGGTATGCTCCTGATTTAGTTGCTGACATACAACTAGAATGAAGAAGTATGCTACTGGGTTGAATTGGGATATAATTTTGGAGAGCAAGCCTGCTTTGCTGATTAAGGATATGACATCTTTAGGTTGACTATTCATATATAGCAGGTAGAAGATGAAAAAAAGCAGGCAGAGTTTAGGGATAGGTAGAGTAAGAGAAGTAGGTTTTCTGATCAAGGAGGTGCTTAGTGTCAGGGTGGTCAAGATGGTGGCAAGTGGCATTCAAGCGAAAGGCATTATCATTGTAGTGACAATTTATTGGCGTTGGGTGCCTAATCTCAAGCAAGGGAAGGTCAGTCAGTTTCTTCATATCCTCCTAGTTGGTTCAGTGGTCATCCACATAGGGGTTATTGTTCTAAAGGAAAGAACAAATGCTTCAAGTGTAGATAGATAGTATATTGGCTCAGGGATTATCTTGTTAATAAGGTTTCTACAGGGGCAAATAAGATTCTTGTGGCTTCATCTTCTACTCTACCACATCTGCTTTTGTTACAACTCCTAGTTCTGGTGTTGGTTGGATCAAGTTGTATGCTTTGGTGTCCTAACTGGAATCTGAGACATCGCCTGATATCATTACTAGTATGTTACAGCCTTTCTCTGGTGACGTATATTATTTTCTTGATCCTAGTTCTATGATCCAAAAGTTATTACAAATCATTTTTCTATTTCTACCAGTAGGTGACTTTGTTATTACTAAAAGAGTCTATAGGGGGAGTATTGTATCTATTGGTGGCAAGTAGACCTTGGTGGATCTGTTTGAATTGGATATGGTGGATTTTAATGTTATTGTAGGTATGGACTGGTTATACTCTTGTTATGCATCTTTGGATTATCTGACCTATAGGGTTATCTTTAGGTTCCTAGTGAGCCAGTTATAGAATGGGTTCTTTACCCCCTAGGAGGAGATTTATTTCTTATCTTAGAGCTTGGAGGTTAATCTCTAAAGGTTGTCTTTATCACTTGGTTTGGTTTAAAGATTCTAACTCAAAAGGTCTTTCTTTTCAGTTTGTTCTTGTGGTTAATGAGTTTCATGAGGCTTTTCCAAATAATCTTCTTGGTGTTTCTTTAGATAGGGAATGGAGATTGGTATTGATCTAATTTTGTACACTCATCCAATTTCTATTCCTCCATATAAAATGGTTTTGTGAGTTGAGGAAACTCATGGAGCAACTTAAGGACTTTTAGAAAAAGGGTTTATTCATCCTATTCTATTTCCTTGGGGTGCACCAGTGTTGTTTATTCAATTAGGATGGTTCCCTTCGAATAAGCATTGACTATAGGTAGCTGAACAAGGTGACGGTCAAGAACAAGTATCCTCTTATACGGATAGATGATTTGTTTTACTAGTTACAAGGAGCCAAGTTCTTTTCTAAGATAGATATTTGGTTTGGCTACCATCAGCTAAAGATTGGGGATATGGATATCCGTAAGATGGTTTTTCGTATTTGGTATGGGCACTTTGAGTTTTTGATGTTGTCATTTGGATTGACTAATGCTCTAACTGCATTTATGGATCTTATAAATAGAGTTTTTAGTCAGTGTTTAGATCTATTCATCAATTTATTTATTAAGGACATCCTGTTTTATTGAAAGAGTAAGGTGGATCATGCTAATCTTGTCCGTATGGTGTTGTAGACCTTAAAGGAACAACAGTTGTATGACAAGTTCTCTAATGTGAGTTTATGTTGCTGTTGTTTTTTTGGGTCATATTATTTCTAGTGAAGGATCATGGTGGATCCATAAAAATTTGCTACATTGAAAAAGTTACATAGGCCCACAACTCCATCAGACATTCGAAGCTTCTTTGGTCTAGCTGGGTATTATAGGTGGTTTATGGAAAGCATTTAGTCGATAGCTTCTCCTTTGACTAAGTAAACTCAGAAGAATGTTAAGTTTTCTTGGTAATATGCTTGTGAAGTGATTTTTATGAATTTAAAGGATAAGTTAACTTTGGTTCCAATTTTGACAATGCCGAAAGGTAATGATGGGTTCGTGGTTTACTGTGATGCATCTCAGGTAGGGCTTAGTTGTGTTTTGATGTTACATGGAATGGTGATTGCCTATGCTTCCAGGCAGTTGAAGGTACATAGGAAGAATTATCTTACTCATGAGTTGGAGCTATTGGCAGTTGTATTTTCTTTGAAAATATGGCGGCATTACCTGTATTGTTTACACATGGATATCTTTTCTGATTATAAGAGTCTATAGTATGTGTTCTCCTAGAATGAGATTAATCTCAGGCAGAGAAAATGTCTTAAGCTTCTCATGGATTATGATATGAGTCTTTACTATCACCCAGGTAAGGTTGATATAGTTGTCGAGGCTCTTAGCAGGTTATCCAGGAGGAGCTTGGCTCATATGGAGGAATGAAAACGTGAATTGGTGAAGGATATTCACTATTTTTCTAATCTTGGAGTTCTCCTTATGGACTATAAGGATGGTAGAGTGGTGGTGCAAGAAGTGGTTTGATCATCTCTTGGTGCAGAGATTAAGAAAAAGCAAGTGTTTGATCCTATCTTTATTAATACCATGAGTGACATTGGTGGGAAACAAGTAGTGGTGTTTAAGATCAGTGGTGATGGTACTTTACGATACAAAGGTAGGTTGTGTGTTTCTTATGTCGACGGGTTGTGAAAAAAGATTTTGGCTGAGGCGCATAAGTCACGCTATGTTGTTCATCCTAGAGCGACTAAGATGTATCATGATCTCAAGGAGATCTATTGGTGGAATAGCATGAACAGGGTTGTGGCTGATTTTGTGGCTAAGTGCATGGTGTATCAACAAGTTAAGGTTAAGAACATATGGCCAGAAGGGTTGTATCATGAAATTGATTTGCCCAAATAAAAGTGGGAAGTAATTAATATGGACTTTTTTACCATTCTTGCTCAATCTCGAGGTCAATATGATTTGATTTAGATCATCGTTGATAGGATGACTAAGTTTACGCACTTTTTGCCAGTGCAGACTACCTTTTCGGTGGAGGATTATGCAAAGTTGTATCTTCAGGAGATTGTGAAGCTGCATGGGGTGCCTGTTTTGATTTTTTTTATCATGGCACACAGTTTACATCTTACTTCTAGCAATCTTTTCAGAAAGGATTGGAGACTAAGTTGAGTCTGATTACTTTTTTTCATCTAAAGACAGTTGGACAAGTAAAGTGAAACACTATAGAATGTTGCCTTGAAAAGATTTTTTGTTTGGTGGGTGATGATCATGATATGTGTTGTGTTGTATCCTTGTTGCATGTTGTTTCTAACTTGTGTAAAGGTTTCCTTGATGCATGTTGATGTGTTAACTTTTGTTTATGCTTACCTCTCCCCTCATTCAAGGACACATGGTCTAAGTTGAGGAGAATTGAAGCACCTACACTTGAACCCTTAAAAGAACAACAACTTTTGGAGTCTATGGAATAGGTACGTTGAAGAGCTTGAGTCATACCCTTGGTCATGAGCCGTACCCTTCTCCTACTCCTCTCTCGTATCCTAGACAGAATAATAAGGTAGTATACTATTTTTGATATGATTTTACCTTTCCTCAATCGTAACCAATGCATATGAGACATATCCAACTCAACTATGAAATGAGAGGCCTCAAACCAAGTAGACTGTTTTAGTCATGGTTTGTCTATATGAGTTAGGTCACGAGTCGTACACTATAGGTATGACTCAATGGTGTCTAGTATTACCCTAACCAGTACGGTTGACCTTGGAGAATCCTAGGGTACGATTTAGGGTACCACTTATACCATAGGTCATGATTGCCACATGAACCGTATGGGGGAGTGGTACCCCTACATTGTTGGACTTTCTAGCTTTTTGTTAAGGACCTATTGGTTATTTTCGTTTACTAAACCCTATTTCCTTACACTATATAAGGCTTTGTAGACTCTAATTCTTCATTTACAAGACTCAAAACACTCTAAACACTCTCTCAAGCTCATCTTTGGAAGATTGGAGGCTAGGGTTTCAAGAGTGACCTTCAAGAGAAAAAAAGAGTCAAGATTGTTGGTGTGTCATCTTGGTTAAGGCATGTATATCTTCTCCTCTTTAAATAACACTAAACTCATATATTTTACACTTAGATTAGTAAGAGTACATGGTAGTTTTGAATTAAATGAAAAGGGATTTTGATACCTATCAATGAATAATGATGATTCTTGCTTATACTTGTATTGATACATGTTATTGATTGTAAATTGTATATGTGGGTGCTTGTTGTATATTGTTTACCATGGGTGTCTTAAGTAACCCTAATCTTGATGATTTCTATTATGAAAATGGTCTTATTGAAGTTATGCACATAGAGTGATTATGAAAATGCATAACATAGTTGTCTAGTAAAATGTTAGTAATATGTTTGTTTAGCTAGATAAATGTCCTAAGGAGTATAAATGGTTGATGAATTATATTGTAAAAGGTATTGTGAGTTATGCATTGTGTAATTGATGATATTGTTGGGATAATGGCTAATAAGGGGTTAAGGCCCTAAACATAAAAATGAACTTATTTTGTGTGTTGAACACAAATGTAGTAAGAATATGGCGTAAGCTTGCTAATGTAATTCAAATGATTATATAGGTCTTGATGATGATAAATGTAATGAAGGATGTATTGTATCAAAGCATTTAGTCTATTAACATGATGAGAGGTTAAATGGTCTTGTGAAGGCCAAATGTGTATCTAGGTAAAAGATCTAGTGAACATGAATGGGTCATGAAAATGTCTAAATGAATGTGATTACTTGTATATGGTTGGTTAAGGCCTTGTTGGCTATGTATTGAGTTAACATAATCGTGAATGCTTGGAAATGGTTGATAATAACCTGGTTAAGCATGTAACTCATTTTCTTATGGCTTAAATGGGGCAATGGCTTTTTGTATGAATATTAGTTATTTCATATTGTGTTTGTGTGGATAGCTGTATAATTTATTAATCTTTAACCATGTTTGTTTGATGTTTTAGAAGAGGGGTTCATTTCCCTAAACTTGAACTCGAATTATATATAGTTTTTATAGGTATTCAGCACTACTGATTGAATTGCATGATGAATTAAATGGAGGCATAGGCCTATTGAGATGGTTAAGCAATGAAGGATCCCATACGGACCATGTGGTCGTGTATAGTGCTGCAATGGCTAAATAAGCTAAACCTCTTGAATGTGTGGTGTTTCCCTAATATGTCAAAAGAATGATATGGATGCCAATACATGAGCTAGTGGGTTAAGAGTTCAAATATCGACTACTGATGGCTATGTGATGGCTTGTGGTTAGAGTTCCTTTTCTTATGAAATGACTTGTGGTCAAATTCACTCATCTAATGACTTGTGGTCAAAGTCCCTCGTGTAATAGCTAGTGGTTGGATTCCCTTGCTTAAAGAGATCTCTTCGGGTTAAAATACCTCGCCTAATGTGTATGCATGTGATTAGAGTTCCATACCCATTTGAATCTATAAGCATTCAAACCCACTTAAATTTGTTAGCATGCGATTAAAGTTCCATGCCCACTTGAATGTGTGATTATATGATTAGTCTTTCATACCTATGTGAATGTGTGAGAATGTGATTAGAGTCCCATGCCTAGTTGAATGTGTGATCATGTAATTATAGATCCATACCTAGGTGAATGTGAGAGCATATGATTAGAGTCCCATGCCTATTTGAATATGTGACCATGCGATTAGAGTTCCATACCTAAGTAATTATGGTATATGGTGGAGCCCTTTTTTCGATAAATAACTATATGGTTGTAGCGCCTTTTCTTGATAAAGACTAACAATGGATGAAGTACCTTTCCTAATGATGTGTGAATATTGTTAAAGTCTTATGCCTAATGAGATTGGTATAAACCTAAGCGTGGAATATCGGAGTCCTCTACTTTGTGCCATATGATTGATGTTTTTGAGAATGTTATTAAGTCTTGATAACTTGATTAGCATGTGAAAATATATATGTAAGTATAAATATGTGAATATGATTGAATATGATATATATTGACTTGTTTTGAATGGTGATGTTATTTTATCCTTATCTTTGAGTTACATGTTGGCGCTCCAATTGTTAACCATATCCAGATGCTACGTACTAATGCGATGTTGGTGCCGCAATATCTTCTTCTTCTTCTATGCTGTGAATAGGTGTTAAATCGGATTTGTGCACTGACCATGAAGTTGTGAGCTTCCATACTCCAAAAGACCTATCTCTTATACTCATGTTACTTTATGTAATAGACTTGTTTAAGTTTGATACTTGTCTATTTTAGGGTACATATTCTGACGTATTGTCAACTTTGGTTAGTTAGAGGTTTTGTGGATGACTTTGGACTTGGGCATAGTGGCTAGATTGTTGTTATTAATGGAATGGTAGATCTTTCCTAGCATTCTCTATTGTTCTTTTATTTTTTCTATTCTTATTATGTGGCTGGGGGGTCCACCTGACCTTTATGAATAATTATCAATGATTTTGCTGGGTTATCAGGGAGACCTCCGCTTTATGTGAGCTTGAGTTGCCCATACAACACAGCCCAAAGTTCAGGCGTGTTAAGTTGGTATCAAATCCTAGGTTTATGGCCATTTGGGAGTCCACAAAATCATGTCGAGTAGAGTTTTATTTATGGGTGTAAATCCCACCACACTTATAAGAGAGAGGTTTAAGGCATTTAGGAATGTCTCCCTTTCTCGTATTTCAATCTCAAGCTATGTAAAATGTAAGGTCTTAGATTCCTCTGATTTCTACTTCATCATTTTTAAGATCATGTATCCAAGACGATCTAACAGTCAAGCAAGATCTTCTATCCCAACTAGGGGTAATATGGACGATGATCATCCTATTTCTTAGATCCAGACCCATTTAAGGGTCATGACATCTGACTATTCTTGTGGGGTTCCACCTGTTCCTACTAACCCCACTATGAGAGGTAGCACTTCTTTTCAGTCGCCTTAAAATGGTGGGTTCTATCACTCCTTTGCATAGTTGGCTTAGGTTGGTAGGAAGTGGTCTAGGAGAAAGTATTAAGTGAGAACTAATTTTCATTTTATGACTAGTACTCCCAACCCGAATCTTTTGGGTGATGGGCTTCTTTAGACTGGTCATTCTTATAGGGCAAAAGGTGCCCAATATCATGCCTGTGGAGCCCCATCTGCATTCACCTACGCTTCTTGTCAGTTTTGTATTCGATTACATTGTGGTTGTTACAAGAAATGGAAGGATCGGTGTTTCAAATACAGTCAATTGTGCCATATGCAATGGTAGTGTCCTATAGTGGCTGCCGCTTGGGCGAGACAAAGGATGTTAGTTACCATTTCTCTAGCTTCTGCACCAAGAGGTGCCAGTTCTTGCTCTGACAATGATCGGGATTGTCTTAATGTTCTTACTATCCCTTAGAAGCCCAAGGCATCTTCAAATGATAATGCTAGTATGTTGAGACTCCCCCATGATGTCTATTATTTGCTTAATCCTTGGTCCACTCTTTCTTATGTAACTCTGTATGTGGCTGTACATATTGAATGTGGTCTTGAGAGTCTTTTACTTCTTTTTTTATTTTTACCTCGGTGAGAGACTTTGTGGTCGTTATGAAAGTCTATAGGGTATATGTGATGTCTGTTGGTGGTAGAGATATGCTTGCAGAATTGGTAGGGTGGGACATGGTCGAATTAGATGTCATCCTACAAATAGATCGATTACACTCTTGCTATGATTCCTTAGAGAGTCCGACCCATAGGGTCATGTTAAATTTATCTAATGAGCCGATCATTGTATAGGAAGATGGTTCTTTTGTTTTTTAGTACCTCAGAAATGATTCATTTCTTATCTCAAACCCCAAAAGGTTATTTCAAAGCGAGCGCTTGTATCATTTGGTTTGAGTAAAAGGTTTTCACTTAGAAGGGCCTCCTCTAGAACTAGTCCCTAGGATTACTTTGTTTCTTTCCATGTTTGTTGGGTTGACCGATGCCTTGGCGGCATTCATCGGCTTGATGAATAAGGTCTTCTATATATTCGTGGACATGTTTTTGTTTATCTTCATTGATGATATCTTAGTGTATTCTAAGAGGGAGGTGAGTCATGTAAATCACCTACGTGTCGTATTTTAAACTTTGAGGAATTATCATTTGTATGGCAAGTTCTCCGAGGGTGAGTTTTGGTTAGAAGTCATGGATTTTCTACTTCATGTTATCTATCTCTAGTAACTAGATCATGGTGGATTCCCTATAAGGTGCAGTGGTGTGTCTTTGGTTGTCCTTACCTAAGGACTCCACTTTTGGTATGTTGTGTTGGGATGGGTCTCATTTGTGACCTAGGTAGTTACTAGGAACCGATCCATACCTATGGTGTTGTGTCTTCCATGGGGAGAGTGATGTGAATTAGTAAGAAGAGTATTTAGTACCTACTATGTTGGTCCTTATGTAATCTTAATACGGAGTAAGACATGTTGCCTATGAGTTGGAATTGCATACTAGGTTGAACTCCATTTCCCCTGAATGTTTATGCCTTTATGTGGGAGGATATGTAAGTGATTTTTTGATGTTTTTTTCTGTAGAGGACGTCATTGTTTTGGGTTCTTTTACTTGTGAAGATATCCCAGTTAGGATCTTTGATTGGTTAGTTCAATGATTGTGAACAATAGGAGTGGCTAATAAAGGGTTAAGGCCTTAAACATAAAAATGAACTTGTTATGGGTGGTGAACCCAAATGTGGTGAGAATGTTGTGTAAGCTTGCTAGTGTAATATGAATGATTATGTGGGTCTTGATGGCCGTAAATGTAATGAATGATGTATTGCATCAAAACATTTGGCCTATTAACTTGAGGAGCGGTTAAATGGTATTGTGAAGGCCAAATTTGTATCTAGGTAAAAGGTCTAGTGAACATGAATGGGTCACATAATGTCTAAATGATAGTGAATACATGTAGATGGTTGGTTAAGGCCTTGTTGGACATGAATTGAGTTATAATAATCATGAATACTTTGAAATTGTTGATAAGAACCTGGTTAAGCATGTAATGTTTTAACTTGTGGCTTAAATAGGGCAATGGACCTTTTGTATGAATGTTTTTATTTGGTATTGTGTATTTGTGGATATCCATGTAATTTGTTAATCTTTAACCATGTTAGTTTGAAGGCTAAAAGAGAGGTTCATTTCCCTAAACTTGAACTCAAATTACAAATAGTTTGTGTAGGTATTGATGACCACAAATTGAATTGCATGAGGAATTGAATGGAGGCATTGGCCTATTGAGATGGTTGAGAAATGAAGTATCCCATAAGGACCGTGTGGTCATGTATGGTTTTGAAATAGCTAAATGAGTTAAAGCTCTTGAATGTGTGGTGTTTCCTTAATATTTGAAAAGAATTATATGGATGCCAATGCATGAGCTAGTGGGTTAAGAGTTGAAATGTCGATAATGATGTCAATGTGATGGCTTGTGGCTAGAGTCCCTTTCCTTCTGTAATGACTTGTGGTCGAAGTCCCTTATTTAATGACTTATGATCAAATTCCCTCGTCTAATAGCTTGTGGTTGGATTCCCTTTCTTAAAGATATCTCTTGAGGTTAAAATACCTCGCCTAATGTGTAAGCATGCGATTAAAGTTATATGCCCACTTGAAAGTGTAAGCATGTATTAGAGTTCCATACCCATATGAATGTGTAAGTATGCGATTATAGTTCTATGCCCTCTTGAATGTGTGATCATGTGATTAGAGTTCCATGCCTATATGAATGTGTGAGCATGTGATTAGAGTCCCATGCCTAGCTGTATGTGTGATTATGTGAGTTGAGTTCCATACCTAAGTGAATACAAGAGCATGTGATTAGAGTCCCATGCCTTGTTGAATATATGATCATGCGATTAGAGTTCCATGCCTAAGTGATTGTGGTATATGGGTGGAACCCTTGATTCAATAAATTATTATGTGGTTGTAAACCCTTTGCTTGATGAAGTGTAACCATGGATGAAGTACCTTGCCTTATGATATATGAATTTTGTTAATGTCTTATGCCTAATGAGGATGGTATGAACCTAAGTGTGTAATGTCAGATTCCTCTACTTTTTATCAAATGATTCAAGTATTTAAGAATGTTATTAAGTCTTGATAACTATATTAGCATATGAAATATCTATGTGTACGGATAAATGTGTGAATATGATATATATTGACTTGTGTTGAGTGATGATGTTATTTTATGCTTAGCGTTGAGTTACATCTTCGTGCTCCAAGTGTTAACCATCTGAGGATGCTACGTCCCCATGCGACGTAGGCGCCAGAGCATCTTTTTCTTCTACGTAGTGAATAAGTGCTCGAGCGGACTCATGCATTGACCTTAAAGTGGTGAGCCTCCATACTCTAGAAGACTAATCTCTCATAGTCATGTTACTTTATGTCATAGACTTATATAGGCTTGGTACTTGGCTATTGTCGGGGGCATGTCCCGACATATGGCCAACTTTTGTTCGTTAGAGGTTTTGTGGATTACTATGGACTTGGCTATAATGGCTAGACTATTATTATTAATGGAATGGTAGATGTTGCCTGGCATTGGTAAATCGTCTTTTATTATCTCTATTCATAACTTATGGTCAGCATCTACCCGACCCTTGTGAATTATTGTCGATGATTAGGTTGTGTTATCGGGGTGACCTCTGATTCATGTGATTTTGAGTTTCCCATACGACATGGCCCAAATTTTGAGGTATGTCAAGTTGGTATCAGAGCCTAGGTTCATGTTCATTTGGGTATCCACCAAACCGTGTCGAGTAGAGTCTTTTTTATTTATGTAAAATGCACCACACTTATAAGAGAAAGGCTATGAGGCATTTAGGAATGTTTCCCTTTCTTCCATTTTAATCTCTATCTATGTTGAGTCTAAGGTCTTGGATCACTCTGATTTATGCTTGATCATCTTTAAGATCATGTATCTGAGAGGATCTGACATTCAAGTAAGCTCTTTTCTCCCAACTGGGGGCAATATGGACGAAGCTCATCCTACTTCTAGGATTCAGACTTGACCCATTCAAGGGTTGAGACATTTGACTATTCTCGTGGGGTTCCACCGGTTCCCACTAACCCCACTATGAGAGGTGGCACTTCTTTTCTATCACCTCTAAATGTTAGGTTCTGTCCCTTCTTTGCATAGTTGGTTCAGGTTGGTGGAAAGTGGTCTCGGAGGACGTATTGGATGGGTCCTAGTTTTCACTCCGTGACTAGTATCCCTACACAAAATCATTAAGAGATGGGCATCTTCAAACTAGTAATGCATATAGGGCATAAAGTACCCAATATCAGGCCTGCGAAGCCCAATCTGTATTCACCTACCCTTATTATTGGTTTTGCAGTCGAACACATAGTGGTTGTTGCAAGAAAGAGAAGGATCGGTGTTTCATATATGGTTAATTGGGACACATACAATGGGAGTATCCTATAGTGGCTACCGGTTGGGCGAGACAAAGGATGTCGGTTACCACTTCTCTAGCTTTTGCACCAAGAGGTGCCACTTCTAGCTCTGATAATGATCGGGGCACTCTCAATGTTTTTACTATCCCTTGAGATTCCGAGGTATCTTCAAATGCTGATGTGGGTATGTTGAGACTTTTCCCTGCGATGTCTAATATTTGCTTGATCCGGGGTCTACACTTTCTTATGTGACCTTATATGTGGCTGTGTATCTTTAATATGGTCCTGAGAGTCTGTTGGTTCTTTTACTATTTTACCCAGTGGAAAATGTTGTGGTTGTTTTGAAAGTATATAGGGGGCATATGATGTTTGTTGGTGGTAGAGATACTCTTGTAGACTTGGTGGGGTGGGACATGGTCGAATTAGATGTCATCTTAGAAATGGATCAGATTTACTCTTACTATGCTTCCTTAGAGTGCCATACCCATAGGGTCATGCTTGATTTCCCTAATGATCTTGTCATTGTATGGGAAGATGGTTCTTTTGTTCTTTAGTACCTAAGGAAGGATTTATTTCTTATCTCAATGCCGAAAAGTTGATTTCAAAGGGTGCGTTTGTATCATTTCGTCTGAGTAAAAGGTTCTAACTCGAAAGGGCCTATTCTAGACCTCGTTCTTGGGGTTAATTGTTTTCTTTCCATTTCCTTTGGGTTGACCAATGCCTCGACGACATTCGTGGGCTTGATTAATAAGATTTTTCATCTATTCCTGGACATATTTGTCCTTATCTCTATTGATGATATCTTAGTGTATTCTAAGAGAGAGGTTGGTCATTTAGATCACCTCTGTGCTATGTTGCAAGCTTTGAAGAATCATCGTTGGTATGCCAAGTTCTCCAAGGGTGAGTTTTGTTTAAAAGTCATGGCTTTTCTTGTTCATATTATTTATCCCTAGTAAAGGGATCATTGTGAATTCCCCATAAGGTATGTGGTGGTGTGTATTATTGTGTTTTTACCTTAGGACTTTATTTTTGGTATGTTATGTCAGGATGGCACTTGTTTGTGACCTGGGTAGTTACTAGGAAGCGCTCTGTACCTATGGTGCCGTGTATCCCATGGAGGGAGTGATGTGAATCTTTAAGGGGAACGCTTCATCCCCTCTATGTTGGTCCCTATGTTGTCACAATATAGAGTTGGCAATGTTACCTATGAGTTGGAGTTGCATTCTTGATTGAACTCTATTTACACTGATTGTTTATGCCTTTATGTGTGAGGATGTGTAGGTAATTCTTAAATGGTCGTTTCCATAGAAGACGTCGGTGTTTTGGTTTCCTTGACTTGTGAATAATACCGTTGAGGATCTTAGATCGGTAAGTTTACCCCTTACGAATGATAGTAGTGGCTTCTGTGAGGGTTATATAGAATAACCAATTGCACGTGGAAGCTACTAGGGTATTGGAAGAGGGAATAAAGCCCAAGTATCTGCAATTATGTCCCTTCCTGGAAACTCATGTTTGATACGCGCATTGGTAATCCTAAGCTGGTTTAAGTCTTTGATAGACACTGTGATGAAATGCCTGATGTTTGTGATTGGTTGATGAATTTGATGAGCAAGGTATTCGAGTTCCCAAACATTTGAGTTTCTTTATATCTTTGATAGGCAAAGAGATCAAGCCCTTAAGTTTTAAATTGATTAGGTGTTTTTGATAAATGGTGGGATGGAATCCCAAGGATATTGTTATGAAGTGGTTAATTGATAATGACCATGATATGTGTTAAATTTAACCCTTGTTGTGTGCGTTTTCGTTAATTGTGTGAAGATTGTTTTGATAAGTGCTAATGTTTTAACTTGAGAATGATATTGTCTTTACCATCATTCACATACAAATCATCCTAAGTGGGGGAAAATTAAACACCCAAGAATATGGCCTTGCAAAATTTTTTGGTTTGGTTAGTGATATCATAATATGTATTGTGTTGTATCCTTGTTGGGTGTTATTTCTAACTTGTGTAAAGGTCGCTTTGATGCATGTTGATGTTTTAACTTGTGTTTAAGCTTTCCTCACCCCTCATTCGAGAACACATAGTCCAAGTGGGGGAGAATTGAATCACATAGACTTGAACCATTGAAAGAACAATAACTTTTAGAGTCTATGGGGTGGGTACGGTGGAATGGCTTGAGTCGTACCATTTGTCACCACTCGTACCTTTCTCTTCCTCCCCTCTTATATCCTTCAAAGAATAGTAAGGTAGTATAGTTGTTTCTATACGATTTAACCTTCCCTCAATCGCAACTAATGTATACTAGTCTTATGCAACTCAACCGTACAGAGAAAGGCCTCAAACATAGTGGACTATTTTGTTTATCATTGGTCTATACGAGTTAGGTGATGAGTCATACCCTTTGGATATGACTTAAGCATATCTAGTCATACCCTAACTAGTGTGGTTGACCTAGGAGAAGCCGAGGGTATGATTTAGGATACCACTCGTAACCTAGGCCACAATTGCCATATAAACCGTATGAGGGAGTCATACTCATGCATAGATAGACTTTCCAACTTTTATTGAGGACCTATTGGTCATCTCACATTTCTAGAAGTCGTATTCATTTCAATATATAAGGCCTTTTAGCCACCTAAGTCTTTATTTACAAGCCTAAAAACACTACAAACACTCTCTCAAGCTTATCTTTGGAAGATTGGAGGCTAGGGTTTCAAAAGTGGTCTTCAAGAGGCAAAGGAGAGTCAAGATTATTAGTGTGCCATCTTGTTTAAGGCATGTATCGCTTCCCCTCTGTAAATAACTCTAAACCCACATATTTAACACTTGGATTACTAAGTGTACATGGTGGTTTCGAATCCAATGAAAAGGATTTTTGATACCTATCAATGAATAATGTTGATTCTTACTTATAATTGTGTTGATACATATTATTGATGGAATATTGTATATGTGGGCGCTTGTTGTTTGTTATTTAAAATGGGTGTCTTTAGTATCCCTAATCATGATGATTTATACCATGAAAATTGCCTTCTTGAAGTTACGCACACAAAGTGTTTGTGAAAATGCCTAAGTGAGTAGTCTAGTAAAATTTTAGTGATGTGTTGAGCTAGAGAAATGTCCTAGGGAGTATAAATGGTTGATGAATGATCTTTTAAAAGGTATAGTGAGTCATGTATTATGTAATTGATGATATTGTTGGGATAATAGCTAATATGGGGTTAAGGCCCTAAACAAGAAAATGAACTTGTTTTTGGTGTTGAACCCAAATATGGTTAGAAATGGTGTAAGCTTTCTAATGTAATATATATTATTAAGTGGATTTTGATGACCGTAAATATAATGAATGATGTATTGTATCAAGGCATTTGGCCTATTAACATGATGAGTAGTTAAATGGTCTTGTAAAGGCTAAATATATATCTAGGTAAAAGGTCTAGTGAACATAAATGGGTCATGATATTGTCTAAATGAATGTGAATACTTGTAGATGGTTGGTTAAGGCCTTGTTAGCCATGATTTAGTTTTAAAAATCATGAATGCATGGAAATGGTTGATAAGAACCTTGTTAAGCATGTAATGCATTGGCTTATGGTTTAAATAGGGCAATGGCCCTTTTGAATGAATGTTTGTTATTTGGTATTGTATTGGTGTAGATAACCACGTAATTTGTTATCTTAAACCATGATTTTGATGGTTAAGAAGAGGGGTTCATTTCCCTAAACTTGAACTTTAATTATAAACAGTTTGTGTGGGTCTTAAGGCCCATAAATTTAATTGCATGATGAATTGAATGAAGGCACTAGCCTATTGAGATTACTGAGAAATGAAGGCTTCCATAAGGACCATGTGGTCATGTATTTTCTTTAAATTGCTAAATAAGCTAAAGCTTTTGAATGTGTGGTGTTTCCCTAATATGTGAAAAGAATGATATGGATGCTAATACAAGAGATAATGGATTAAGAGTTCAAATGTCGACTAATTGTGGCAATGTGATGGCTTATGGCTAGAGTCCCTCGCCATATGAAATGACTTGTGATCAAAGTCCCTCGTGTAATGTCTTGTGATCAAAGTCCCTCATCTAATAGCTTGTGGTTGTATTCTCTTTCTTAAACAAATCTCTTGAGGTTAAAATATCTCGCCTAATGAGTATGTATGCAATTAGAGTTTCATGCCCACTTTAATATGTAAGCATGCTATTAGTGTTCCATGCCGAATTGAATGTGTGTTTATATGATTAGAGTTTCATACCTAAGTGAATGTGTGAACATATAATTAGAGTCCAACGCCTAGTTGAATATGTGATCATATAATTAGAGTTCCATACCTAAGTGAATGCGAGAGCATGTGTTTAGAGTCGTATGCCCATTTTAATTTGTGATTATGTGATTAGAGTTCAACGCCTAAGTGATTGTGGTATATGGTTTGAGCCATTATTTTAGTTAATAACTATGTGGTTGTAGTCGCTTTTCTTGATAAAGTGTAACTATAGATGAAGTACTTTGCCTAATAATATGTGAATATTGTTAAAGTATTTATGCCTAAAGCGTGGAATGTTAGAGTGTTCTACATTGTGTCATATGATTGAAGTATTTGAGAATGTTATTAAGTCTTGATAACTTGATTAGCTTGTGAAATGTCTATGTGTAAGGATAATTGTGTGAATATGATTGAATATTATATATATTGACTTTGTTTGAGTGGTGATGTTATTTTATCCTTATCCTTCAGTTATATGCTAGCGCTCTAACCACTAACCATCTTAGGAAGCTACGTCCCCATGCGACGTAGGCGCCAAAGCATCATCATCTTCTTCTTTTACACAGTGAATAGGTATTCGGGCGGATTTGTACATTGTCCTTGAAGTGTTAAGCTTCCATACTTCGGAAGACCTATTTCTCATAGTGACATTACTTTATGTCATAGACTTGTATAGGTTTGATACTTGGCTATTATCAGGGGCATGTCCTAACGTATAGTTAACTTTGGTTTGTCGGAGGTTTTGTGGATTATTATGGACTTGGGCATAATAGCTACGCTATTGTTATTGATTGAATGGTAGACGTTGCCTAGCATTGACTATTACTCTTTTATTTATGCTATTCTTAATATATGGTTTGGGCCCACCTGACCCTTATGAATGATTATCGATGATTAGGTTGAGTTATTAGGGAGAACTTCGATTCATGTAAGCTTGAGGTGCCCTACGACATGGCTTAAAGTTTGAGTATGTCATAGACAGAATCATTCAGTCATTAGAGGATGTGCTTTGGGCTTATGTGATCGATTATGGTGGTAATTGGGTTGAGCATCTATCTTTGTTGGAGTTTTCTTACAACAAATAGTTATAATTCTAAAATTGGTATGGCCCCTTTTGAGGTGTTGTATGGTAGGAAGTGTAGATCTCTAATTAGTTGGTTTGATCTTGGTGGGGTGGACATGTTTGGTCCCAATTTAGTTTACTAGGCTATGGAGAAGGTGAAGGTGATTCAGGATAGGCTTAACATTTCCTAAAGTTGTCAAAAGTCCTATGCGGATGTTAGGCATAGAGACTTGGAGTTTGAGGTTGGGGATAGGTTTTTCTCAAGGTATCTCCCATGAATGGAGTAGTGCGGTTTGGAAAAAAGGGGAAGCTCAGCCGCTGGTATTTTGGTCCTTATGATATTTTACTAAAAGTTAGTAGTATTGCTTATGATTTAGAGTTACCTTCTATCTTGAGTTTGGTTCATCTAGTATTTTATGTCTCCATGTTGAAGAAGTGTCTTGGTGATCCTTCTACGAACGTACCTTTAGAGGAGTTGGGTATCTTAGACTCTCTATCTTATGAAGATGTGCCGATTGAGATCTTGGATAGGCAAGTTCATTGATTATTGATCAAAGATGTTGTTTCAATTAAGGTTCTTTGGTGGAACCATAAGGTGGTAGAAGATACATCAAATGCGAAGGAGGACATAAAGTCCAAGTATCCATATCTATTTTCTGCTCTTAGGATTCGTGCAAAAGGTATGTGTTTTCAACACATCTTTATTTTAAGAGTTGTTAAAGGAAAGAGTTATATTTTTCCCTCTTTGGTTTCAACCTTTGTTAAGGAATGGGAATATGTTGGATAATATAAATGACTCTAGCGTATGTGGTTACCCCTACCTTATTTATAATTTAGGGATGAATGTTCCTAGTGGGGGAGAGTGAAACACCTTAGTTTCTGGACCCTGAGGTCATATTAGCGGTCACTCGCTAACCCCGTCTACTAGCGGATGTATACCCACACTATACAGAAACCTACCGCTCTACTCCTCCTTTATAATGATTGATTTGACGATAATATTAGACTTAAGTGGTGATCTTCCATTCTTTCCGAAGGCTCCATTTTATGTTATGGATAATTCTAGACATTTTGGTTTTATTTTTGATATTTGTTTGGGCTATGGTCGGGGGCATATCCTAATTGAATTCCATTACTCTTTTAGTTAGAGGCTTTGTGGTACTTCTATAGGTTGGTATGGGCGGGATCGGTATAAATATTAACCTTGGCATTGGAATAAGTCGGTGGGTTGTCATCATTGTATGCTATTAATGATTGTTCCATCTTATTTCATTTTAGGATTTATAATATTATGTTTTTAAACACCTTTGGTTATGGCCTGGTTTATGTCCTTATTTGGTATGGTTTTGTAAGGTTGGATTATGGTTATGGGATAGTTGGACTCGATTGTGTTGGTCATGGTTGTGATCTATTCCCAGGGTTTTTGTTGATTTGTTACAATATTATGTTTCAGGCTCTGAATTCATCCAACTCAGGGTAGGCGACTGGAGGTTGGATTGGGTAATGGGGGTGGTCTCAAGTCGTGTTCGGACTTCGAATGCCCATTACGAAAAGGCCCCAGGGTGGGTCATGTCAGGAAAAATATGGGTTGATTATCATTTTGACACTTAAACTTACTTGAGTTACTTTTTTATCTTATTAATACTATTTAATTGGATCTGCTTTATCTTTATAATTATTATTATGCTCTTGAGGTTAGGCTAAGGGGGTGGTCTTGGGTCTATGATGGGCTTGAGATACCCATCACGGCTAGGCCCTATTTTAGATCGTGACAAGCTTTGTATCAGAGCACAGTTTAAGGTTGATGGGTGTCCATAAAGACATGTCTAGTAGAGTCCTTTTATGGGTGTGTAGCGCACCACACTTCTAAGTAAGATGCTACAAGGAATTTAGGAATGTTTTCCTTTCTTGTGTTTTATTTTAGGATATAGAGTCTAGCGTTATGGAGCTTCTCTAACTCCAGTTTTCCTCACATTTCAGATCATGCCTCCTCGAAGATCTGATGTTAGTAGAAACTCTGCGGGGAACTCTGTTCTACCTATATAGAATGTGGACAGGACTCTCCTTGCTAATTGAGTACATATCTGGTATTGGGTCCCTGCTCCTAATTGTATCGCTTTATATGGAGTTACACTAGTCCGTACTAGTCCTCCTTAGGCTTCCCGTGCGTGTAACACTTATGCTTAGTTGCCTCAGGGAGATATCAAAAATGTAGAGTTCGTGTGTCTATGCATATGCTTACTTAGTTGGTAGCATTATAGTCTCATCATCTTGACTGTGTTAGTGGTATTGCTCACTCATCTGAGGTCACTCAGGTTGACCAATTTATTCAGTTGAATCCCTCAATCTTTACAGGATCTAAGATTGAGGAGGATCCTCAGGGGTTCATTGATGAGATGGAGAAAATCTTTAGAGTGATGCATGCTACTGGTGTATAGGATGTGGAGTTTGCCGTTTATCATTTAAAAGATGCATCTTATCAGTCTAAGCCAACAATCTTATGCCAAAAACTCCTGACAAATGGGGATTCTCGAATACAGAAAAGGATCCAATAAATTGTGGTATGGAAATGGGAAGCTATGAGGGCTAATGATGCTTAACAGGCAGTGTGGAATGAGTTTTTAGGTGATATTTTTGATCACTTGTTTCCTCAAGAGTTGAGGGAAGCTAAGGTTAAGGAGTTTGTAAGCTTGAAGCAAAGTAAAATGAGTGTGATAAAGTATGCTCTGAATTTTCAATCGTTAGCTCGTTATGCTCAAGAGTTGATTTCTAATATGAGGTCTCAAATGAGAAAGTTTTCTTAAGGTTTATCCCGTGATTTCATGTTGGAGTGTAAGGATGCGTATTGAACAATGACTGGACATCTCCAGGTTGGTATCTATATGCAACAGGTAGAGGATGAAGAAAAAATTTGACAGAATATGAGAGAGGTAGAACAAGAAGTTTAGGTATTCATAGCAGGGTGTAGGTTAGTAGAACAGTGAGAGAGATGGTGGACAGTAGACTATAACACCATAGAATTTGGTCCTATGAAAATTCCTTGATTTTGAGTTTGTTGCCCAACCTACGACTTACCTTACAATTTGTAATGTCACCTTACGGGTCCTAAAATCCCAATCATGACCCTACATGTTATAATGATATCTCACGGGTATGTCACCAGGACCCTATATGTTATAATGATATCTCACGAGTCACAGTGTGTGACTCATAGGTCAGCAATGAGGGGTCCTTAAGCTACTACTTAGGCTACTAGTCACTGAGATGATTCATAGCAAAACATCACAAGTCGTAAGGTAACCCGGGATGACCGGGCGACCTTTTTTGCACTTTTAAATGGTGGCATTCTTGTCATTTTCCTCCTGACCCACGTAAACCCCATGTCCATAAATCACCCAAAAGGGTTATTTCAAACACTTTAAGCAACAAATATATGCTATTTTCTCTAAAAAATACCTAAGTAATGAACTCCTAGGGTTTCAAAGAAATTGGTAATTAGAGCTTCCAAGGGTTGTTTGTCTCCATAATTCTTGATATCTTAGGCATGCTACTCTTCCCTAAAGTTTATTTTGTTAAAAGGATGTTTTTAAAATTATTGTTCATGTGATTAAATCGTGGTTTATGAATTTGGGTTGAAGGCTTTGAGGCTTCATGAATGAATTGATTTCCCTATGGATTTTATGAATAATTCATGGTTTGAATTGATGGTTCTAAACTATTTTGGGTGCATAGTATGGCTAACTGGAATGGGGGTCATGAATTCCCTAAATTGTAGGCATTGAATATTGTAATTGGTAGGACCTCAACCCAATCTTCTAAACTTGGTTTTTAAAATGAGTATATGCACATTAAACTTCTCTTGAATTATGATAATTGCATAAAAAGGCTAATGAAACATAAATGGTTTAAAAGTCATTTTGGTCGATGGATTGATTTTTAAATGGAACATTGGAGTCCATATGGATAAACGGGTATGATTTCCAATTTGCTAAATATTTTAAATTTCTATTGGCTGATGAGTTAGAGTCCCAGTTGGCTAAATGTGTCAGAGTCCTATACGTTTGTGGGCTTAAGTCCAATTAGCTATTTGATTTGGCATGATGACATTCGTTTGAAAGATATAGTTGGTATTATGATACCACTTGATATTGACACAATTAATGACTCTTTGATTAACTAAATGGGTTATGTGTTAAATATTTTAACTGGGCTTCAAGGGGGTTGTTTAGTTCACCGTGAAAGTGGAGCTCTTGAGATAACTAATACTAGAAACTGTATTTACTGGCACAGGGGTCTAAACGCCTAAGTGTTTGAGTCACCTTTGATTTATGATCAGGTACTCATATTACCGTTGATATATGAATGGAAGGTTCAAGTCCCCTGTGCATATATGTTACAATTATTCTCTAGTTCGTGCGACTATACATACTAGACCCGACCAAGAGGTGATACTTTGGGCCTATATATCTCCTGGGTACTAATTATGATGGTTAAGCTACACAACCTATGCTAATGTTTTACTTTCATGCTAAGCCATGTTCCATATCCCGACATGATATATTTATATATGTAGATGCATATGATTGTGTGCTTTGGTTTTGAATGAGTTTGAGCTATTGATCGTTGAATTAATTTATCCCTTCCTTGAGTTACATGTTCCCCCGCTAACTATCTCAAGATGTTGTATCCCCATGTGATGCAGGATACTTTTAGAGAGGAGCTTTCATTCTCTAGAAGGGCTATTATTTTGATGTCTCATTTTATTTATGTCTTAAAATACTTTTAGACGTCTCTTTGGCTATCGTTGGCAGCATGTCTCGACTTAAATTTATTTTGGTCAGTTTAGAGGCTTTGTGGACTAATCTGGATTGGGATGTTGTTGAAATTTTTTAAATTCCTTTCTGAGTTGACTATTTTGTTATATGTTTGGAATTCACCAGCTGTTAGTTATGTTTTGTTTTGTTAGACTAGGAAAAAGGGGTTATCTCCAATCCTCAATGGACTTGAGATACCCATAATAGCCAGGCCTAGTTTAGGCCATGAAAAAGTTAGTATCAGAGTCCTAGATTCATAGTAAATTAGGTGTTCACAAAGCTGTGTTGAGTAGAGTCTCTTTTATGGGTGTATAGTACGCCATACTTATAAGGGAGAGGATATGATATATTTTGGAATATTTCCCTTTTCTGTGTTCTATTTTTTGGATATCGAGTCTAAGGTCTTGAATATCCTCTAATTCAGTTTGTTCGCATTTTAGATTATGGCTCCCCAATGATCTAATGCTTATGTAAACTCCTCTTTCCCACCAGAGGACAACATGGACAGAGATCATCTTGCTTATAGGGTACAAATCTGTTCTAGTGTCCCTATTTCTGATTGCCTCCGTAGAGTTCCACCGGTCCTTACTAGATCTCTTTGGGTTCCTTGGACTGATGGATTTTCTACCCCAATGCCTTAGGGGGATATGTCTAATGCTAAGTTTTGCTAGTTGATTTATTTGCTTACTTAGTTTGTAACCTTTTGGTCGGGCCAGTCTAAGTGTGTTGCTCCCGTCTCTCCTTCTTCTAAGGCCACAAGGGTTTGGTTAGTTCATGAGGTTGAGTCCTTCGACTTTCACTAGTTTTGTGATTGAGGAGGATTATCAAGGTTTCATAGATGAGATAGAAAGAATTTTTGAGTAATGCATGATTTTGACTCTGAGGGTGTGGAGTTTGCTGCATATCAGTTAAAGGATATGGCATATTAGTCGTTTGAGCAGTGGTAATAGTTGAGAGAAGATAATGTTGAGCAAGCTATATGGGATGACTTCTCAAGTGCTTTTCTTGATCGCTTTATTCCTCAAGATCTAAGGGAGGTGAAGGCTGAGGAGTTTGTAAATATGAAGCAAGACAGAATGATTGTGAAGAAGTATGCCTTAAAATTCCATTAGTTGTCTTTCTTGCTCTAGAGTTGGTGTCTTCTATCAGGGCTAAGATGGGGAAATTTTCTTTGGGCTTATCTCAAAACTTGGTGTTAGAGTGCAAGGCTGCCTTGCTGAATAATGACATTGATATCTCTAGGCTTATGGTGTATATATAGTAGGTTGAGGACCAAAAAAAGAAACAAGATGAAATAGGGGATAGGCAAAGTAAGAAATTCTAAAATTCTGAGTAGATGAAGGCCAACAAAATAGTGGTAGAGATGGAAGGAATTAGTCTAAGAATAAATGGGTAAAGTTTGTTATTATTATATGGAAAGTACTTTATATGCTAAACTATCTAGTGATTATCATGTTCAGAGAAGCAATGGGTTTAAGGCACAAGGTGCCTAATCTCAGTCGAGTAGGGCCCAGTCCGCTCCATCATATCCTTATTGTAGATTATGTGGATAGCTGCACCATAGTTTTTATGATGAGGGGTGGAATAAGTACTTCAGATGTGGCCAACTTGACCATATTTAAAAGAACTATCACGCAGGCGATGCCGTTACTAGAGCTAATAAGATTTCAATTGCAATATCTCCAGCTACGCATTGAAAGGTGCTACTTCTTGTACTTGGTCAGAATCGTCTGTATGCTCTTGCCACCCATCTAAAATCTTAGGCTTCTTCTAATTCTATTGCTGATATGTTATAACTCTTCTCTCATGATGTGTGTTTACTTGATCTGGCGTCTACTCTTTCTTATGTAACTCCTTATATGCTATTTATTTTGGTTTTAGTCCCAAATGTATTTCTGATCCCTTTTCTATGTCTACCCAAATAGGTGACTCTATTATTGCTAGAAGGTTTTATAGAGGTTTTCGATATCTATATATGGTAGGGAGAAGTTAATGGATCTGATAGAGGTTGATATGTTATATTTCGATGTGATATTAAGGATGGATTGGCTCCATTTATGTTATGTGTCTCTTGATTGTAGAACCCAAAAGGTCATTTTCAAATTCCAGAATGAACTAATGATTGAGTGGTAGGGAGTTCCCTAGTGCCTAAGGAAAGGTTTATTTCTTCTCTTAGATCTCAAAAATTAATTTCCAAGTTGTGTTTATATCATCTAGTTTCGGTTAAGGATTCTAATTCTAAGCGCCCTTCTTCGAAATCTGTCCCTGTTGTTAATGAGTTACCTGAAGTGTTTCATGATGATCTTCCTAGTATTTCTCTTGATAGAAAAATAGACTTTGGGAATAATCTTCTTCCAGAGATCTATTCGATCTTTATCCCTCCTTATAGAATGGGTCAAAATGAGTTGAAAAATCTAAAGGAGTAGTTGGAATATCTTTTTGATAAGGGTTTTATTTGCCCTAGTGTCTCTCTGTGGGATGCTCTTATTCCTTTTGTGCAGAAGAAGAATGGTTCCCTTTGAATATGTATAGACTATCGATAGTTGAATAAGGTATGGTTTTTACCCTTGGGATATTTTTGAGTATGTTTTGATAGTTCATGCCCTCCGATAAGATATGGAGTGGGTTATATGCATTTTCAGCAAGTGATTTATTCTTCTGTATGATTTCTATTTTGTGATTGTATTAATTCCCTCTAGCTGAGATAGCATTTTTTGTGTGTGTTATCAGTCAATGATTATCCCTGTGGTAATTTTATTTTTCATATTTGTCTTGACTGTGGCTTGATATGATTTATCTTGGGTAAGTCAAATTTGGATACTACAGTCGATATGAGATAGTTAACACTGATATAGCCTCATTGGCTCAGTTTTGGATTTGACTCCTTGGAATGGCGATTTTGGAAGTATGATATATTTAGAGCATTAATGCCTACCTATTTTTAGTTTTGGCTATGATATTTAAGACCGAGCGATTCATCCTTTGTATTAAGATTTTCGCCTGGTGTTGTAGAGATTGCATTAAGCTTTTGCTTTAGATTTGTCTTTGTTTAGGTTTCATTTATAGGTTGGTTGATCCTACTCCGTGGTTTCCTATTCGGTATTCTTGATGTCAGTTAGATTATAGTTGATAATGTTCAGATGACAGCCCATGGGCCCTGTATTAGTTACTTTAGTCTTGACTCACAGTTTTCAGTTTTCTTTGGGAATTTTGGATAATTTACCAAATGCATGTAATGTGCTCCTGTTAGATTTAGTATGACCTCATTCCCAGTGGATGAGACATCCAGGAGTGGAATATTCATTTAATAGTAGTTTTACCGTGGACATCGAGATTTTTGTTTGATTGTTATCCGGACTAGTTGCAGTATCAACATGGATTGCATTCCTTGATTATCTCTATTGTTGTACTCAGACAACGCCTTATGGGCTTATTCGTATGTTTGTCATATGGACTTTCAGCAGGTCAACTTCATTTTATTGAGTTCACTATGATAAGACTGTATGGGTGAGACTCAAGTGAATTTCCTCCTGGCTTAGAGTGAATAGTAGGTGCAAAAAGGTAAATAGAGTGTATATTTGGATTCAGATGAGACTTTGTTGACTTATGTGGATACAGAGATGGTATTAGCGTGATATGGTTCTAATGTATGTGCATCAGCCTCCTTGGTTCCGCTTAAGGCTAGTTAGTGGTTAAGTTGAGTTTGGGCTAGTTAGAAGAAAAATGAAGGTATAGGTTGAAAAAGATATATTTATGGCAAAATCCCTTAGAAGCATTTTTCTCTCCACTGTGATTATCTAGGAATTCAAGATCGGAGCATGTGGGCCCAGTAGTTCATCCCTTCTAGCTTTTGAAATTCTTTCTATTTGTTGACTTTTTAGGATGAAAGTCTTTTTATTAGTGGATATTGTAATGACCCATCAAGACATTTTCCATATTTACGCTTATTTTCACCCTTTGGGCTTCTCCATAGTTACCCCAAGTCATTTATGACTCCATGGGACCATTATCAGACTGTTTATTTGGTTTCTAAGACTAATTCTCCATTTAGAAGTCTTTGCTGGTTCCAAATGGCCATCAGACAAAAACTTTAGTAAGATAGTCTCAGATTTAAAATTTGACTTCGCCAACATATTTGGAATATCAAATTTTGTGTGGTTACATATCTCGTATGCAAAAATTAGATTTTGGATGCATCTCGAGGCCTTAGCCAAAACATGGAATCAAATTCCAAGTTTCAGACATTATCAAGTGTAGCTAGATACTGCAAATGCAGTGGACTAGGGTGCGATCGCGGCACGTGAAGATCCGAGATCGCCCTTCCTGAGGACCTGGAAAGGGTCCTTTAAATAGCCATTTAGGCTTAGAATTAGCCATTTTCTCCATTGTCTTGAGTCCCAAAACCCTAAGGTATGAATCCTCTAATTTTAGTGCTGATTTTTGATTGCTTAACCCAAAACCCCAATTGCCTTGAGGCTTGATTTTAGACCCAAATATGATTAATTTGCACAATTTTCTTGAGGGATATAAATCCCTAATGGTATTTGAAGACTGGATATACCAAAGATTACTTTTCGAACCCAGTATGGCCATTATGAGTTTCTAGTGATGTCATTTGAATTGACTAATGCTCCAGTTGTATTTATGGACTTGATGAATTGGGTATTCAGAAAGTTCTTGTATTTGCTAGTCATTGTGTTTATTGACTACATCTTGGAATATTCTAAGAGTGAGGAGGATCATGCCAATCACCTCTGTATAGTGTTACAGACTCTTAAGGATTAACGATTATATGCTAAGTTCATGAAGTGTAAGTTCTGGTTGTTTAGTATGACCTTCCTTGGTTATGTTATTTCTAGTGAGTGATGGTGGATCCAATGAAAGTTCAGATGGTCAAGAAGTGGCCTAGGCCCATGACTTTCACCCATATTCGGAGCTTTTTGGGTTTAGCTAGGTATTATAGGATTATTTCTCTTTGATTACCGCTCCATTACTAGGTTGTCTTAGAAAAAGGTGAAGATTCTATGGTCCGATACTTGTGAGAGTAGCTTTGAGAAGTTGAAGGATAAGTTGACTTCATCTCCGATTTTGACCCTACCTAAAGGTACAGATGGTTTTGTTTTTTATTGTGATTCGTCCCGTATGGGACATGGATTGTGTGTTGTGCAGTGTGGTAAGGTCTTGGCATATGCATTTAGGCAGCTTAAGGTGCCAAAGAATAATTATCCAACATATGATTTAAAGTTGTCGGCTGTGGTTTTTGCTTTAAAGATTTGGCGCCATTACTTGTATGGAGTTCATGTTGACATATATTCCGACCATAAGATCTTGCAGTAGGTGTTCACCTAGAAGGAGTTGAATCTTAGGCAAAGGATATGGCTTGAATTGCTCAAGAATTATATCATGAATCATTATTATCAACAGGTAAAGCTAATATGGTTGCTGATACTCTTAGTAGGTTGTATATGGGAAGCATATCTCATGTGGGGGAGAAGAAGAGAGGATTGGTTAAAGATATTCATTATTTTTCTAATCTTGGAGTTAGTCTTTTGGATTCCAAGAATGGTGGTGTGATTGTGGAAGAGGTGGTGAAGACATCTCTTGGTGCTGAGGTGAAAGAGAAGCAGGCTCAACATCCTATCTTGATGCAGATTAAGCATAATATGGGTTAGCAGAAAGTTATGGCTTTTGAGACTAGTGGAGATAGTATCTTGAGGTACCAAGTTAGATTATGTGTTTTCGATTTTGATGCGCAACCAGAGTGAATCTTTGCTGAGGTGCATGAGTCGAGGTACACTATCCATCTTGGTTAGATAAAGATGTACCATGATTTGAAGGAGATCTGTTGGTGGAATAACATGAAAAGGGATGTGGCCAATTTTGTGGCCAAGTGTATAGTTTGTCAGAAAGTAAAGGTAGAGCACTTGACTCCTGGTGGTTTATCTCAAGAGATTGAGTTTCCCGTATGGAAGTGGAAAGTAATTAACATAGATATTGTTACTAGGTATAATTAAGACTTGCTTAATGTGTAAAATTTTATCTAGATACCTTAGTCTATTCTGAGTATTGTTATACTTATAAAAGATTTTAGGGATTAGAAGTGGGCCCCTTCAGCTCGCCTTAGGCCAAGACTTGGGCTAATTTGTATAGATCTTTATACGCTCATTATATATTATGAAATAATTATTATGATGATTTATAAGGCTAAGTACTTAATAGTCATAATTGTTTGATATTGGGAGTTGATGCTAATTATGGTAAACCCTAATAGTTATGATATTGATGATATATGTACCATTTTGAGTTCGGCTATTTATTATGATAGTGATGTTATATGTATCGGTCCGAGTCCAGTAATTGATTGTGATGTTGATGATATGTGTATTGATTTGAGTCTGGCAATTGATTATGAAGGTGATGATATATCTAACATTTGAGTCTGGCTATTATTTTTGATATTGAGGATATAAACACCGATTTGAGTCCGATAAGGCTAGTTGTTATTAGTGTGACATAACAAGGAGGGTTCCCAATGATAGCATGAAGGTTGGCAAATTATGGTTGTTTGAGTATATGAGTTATTTTTTCTTGATTGTACCCTCCAGGCTTATGGGGGCTTGCATTGTGTCATTTACTCTTTTGTATTATTGGCTTAAGGGGCCCAATCTTGTAGTTATAATCACATGATTTTTATGTTTTTTTTTTAGTTTTTGCATGTAATTGTCCATAGCAAAGTCAGAGTTACTGCCAAGTTTGCCTTTATTTTGACCTTGTTATGTTATCTTGCATATTATGGTATTTATATCAGCATTTAGCTTAGTGGACGATGATGCCTACTAATTACCCATGGTTTGGGTACTCATACTACACTTCTATACCCTTTTGGTGTAGAACTGAGAACTATTTGCTATTATTGATTTGATGATAGTTTCGTAGTGGATTTCAGAAATAGGGTGAGCTCTTAGAGCCAGAGTTTCCCTTTTTAATTTTATTTATATCTGTCTAGTATTTTGTTTCGAGACAAATTGTATTGACTATTTTAGGACTTATGATGTGTTATAGTACCTCTTTTACTTGCTCTACTAGGTCGTGTGTTGTTTTTCTATGTTATGGCTATCTTTCAGACTATTTCTATTGCCTTGCTTATTTATAAATTGCATTTTCTATTTATCCCTTTTGGGGCATTTTCCACCAAGCTAGCCCATTAAAAATAGCTCCAGGTTACGGTACGTCCTACCTACTAGCGGGATAGAGCAGGTACCATCATGACTAGTAAATCAGATCATAACATTTACTCTCCTGCTTCAACACTGCACCCATACCAAGACTAGAAGTAACATAAAATATGATAAACCCATACACCTTTGGGTAAGGTCAAAATAGGAGCTGAAGTCAACAACTCTTTGAGCTTTTGGAAGCACTTCTCATACATATTTGACCACTGAAATACCATAGTTTTCTTAGTCAACCATGTCAAAGGGGCTGCAAAAGATGAGAAACCTTCCATAAAATTCTAATAATAACCCGCCAAACCATTGAAACTCCAACTCTAAATAGGAGAAGTAGGTCTATCCCAATTACAAATTGTCGCTATCTTGGATGGATCAACCATAATACGATCCTTGGTCACCACATGTCCCAAGAAATAGATAGAATCCAACCAAAACTCACACTTGGAAAACTTGGCATACAATCTCTTATTACCCAATCTATGAATTTGAATCCTTAAATGTTTCACATGGTCGGTCTTATTCTTATAATAAATCAAGATGCTATCTATAAATACAATCACAAAAGAGTCAAGATAGGTCAAAATATCTAGTTCATGAATACCATGAATGCTGCAGGAGTATTGGTCAACCCAAAAGATAGGACCAAGAGTTCATATTGACCATATAGTGTCTAAAAAGCCATCTTCAAAACATCAAAAGCTCTAATCTTCAATTGGTGATACCTAAATCTCAAATCAATCTTGGAAAACACTAAAGCACCCTGAAGCCGATAAAAAAGATAACGATGCAAAGAATAGGATATTTGTTCTAAACCGTCATTTTATTCAACTTCCTATAATCAATACACATACTCATCGGGCCATTCTTTTTCTTCACTAACAAGATAGGAGCACACCAAGGAGAAATAATGGTCCTAATAGACCCTTTACTCAAGAAATCCTACAATTTCTCTGTTAATTAATACAACTCAATCGAGTCCATCCTATAAGGATGAATGAAAATGGACTTAGTGAATGGATCCACATTAGTAGAAAAATCAATATCACAATCTAGAGGCATACAAGGAAAATCCATTGGAAAAACATCCATGAACTTGTGAACAACCTCAACGGAATGCATAGAAGGAGGTGAGAAAACACAAGTATCACATATATAAGAAAAATAAGACAAACACCCCCTCTCTACGATACAACGAGAATGTAGAAAAATGATAATATCCTCTAGGCCCAAATTAAGCATATCCTTCCAAGCTAATCTTTGTATGTCTTGGTATAATAGTAAAAAATTACACTTTAAGGATCTAACTAATCCATACCAAAAATGTTATCATAATTAATCATATCTAGGATACTCAAGTCTACCCAAGTATCACAACCCACAAAGGTAACCACACAAAATTGATACACTCGATCCACCATAAAATAATCTCCTATAAGGGTAGATACATGAAGAGGCATAACTAGGAGCTCACATGCAATATAAAAACTATAAGAAAAATATGTAGACATATAGGAGAATAATGATCCAGGGTCAAATGACACCAAAATAGATCTGTAACAAATTGGATGATATGTATAATAACTATATTAGAATCCGCTACCTTGTGTCTCCCAAGTATAGCATAACACTTACCATGTCTACTCCCAGAATGAGTAGCCCCAAGTTCATCTCTATGACTTCTCCTACCTTTTTCTCTAGCTTCGCTCTCAAGAATGAGTAGCCCCATGACCATTTCACAGGATCCTCCACCCCTACCTCTAGAATCATTAGCACCACCCTTAACATGATACTATCAACCTCTCATTGTAGTTATTAGAGTAGGGAAAACCTGAAGAAAAGAACCAAATGATTGGTTCTATGTAAACATTGAAGTAAATTCTTGTCCTCATCACTTACAAAACATCTTCTATGTCTCGATTTAATTTGAGAAGGTGTGAATAAACTAGAACGACCATCGTGGACTAAAATATTAATCATGGAACCTCTACTAGCATTACTTGATTTTTGGCTACATAAAGTCAAAAAAACTAAGGGCCTACCACCTAATCCCTGTAATGCAAACTAAATTGGCCTACCATCATATCAATGGGAATCGCTATTATAAGATTCTCTACCTTGAAAGGTGTGTCCACTAAACTCACTCTTATAATGCACCTTCTTGGTGCCTCCCTGAGTAACCTAAATAATAGGCATGGTTATGTTGGCATTCTCTATAATACTTTAGAAAGAAGCCACTAAAACTACCATCTTAGTTGTAACCAACTTATATATACCATCTAATCCCTTCAAAAACTTTTGAATCCAATTAGGATTGGTAGAGATGCTAGCAACTAAATATCTAGATAAGGTTTGAAAATATACCTCATATTTGACAATTGACATGGATCCTTGCTCAAAGTGATCTGACCTATACCTCATCTAGTGGCTCATTCTATATGGTATAATCCCCTTAAAAAACCCTCAAACAACTGATTCTAAGTTAAAGCAAGTGAACCCAAAGGCTTGCGGGGGGAAAATAACCTCCACTAATCCCTATCTATATCCATAAACTAATATTTAGTATAAGTAACTCCATAAGACTCAAGGGATCTAAGATTATGTAACTTCTACCAGCAATCAATTGAAAACTCATAGGCATCCTTGCAAATAGCTCCATAAAACTTGGTTGGACCTAAGTGTATAAGCCTCTCAAGTCTCTTCTGATCATTAAAAGACAAATATACCCAAAGCAACTGGATAGATAGTAAGTCTGATAGGAAAAAAGTCCACCTATAGGGGTACTATAGATGATGGTTGTACTCCAAAAGTAGGAATACCATTAGTAGGGATATCATAAGTAGATATCAACACTAATGGTGGAATATCACTTAAAATTTAAGTAATACCAGGTACACTCTAGGGAACTTTATCCTAACAACTCAAAAGATAAACCAAAATACCTTGAAGCATTACAATAGACTAAATTTTGTGGATCATGAGTTGGTCCTATACACCTTGTCTAATAATCATCCCTGAAATACACAATCTCAGACTTGGGAGAGGCCTTCCTAGCTTGTCCTGTAGATGGGGTAGCTTCTCGTGTATGTCCTCGACCTCAAGGACGACCAAGACCCCTACCTTATCCTCAAATCGAGTATCCCATATCAGGTTCCAAATCAGTAACTTTAGCCTCTCTAGACCTAGTTCTGACTAACTGAATAAAAAATAATGAAATACAAGTTTAGAATGTTGGACATGAATAACCTACATGACACGGAATAAAATTATAGATGTTTTTCCTAAAGATATCAAATAGCCTCTCAAAGATAGATACATACGTCTGCATTTTGATCTACGATACTCTGTTAGATATTTTGATCTTACACTTTTGAGACTGGTGAACATGGAGATCTAACACCAATTTTCCACAACCTAAAAGAGAGTTCATGATGACACTTGTCATTGCCTAACCATAATAAGTAAGCCTATCCCCTAAAATAAAAAGAAAAATTTCAACAAATAAGAAATAAGGAAAGATGTTCTTCTAGAACTATGTATGAACAACACAAATCATAAATAAAGCAGAATCCTGAAGAAGTAATATATAACCCCAAAATCTAAAGTCACAAATGTAAGAGCATCTAATATATAATATAATTTAAAAATACATAGTTTGTCTCTAGAAATGAAATAAAGGCACAAATAATGATATGATGAGGTCCTAGAAAAGAAACTCTAAACCCTAAAGTGTTATGGTACCTTATAGAGTCACCAACTTAGTATCACAAACTTAGCCTCCACGTGTCTTAATCTATCAAGGATCTGCACAGAAAGAGCATAGAAGTAGTGAGTATAGTTTACTTGTCCTCAGTAGGTTCCATAGGCCAACAAAAAAAAGAAGAAAATAATATAAGTAAAGAAAATTATGAGCAGATCACCTAGAAATAAAAAAGTTCTCAAACGGTAGATCACACTATCTTCACTAACAATTCTAATACAAATAATAAAATGAAATAATAACAAATACACAAGAAAAGTATATGGGAGCTAAACATAAGTCAAGAAAAACTAAGATAATCATGAAGAATACATATGCAATGGAAAGATGATGAGATGAATAGTGAATGTCATCAAATGGCTTTCTATGTACACCTACTGAGCTCATAGCTTTGAAGATATGTCCTATGGAGGATTCAAACCCCATATATTATACCTAGTATCTCAAATATTAACCTGCACTCCCCATCTTATGTTCATGGAGAGGTTTTGATCTGAGGTGGATTTATGTACCTTAGTGTTGCTATCCGGGCTTAATTAATCTTGTTTTGAGGATTTCTCTTATTCTTAATGAGTAATTATTTGTATAAAGATTCATATAAGTGTTATGTCATGTAAATGTGATGTACATAATGTGTTCATAGTAAAATTATTATCAAAACCTCAAGTTAAGAATTACGGGACAAAAGGTAATACTCTTAGCTTGAGTTATAACCCTTACTAAATTTTGATCTTGAATGTTAGTGGTTGTGTGCTCTAATGTGTGGTGTTTAATATTCTAGGAAGCTTGACAGTTAATTATGATGATAATGGGATGGTAAAAAAGATGGAAAATAAGTGTAAACAACATGATAATGCATAAAATTAAATATAAAATCACGGGACAAGGTTTGAGCAAAGTGGCTTTTTTGGAGTGCTTCAACTGCCACATGCCTACATGCCGTGATATGGATGTGTAATTCCCTTGGAAATATCCTTGATGTAAAATTCCAGTATGTTGGAGATATTTTGGTGGGCCACACTACCTACATGGGTTAATATTGGCGTGAACGCCAATAGGTTGAAATTGTCTGCTTGTGTCTTATTATAAATAGGACACTTAGTTATTGTGTGGCACACATTGGACAACCTTGGTACTATAAGGGACACTATATGTAACTTTTATTAGGGTTTCATCTCTTCACTTTAGTTTATTTATGTATTTTAACATGGATTACACACTTGTGATTCTTGTTATATCTATAATTGGCTAAACACCCTTCGGGGGTTAAGTCCAAGAACATGAGTTCTATTGTTTCGAACTGATTTGTTTATGGTTAATTATCATATTTGATTGTTTATTTATACTTTATATTACTATTTAAAGGATTCATGACCCTTAAAATACATGTTGTAACTCTATTATGAACCCGAAAGAATGAATAGTATAGTATAATGCGGGAGGAATAGAATAGGATTGTAATCTTCATTAATTGATGTTATAATTTGAAAATATGATATGAATTACTTAAGTTACCTTTTTGGGTCAAGTAAGGGATGAATACTAAATAATTTAGCTTAATTATAGTATGCCCGCTCGATGATGTATTTGTGGGTGCTAAGTTAAGTAATCAATTAGAGGTTCGGAAGACCATAATCATACCATTGATCCCGTGAACCAACAACCAAGATAATTAACCTAATATATGAAGTTCAACATTGTGGTATAATTGTCTGTAGAGCGTTAACCCTGGGCTTGTCTTCACTAATTGTTCATACCATTAATTTACCACATTGTTATAGTTTACATTACATTATAACCTTAAAACTATTTTGGTTACGTAGCACTTAATTGATCTTAATAGTTGAATAAGGTTTGATAGTTGCTAATGTGCGTCACTGAGGGATCAATATTTGTCTTTGTAGAAAGCTACTGTATTAGTTGGTGAGACCATTTATATTTGCATGTGCACTTGGGCGCAGCAAGATTCTTATAAAAATATCTTATTTTCTTTCGTAAACATTGTTCCTCAATGCTAATGGTATCTCACAAATATATATGTATGGAATGAGTATGTAATGCTCACCATAAAATCAGTACTATGATATGTAATCCATTTTTCATGACCCAATTTATGAGTCATGATCATATCTACTTTATCCCACCAGTAGGTAATCAAAACAATAGCCCTAAGCTATAAGCAATGGGCTAATTTTGTGGAATATAGCATAAATATTGAAAATACATAATAAAACATGTAATACTAATAAGACAGAAGAAAAATTATCAAATACCAGTCCCATGACCTAGCAATTTTGGTATAAAAGCTACTAAACCAAAAAAATATGAGTATTATCATAGTAAAATATACATCAGTCTCGAAAATAAAAAAGACTAAGAAAAAATAGAAGAAAGACAAAAGATCAACTCCAAAGAAAAGGCCAACACCAGCTTTGAGAGCTCACCCTCTCTCTAAACTCTGATTAGCACAAACCCCAGTGTTAACAACAACCACTACCACTCAGATCTGTACCAAAAAGAACCTTAAATATAGTATGAGAACCAAAGCCACGGGTACACAGTAGGCATCATTAGTTGACTGAACTAAACCAAAATATAAATATAATAAAAATGTGTAATAAATAAGCTAAGTTGAGGTAAGAGAGCAAACTTTGAATAATGCTCTTAATACTGTGATAAATAACTAGAATAATAATAATAGAGAAAAAATAATGCTTACTACAAAACTGACCCCCATAAGCTAGTAAGTGAAGAAAAATAAATAAACCTATGCGGGCCTCTATAGTCCTGGAGGGTGAAATAAAGGAGAAATAATGACCAAAATATGCTAATTAGCCATATCTCAAAATCGTAACTGTAGATCCTTCCATATCATATACACCAAACTCGAACTTGTTCCATCACCATCATAAATAACCTCTCAATGCCAAACTTGAACTGAAACTTATATCATCATTTATTTAATTTGAATTAAAACTCATACCATAAAAAATATCGAAATCAAATCAGTCATAATATTATAAATCCCCAGACTCGAACCAAAACTAGTAACTTCTCCCAAGTATCAATCTAGCAAAAAGTATCATGTATCTAACCTCCTCAAGCTTTAAAATTAATAGTTAAATATTGTAATATTCCTATAAAATCTAAAAAGAGTTAACAATAGTCTTGGCATGAGGTAGGTCGGAGGGCCCCACTTCTAATCCCTAAAATCCATTGAAAGAAAAATTCTATCCAAACTAGGTTATGGTATCTAATTTCACTACTAGATATTAAATAATCTAAATCTAAGTACTAAAATAGCAATTCTTCTTAAAGAATAAGTAACTATGTCAATTATGCCTAATTTATGATTCTTTGACTGGCTAAAAGATCTAAATTATACTAATATACCTCAAAAATATAATTTCCAACCTACATCTAGAAAATTATCATAAATATATAAAAATTAAGCCTAATCTATAAGAATGATAAACCTAGTCTACCTAGACTCCAAAGAAAGCCTGAAGAAATTTGCTAAATTGGTGATTTTTCCTTCCGACAAGCTTCTGCACGATGCCATGCTATTAAAGTAATAATATACTAATAAATATAAGAATAAAAACAACCATATTTTATTTTAATGCTTTGGGTGAAAAATCAAGCCAAAATCCCAGATGGGTCCCACTTGTGAAATTACACTTCCAAATCCATCAATATATCCCTCTATGCTCAAGGAACATTTATCCTCAAAAATGGATAAATTCTAACCCCAAATGATGCCAAAATAAAACTAATAATAATATAGGGATTTTGGAAATAAATTTAGAAATTATTCATGAAATTAATAGAACATACCAAAAACTCGAGGAAGAAACAAGTAATCTAGGCTCACAAATAGCCAAAATCTCCTAATAAATATTTCCCTAATTTTCAACTCTTTAGGGATCCAAGCTTTTGAGCTTATGAAAAAGTGGGGAGAAAATAAACCAAATGGGGGATTTAATGCCCTAAAGTTCCACCTAAGTGACCATCTAACCTCTTAAGCGGTCATTCCTAATGTAGTCAAGTATCGCTTAAGAGGTACGTGTGAAATTTTCACCCTCCGCTTAATTAGACAAATAGTACTTAAGCAAACTGGACTCTAATTTAGTGACCCTCGGTAGGAAAGCCTGGTTTTTTAAGTGATTGATTGGCCTCTTTAGCAGATGCACCAGCTAAGTGGTGCATCTGTTGGGGAATTAGAGCAATCTAAGTCTCTACCAACCCCTCTAGATTCATCCAAAATCTTGTGAATGGAAATAAGATATGCTATTCGATAAAATTCGACATTTTAAACTCAATAAAGCAGTCATGATCTTTATTAAAGATAATTTCAACGAAATGTAAGCCCTACACTTGTAATGCCTTTGGTTTTGTTCTTAAAATTTTTTTAGCTCTGAGCTTTCTTCCCTGGTTACGACTTACCTGATGAGTCATAATATATCTTAATAGCTCAGGTGACCCTAGTTGTAAGGTGTCTAGTGAATGATGCTTGAGTTACTACGTTAACTATCACTTGGGCAATGAGTTGTAGGGTGTCTTGACAGGTCACTGGGATAAGTCATAACCAAATTAGTAAGTTTATGGATAGATTCTGATCTAAGTATGAGTGGCTCACTAAGAGTCATAAGGATTTGTTATGAGTCATTGGTGTAAATCATAGAGTGTCCAATGTATGCCCCAATTTGGGTTCTATGTTAACTACAATTGAACCCTCCGAGTCGCTAGGTCCCATTATGAGTCATGTCATTGAATTTTATGGTTAGATTGTATTGTGCCTTGGAAGTTCTTCCTTGATTATGACTCGTGGTGATGAGCTGTAAGGGATGGATGGCTATGAGTTAATGGTTGGCCCATAGTCAATGGTGACACTTTTTTTTCTTTTAAATTAAAGGCATTTTTGACATTTCCCCTCTTATCCAAACTGAAACCCATATCTTATAACCCCTTTAGGGTGTCATTCAAATTCAGAAAAAAATCTAAGTAACTTCTCAAACACCTAAAAGGATCACTAAATTCCCTTAATCAAGTTTATCTAGGGTTTCATCAAGGTGGTTATCTAATGACTCTAGAGTAAAACTCTCTCCATGAGACTTGATATTTCAGGAATGTGACTGTAACCTTAAACTTAATATCTCTATTGTATGAAAGTACCAAGTTATTTAGATGATTAAAAGATAGATTTTTACATACTTGAGGGTTTTGACGTAAATACTCAATTAATTTTTCCCCATGGTTTTGTTGTGCATTACTCATGTTTTAACTACAGTTTTGAACTTGTGGGTGCATGGTTATGGTGAAAAACTAAAGGATTGTGATTTCCCAAACTTATGAATTTTGAAGTGGTTATGACCCTAACCCCATATTGTGAAATTGTTTTCAGTTATAAGAAATATAGGAATTTAACTATTCTTAAACTTTTGCATTATGATGTGGAATTGAACCTTGTGAGTTGGAGTTTTCAAAAACTATTGCATAATTTAACCAAAAGGGGTTTTGAATTACCCAAGTAATGAAATTATTTCATCATGTTTATGTTACTTTGCAAGTGTAATAGGTATCACTATAACATCAATGTATGCCTGAATAATATTGTGGTTCAATAAATGGGATTATGTCATAATTGTTGCCAACAATGTATGCCTAAATGAGTATTGTGGTTCATTAAATGGGATTATGCGATAATTGTTTTAATTGGGCTTTAAAGAGAGTTAAATAGCTGAGTCATGAAAGTGGAAGTTTGAGAGACCATTACTAGAAACCGTGATTTCTGATGCGGGGGTCAACATGACTGGATCGTTTGAGTTCCCCTTTTATAATTATTATATAATTGGGAGGTTCAAGTCCTCCATATCTCATTACATGATTTGGTGCTCATGTCACCTTAATATGCAGGGAGGTTTGATTTCCCCTAGTGTATTTATATATCCTATGGTTTGTGCGGCCACACACACTAGGGCCCTACTAGCTGGGGGAGAGCTAGGACCATATAGTATGTAGGTGATAATGCTCAACTTACCCGTCAAATTAAGTGCAAGAAGGTCATCTTCAATATATTTGCCCACCTTTTAAGTCGCGTTTGAATCCATGAGGAACAATGTGAGTGGCAATCAGAGTAGCTCAGAACAATAGATACTTGCTAAATTCAAATATAGAGTATAATAAGATAAAAATGGAGGGTTTGGAAGATATCACAACTAAAATTTCCTTTTAGGGTTTTCAAATACTAATTTGGGGCAACGAACAATTAGAGTCTAATCAATTAAGCACGAATTCTGGGATTATGCTTTTATAGGGAAACTTATGCATACACGTGTGATGACTTGATGCAACTTCTAAATGTTGGTGATATGGTAGGCTAGGTTGGAAATCCTTGAGGCTAGTTTGTAAACAAAACCTCACGATAGTCACTCATTGACCATTTTGAGTACCTAATGAGTGCTTCATCCAATACCACATAATACCTCAATTAGACATCCCTATTTCTAGGATAGTCACTTTATAATTACCCTTATGTCTAAGATAAAATTAGGAAACTAAACTCAATAATTGTCTACTTTTGCCTTGGTTCCCAAAACCCTCATCAAGGATGATGTGGGTTCTTGTAGTTCACCCAAACCCCTCTTTCAAGGATGGTTTCATCTTTCAAGAGCTTGGTATTTTCATCCATCAAACCTATTAGGGTATTTGGGGCTTTCACCCATAAATCCAGAACAATTTTACTCAAGCAATAGTGGAAACAAACATCACAAACTAGGAAATGCACAAACAAATCAGATCCCATACATATTTACACCCTAATCTAGATTAATCCAAAGAAAAAGAACTAGCTAATCATAGAAATAGTAAGCAAGATATACCTCGTAACCTCTATTTATTAGATCTATGAAAGACTAAGTGAATGTTACTTCAAACATTGAATATCCACAAATCTTCAAGGGGAGTTAGCTAATCCTTCACTTGGAAACTAATCCAAATTGTTCTTCAACCAAAATTAATACAATATTTTCTTGTCCAAGTATGGAAGCTAAGAACTAGAACAATGTTCAATAATTTGGAATTGTATAATATATCATGGAATGATAGGGTTTGAGTCTTCTTTAGGGAAAATTTGGGAACGACTATGTGCATTCACATCTTTGACCTTGGCCTGATTTTCTGCTAGGTAGCGATCGGACCTACAGAGACCATGGGAAATGCCACGCGATTGCGATATCTTGACTATCTTGACTGACCTCGAGCATGGTCCAAGGATCGAGATCGCATTAGTTGAGTCCATGTGCTGCTCCCGGCCTTCAGCTGCACTTCTGTGTTGCCCTTTGTTTCTTTGTTAGCTCCAATCCACATATTTCCATCCTATCATCTTAGTGCCTACAAAATGTAAATATTAGTGCAGTTAATCACAAATTATATCACACTTATTCATTCAAATCATGGTAATGTGCACAAATGTAGAGTATAATTGAGTTGTAGATTCACCACTCATCAGTGGATACCTAGTATGCAATGATGATTGAGCTACATAATCAAGACTAAAGTTTTAAAATGCATGTTAAGCATCATTCCCTATACCGATATATGATATATATATACATTGGATAATATGCATGTGATATCTAATGATTTTGAACTCTTGGTCATGGCATTATGTTATCCTGTATCCCTAAGTTACAAGTTAATCAATAACCACTAACTATATCCGAATGATGTATCCTCATGCGCTGCAGAAACTAGCCATACTTCTACTTCTCGTACTCAGTGATTAAGATTTTGGATCAACTCATGAGTTGACATTGAAGTGGTGAGCTTCCATACATCAAAAGACTACATTTCATGTTTTGAATCTTATGTTTTAGACTTGTTTTTAGCTATAGTCGGGCCCATGTTCTGACACTTTATTGATATTTAATTTTGCTTCGTGGTTAGAAGGCTTTTTTGGATTACTGTGGACTTGGGTGGTGTGGACTGGTTGTTTCGGCCATTGGTTGATTGTTGATCATAAGTATCATTTGTTCTTGAATCTATCTTGTTATATGTTCAGAATTTATCTGATATTAGGAATATTGTGTTTTCTTGGTTAGGTGCAGGGTGTGGTCTCTGGTCCACGTGGGACTTGAGATACCCATCATGACCAGGCCTTGGTTTTGGATGTGACAACACCCATGTGACATTTCTATCAATTTTTTTCCAATAGCTCAAAATGAGTGTGAAATCCTTCGGACCCAAACCAAAGGTCCCCCCTACCTTGAAATTGATGTTCCAAAGCTGATGAAATTATTACAATTGGTACCAAAGGTCATTAAGCTTAAGTGTTTGGGTGGTAGCAAAATGTTACCAGTGATCAGTTCAAAATAGTGAATTGGCTCTAAAAACCAAATGAACTGCTTTGTAACTAAATTATAGCTCTAGCAAGTAACAAATGACGTAACATGGAAAAGCTATAGGAAATCTTTAAACGGTGATAATGAGTAGAAATATGAAAAATGACCTGAAGGGTTTTTACACCATTCAATACTAAAAGAACATTCATCCAAATTAAAGCATTAGGACGTACTTGAAGGCTCAAAAAGGTTAGGAAACTTTGTTTGCATCTGTCTTTTCGATCTCATAAGTAGCCTTCTCTATTGGACGGTGTCTCCATAGAACCTTAGCAATTGGAATCTCTCTAGAATGCAATCGCCTGACATCCCTAACTAATATTAACATATTCTCTTCCAAGAAGGTGAATGTCTCATCCAACTGAACTGAGTCCCATCAAAGCAGATAAAACTTATTAGGAATGTATCATAGCAACATAAAAATATGGAAAACTGGGTAAACAAAACAAAATTTTGGGGTAAGGCTAACTCATAAACCACCAGTCCAACTGTGCGAAGATCTCAAAAGGTCTAATATATCTGGGGCTGAGCTTGCCCTACCCCCCGAAACTCCTCACACCCTTTATGGGCAATACTCAAAGAAATACTTGGTCACTAACACCAAATCTCAGGGAACTATGTCTTAGATCCTCATAAGCCTTTTTGGCTACTCTGAGCTACCCTCAGCCTATCTTGAATCACCTTAAATCTATCTAACAACTCCTGAAGTAAGTCAGTACCACAGGTTCTAATCTCGGAGGTCATAAACCATCCACCCATAGATCGACAAAGTCTACCATATAATGCCTCAAATGGTACTATATCAATACTAGAGTGGTAAATATAATTATACATGATCTCTAACAAAGATAAATATTGCTACTACTGACCTCCAAAATTCATAACACAGTCTCAAATTATATCCTCAAAAATCTAATTAGTCTACTCTATCTCGCTTGCCCTTAGTCCATCTAGCGCCTTTCGGTTGGGGTCTTCCCTGGGGGTGCTTTTGATTGATCTAAGGGTTAAAGACCATGCTAAGATCTACCACAGTACCCAACTTTTCCTGAAAAGCACTCTAGAAGCTAGAAGTGAACATTGAGCCTCAGTCTGAAATAATTGATATGGCACACCATATAGGCAAACTATCTCACAAATATATATACTGGCTAACCTCTTGGAACTGAAGGACATCTGTTTAGGAATGAAATGAAATGACTTGGTCAACCAATCTACAATGACCCAAATACCATCAGAACCCACGGGAGGTGCAAGAAAAAATACTAACAAACTTTATGGTTATCCGATCCCACTTCCACTCAAGAATGGGGAATCTATGAATTAAGCCACCAACCCTTTAATACTTGACCTTCAACTACTAACAACATAAGACATGGGCTACATAGTTTACCATATCTCTATTCATGCCACTCCACTAATAGTGATGCCTTAAATCTTTATACATTTTAGTTGTAGTAGGGTGAATGGAACATATGGAGCTGTGAGCCTCATACAATATCAACTGAATTAGTTCACCAACCTTATAAATGCAAATACAACAATCATATCTCAAAATACCTTTAGAACATATAGTAGCCCTCTTGGACTGTAATTAGCCACAAGGTAATATCTTTAATTTGCACGAATTTCTGGGGTTTCAAGTATTCCCATTGTGGCTATAGTTTATTTATAACTTTTCAAAACTGTCGATTTGGTTATTAGACAGTTCGTTTGGATTTTGGCTCATTTCCCTAATTTGGAACTTTATTTGTTTAGGATTTGGTCTCAAACTCGATCTCCTAGTAGATGAACTGCGATGATATTTATAACTATTTTGTCAACTTTGAAACATTGATTTTAGTATATAGGGACAATTGGTTTAGGTCTCAATGCTTCCGAACTTATTTTGGGCTATTGGGTGAATTCTATGAAAAATGAAACTATAGGTATCGGCCCCATACTTAGTCGAAATGATCTTAGATATAAATTTTGATAGTTCCATTAAGTTGGAACATAAAATTGGTATTGTAGAATAGTTTTTTGTATGCATGGTTTTTGAATGAATATCGAGGACCCGATCAAAGTTTGTGTTGGACTTGGCAAAAATCTTGTGTATGGCACTTGATAGGACTGCTTAAGCGCCTATTGGAATGCTTTAGCGCTAAGAGCTTTAGAAGTCTTGGCCCAATGGTAGTGGTGTGATTTAGGAGAGCCCAAAACTTTTTTCTTGGCTGCTAAAGAGGTCAACATGCCACTTTATCTGTAGGTACTTTAGTGCCCTAGTGTTTGCTTTAATGACACATGTAGCCATTTTAATCCCATTTTCCCCATGCAATTTTCCACCATTCCTAGAACCATTTTACACTAAATTGAGGGATCAAAGAGAGGAAAAAGTGGAAAATTATTCATAAAAGCTAAGGTAAGCTAGCCTAATTCTCCTTAGTCATTTCCCATTAATTTTCCCTTAAATTTCCATCATAATTCATGCTAAAATCCCTAGAAATTAGGTCTTAAATTCCTAAAATTTAAGGTTTGATTTGAGACCTGATTTGTGCACTGTTTGTGCTCAAATTTTAAGAACACTTTCTTGTCCTTCGAGGGACCTTGTGATAAATTCTATTTTGAATACTATTTGTGAGGCCCGTAGGCCCATTCTTGACCAAAATTTTGACCCAACCATTAAAATAGAAATATAGATCTTATTTTACTCCTAACGATGAGTAGATTGCTATTTTGATAGCACGATGATATTTCAAGATCATGCAGAAAAGACAGATAATTTATGGGTGATTCAAGAATTACGGTTCAACATCGAGGCAGGCTTCTGTCTACTCTTCTTCTTAAGATAGTGTATTTTATATGTTGTATGTTAGATAGGGATTTTAGGGTGTGATATTGGGTAGAACACGATGACTTAGGAAAATTTAAGAGTTTGGGGGATAGAAGGGTAATTTACCCTTAATATGAGTATACTTATTATGATTCTAGTATCCTATTACCCTAGGTTTGATCATGTTAGGAATAGTTGAGACTAATTAATCTTTAGTGTAATGTTTACTACAATACTCAGTGGATTGTGATGATTTTCCTAAATTATGATGTTATGTTTATGTCGGATATGTATATATTATTTGGCCTAAGACCGTGATTATAATATTGGTAGGATTTAGGAATGATTTATCCTTGTAAAGGACGTGTCCATAGTTTAAAGACATTTTGATTTTTATAATTGTATTGTTTGAATACCGGTGATAGAATGCATAAATTCAGTACATTCTTGCTCACTAAAATAGTAAATGCCACGGTTCTAATTAAAAATATAGTTTTCCTACTATATTTACTAATAAGATATATATTCCCACTTTTTTTTCACTTTTAAAATAGATTTCTTCATAACGAGAATCATACTATCTTCATGATTAATTTATGAGCCTATGAGATTGAAAATAATGTTTTTAAAGGTTTGACCGAGATAGATTCTAGTCCACAGTTTTTCTACTATAATTTACCTTGGTCCTAAGAGATTTCAACCCTTCTTACACTTCTATAATGATTTATTCTTGGAGTTTCACCGGGCAATGGTTTTACAAACTCACGCTCTTTTAGCCATGGCTCTTGCCCATGCATTTACACACACACACACACACACATATATATATGTATATGGTACATTCTTCCTCACTAAAATAGTAAATGGTACAGTTCTAATTAAAAGTATGGTTTTACAACTATTTTTCGAATAAGGGATTTATTCCCTCTTTACTTTCACTTTTAAAATAGATTTCTTCATAACGGGAATCATACCATCTTAATGAATATTTTATGAGCCCGTGAGAGTGAAAATAATGTTTTTAGAGGTTTGACTGAGATAGATTCTAGTCCATGGTTTTGCTACAACTATTTACCTTGGTCGTGAGAGCTTTCAATCCTTTTTACACTTTTATGATGATTTATTCCTGAAGTTTGATAACACTCAAACTATACCTCTCTTACGAGAATGTGAGCGATCATTGTCAAACTATTTACCCAACTTTGGAGTCGGGGTTGAATCCACAGGGAACAATGTGAGTGGCGATTAAACTAGTTGGAAACTAAAGATAAAAGTTAAATTCAAACAAATGATACAAAAAGATAAAATGGGGGTTTTCATTGATCAAACAAATGTTAAAGTTTTATTTTGCTTCAGAGCTTAAAACTAAAATTTCAATGGTTCAAATCAAAGATAAAGAGGAACTAGGGTTGTGATCACTATGATTAGTAATCCTCCATTGAATAATAGTTATAGTATTGGATTCTCGTGACTTATGGGAAACACCAAATTATCAGTTTCGACAGTCCATCTAAGTGTCTCTTATGAGAATGTGAGCGATCATTTTCAATATATTTACCCAACTTTAGAGTCGGGATCGAATCCACAGGGAACAATGTCAGTGGCGATTAAACTAGTATGAAACTAAAGCTACAAGTTAAATTCAAACAAATGATACGAAAAGATAAAATGGGGGTTGTCAATGATCAAACAAATGTTAAAGTTTTAATTAGCTTTAGAGCTCAAAACTAAAATTTCAATGGTTCAAATCAATGATAGAGAGGAACTAGGGTTGTGATCACTATGATTTGTAATCCTCCGTCGAACAATAGTTGTATTATTGGATTCTTGTGACTTTTTGGAAATACCAAATTATCAGTTTTGATAGTCCATCTAAGTGTTTCTCAACCTACCTAGATGTTGAACTCTCTAATTCTCTCGAACTTAGGAAAGCATTCTATTCATACTGATTTTATCTCGAGTTGATCAATCTTGTTACAACATTGATCATTAGATGAGAACTTAACCTTGCCAAATCCTCGTGGATAATTAGCTACCTTTAGTTTATTTCTTACTTTAAGCAAATCAACATACGGCGATATCTACTGTTTGCAACCAATAAATAACAATCATAACAAAGGAATTATCAAGATTTCCCCATAATCACCCAAACCTTAGCCAACTATTAAATCTATGGAGGAATACCCATAGATCCCACAACCCTAGTTGTGGGTTTTTGTTCCACATGAAAGAAAAAACGATAACAATAACTGAATTCATAATTCAAAGTGATTAAACTTACAAAAGATGTAGTCAGAAATTAATTCTCTTCCCAAATTCAAGAAGAATATCCCACAACTAAATCAAAGAATTGAAAATTGAATTCCAAGTTAAGAGACCAAAAAGAGGTAAACTGGCCTTTGGAATGAGTTCCAGCCATTTCAAGATGCTCAAGATGATGGCGCCCCTCAATGAACCCTAAAAGATGCAATTCATACCCGTGATATATGAAAAATCCAAAATTAAGAATTCAAAATTTTTCTTTTAGGTGACGACATGTCTGATAACGTATCACAAATCTGATAAGTTATCAGAGAATGTCATCAGCTCCTCTTCATCTATCTGATGACCTGTGTGATATCTTATCACAATTCTGATAAGTTATTAGGCTTGTCATTAGACCTTGCTTCCAATATCTACCTTCTGCTTCTGAGTGATGACATGCCTGATGGCTTATCAGAGATTTGATAGCTTATCGGGATATGTCAACAGAAAATCTTTAATTTTCTTGTACTATGCCTATGTGTGACGACATGGTCTGATAGCTTATCAGACCAAGTCATCAGAACTTAAATTCTTGAATATTTCACCAAATATCATCCCTCTTGATGGAGCTTTCATGTATTTTCATGCATCTTGACATTTACTGCAATATCAAAAACAAAACAATCAAAAACGACAAAAGTTCCTTAAAACTTTGCAATTATTCTATGTTAAAAGCACCAAATGTGTTAGCATCTGCTCATACATCAACACCCTCAACTTAAAACAATTGCTTTTCCTCAAATAACTAAAACACAACCAAGAGGATACAAAGTGCATTCGACAATCAACCATCCATATTATCTCAAAATATCTTCACCATCTCCAAGGTCAATTAATTTAAAAAAATGATGTATATTATTGAGGAACAACAATGATACACACAAGAATCAAGATATAGCATCAACTCAGCAACAGCAACCATGCATGTACCAAGATTACACTATCTAAATAAGTTAGCAACTAGTAACGTAACCAGTGTGCCCTCACTACAAAGTAGTCCCACTTCACTTTTATCAAACATCACATATGTAACCATGAGGACGATCAAAACACGCTCACTCTCAGAATGCAGTTCCAATCAATGTATGCCAAATACCCTAGGCTTTTCCTTATTTTCATTACCAAGATTTTCAGATAGGTCAGCTAGGATCACTATAGGTCTTCTCTTTGGCTTGTAATGTAGGCTAGGGGATGGTATGATACTCAATGATATTTAAAGTGACTAAGCCTCCTTGACACTACACTAGCTGCTGGGGTCTTACTTATTAACCTTTTTCTATTTTTCTCTTTTCTTGATCACACATATTCAGGATGGGTGCGCTCTTTTTGACAATCATTTTTTTTTCACAACTTTTCTTTTCTTATTATTTTTCTACCGCACCCAGCTTTTTATTCTTTTCTTTTATTCTACATTTCTTCATACCCATTTTACATCATGCACCCCTATGGTAGCCACCCTCAACTTAGGCTATTTGCCTAAGTCAATGTGCACAATGTCTAAGGAAGACCAGGGACAAAACATGTTCATTGTGATACAAATGGGAAGGTGATAGATATAATAGAAAGAATAGGTATTCAGGCTCAAAATCAGGATCAACGGATATTATTTATACATGGAAGGTCATTTAGGCTGAAAGTGGACTAATATCAATAATGGCCCATGATCCTTTCCTAACCGCTATCCTACAACCAAGGCAAGATCAACCGGGCAAGTTCTGGATTTAACATACAACGGGAACTAGGTAGTATCTCACATTCACATGGTATAAAGGTACATCAAAAGCTACTACCCATTCGGTTTATGCAATTTTTTAGCAATGGTTATCATGTCACTAGTACTAATACCATAACAAGATGCACAGTATTCACACATAAATGAATATCACATAGTTATAAAATAGACCATTGGAGAGGTGTTCAAAAATCAATAAAAATATGTAAACTGCCTAAGGTACATCTATTTCTCCGAGTCTACTGCAATATTTTACAACAAATCACAAAATTCCTAAATAAGCCGGCTCTACTAGGAACAAGAATCTGGGGAAAAGAGGCACCACAACAAAGACACCATGAGGAAATCAACACTCACAAGTAGCCCTACCTTCAACTTAAAATCATACAATGTCCCACATAAGAGAGTTAGAAACATATCTGTCGCACCATGGGTCGAAGGATCAAATATCTATCACATAATACGAATACAAACAACAAAATACCTTCGGTTGCCTCCTAAGCAGCTCCTGATTTATTATCGTGGCATGACTTAACTCAGCTTTTTCCTCCACCTTGATGATATGAATTTCATCGCCAACATAGAGTCTATTTTCTTGCCTTGCTCATGGGGGTGGTATAAAAATTAAGAAGTTGAGTAATGAATTGAGCGTGGTAAACCACTCATCCTTAAAGTGAGGTAAGTATTTATGTTGCTTATCAAGTGTAAAATAAAGAATATAGGATTCTTGTTCCTCATCTTCACACCCTTCCACGATTTTAGATGATTCCACAGACAAGATATCATCTAAACATAATGTGGAAAAATGCTTCAAGTGAGGCCCAACTAATTCTACTTCAAAATTTACACTATCTACTACACACTCACTTTTATTAACCTTCTCAATATCAATCTAAAGATCAACATGAGAATCAAGTGGTTGGGATTCTTGATTTTTCTCCTTAAATTAGCTAATGTCCTCCTCATATTCTTCTTTGTTTAGCCACTATAAACATGGTGGGAGTGGTAACTCTTTTATCTCTGCCTACAACTTTTATTGATTCTCTAAAATTAATTTTATCAATTTGTTTGCTTGAATCGTGACAACAATCATATCTTCAGTATGATCATTTTGACCATAAACCAAACACCAAGTTACAGTAAGTAGGATAATATCCACATCAGCGTGTGAAGGTCCAGTCCATTCACTTCCAGGTAAATCTGGACAGCAAGCCTCAAAATATGGTCCCCAAAACAATAACAAGAATCATCACAAGAATAATCATCACTTAAAAAACCATCTATCCAGGCTGACATGTCAAGAAAAGTGTGATAAAAATAAAAGAAAATAAAAAATTAACTAAACAAATATTTACAAGTTTGAATTCAAGCTAGTAAACTAAAATTTCAAACCAACTCAATATGCCAAATTGGTCCCCAACAACGATGCCATTTTAGATAATGCTCAAACTACACCTCTTATACAAGAATGTGAGCTATTGTTGGCAATATATTTACCCAACTTTGAAGTCGAGGTCGAATCCACAAGGAACAATGTGGGTGGAGATTAAACTAATTTTAAACTAAAGCTACAAGTTAAATTCAACCAAATGATGTGAAAAGATAAAATGGGGGTTTTCAATGATCAAACAAATGTTAAAGTTTTAATTTGCTTCAGAGCTCAAAACTAAAATTTCAATGGTTCAAATCAATGATAGAGAGGAACTAGGGTTATGATCACTATGATTAGTAATCCTCCATAGAATAATAGGTGTACTATTGGATTCTCTTAACTTATTGGAAACACCAAATTATCAGTTTCGACAGTCCATCTAAGTGTTTCTGAACCTACCTAGATATTGAACTCCTTAATTCTCTCAAACATAGGAAAGCATTTTATTCATACTGATTTTATCTCGAGTTGATCAATATTGTTACAACATTGATCATTAAATGAGAACTTAACATTTCCAAATCCTCGTTGATAATTAGCTACCTTTAGTTTATTTCTCAATTCGAGCAAATAAATATAAGGCTGGATCTATTGTTTGCAACCCATACATAACAATCAAAGTAAAGGAATTGTCAAGATGTCCCCACAATCACTCAAACCCTACGCAATATTAAATCCATGGAGGAATAACCATAGATCCCACAACCCTAGTTGTGGGATTTAGTTCCACATGAAAGAGAAAGTGATAACAATAACTGAATTCATAATTTAGAGTGATTAACTTAACAAAGATATAGTCAAAAATTAATTCTATTCCAAAATTCAATAAGAATATCCCACAACTAAATCAAAGAATTGAAAATTGAATTCTAATTTAAGAGACCAAAAAGAGGTAAACTGGCCTTTGGAATGAGTTCCAGCCATTTCAAGATGCTCAAGATGATGCCGCACCTCAATGAACCCTAAAATCTGCTATTTATATTCGTGACTTAAGAAAAATCCAAAATTAAGAATTCAGAATTTTTCTTTTAGGTGACGACTTGTCTGATAACTTTTCACAAATGTGTTAAGTTATCAGAGAATGTCGTCAAGTCCTCTTCATCTTTCAGATGACCTATGTGACGACTTATCATAAGTCAGATAAGTTATCAGACTTGTCATCAAACCTTGCTTCTAATTTCTACCTTTTGCTTCTGAGTGATGATATGCCTGATGGCTTGTCAGAGATCTGATAGCTTATCGGGATATGTCATCAGAAAATCTTCAATTTTCTTGTTCTCTGCTTATGTGTAACGACATGGTCTGATAGCTTATCACAAATTTGATAGCTTATCAGATCAAGTCTTTAGAAGAAATATTCATAACTTAATTTCTTGCATCTTTCACCAAAAATCATCCTTCTTGATGGAGCTTTCATGTATTTTCATGCATCTTGACTTTTACTGCAATATCAAAGATAAAACCATCAAAAATGCAAAAGTTGCTTAAGACTTTGCAATTATTCACAGTTAAAATGTTTTAGCATCTGCTCACACATCAGAGTTTAACCTGGCAATGGATTTACAAAGTCAAATTGATTTAGCCATGGCACTTTCCCGTGCATTTAGATATATATATATCACTAGTACTGGATGAAGTGTGATATGAATATAAAACCTCGATTTGGAATATTAGACACTGGCACATCATACAGACGCACAATCTCACGGATGTAGATACAATCCAACCTCTCAGTACTGAAGAAAATCTGAACTGGAATGAGATGAGCTAGCTTGGTTAATGAATCCACGATGACCCAAACACTATCAGAACTACTAGCAGTGTGAGGAAACCCATTCACGAAGTCTATACTGATTTATTCCCACTTCCACTTAGTAATGGGTAACCTTTAAAGAAAACCACTAGGTCTCATATACTCAACCTTCACCTGCTAACAACATAGGTAACGATTAACAAAATCTTCCATATCTTGCCTCATACCACCTCACCAGTATTGCTGTCTGAAATCACGATACATCTTAGTCACTCCTAGATGGATAAAATATCTAGATTAATCGGCCTCCTCGAAGATCAAACTAATCCAATCATCTACTTTCTACACACAAACTCAACCCCGAATCCTTAAAACTCCATCTGAATCAAGTGAGGCTTTCTTCGCCTCGCTACTCAACAACTTATCTCAAATCGATCTCAACCTTGCATCATCAAACTAATGAGCTTGAATCTTGTTCCTCCTATAATATCTATGCTCCACAAATGCCAAAATATGTCCAAGTGTTAAAATATAAAGTCTAACCATCTGGTTAGCTAAAGACTGAATCTCTAAGGCTGAAGGCCTTTCTCGAGTCAAAAGATATGCTAAACTGCCCATGCTAGATGACTTCCAGCTCAAGGAATCTGCAACCACATTAGCCTTGCTCGGATGGTAGAGAATAGTCAAGTCATAATCCTTAAGTAATTAAGCTAACGACGCTGCCTCATATTAAGATCTCGCTGGGTGAAAAAATACTAAAGGTAACAATAATATGAGAAAATCTCACAACAGACTTCATACAAGTAGTGCCTTCATAACTTCAGAGCAAACACAACTACTCACAACTCCAAATCATGGGTAGGATAATTCCTATCATGAGGCTTCAACTAATGAGATGCATAAGCAATCACTTTGCCCTTCTGCATCAGCACAACACCCAATAAAAAACCTGAATTATTATAAAATATGGTGAAACCCACGCCCTCATTGGGCAAAGCCATTATAGGAGCAGAAGTCAACAAATGCTCGAGCTTTTGAAAGATTACCTCATAAGCATCCAACCACTAAAAAGAAATCTTTTTTTGAGTCTAATTAGTCAATGGAGCTGTAATAGATAAGAAACCATTAACAAAATGCCAATAATAACCTACCGAGCCAACAAAAGTTTGAATCTTAGTGGGAAAAATGGGTCTAGTCAAATCACAAACCGCCGGAACCTTGGATAGATCAACCATGATACCTTCTTTAGTCACCATATGACCGAAGAAAGAAATAGACTCCAACCAACCTCAAACTTTGAGAATTTGCATTTAGCATGCAACTTCTCGTCCCTCAATCTCAAAAGCACAATCCAAAAATTCTCCTTATTTTCACCCTCACTCTTAGAATAAACTAAGATATCACCTATAAATACAATAACAAAGGAGTCAAGATAAGACCGAACACCCAGTTCCTCAACTCTATGAATACAGCAGGGGCATTACTCAACCCAAAGGACATGACTAAGAACTCATAATGGCCATATCAAGTCCAAAAAGCTATCTTAAAATATCCAATGCTCTAATCCTTAATTAATCATAATCGAACGTCAAATAAATCTTAAAAAACACCGCAACACCCTGAAGCAAATTAAAAAAAGCATCAATGCAAGGAAGAAGATACTTATTCTTTACTATAACCTTGTTTAACTTCTAATAATCAATACATATCTGCATAGACCCATCATTCTTCTTCATAAATAAGACCGTCGCACCCAAAGGTGATACACTAGGTCAGATAAATCTCTTATCCAATAACTCTTGCAACTAATCCTTTAGTTTCTATAATTTTGTTTGGGCTATTCTACAAGGAGGAATAAAAATTGGCTTGGTTCCTGGCTCAACATCAATAGCAAAATCAATATCACAATCTACAGCCATACAAGGAAAATCCATAGGAAACACATCCATTAACTCACGAAAAATATGACCAAAATAAGGTAAAAAAACATTAACATCATGAACATGATCAAAATAAGGTAAAAATCCCCTCTCAACAAATCTATGAGACTGAATATAAGACATAACCCTCTTAGGACCTAAATAAAGTGCACTTTTCGTAGCTATCCTTGGTACAACGATGAAGATAATATCACAGTCTTAGCAAAATAATCTAAGTTGGTATGATAAAGAGCCAACCAATCCATACCTAAACTAACATTAAAGTCCATCATATGTAGCACAATTAAATCTACTCAAGTCTCACAGCAATAAAAAGTCATAGTACAAGATTGGTACACCCATTCCACCACTAATGAATCTCCTATAGGGGTAGATACGCGAATAGGAATGGTAAAAGGTTCTCTAACAGAATGAAAAAATAAAACAAAAAATTTAGACCCATAGGAGAAAGTCTATCTAGGGTTAACAAAAACAGATGCAGAGCAAAAATAACAAAGAAGATACTTGTTATCACGAGATCAAAAGCCTCCACCTCGGGCCTAGCGGGTATAGCGAAGCATGAACCATGAACACTAACTAGTTGTGTATCCCCATGACCACAACCATAGTTCAACCACCTTTACACCTTACTTCTCTAGTAGTACCTCTATCTTACACAACTAAAATAAGAGTAGATCTAATCAGACAATGGGAATAGTCCTTGGCTAAATGGACAACCTCATCATATACAAAACAACTTTTATGACCTGTATCAATAATAGAATCTACCACTATGACCACCTTGAACAGCTGAATGAGATGATTTACCACCAGAAATCTATAAGTCTGCCTGCAGTATCCTACCCTGATATCCATGAGAACCTTTAAATTCTCTACCACGAGTACTCTGACCTTTAAACTCACCAAAATAGCATACCATTTGGGTTCCTCCCTTAGATGCTCTAATAATACCCTCTATGATCTTAGCATGATCCATAATGCTCTAAAAGATGCTCCAAAATATCCATCTAAGAAGTACCCAACACCAGGCTTAGGGAAGAGTCCCCTAGCACTCTTCCTAGATAGGTCTGATCCACAAAATCATCCACTGCCTTGAGTCCATCCATGACTTAAGGTTGGCCTTCTGGAAGATGGCTCAGTATCTCTGACCTCACCAGACCTAGTCAATACCATCTTCACAAAAATAGCAAAACACAACTCAAAACTCAAGGTATATAAGAAATTCACATGATAAGGAATTAAATAAGAGAAGTTTTCCTAAAGACATCCTATAGCCTCTCAAATATAGATACAGACTTATAGATAACAATAAGTGAGACTTTATTAGACACGCGTTCTTACACCATTGGGACCAATGAAACCAATCTCTGATACCAAATTGTCACGACCCAAAAATTAGGGTCATGATGGCACTTGTCGGGGCGTACCTTGACAAGTAAGCCTATTACAAAAACTAATACAAAAAGAGAAAGAGAAGAAAAAATACCAAAAGATAAGGCTTAAAAAATAAAGACAAACCATACAAGTATCATAACAATAAAGAAAGAGCATATCAAAATACTATACATTCCTAAAACCTGGTGTAAATAGTGCAAGAACTACTAACAAAATAATGAGTCAAATACATCAAAAATATCCACACAAGTTAAACATCTAATTCTAAATACTAATAAAGGCATAACTATTATAAAAAGATAGAGGCGAACTCCAGATGCATACATGTCCAACCACTACCTTTGAAGCTCCAAGAACACCATAAAAACAATAAATCAAGTACAATAGATATGATGACTAAGATGATGATGATGCACGAGGTAGTCGCACAACCTCTAGCATCATCGTACATTTCCTATATACATCAACAGAGGCAAGCCTCCTGATGTGGGACCCCTGGATGTCCATAAACCCATATACAATCCCTATATATACATATATTCATATCCATATCTCCTCATCGGCATATCCCTAGGGGAAGATTTTATAAGATGTCACATTTTCTGTTATAAAAAGGTATTACTGATGTTTCTCAGGTTTTGCCATGGTGGTACCATTTGTTCCATGAATGGGTATGATAAGAGGATGTAATGCTCACAACCAATCACAATGAGTATTCTACAACCAACCACATGATATATTTCCATAATAACATGAGTCAATATTCATTTATTATTTCCATTCATCCATGAATTCAACATGTTTCATATGCCAAAAATATGAATATGTGTATGTGTATATATATATAAATACATATTTATATATATATATATATGTATATATATCACAATACACCAAAGGTACCATAATAGGCATTTTTAATAACAAAATACAATTATTCATATATATATATATTCAAGGCTATCAACATCATATTGAACACAACACAGTCACACATATAAGTTAATATCACAATTTTAACTATTAGATAACGTATAGGCTCCGCACACGTTCAAAACACATAGATCTCATGATTATTTTCCACCCTTAACATGCATTTTGGTACCATCATTTACTACCCTGCCCAGTCTAAAAGAGTTAAACCATAACCTACCTCGAATGCCGAAACCGGTCCACTACACTTTGAACCCACGACTTTACTTTTCAGTAACGATCCTAAAATCATTTACACAAATAAATATAGAATCTACACATCAAACAAATTCAATTATATCCATATTTCCTACTTTTGGTGTGGGGTCAAAATGAACTCCTAGAAATGTTTGTGAAAAAAGGGCAAAATCTTAACTTTACTTTAAAAATGTATCCCCCATATAGTTTGTAACCTGCATATGAAAGACCAAGTATTGAGTAAAAAACAAGGTTTAAAATAAAGAAAAATATTTTTAAGCTTTATCGAATAAAATATTTGAAATCCATTTTAAAATCAAGAAGCAGAGTTGTTTTGATAGTTAAATTGATGAAAAACTAGTAATTAGATGATTAAAAAATTATTCAAGTGAAAAGAAGCGAAATTGGGCTATAAAATCAAGTTGTATGATTTTTGAAGTTTTGAGAAATTAATCAAGGAATTGGAGTAGAAAAGGATGACATCTCACCTTAAATCCATAGTAAAATCAAGAAAGAAATGTTAATCTAGCATCCTAAGGTCCCACAAGCTTCACTTTTAATCTCTCACACCATATTAGGGTTTAACTCCAATCAGACTTCGGTGGGGTGATTGAGATTTGTTTGGAGTCTAGTATATGTAAATGAACTATGCAACCATACTAAATTTCACGTTCCAGAAGCGTTGGCAAAGTTAGATTTTTTTTTAAAATATCATTTTCACAAAGTTGACCCTTGAAACTTGAGTTTAAAATTTTCCAAATTAAGGGTCAATTTGAGATTTAAAAGTCGTAAAATCACACAAAACATATTACCACCCTTAAATTGACATTCCAGAGCTGGTGGGGCTATTCGATTTTCCATCTGAGGTCATTTTGATCAAATCTGGATCCTATATCCATATTTCCAATTTGTAAGTTTCCAACAAGTAGGTCGAAATGAGCTCGGGTGTATCGGGACCCAAACCAAAGGACTACTTAGCCTAAAATTGATATTCCAAAGCTGTTGGCATAATGTATTCATCCATCTATCTCACCGATCAAAAGATAACCACACAAGTTCATAATAAGGCTTTCGAAGCCACCAAAAATTACAATATCACATAAATGGTGTCATAAAGCATTCAGGAACCATACCATTCAACCCTCAACCCAGAAATACCATAATGCAACTAAAATGATGGGTAAAATAGTCAAATCAAATAGAAAAACATATTCACTATTTCATCAAATTTTAAGGTCGTTATAATTTACAATCATGTTGTTTGGATATTGGTGATGGTATTTATAGACTTGGTACATTCATACTCACTAAAATTGTAAATAGTATGATTCAACCTAAAATTATTATTTTATTATTATTTTTCCTTTAAAGGGATTTAATCTTACTTTTCACTCTTAAAACATATTTTTTCATAAAACAAATCGTACTATCTTAATGAATAACATATGAGCCAGTGAGCCAGGAATAAAATATGCTGACTAGGTCAACCAATCCATGATTTACCAAATACCATCAGAACCATTGGAAGTGCGAGGCAAACTACTAAAAAATACATGGTGATCCATTCTCTTTTCCTCTTGGGAATGGGAAATCGCTAAATCAAACCACCTATTGGTGGATGCTCGTCCTTTACCTGCTGACAACATATGCAATGAGTTACCAAGTCTTCCACTTCTCTTTTTATGCCGCTCCACCAATAATACAATCTCAAATATCTATACATCTTAGTTGTACCCATATAAATGGAATATCTAAAGCTATAAGCCTCGTTTATAACGAATTAAATCAAGTCATCGATCCTTAGAACACAAATGTGGCTATCAAATCTCTAGACACCCCTAAATATATGTTATCCCTCTTAGACTCACCATTCAACACCTGATCCTGGAGAATGTAAAGTCTATTACCCTCAAACTAATGATCCTGAATCTTCTCAAATTTTGAGGACCTAGCCTCAATATTTGCAAAGAATCTTCTTAGAATCTAAAATGTTAAAGTTCCATCATTAAGTTGTATAAGGATTAAATGTCCCATGCCAACGACCTCTGAGAAATTAAAATACAAACCAAGCTACCCATACTCACTATTTTTCATCTCAAGGAATCTGCTACCATATTTGCCTTGCTCGGATGATACAAGATAGATATATCATACTCCTTAAGGAACTCCATCCATCTATGTTACCTAGCATTCAGCTCCCTTTGGGTCATAAGATGCTAAAAACTGCAATGATCTGTGAAAATCTCATAAATGTCTCAGAAACTTAAGTGCGGAAACTCCCCTAGCCAACTCCAAATCATGTATGAGATAGTTACAATTTTACACCTTAAGTTTCCCCAAAGCATAAGTAATAACACGACCCTGCTGCAACAATACACAACCCAAACTAACATTAGAATCATCAAAATACACAATGAATCCCTCACCCTGAATAAAAAGAGCCAAAATAGGAGCCAATGTAAGGAACTCCTTTAGCTTACCAAAGCTCGACTCACTCTCCTTGAACCATTATAGAGCAACCTCTTTTCGAGTTAATTTAGTAATTGGTGCTGAAATAGTAGCAAAACCATCAATAAACCATCTATAATAAGTGGCCAAGCCAATAAAGCTATGAACCTTTATCAGAGATGTGGGCCATGACCAATCAACGATAGCCTCAATCTTTGCTAGGTATACCATAATTCCATCCTTAGATACCGCATGACCAAGGAATTTCACCTTCTAAGATAAAACTCACAGTTGGAGAACTTAGCAAAATGCAAATGATCTCTTAATATCTGGTGCACAATCCTCCAATGTTGTGCATGTTCCTCTCTACTCCTTGAATACACAAGGATGTCATCGATGGACATAATTATGAAGCAATCCAAATAAGGCCTAAACACATGGCTTATCAAATCCATATATATGGATGGGGAATTAGTCAACCCAAAGGACATAATTAGGAACTCATAATGAACATAACGAGTCCTAAAGGATGTCTTCAGGATGTCCTTAGCCCAATTAATGAACTAATGGTAATCGGGCCTCAAATCAATCCTAGAAAACACAACTGCTCTCTGAAGCTAGTCAAACAAGTCACCAATATGAGGCATAGGTTAAAGATTCTTCAATATCACCTTATTAAGCTGCCTATAGTAAATACATGTACAAATGGAGTAATCCTTCTTTTTCATAAAAAGCATATTAGCTCCCTAAGAAGACACACTCAGTATAATAGAACCCTTGCTAAAATATCCTAAATCTATGAATTCAGCTTTTTAACCTCGACAGGAGTTATATGGTAACATGCCATTGATATAGGCCGGGTGCCAGGATCAAGATAAATAACAAACTCAATCTCACGGTAAGGAAGTATACTAGGTATATCGATAAGGAAAATATCAAGAAACTCACAAACTATTGGAATAGAGTAAAGTGACAGACTCTCAATAGTAACATCACAAATATAGGTGAGATAAGACTCGTAACCCCTCAAAATAAAACTCCTAGCATGAACATAAGAAATAATCCCTATCGGCTCATGGCCAATCGCTCCCTGCCACATGACTAGGGGTATGTCGGGCATAGCTAAAGTAACGATTTTGGCAAAATAATCCATGACCATAAAATAGTGGGATAACCAGTCCATGTCGAGAATCACAAAAATATCCACTATGTCCAAGACATTAAGATCAACATGAGTATCAACATATTTAACAATCACAACACTTGATCTAAGATCCTAGTCCATTGCTAAAGAATCACCCACAGGAGTATATACATATAAAGGCACTGATAAAATATCCTACAGTAACTCTAACTGCAGGGCATAATAAGAATATACTTAAAAGTAAGTGGATCCCAAATCAAATAAAGCAAAGGACAACTAGCGACACACCAAAATCATACTTGTGGTAATAATATTCGAAGACTCAGCCTTGGGATTAGCAGGTACTACATATATCTGGCCATGCCTTCTACCTAGTTGGGCTAATTATCGTTCACTTCCCCTACTAGGATAAGAACTTCCACAAACACTCTAAGGACTTCCCTTATAACCATTCATACAACCTCTAGTTGAGGAATGAAATGCACAAATAGGGTTAATTTTGACCTGCAATAACAATCACCCTATGACTAGGACAATCATTAGAGTAAAGATCAAAAAGTCTACAAGCATAGCATGTCACATGAGTTATACCAAAAAAAATAGATTTGATGGGATTCGAATAACCACCACGACTAGAATAACCAAAAAATGAACTTTTGAAAGAATTACCACCACCCTTACTATAGTGGTCTCTAACACAAGACTGACCTCCGTCAGTAATCTAGAGCGCTGCCTAAATAGGCCTACTAGGATAACTCTAAGGTTTATGTGACTGATGAGGAGGGTACCTACCCTGTAAACCACAACCTCTAAACTAACAGATACTACGACTCCTACTAAAACTAGCTTGATATTGATGCCACTTATCACTTCCTCCTTGGGCCTCGTAATGCATCCCCTTCATTACCTGAATATGATCAGACACCTTAAAAAAAGACCTACCCATAATAACTAAACTACGAGTAGACATATGAAGAGAAAGTCTCAATTAATATATGAAGCAATGAACCCTCTAATACTCAATATACAAAATAGAAGTAGCATTAGTAGCCAACTCATAAAAATGGGTCTCATAATGTATAAGCATCATAGAGACCTACTCCAATCTCAAGAACTAGTCTCCCAAATGATCCCTAAGGCTATGGGGCATGTACTTTACCAAGAAGATCTCAAAGAATGAGGTCATATCACAAGAGGAGATCCAACTAGCCTGGCATAAAGATGGCCTCTCCATCAATGTTAATTCACAAAGTCCAACTGAGAAATACTGTAATCCACACCATAAAAATTAACAAGGACTAAATTATGGAGCCTATCCTCACAAGTAATCAAAAAATCATATGCATCCTAGCTTGGGGCACCAAAATACCTAGGCAGAGTCAATCTCAAAACTATGCCCAACATCATTTGCTGCTTAAAATACATAGCTAGTTGTGCAACCACTGTTTGAGAAACAACTAATATAAGAGGGACCTCATCTCTAGGAGACATAATTACAAGTTGCACTTAAGCCCTAGTGTCACTCTCATCTGTAGATTATGTACTATCAGATGATGCAACACCAACCAACCCTAAAAGTTAAATCAAATAATCTCAAAGCATTAAAGAAGAAATAAACTTTAGTGGAGCCAGGGATGGTCCCTGGCCCATCGCTGCCTGGGGTGGAAGAACCTTTGACTGAAGTGTAGAAATAGGGTTTGTTGAAGACCCCTATCCTGGTCTCTATTAAGGGACATATCTCGATATTGTCCATGACCTCTAAGTCAGCCATAAATAATAATAAAATCCCTAAGCTCACTTTGGGACCCTTATCTCATATAATGGTAGCACGTCTCCTAGTCATTTGCAAAAAAGTGAAACAAAGGGAATGGCTTAGAAACCAACTCAATCACATAGTATGAATTGAGTGAAAGAAGTAAAAAACTCCTAAAAATGTCCTATAGTCTCTCGAAGATAAGAAATAGATGTCACATTCCTATCCGCAAGACTCTACTAGACAATTGCTCTTGTACTATCTATAATGGTGAAATATAGGCTTTGATTCCAATTTCTCATGACCCAATTTACAAGTCATTATGGGACCTACTAAGCTCGCTAGTAGGTAAGCCTAACAATAGCCTAAAGCTATTCGCAATAGGCTAAATTAGTAGAAAATACCCCAAAAGGGTGAAATATATAATATAATTCAAAAAAAGCAAGGAAATGGAAATAGTCTAAGAAGTTGCAATAATATATAAAACTATCCCATGACTTGGTAGAGTCGGTACAAAAGCAACTTTAATTATAGAGTCAGTACAAAAGCTACTATAAATACACCACAAGTTCTAGAATAGATAGTATAATCTGTCTTGAAACAAAAGACTAGACATAGGTAAATAGATCAAAATGGGGCAATTATGGCTCCAAGAGCTCATCCTATCTTCAAAATCCAATATAGCACAATCGTCAAATCAATGGCGGCAACTAGTACTTGAATCTGCACCAGAAAGGTATAGAGGTGTAGTATGAGTACCAAAACCATGGGTACTCAGTAGGCTTCATCAGTTGTCTGAGCTAAATCATGATATAAATGTAAAAAATGCAAGATAACATAACTAAGTTAAGAAAAGGGGTAAACTTATACATAACTCCAACATCGATGCACACAATGAAATAAATAAATCAGAGCAATAATAATATAAAGAACAAATAATAATATTGACAAGGTTTTTCACCATAAGCCAATAAGTATCTAAAGTAAATAATCCAACACAAGCCCTCATAAGACTGAAGGGTATAATCAAGTAAAGTATAAAAATAACCACTGTCATTTTTTATTTTTCATAATACTACTAAAATCTATCAATGTCATGCCACACTATAGTCAATTTCCTAATTTTGGACTTGAATCGATACCCATATCTCAAAATCATATTCCATTGATGGACTTGAACCAATTTCAAACTCAAATAGGAAATATTGTAATCAATATTCAGACTCAAATCGGCAAATATATCATCAATATAATAATTATTAGATAAACTCAAATAGGTATTTATATCATCAATATCATCATACCCAATATCTAGACTTGAATTAGTATTATGTAATCGATATCATAAATAATATGCAGACTCGAACTAGTAAATAGATAAGTATATATATGATTATCATAATACCAATAAGTATCAACTCCCAATACAAACTCATCATAGCTATAAAGTGCCAAATCTTCTCAATATTACAGTAGTAAGCTTTTTCAAGGTGTATAAAAAATGAATAAGGGTTTTCCATGACTAAAATAAATGTTGGCCTAAGGTAGGTCAAAGATCCCACTTCCAAATCTCTAACTACATTTTGTACTACCCTAAATTTTTGAGATTTTGGCCTATCAAAACATAGGCAATTAAATTTGATTTGCAATGCCAATAGTCTTACCCTAGTCTTATATCATAGTAATTAGTTTGGAAAAATTTTGCCTGACTGATTGACAACTACCAGTGAAAATGACTTTGGAAATGACCCATTATTTGGTACAATAAGTTATTTAGTGGAGTCATTGCCATAATAGTGAGGGATATAAAATTTTAACTCAGTGGTGATAAGTCTAGCATATGATTGTTATTAGGTGCAATCAGTCCGTAAGTAAAATTGTCATCACAATAGAAAGAAATCTAAAAATCAAGTCCCTGACAATGAATCCTCCTAATAACCCATTATAAAACCCAATGATTCATTAGGAGGAAATTCATTATCATAACAGTAATGCCCAAGATATAGAACCTCTGACAACGATTCCAGTCCATGACACTTTATATGACCTAATGAGTTATTATCTCAATCATTAGGACTAGTATCAACTTTTTCTATATGTTTTAAAAGGGCTATTTAGTTTTTTCACATTCTTTTAACTCTAATCCATGTTATTTTAGTACTCCAAGACTAGTTATTAGGGGTTAATAATACCGTAACACGTCATAAACTCAGAATCCTTCGTCACTTAGCAAAAAGGGTGATTTTTTTCCCCAAAGCAAAGTTAGGGTTTCTTAATCTCAAGTTCAAATTTAAAAGATTTCTCCAAGGCTTCCATCTACAGGTATATGGGACTTCATTAAGGGATTCTTTTAATCCATTGAGTCCCAATAACCTCTCAATTCCCAAGTTTAATTTCCCTCAAAGTATTAAGTTCTAAGTCAAATATGAGTTTACTTAATTTCTTTAGTTTATTTATGTAAATTAAACCATGAGTACATGTATTCCCCTAGTAGTATAATCTTCCCATATTCATAAATCATGAATTCCCTTATTATTATTAATTGTGGAGCTTTGGATTTAATTATGAAATTTCCTCTTACGATCAAACTTTTAATACGATCATTTTTAGTTGCATTAGCCAAAAAATGGTGGGTTATGAACACCCGATACCTAAGGATTGATGTATATATATGTTTTCATGTATTGATCAGTTCAGATTATCCATGATTAATATTTTTAGAATATAATTATAGTAAAAAAATTATTTTTTCAGGGACATTCAGTTTGAAGTGGTATGTAGCTTGAGTGAATACAGGGATGAAGGCTCACCCATCAGTAGAGGATTGAAACTTTTAGTATAAGTCCCTAAGTTTTAAAACAATGGCACCACCATAGGTTATAAGGTGTCATCCACTAATTAAGGATTAACACCCTAGTCCTTTAGGGTATCACTTTAATGGATCCGTGCCAACTAGCGTTGGTAGCCTTGGCAAGGTACCAGAACCCTTGTAACTCGGGTTACAGGTTGGATCCCAATGTTCTTAGATTAGGGTATGGCAGTTATTATTAGCTCCTACAGTACTCAGTTTATTTGTTTAATTTATATTTAGTTTAGGCTTGCTTGATTAAATATTTAGTTATTCAGTTTTATCGAGTTTATATTTACCCTTGGTCTTGCATTCAATTTACATATTCATGAATTCATGTTTAATTTATACTAGTTAGTCTTCCCATAAGACATAATCAGTACATTCAAAGTACTGATCACATAATTTTCTAGGCTATGTTTCCTCATAATATAGGTTAAAACACTCAATACCCAAATCACGCTTAACATACTTTTATACTATCAACTACAGTATTTGGTGAATCCTCATCATTCGAGGACCTGTTATCAATTATTTATTTTTAGTCTAATTTTTGTTATAGTCAGTTGGAGTTAGTTTGTGTTTTTACCAACAACAAATTAAGTTTTACAAGCTTTTAGACAGATTTTTAGATTTTTAGCATGATTGGCTATCAGACCGTTCTATTTCTAGTTTTGTTGATATTCAGTTTTACATTATTATGGTTTATACTAGTTATTTCAATTATCTTACACCTTGTATTTTATTAATTTCATCAATATCCTAATACCTGCTAGACCATGGATTTTCTTGGGGTCCCTTGTGACCTTAGACACCATGTTACGACTAGGGGTAGTCTCAGGTCATGAAAAACTTGGTATCAAAGTAGAAGGTTTAAATTGTCCTAGGTTGTCTGGATGTTATGTGAAGTAGAGTCATATGTATGGGTTTGACACACGCCACACTTATAGGATAGAGGCTACAAAACATTCTAGAAAAGTGTTACTTTTATCATGATTCATGTTGTACGATAGAGTGTGAACTCTATTATGTTTCATTTTCTATCTCATCCTTAACCTATTTATAGAAAATACCTCCAAAGAGAACTAAGGAAAATAAGAATAGAAATAATCAAGCACGATCACCAGTTCTAGAAGACCATCTAAATGAAAAGGTCTCTCATGCTGAGTTTAGGGATGCCTTTATAGCATTTGCCCAATCTATTACCGCTTAAAATAATCAGAGGCTTGTTTCCCCAACCAACCCAGTAGTGAATTTAGTAACAACTAGAATCTAGGACTATATTCGAATAAATTTGTTGGCATTCTTTTGGTTTAAATTTTAAGAGAATCCATAGGAGTTCTTTAATAGTGTTCAAATAGTGATTGAGATCGTGAGTGTCACTTTAATTATGAGTGCTAAATTGGTTTCCTTTTCAATTTCAATGAGTTTCTCATACCTGGTTTAAGTATTGAAAGGAATATTGACATGCAGATTCTAGGCCAGTAGAGTGGGATGAGTTCGTTATTTATTTCTATATAGGTTCTTTCCTCTTGAGTTGAGGGAGGAAAAGGTGAAGAAATTCATAAACCTAAAGCAAGTTAATATGTGTGTGAAGGAATATGTACTTAAATTAACTTAGTTGGCGAGGTATGCTCTAACTATGGTTACTGATTTTGGGGCCCAAGTGAGTAAGCTTGTGTCTAATGTTTTTGAGGATGTGGTCATGGAGTGTAGGATGTCCATGTTGGTTAAAGAGATGCACTTCTCTAGGTTGATGGTTGATTCTCAATGGATTAAGGTTAAGAAGATCAAAGAGAAGGAAAGAGAGAATAAAAGAGCTAGAACTTATACTAGAAATTTCTCTAAGAAAAGGTTTAATAATGGAAATCATTCTTAGTTCCACTAGAAATCCTTAGCTTTAGCCCTATTTTCTATTAGTTCTGAAATGTCTAAGTTACGGCAGGATACCCGTGATAGAGTGCTAGGCTCTAAGTCCCAAGATAGTGTGAGTAGGGCTCGAACTAACCTAGTTTGTAGGAGATATGGAAAGAACCACAAGGGTGAGTACATAGACGGTAGTGATTCTTGTTTTGGTTGTGAAAAGTCCAGCCATAAAGTGAGAGATTTCCCAATGACTGTATAGAGGGTTAAAGTTGTTTGTTAGCGCCTCAACAGTTCCAGCAGGTTACTGGACATAGCAAAGTGCCAGTTTTAGTGAAACTAGTGGACAGTGTTAGGATAGGTTCTATGACCTTCATACTCAACATGATAAAAATAGTTCACCTGATGTGGTCACTGGTAAATTGCAGGACTTTCATACTAAAGTTTATGCATTATTAGATCTCGGAGCCATACTCTCCTTAGCAACTTTTATACAACAGTAGATTTTTGTGTCAATCATGAAAACCTTATTGAACTATTTTTAGTTTCTAATACAGTCAGTAGTTCAATTATAATCAGATGAGTATACAGAAACTGCCAAGTCATAGTATCTCAAAAAGTCACTTCAGTTTACTATGTGAGTTAGACATGGCAGATTTTGATATTATTCATGGCATGGATTTGCTCCACTCTTGCTATGACTTAATTGATTCTAGAAATAGAGTAGTCCAATTTATGTTTTCAAATAAACTAGTCTTAAAGTGGAAGGGTAGTACCTCAATACCTATAGGTCAATTTTTCACTTTCTTTAAAGCAAGAATAATTATTACTAAAGGGTACATCTACCACCTTGTTCGAGTCAATAACTCAATGTTTCAAATCCCAATCCTTGAGTTAGTTCTAGTAGTAAATGAATTTCCAGAAGTGTTTCCTGAAGATCTATGCAAAGTTCTTCCCTACAGGGAAATTGAATCGAAAATAGATTTTTGTCCAGCTACATAACCTACGTCAATTCCACCTAAAGGAGTTGCTCCATCTGAGCTAAAGAAATTGAAAGAATAGTAGAGAGATCTCCTATAAAAAGGGTTTCATCAAGCCGAGTGTCTCTCCATAGGGTGCTACAGTCTCTTTTGTGCACAAGAAAGATGACTCTTGTAGAATACACATCAATTACCACCAGTTGAATAATGTTACAATAAAGAATAAGTATCCCATCTATAGGATTAATGAATTATTTAACAAACTTTAGGGTGCAAATTGTTTCTTTAAAATAGAACTTAGATTCAGTTATCATTAGATCAGAGTCAAGGATTATAACATTGCAAAGACAACCTTCAGAACTCAGTATGGTAACTATAATTTTTTTTATGTATCTCAAACTAAAAAGTGCTCCTGTAACTTTCATAGACTTTACGAATAGAGTGTTCAAGCAATACATGGACATGTTCATTATAGTCTTCATATATGACATCCCCGTATACTATCAAAGTAAGGGTAAGTATGCAGATTATTTAATGATTGTCTTGCAGACTCTTAAATAGCACTAGTTATTCTTTAAGTTCAGCAAGTGTGAATACTAGTTGAAATTAGTAGCATTCCCTAATCATATTATATCTGATAAAGGCATTCGAGTAGATCCTCAAAATACTAAAGCAGTAAGGAACTATCCTAGACCTATTTCTCTATTAGACATCAGGAGTTACTTGGGTTTACTCAGTTATTAGCGAAGGTTTGTTGAATTATCTTCCTATATTAGTCATGTCTAGACTGACGTAGAAAAAAGTCAAATTTTGGTGGTATGATTCATGTGAGAAGATTTTTCGACAGTTGAAGACTTGACATACCTCTACTCAAATTTTGACTCTACTAGAGGGTTCAAATGGCTTTGTGTAATATTGTGATACTTCTAGAGTTTGTCTTTGTTTTGTGTTGATATAGTGAGGCAAGGTTATATCATATGCCTCTAGACAAACCAAACCTCATGAGAAGAACTGCCCGACTCATGATCTTGAATTGGTAATTATTTTGGACTTAATGATCTGGAGATAGTATTTTTATGGAGTTCATATTGATGTGTTCTATGACCACAAGAGTCTTTAGTATGTATTTAGTTAGAAAGATCTAAATCTTCCTTAAAAAAGGTGGCTAAAGTTGTAAAAGGATTATGATATGAGTGTTTTGTACCATACAAGTAAGACCAATGATGTGGTCAATGCCGTCATTAAACTGTCTAAGTGAAGTATTTATCACGTGGAGGATGAAATGAAAGAGTTAGTTTGTGAGGTTTATCAGCTTACTGGGTTTAGAGTTTTGTTGGTTGATTTAATTGAAGCTAGTGTTTGGGTTCAAAATGGTTTGGAATCTTTGTTGGTTGCCGAGGTTAAGGAAAAGAAAGACAGAGATCCTATTTTGCTTAAGTTGAAGGAAATAGTTCGGAATCAGAAGGGTAAAGTTTTCTCCAAAGGGGGATATAGTGTTCTTCACTATCAGGACAAATTATGTGTTTCAGATGTGGATGGTTTGAGGAAATGGATGTTAATGGAAGCTTATGGTTCTAAATATTTTATTCACTTAGGAGCCACTAAAATGTACTGTCATTTGAAGTAACTCTATTAGCAGAATAACATAAAGAAGGATATTGTGGAATCATGGCTAAGTTAAGGTCGAGAACTATAGGACAAATGGTACGCTTGATGAATTTAGTATTCCTACATGGAAGTGGGAAGTGGTGAACATAGACTTCATAATGGGGTTACCTCGTGCTCATCAACAACATGATTCCATTAGGATTATCGTGGACTGAATGACTAAGTTAGCTCATTTATTACTATTTAACACTTCAGACTCAGCTAAAGATTATGCTTAGCTCTATCTTAGGGAGGTAGTGAAGTTGCATAGGGCCCCTTTAGTCATTATATCAGATAGAGGTACCTAGTTCACCTCTCAATTTTGGAAGAATTTGTAGAAGGGTCTTAGTACCCAAGTTCATCTCAGTATAACTTTTCACCCACAGAAAAATGATCAAGCTAAGAGGACCATTTATACATTAGATGATATTTTGAGGGCATGTATGATTGATTTTAAGAGTAGTTGGGATGATCACTTGCTCTTGATTGAGTTTTCTTATAATAGAAAATATCACTCTAGGATTCAGAAGGCCCCATTTAAGGGACTTTATGGTAGGAGGTATAGATCTCCTATTGGTTAGTTTGAGGTTGGTGAGGTTGCCTTGATATAGACCTCCTATTGGTTAGTTTGAGGTTGGTAAGGATACCTTGATTTAGATCTCCTATTGGTTGGTTTGAGGTTGGTGAGGCTTCCTTGCTAGGGTTATATTCAATACATAAGGTGATGTAAAAAGTTTAACTTATTAGAGAAAGGCTGAAGACTACTTAGAGTTGTCAGAAATCCTATGCAAATGTGATGATAAGGGACCTTGAGTTTGATGTTGGTGATTTTATCTATCTTAACATTTCTCCTGTGAAAGGGATTAAGATGTTTGGACATAAAGAGAAGCTCAGTCCACGTTATGTTGATCCTTACATGACTTTTAGTCAATATGGTAAAGTAGCGTATGAGTTGGTATCTCCTGTAGCATTAGCATCAGTGCTTCAATTTTTCCATGTTTTCTTAATGAAGAATGCATTGGAGATCCAACCTTAATAGTCCCTTTATAAAGGGTTTGCATGGAAAACAACCTCTCTTATGAAGAGGTCCCAGTTGAGATCCTTGATCGTCAAATTCATATGCAGAGGAATAGAGATGTTGCATTGGTAAATGTTTTGTGGAGAAATCTGTTAGTTGAAGGAGCTACTTGGGAAGTAGAGGAAGATATGATGGCCATGTAACCCCATCTTTTCTCTTCTAATTCAGTCCCAACATAAGGTAATAGCTCCCTTAATTAATTAATAAATTCTTACATTTCTATGTCAAAATATTCAGCTATTTTAATGTCATACCATGCATTCATGAATTTATTTCAGTCCATGGATCATTAATAGAATTAGATATCAGTTTGTTTTCTGCTCATTTGTGCTCAGTGCAAGATTTCATCTTCTTCCCTTAGTACTTCAGCTTACTCAGTTTCATTAAAAGATGAATAATCCTAGGGGAAGATATTATAATACCCTAAATTTTTAAGCTCTATATCCATCAAAATATAGGCCATTAAATTAGATTTCCAATGCCATTAGTCTTACCTTAATCTAATATCGTATTAGATGTTCTGAAAAAAATTGCCAAAGGAACTAAAAACTACCAATGACAACCACTCTTTCAATGACCCATTGTTAGACTCAATGAGTTATTGTGAGGAGTCATTGCCAAAGAAGTGAGGGATCCCAGATTTGATATCAGTGGTGACGAGTCCATCATAGAACTCTTTATTAGTCCTAATGAGTCGTTAGGTGGACCTGTCATTACAATAAATAGAAATCCAAAAATCAAGTCCATAATAATGACTCCTCCTAATGACCCGTTATTAGACCCAAAAGTCATTAGGAGGGAAGTTGTTGTCATAATAGTAAGGGCCCCAGGTTTAGAAGCTGTGAAAACTACTCTATTCCATGACTCATTACCTCAATCATAACGGTTGGTTTCAGTTTTTTCCTGCATATTTTAAAAAGGGCTGTTTAGCCTTTTTCCATTATTTTAACTTAATCCACATTGTTTGTGTAGTCTAAGACAAGTTAATGGGGGTTAATATTACCCTAACACCTCATAAACTCAGAATCCTTCAACACTTCGCAAAAAAGGAAATTTTCTCCTCCCCAAATTAAAGTTAGGGTTTCTCAATCTCAAGTTCAAATTTCAAGGATTTCTCCAAGGCTTACATCTCTAGTTATATGGGATTTCATCAGTGGATTCCTTCCATTCATTGAGTCCAAATAATTTCTCAATTCCCAAATTTAATTTCTCTCTAAAAATTAAGTTCCAAGTAAAATATGAGTTTACTTGATTTCTTTGGTTTATTTTTCTAAATAAAATAGTGAGTATATATTTTCCCCTAATAATATCATCTTCCCATGTTTGAAAATCATGAATTCCCTTATTATGATAACTTATGGAGTTTTGTCATGAATTATGAAATTTCCTATTATGATCAACTTTTAATGTTATCGCGTTCAGTTGTATTAGCCAAAAGCTGGTGGTTTATGAACAACTGATACCTAGGTATTGATTTATATATGCTTTTATATTTTAAGCATTTCATATTATCCATGATTGATATTTTAAGAATGTTATTACAATGAATAATTTAGTTTTTAGTGTTATTGAGTTGGAAGTGGAACGTAGCACTGAGTGAACACAGATATGAGGGCTCACCCAACAGTAGAGGACTGGGACCTTTAATACAAGTCCATATGTTCTTAAACTACCACACCACCATAGGTTATGAGGGGTCACCCGCCATTTGAGGACTGAAACCATAGTCCATTGGGACAACAATTAGTGCATCCACGCCAACCAGTGTTAGTACCCTTGGTAAGGTACTGACACCCTTCTAGTTGGGTTACAGGTTTGACCTTAATTTTATCAGTTTGGGTTATGTTTGTTATTGTTAGCTCCCATAATTCTCACTTTATTTTTTAGTTTATGTTCATTTTAGGTTTGATTGATTAAGTATTTAGTTATTCAGTTATTCAGTTTTATCCAGATTATTTTTGTACTTGTTCTTTCATTTCATTTACAGGTTCGTGCATTCATGTTCAGTTTATACCAGCTAATCTTCCCATATCACATACTTTGTACATTTATTGTACATATTGTACATTTATCTTTGCTAAAGTATCTCATAATATTGGTTCAAATGCTCGGTACTCAAATTATATTTAGTATGCTTCCATATCATCAGTTGCAGTATTGGGTGAATCCACATCATTCAAAGACTAATATCAATTGTTTATTTTTAATCTACTTTTAGTTTTAGTCAGTTGGAGTTCATTGGTGGTTTGTCTTGATAACTCATTATGTTTTAGAGGCTTTCAGGCAGATGTTTAGATTTTCAACATTAATGGTTGTCAAACAATTCTATTTCTAGTTTAGGTCAATATTTAGTTTAACACTATTATGATCTCCTTCAATTATTTTAGTTAGCTTTCACCTGGTATTTTATTAATTTCTTCAGTATCTTAATGCATGGTAGACCATGGGTTAGCTTAGGGTTACTTGTGACCTTAGGCATCGTGTTATAACTAGGGGTAGTATCAGGTCGTGACTTATTTTTAGGAAAATTTCTACCCCAGACTAGGCTAAGATATCTAGATCCACTTTTAGGAGTTTAATAAGCTACAATCAACACTAATATGGAAATCATATTTAAAATAAGTACAACTAAGTCAATTATGCCAAAATTTTGATTTTAAAATCGCCTAAAGGACCCAACTATCCTAAGCATTACCAATTCTTCCATCAGCGCATTAAACCCATCCCAAATATATCATAAATATACTATGACATAGCTCAATCTAAGAAGGAAGGATACATATCCTACTTGGATGCTAAAAAAGCTTGAAGAACCTACCTAATCACCGACTTTCCCTTCTGAGAAGTTTCCACAAAATAAAACGCAACAAAAATCACAATCTACTAATCACAATGAGAATAATGATACCTACATTCCACTATTGTGCTTCGGGTCCAAAATTACTCAAAAATTCTCTGTGGGTCCTGTTGATGAAAATTGCATTTTTGAAGCCAACCAAACACTCTTTTATGTTCATGGAGTAATCACCCATAAATGTTTGAAAATCAAGATACATTAGAGCTTAAGTCAACAAACCAAGTTTTTGGGATTTTAGAGGAGAAAAGGGGAAATCAAGCAAGAATATGAAGAAATCTTACCACAATTTTGAAGGAAAATCACGTAATAATCATTCCAAGCTCTCTAAATCACCTAGAAGCTCTAATACAAATCTTTATTAATATTTGGGGTTTATGTCTATTGAGAATAGATGAAGAGGAATGAAAAAGAGGTTAGAATAAGGATATATATACCCTTCCCAAGTTTTTGAGAGTCGCTATCGCGACCCGACCCTTGCATTCGCGATATTTGCTACCTAGTGACCACATCTCTTTTGCGATGACCAGAAGTCCTGCCCAAAAATATGGTGTTGCTACTAAGGGTGTCATTATCGTGACCCGATGCTCATGGTTAGCGTGTGCACCCACACAGTTGTGACTAAGAATTTTCCTTGTCTCTGCCAACCCCTCTTCAGATTTATCAGGAATCTGATATATGTAAATGAACTATACTACCCTATAAAATATGATGGTATGGACTCAATGGAGTAGCTGAAATTTCAATTCAAGTCCCACACCATATTCAATTTTTTTAACTTTTTGGGCAATAGGTAAAAATGAGCCCTGGAGCCGCAAGACACGAACCAATAGTCCATCTATCCTAAAATTGACATTTTAGAGCTATTGGAATGGAAAAAAATGGCATACAAGGTTGTTTGACTAAATTTTTCTCTCGACATCTATTTTGAACCAGGAAGACTTCAAAAAAAGAAATAGACTCTAAAAACTAAACAAATTTCCTAGTAATCAAACTGTCAGTCCCATTAAGTCATAAATAAGATATGGAATCTATAGGAAATATCTTACAAAAAAATAAGTTTAAATATGAAAAATTACCTAAAGGGTCATTAAAATATGGGTACTCCCGAACCCTCTAGGGACCCCTTTATCTGTGAGCCATCGTGCCAGAGAAGAGAGGTTGTCGTACTTGGTTTGGTTATGGTAGTATGGATTATACTCTATATTCATCCTTTTATGTGCATTGTCTATCACAAGTATGGGCCTATATCGATTTGCCTTTTGGTGGGTTGGATAGTTATAGGTTATGGGTATTATTTGCAGTGTCTTGTGTGCTTATTGGAACTTTTGAGTTATAGTGCCTAGTTTATGTATTTATTATCTGGTCTATTTGGTTACTTTATATTGTTATTTTTATGATTATTGGATTGTGACAGGTTGATTATTGGAATGGTATTTATATTTAAGGACTAATTTTGATTCATTAATCTTGTGGTTATATTACTATGCTTGATTTTCCCAAGGTTAGGCTCTATCGTTTTAGAACCTGATTATGTTAGCACTAGTTCCTACTGTGATTAGGATTCCTGAAGATGATAGTGTGACTACTTAGATTATACCTTGGAGTTGGTCTTGTTTAAGCATATGTATCGATATAAAGTACTTATGGTATTACTTTATATCCCTCTCTTCTTTCATATACTCATGTTTTAGACCCTGATTATGTATGTATGTATAGATTATCCTTATTACCTCCTTAGATTCAATATGTGAGTTTACTGGATATTGGGTGTGGTTTACATTTCTGCTTGCATGTTATTTATATATTCATTATCTTTGGATTTTAGTAAACAATTATCTATTGAGTACCACTTATTTGCTACTCATACTACAAGTCTACAACCTACAGATCATAGTATAGATTCTTGCCATTTTTGTGTGCATCGTGCAAAGCAATTATGGTTTGGAGATATAGGGTGAGCTCCTAGACTTTGGAGTATTACTATTATCCCTCTTATACACTAGAATAGTCTCTACATTTTATTCAGAGATGGGTTGTATCAGTATATTCTTTTAGTACTCCACTTTGTAATCTTATTATATTAGAAGCTCTTGTACTGACTCTGCTAGGTTTTGGGAATATCTTGTGTATTATAGCCTTTTTACTATATTTATTCTACATTCTTCCTTCATTTATCTTGGTATTCTATGACTAGTAGTTTCAGACTGCAAGTTGGCTTAGCTACTAGCAGGTTATAGTTGGTGCCATCATAACCTTGGAAATCAGGCCGTGACATGGACTCATCACTCAACACTTTATCATGGATGATGTAAAGTGTCATATCCTTAAACTAACAACTCTTACTCTACTCAAATAAGGTAGACCTCACTTCAACACTAGCAAGACTCCTGTAGTAACCCACTAAAACAATGAAGCTACGAACTTCAGATGGAGATGTAGGCCTAGCCTAATTACCCAATCATAAATAGCCTCAATCTTTTCTAGACACTATAAATCCTAAGAATGTCACCAATTCGAGCCATAACTCACACTTTAAGAATTTTGCAAAAAGCCTATGATCTTTAAAAGTATGGAGTACAATCCTTAAATGTTTCATACGATCTCCCTACTTCTCAAATACATAAGGATGTCGTCAAGGAACACATTAACAAAGGAATCCGAATAAGGCCTGCCTATAATGCTGCTAGGGAGTTGGTCAACCAAAAAGACATCACCTGGAACTCATAATATCCATAATTAGTCCTGAAGGTTGTTTTTGGGATGTCCTAAGCCAAAATCCTTGATTGATGGTTGCTGGATCTCAAATAGATCTTAGAGAACACCATTTCTCCTTGTAGTTGGTCTAATAAATCATCAATGCAAGGCATAAGATACCTGTTCTTCACCGTCACCGTATTAAGATGTATGTAGTTAATACACATATGAAAGGAACTATCCTTTTTCTTCACGAACAAGATAAAGGCACCCTAAGGCAACAAACTCGACCTAACAAAACCCTTACCTTAAAGATCTTAAAGTTGAGAATTTAGCTCCTTATGCTCTGTAGGATCAATATGATAAGATTCCATACAAATAGGTCGGCTACCATGCTCAAGGCTAACAAAACACTTAATATCATGCTTAGTAGGAAGGACAGGTAGATCATTAGGGAAAACATCAAGAAAATCATGAGCTATAAGAACAAAATCAAGTAAGGGACTCTCTACACTAACTTCACAAATATAAGTATGATAGGAACTCACAACCCCTCAAAATAAGTCCTCTATACCAAACATAAGAAATAATAGTCATTGTCTCAAATCTAATAGATCCCTGACAAACAATAGAGGATAAGTCAGGCATGGCTAATGTAATAGTCTTAGAAAAATAGTCCAAGACCTCATGATAGGGGGATAACTAGTCCATGCCTAGAATTACATTGAAATCCATCATGTATAGAACGATAAGATCAACATGCGTATCAAACTATCAAACAATCACAACACATGATCTATAAACCCGATTCACTACTAAAGAATCACCTACATTAGTAGATACACATAATGACATAGATAAAGAATTGTAAGATAACTCCAATCGCAAGGCATAATAAGAAGATACATAAGAATAAATAGAACCCATATTGAATAAACTAAAACCCAGGTGATGGCACACTAAAATCATACCTATAATAACAATATGCAAAGACTCTACCTCAGGTCTATTAGGTATGACAGATATCTGACCTCACCTACCACCTGGCTGGGCACCTGACCAAACTCCTATCATACATGCATGGGGACCTCTAGGAGTACCCTAGGGACCACTCCAATTACCATACACACTGCCTCTAGCTTGGGGTAGTACTGCACTAATCAGTGGAATACTCTAAGCTGTTGGAATAAATAGCCTTTGATTGGGACACTCTCTTGAGAAATATCCAAAGGCCCTACAACCGTAACATGCCTTTGGCAATGTAATGAACCTCAAAGATTTGACTGAGTGGGATTAACCACCATGTATATAGTAACTAAAAGATGAATGTCTCAATGTCTAACCACTACTCTGGCCAAGATAATCAATGTAGCTAGACAAGCCTCTATCGGTAAGATAATGTTTGGCAAAATAGGCCTACTATACTACCCCTAATGTTGATAAGGCTGACATTGAGGATACCTACCCTGAGAACCACTACCTCTTAATCATGAGCAACTATGGCTCTCAGTAAAATTGCCCTGATTTTGCGGCATCTTATCGATTCCCCCTTCGACCTTCTAAAACATCGATTCCATAACCCAAGCTTGATAAAAAACATCAGTAAAAGATATACCAATAGTAACCAAACTCTATGTATCCATGTAAAAAGGAAGTCTTAGTCCCCTAATAAAGCATTAGACAAACTCGTGCTCGGTCAGTACGCAACATGCCTAGCAAACTCATGAAATTGAGCCTCATATTCCATAATAGTCATGGAGCCCTGCACCAATTTCAAAAAATAGTCTCTCAAGCATTATCTATGTCTATGAGCCAAATATTTCTCCAAGAAGACCTTAGAGAATAGAGCCCATATCAAAGGGGTAGATCCAGCTGGCCTGAAATTACAATAACCTCTTCATTGATGTCGAACAAGTATATCTAACTAAAAAGTTGTGTAATCTATTCCATGAGTCTCAACTAGACCCAAATTATGAAGCCTATACTTGTAAAAAATCAATAACTTATAAGCATTCTCACTTGGTGCACTAGAAAATCTAAGTGGATTAAATTTTAAGAATCTACCGAACATGTTTTGCTCCGCAACCGGCTAAGCTACTACTAATGTTGAAGAAATCATAACCTTTGGAGCCATATCTATAAGCTATGCTCCTACCCCAATACCATTATAATCTACCGATTAGGCACCATCAGATGGTGAACTACAATCTAAACCCAAGAGCTGAACAAATGTATCCTTAAGTAGTGAGGAAGAAAAAAACCCCAGTGGAACCTGGGTTGGGGCCTTGCCCACCACCGGCTGAGGTGTATAAAACTCTACTGTGGGAGTAAGAATAGGGTCTAGTAAAGGCCTTCTAACATGGTTTATAGCTAAGGAAACATATCTCAGGTCTCCTCAACCTTTGGACTGTCCATGAACTCTGATAGGGTTTTTAGTTGTAGACTAAGGGTCCTCATTTTATATAACTGGATCATGTGTTCTAACAACCTACAAAAGAGTGAAACCAACTCTAACTCTTATAAAAAATAAGTAAAGGAAGTGAAGATATCCTAAGAATGTCCTATAGATTCTCGAAGATAAGAAATGAACATCATCATTATGATCCGTGGGACTATACTAGACACCTTCCCTTGTACTAACATTATTGGTAAAACTAACACTCTGATACCAGTTTGTCATGACCCGTTTTATATGTCATGATGACACCTACTTTATCTGACCAGACCATAGCCCAAAGCTATAAGCAATGGACTAATTTGATGTAAAATGACATACATGTCAAAAATATCCAAGTAAAATACTTACAAGATATAAACCATAGAATAATAATGAGAAAAAATACAAATAACAGAAATTACAATCCCAAAATCTAGTAATGTCGGTACAAGATATACTAAACCTGCTACACCCTGTATTTCCCTAGCATAATCTAAATCCTGATACATAAGTATTCATATATAAAATTTCTAAAACTCTCATTATTTTTAGTTTACATCCTTTCATTGCATTGGAAATTGAATTAATTTTCCAATGATATAAAATTCACCAAAATTTGATAACCGAGTATGAAGTTATGGCGATTTTAAGTTTCAGTCATTAAACACTGTCATTTTACCCATCAACCCATCATAAAGAGAGTCAAAATATAAATTGTCAATTTCTAGAGAGGTATCATAATTTTGGTATGTCACCCCATAGAACAATTTGGCATTTGTCATTTTCCAGTGTTGTAGAGCGATGCCACCGCATCGCGGAGAATATCCAAGTCCCACTTAGTGAAGGAACGAAATTTCCCTACTTCATTCCTCATACCAATTTCCCAGTTTTCAGTTTCCAGTGACACACCGCAATAGCATCGCATCGCATCGCGCCAGCGGCCCAAATTAGAAAATTTTCTCAAAAATCTAATATTTGTTCGGGTTAAAACAGTCTTATCCCATTATTTTAATCCACCCAGATGGAATATTTAAGAACTAAAACCCTTTTAAAATTTAATTATTTATTAATTTCCCCCCAAATTCAAGAGCTTTCTCTCTAAATTACAAACCCTAGCGCTCAAGAACCAAGAGCAATCTCAAGAATTCACCCAAAAACTTCAAGAAATTCATCCGTTAAGTTATGTTAGATGTTCATCCATGGATTTGTTCGATCCATGGAGCCCAAGTAACCTTTATAATTATAAAGTTATGATCTTTTTAAGTAATTTCATTTTAAATCATGATTTCATTCGTTAATCTCCATGAACATTGAATTAATAACATATTTTAACAAAGTTATTGTTGTTATTAGATTCCTCATGTTTTAGTGTTATCATTTATAGAATTAAATCAGAAATTAGTGTTTTCCATGATAATTTCATGTCAATTATGTTGGTACTTTACTAATTCTATGATTATTTTAAACCATGAACTATAAGTGATTGATAAAATGCCTACAAGAGCCATTGATTTAATAAGAGTCTTTATGCTATCTCCTTCAATGTTATAGTGTCATGTTACTACTATTGATTTGAGTCTTGGGGGTATTAAATACCAAAAACCAGAGCTGTTTACTTAATGTTGTCTCAGTATCTTTAGAATAACTTCAGATTATATCATAAGCATTATCAGAACAGTCAATTAAACTCAGAATAGTCTAGCATTTAAGTGTCATTCAGTTGGGATAATGATTAAGCACCTATTGAGTTTAGATATGACGACTTCCCCGTCAGATAGGCAGAGTTGTTAGTAGTAGTCCCTATAAACTAGAACTACGTAGCTAGCGTAGGATATGAGTAGTCACCCGTCAAATTAGGCTTGACTATCTCGTAGCGGTCACCCATCAGTTCAAGCTTGATACCCTTAGTCCTTTGGACATGATATCAGTTTGGTAGATCCATACAACCAACGTTAGTAAATGTGGCATGGTATTAAAACCTATCCAACTAGGTTTATATGTTGGACCCTAATTAGATCAAATTGAGGCATGTCGGTTAGATGATACCTCCCACGGTATCAGGTATAGTCTCAGTTATTGTCCCAAATCAGTTATTCAGTCTTAGTATTATTTGACTAAAGCATACATAATTCAGTTATTTTAGTATTTTAGTTATAGATTTTACTCAGTTCATGTTATATTCTTGGTTATGCATCCGCAGTATTTATAGATTTTCCTACATTTTTAGTATCTACAGATTCCATGATCTTTATTCAGTACTCCATGCTTTACATATATTTGTAGTTAATTATTATCATTCCTTTTCATGAGACCATGTATATCAGCCTACCTCATTTATCATACCAATACATTCAAAGTACTGATCGTATACCTTTCTTTTGTGCTATGATGTCTCATATCATATGTGCTATCGCTCAGTTCCCAAATCATACTTAGTCCCTCAAATTCTCAGCAGTATAGTAGCAGTGGTGAGTCTTGATCACTCGAGGATAGACTATCTTATTTCATGTCTTTATTTTAGTAGTCAATAGATTTAGTTGGGGGCTTGTCCCATCAACTCTCAGTTAGTTAGTCTTAGAGGCTTTTTACACATTATAGTGAGTTAGTTATTCAGTTTATTAATACTTTATTAGATTCAGACAGTTATTTTTACTAGATTTATATTTCAGTTTGAATTTAGATATTTAAAACCTTTTGGCACTTCAGTTATTCTTCCATAATTCATGATTATATTATGCAGTTCTTACAGTAGGTACTAGCTCATGGGTTATCTTGTCGTCCCTCAGGACTGTAAGCACTTTGTAATGACTAGGGGGTAGTCTCAGGTTGTTACAAACTTTATATCAGAGACTAAGGTTTCAAAGTTTTCTAGGAAGTCTGAAAGCCACGTTGAGTAGAGTCTTGTGCATGGGTGTGTAGCATATCACACTTATAGATGAGAGGCTACAAGGTGATTAAGGAAAAGTTTCCCTTCTTTCAAGTATTTATGTCATGCAATTGAGTATGAGCTCAAGTTAAACTCTCAGTCTAATCCATTTCCTCCTTCTGTTTACAAAAGATGCCTTCGAAGAAGAACGGAAGAAGAACAGGAACTCAGCCATCCCCTTAGCCCATCCAGGAAGATCCTCTGGATGAGCATGTCTCTCGCGCAGAATTCAGGGTTGTGTTCACTACTCTAGCAAAATCTGTAGCAGCATAGAATGAATAGCCAAGTGCTATTCCAGCCAACCCAGTGGCCAATACTATTGCAACTAGAATTCAGGATTTCACCTAGATGAATCCTCTTTCTTTCACGGGATCCAAGTCTAAAGAGGATCCATAAGAATTCTTAGCTATGGTTTAAAAGGTCATGGATTCTATGGGGGTGACATTTAGTCAGAGTCCCGAGTTGGCTACATATCAATTGTAGGATGTAGCCAATACTTGGTTTAAGTAGTGGAAAGTTGATAGAGGTGTTCATGAAGGGCTTATAGAATGGGAAGACTTTTCCATGAATTTCTTAGACAAATTTTTTCCATTAGTGTCAAGGAAGGGTAAAGTGTTAGAATTTATTAATTTGAGGCAAAGGAGCATATGTGTGAGGGAGTATTCTCTTAATTTCACTTAGCTATATATGCTCCTCATATGCTGGCTGATATTAGGTCCAAGATGAGTAAGTTTGTGCGTGGCATGTATGATAGTGTGGTTAAGGAGTGTAGGACAGCAATGCTAATTAGTAAGATGGATTTATCTAGGCTGATAGTCCATACTCAATATATAGAGGAGAAAAATATTAAGGAGAGGGAAAAAGAAAACAAGAGAGGTTGAACGGGTAGTTTTAATTTCACCCAGCCAAGCTCAGAATGTGGTATCTGTCCTATGTTTCATTAGAGGTCTTCCAACCTATTACCTTCTTCAGCCAGGGCACCAATACCCAAATTCAGAAATAACAATAGGGATAGACAACTAGGCTCTATGTAGGTCAGTTTTAGTAGTGGTCATACCAACTCTTTATGTTAGAAGCATAGCAGACACCATCAGGCTGAGTTTAAATAGGTTAGTGATGTTTTCTTTGGGTGTGGCAAGCTAGGCCATCAAATTCAGAAGGGTCGGGTAGTTTCTAAAAAAGGTAGGGATATGTGCTAACAGGGCTAGTCTCCTCAGTCGTCAGTTCTATTCGGTCACCCAACTCATTAGGATACCACTTCCAATGCTACCAGTGGTCAGCGTTTGAATAAATTATATTCTCTTAAGAGCATCAAAGATCAGGAAAATTCTCCTGACGTAGTTACTAGTACGTTGCAGGTTTTGTGTTTTGTGTTGTTAGGGTAGATTGTGTGTACCTGGTGTAGATATGTTGCGGCAATGAATTCTTGCAGAAGCACATGGTGCGTGTTACTCTTTTAATCCAGGTGCCACTAAGATGTATCATTATTTACAAGAGATCCATTGCTGGAGTCAGATAAAGAGAGATATTGCAGAGTTTGTAGCTAAGTGCTCTATATGCCAGCATGTTAAAATTGAGCACCGAAAGCCTAGTGGGTGCATGAAGGAGTTCATATTCCCATGTAGAAATAGGAGGAAGAGAACATTGACTTTATGATATGTTTACTTCGTACCCATTATCAACATGTCTCGATTTAGGTTATCATAGATAGGATGACCAAATTAGCTCATTTCTTGCCAGTCCATACCTCTTACTTAGCTGAGGACTATGCCAATCTCTATCTCAGAGAGTTGGTTAGGTTGTATGGTATTTCCTTATCTATCATCTCAGATAGAGGTGCCTAGTTCGCCTATCATTTTAGGAAAACATTCCAAATGGGTCTTGGTACCCAAGTCGACCTCAGTACAACCATCAACCCTCAAACAGATAGTCAAGCAGAAAGGACCATTCAAAATTTTAAGGATATGCTGAGAGAATGCGTTGTTGATTTCAAGGGTACTTGGGATGGCCATTTTCCTTTGATTGAATTCACATACAATAACAACTATTATTCTAGTATTCGTATGGCTCCATTTGAGGATCTTCATGGTAGGAGATATGGACCTCTAATTGGTTGGTTTGAAGTAGTTAAGGTCGCAGTTGTAGGGACTGACTTGGTGTTTGATGAATTAGAGAAGGTTCAGTTGATTAGAGAAAGGCTTAGGACTGCCTAGAGCTGACCAAAATTGTATGCAGATGTGAGGAGAAAGGATCTCGATTTTAAGGTCAGTGATCTTATGTACTTGAAAATCTCTCCCATAAAAGGCGAGAAGAGATTCAACAAGAAAGGAAAACTTAGCCCCTGATATGTCGGTCCTTTCAGAATCTTCATTTGTTTCGGGAAGGTAGCTTACAAGATAGAGTTTCCTTCAGATTTATCCTCGGTACACCCAGTGTTCCATGTCTCTTTAAAAAAGTGTATTGGTGATCCAGCTGTAGTTGTTCCCTTAATAAGTGTAGATATTCATAACAATCTTTCCTTTGAGGAAGTCCCAGTCAAAATTCTTGATCATAAAGTTCGTAGACTAAGGAACAAAGAAGTTCCACTAGTCATAGTTCTTTGGTAGAATCAGTTTATTGAGGGAGCCACTTGGGAAGCAGAAGTAGATATGCAGACCAAGTACCCTCATCTTTTCTCCGTAAATCTAGATTCTCTGTCATGCTCAGTTTAAGCCACACATCATGTTCATATCAGTCGAGCATTTATGAATCAGTATAGTCATGCATTCCATGCATCAGATATGCATATTCAATGTGTAAGCTCAGTCTAGTATTTTTCCTCAGCTTAACAAATTTTATTCGGGGACAAAGGATCCCAAGGGGGAGATATCATAACACCTCCTATTTCCCTAGCATAATCTAAGTCCAAATAGACGTGTATTTGTATATAAAATTTTTGATAGACTCATTATTTTTTAGTTTAGAGCTGGCCATTACATAGGAAATTGAATTAGCTTTCCAATGATACAAAATTCGCCGAATTATGATAATCGGGTAATAAGTTATAGCGATTTGAATTTTCAGTTGTTAAACACTATCATTTTATCCATCAGTGCATTGTAGAGATAGTCAAAATAGCAATTGTTAGTTTTCAGTGAGGTATCGTAATTTCGGCACATCGCGCCATAGGCCAATTTGGCATTTGTCATTTTCTAGTATTGAAGTACGATGCCACCACGTCGTGGAGAACTTCCAAGTCCCAATTAGTCAAGGACCATGATTTCCCCACATCACGCCATAGACCAGTTTCCCAGTTGTTAGTTTCCAGTTACATAATGCGATAGCACTACATCGCGCCGGGGGCCTAAATTGGAAAATTTTCTCAAAAATCTAATATTTCATCTAGGGTTAAAACAGTCTTTTACCATTATTTTAATCAGCTCAGATGGAATAGTTAAGCCCTAAAAATGTTTTAAAAGTTTATTCTTTATTAATATGTCCCAAAATTTAAGAGCTTTCTCTCTAAATTACAAACCCTAGCTCTAAAGAAACCAAGAGCAATCTCAATAATTCACCTAAGAACTTCAAGAATTTCATCCGTTAGGGTATGTTAGATATTCATCCATTGATTCCTTTCATCCATGGAGCCCAAGTAACCTTTTTAATTATAAAGTTATGATCTTTTTAAGTTATTTGATTTTAAATCATGATTTAATCCATTAATCTCCATGAACTTTGATTTAATACCATGTTTTAATGAAGTTATTGTTGTTATTCGATTCCTCATGTTTTAGTATTATTATTTATTGAATTAAATCATGAATTAGTGTTTTCCATGATAATTTTATGTCAATGTTGCTGGTCCTTTAGTAATTCTATGAATATTATAAACCATGAACTATAAGTGTTTGATAAAATGCCTACAAGAGAAATTGATTTAATAAGAGTCTTCAAGCTATGTCCTTAAATGTATTAGCGTCATGCTACTACTATTGTTTTGAGTCGTGGTGATATTGAATACCCAAAACCGTAGCCGTTTACTTAATGTTGTGTTAGTATCTTTATAATAACTTCATATTATATCATGAGTATTATTAGAACAGTCAGTTAAACTATGAATAGTCTAGCATTTCAGTATCATTCAGTTGGGAGTAGGATATAGCTCCAAGTGAGTGTAGGGATCACGTATTGCCCGTTAGATAGGCAGAGTTATTAGTAGTATTCCCTATACTCCAGAACTACGTAGCCTGGGTAGTATATGAGTATTCACCCATCAAAATAGGCATGACTATTTCGCAGGGGTCACCTGTCAGTTCAGGCTTAACACCCTTAGTCCTTTGGACATGATATTACTTTTTTGGATCCAGACAGCCAGCGTTAGTACCCGTGGCACAGTATTATCACCCTTCAAACTGGGGTTATAGCTTATACCCCAATTAGTTTAAATTGGGGAATGTCAGTTAGACGATACCTCCCACAGTCTCAAATATAGTCTTAGTTACAGTCCCAACTCAGTTATTTAGTCTTAGTGTTGTTTTACCAAAGCATACAAATTTCAATTATTTCAATATTTTAGTTTACAGATTTTGCTCAGTTTATGTTATATATTTTGTCATGCATATGCAACATTGATAGATTTTCCTGCATTTTCTGTATCTATAGATTCCATGCTCTTTATTCAGTACTCCATGTTTTACATCTAAGTCCAGTTAATTATTATCATTCCTATTCATGAGACCATGCATATAAGTCTATCTTATTTAGCATACCAGTACATTCAAAGTATTGATCACATACCATTGTTTTATGCTATGATGTCTGATATTATAGGTGTAGATGCTCAATTGCCGAATCACAATTACTCCCTTAGATTCTCAGCAGTACAGTAGCATTAGTGAATCCTCATCACCTGAGGATAGACTATTTTATTTCATGTCTTTATTTTAGTAGTCAGTAGAGTTAATTGGTGGCTTGTCCCATCAACTCTCAGTCAGTCAGTATTAGAGGCTTCTAAGATATTACAGTTAGTTAGTTGTTCAGTTTATCAATACTTTATCAGATTAGGATAGTCATTTTTCCTAGATTTATATTTTGGTTTGAATTCAGATATTTAAAACCTTATAGCACTCCAAAAAAGCAACAACAAACTCCTCTCATTTTATGTACCATGAATCTGTTGCCCACTCTCCCTTTCACTATTTGAACCATGAGTGAGCCACATCAAGTAACTGATATACGGCTAACTCAGCGCTCTCAACAACAGTCACCTCCATGATATTGGTAACCTTCTGCACCTGATCAAGAAATTTTTGAGGGTCGTCATTTGACTTAGACCCGATAAATGATGGAGGGTTCATTCGGGTGAGGTCCAAATCCTAGAAGTAGTAGCATTGCCCACTGGGTTGGCTGAAACTGTAGTAGGACATTCATTATGGGCTTTCATAGAATGAGCTAAGGTGGTGAAGGATGCTCTGAACTCCGCATAGGAGACATTCTTGCCTAAAGGATCTAGATAGATAGGCTAAGGTGCTGACTGATCTCCCATTCCTCTTCCCTGAAAAACAGAAGAGAAGCTAGGATTAGAAAGAGAGTGCAACTGGAGCTCATGCTCACTCACACGACATGAATACTGAAAGAAGGGGAACTTTTCCTAAAGCATCTCGTAGCCACTGGTCCATAAGTGTGGTGAGCAACACAACCATGCACAAAACTCTACTAGATGTGACTTTTAGACTTTCTAGGACTCTATTGAATCTTAGTCTATGATACCAAGTTTGTAACACCCCGAGTCTATTCCTTGGACGCTACACGATGCTCATAATCCTAAAGGACCACAAGCTAACCCATGACTGGTACCTGCTGCAATAGCTGCGTAATAAAGACTGTAATTATTGTGTAAATATGCGAAAATCATATACCATAAGGTTCAAATCTATAAATAAATCTGAATATGGTATGAAAATACCAAAATTGAATATAGGTACTAAATAACTGAACCACTGTCTGAAAATACTCTAGTCTAAAAAAGCCTCTAACTTTTTGAATTATGGAGTTGATAGGACAAGCCCCCAACTAACTCCATCTACTATAATAAAACTGAAGTACTATAAATAATAAGCATTTCCATGAACTATGAGGATTCACCATTACTCTGAAAATTGAAAGTCTGAACTGCTAAGGGTGCTCTGGAGCCCGTGCATCTGAACCTATGATATAAGACAACATAGCGCAAAGAAAAGCATGTGTCTGTACTTTGAATGTAGTAGTATGCTCAGTGAGGTAGGCTGATATGCATGCACAATAATAACTGAATAAAATGAGTATAACTGAGTAAGAGTACATGCATGTATACATGGACTGTAACCGAGATCGTGCTAATACTGAGTACTAAATAAAAATACTGATAACCAATAGGTGAGTTTATGTATACTGTATTACTGATTATTTGAATGATTGTATTTGATAATTCTGAATACTATGGAACTATACAGAGTTTCGTACTGAGCTGAGTGACTATTTCTGATAGTCCTGAATTCGTAGAACTTAACTGAGTTTTATTCTGAGATCGAGATTGGAACTGAGATTGTGGGAGGTAATCATATAACCGACATGCCCCATCTCTAACTGATTTGGGGTTTAACTTATAACCCAAATTGGAAAGGTTTCAATATCGTGCCACAAAAAAGGACAAGTTGTGAGTTAACCCTCTCTGACAAAAAGCTCTTTTGGCAACCCTCACTTTCAAGATAACTCGAATGAGAAGTATCAACCCTCATAATGTCTGGTAGGAAGATACGTCAACCTACGCTGGCTATGTAGTTAAGCAATGCACGGATTGATGATAAGGGTCAAACCCTTTGCTGACAGGAATTCCCCCATCCCTGGGTTAACGCGGTGCTAAGTCCTACTCCCAACTGAATAGACACTAAACTGATTTCTAGTCTGTACTAGGCTGGACTGAACGATTACTAAGATTACTGTTTAGCTGAACTGACCTGAGTTCGAGTTTCGTTGACTAAAGGAATACTACTGAATTCTGTTAGCTAACTAAGTTTACCGAGGTCTGAACTAGAAAAGGAATTAGATTGTACTAATATGGATTCTACTAAATTTTCCTGAATTCTGTAGCTGACTTAGAGTACTACAGATCGTGTTATGACTGACACTGTTCTATGACTAACCATGGCTCTAGGTAATCAGCTAAATTGTCGGGTACAAGTACCCCCAAGACTCGATAACATAAATTAAGAGACATGGCATAACATGAAACATGTAAACTATGAACTTTATCATCATTCATTCATTGGGGCATTTTGACAAACACTTGCCAGATATAACTTGCACATAAGCTAACTTCACATGATTTCATTCTCTTAATAGTTCACATTGACAATTTATCAAGCACTTGGTGAGCATAGTATATGCACATAGTATTAAAAAACAAGTGAGCATCACAATTCATCTCTAATTTCACAAGTCAAGGGATTATAATGGATTCACATGAATCTACACACATAATGATCAATTTTACATAATATATATATATATATATATATATAAAATCATGAATTAGGAACTTAATCCAAAAATTAGTCATGGATAAACTTTAATTCCAACTATGGAAATCATCAAATCAATTACTTGAAGTTCAGAAGAGATTCTTCGACTCTAAGGGTGGAAGGAACCCTTGTATGAACACTTCACATACCTTTGTTGAAGAATTTCTGAAAGCTTTTGGTTGAATCTTGAGTTCTTGATTTGAAATTAGATCTTCTAGGGTTTTGTTCTTATGCAAATTTGAGAAAGAACGACTATATTTGCTCTATAGAGAGTTTAATTTTATGTTTTGGGGATTGAGAGTCAAGGGAAAAAGACCTAAAGACCCCTAAGAACGTGGTGTTTTAATGAGTAAAAATTGGGTTATCGATGGATAGGTTAACGCGATGCGTCAATGGTATCGATAACCTAAATACCCCCAAGAACATGGTGTTATAATGACTGAAAATTGGGTTATCGACGTGCAGGTCAACGCGACGCGTCAATGGTATCGATGCAATAGCCAACACATCGCGCCATGTTCGTGTCAATTCATTGGAATTAGATGCTGGTAGCTGGGGAAAATAGTAATCAATGGGATAGTCGATGTAGCGCGCCAATATCGCATTGATTCACTGTTTTGGGATTCCAAACGATCTTCAAACAAACTCTGAAAAATCCAAAACTTTTCCGAAAACACCTACGGACATTTCTGATCATGAATCAACTTAAACATCAATATTTAATGGACGTAAATTTTGCGAAATAAGATTTCCAACCTTCGTAGGTTAAAATGACACTAAGTCTGACTACTTTCCTAAAATATTCTAAGTTTGGGACCCGTTGACAAGCCTAAAGGACTGAATTAAGCTTAAAATTTTGTGAGGTCTGACACGAACCTGAGGCAATGCCTCTGTAGAATGCTTGTAATGATTTGTTCCAAAGTCAGATTGATGAGTGGTCAGTTGCATTTGAAAAAACACTTAAAGGGATTTAAATTGATTTGTAATGGGCCATATAACTATTTATATTCTAGTAGTTACACTCATTTAAAATTGACCCTTATAGAATTCAATGTTAAAACTCAATTAATACAAATGTCCATAACCCAACTTTGCTCAAAGTGCTTCCTATGACCATTATCGGATTGCAAACACTTGACAGTCAAGGTGAATGGACATGACACCCATATTAGGTCTGAAATAATTACTTTGGATAATTTAAACACATGACAAATAGCTGGAAACTTAAGAAGGAGCTTTTGGGGTATTACAATATCTTGTCCTTGGGATCATTCCTCCTCGAATGAACATTGACATTTACACGAGAAAAATGCAGTTACTATCTTGAAACTAAATTTCTAAAATTTATGATATCTCATAACTAGAATCACCTCTTGACGGGGTACTGAATCAGGTGATATATATGGAACATGAACACATATATCGAAATCATATGGAATAATGTAGGTATGACATATTCTCTAATGATAGATATGAGATGAAATGATAAAACTTCAATCATGAAAATGATTTTTAAGTTGATTTGATTGACTATACAGAACTGATTCATGCTAAGAGTTTCGAACTTAATAGAAGCATTCATGTTACAATCATACATATAGTACTGGGAAGTGATAACTAATGCGATAAAATCTCCAATAGTTACTACGAACGGAATATGCTTTTCCTCAAACTCTATTAATCATAAATTCTAATAATAATCGAGGGAAAGAATTATATGCATGATCTAGGTATGAAATTCAAGTAAGGAATCACAACATGGATACAACTCTCTAACATAGGATATAGGCATATAAAACAGAAGCTAGAATAGAATTACTATGCATTAGGTGATGCAATTGCTAATTTTCAAGCTTATTCTCACTTTTTTAATACTCTCTCAACTTGGCTTATCCTCATAAATATTACACTTCATTTGATGCAACTAATAATTTTCCCATAGATATATATATGACTACCCAACCAAAGTCCGTATTGAACTACATATACTCACCATGTTCAAGCCAAATTCAAAATCACAAGGTAATACACATAACACCATAATGCTAGTCTAAACCACAAATTCAATATCCTATTGTTTTCAAGGCTCTCATCTAAAGAATAATACTCCTTACACCTTCAACAACTAACTTCAACCTCTTACTAGGAATTCAGTAGTGCTCAATACCTTTATCAGCTTATAAACCGACATGACATTTAAGCCTATCATTATAACTACAGTTGAACTTCTAGGCAACCAACCCATCTATAAATTTTCCATTATTCTCCAATACCTTATCAATAATATATTTCAAGAACAATTCCCAATAAGAAACAGCTATAATTCTCAACTAACTATGGTATACAAAAGATTTACATCACTTTTCTTTAAAACTAATAACAATAGATAAAACAAGAATTCAATAAATTTTCCCAAATAAGGAACAACTACTCTCTCATATCTAAAACATTGTTCATCCATTTTCACCACCACAATCTTAATATAGAAAGTGGTCAGTAAAGGTTAGAACACGAGAACTTGAAGTATGAATGGATACTATGCATAACATTGATACTTAACTAAGGCCTGAGGAATGGAGTATCAAAGACATGGATTCACTAAAGAGATCAAAACTGAGGACATACATAAAATAATGCAAATTTTACTTGTCATTAAGGGTGTATCAAGAGTTCTGAGAATCGATCATTCTCTAAAACATGAGTTTATACTTATCATAAGCAACTCAACATAAGACTGGAATTCATAGATGTTATGAGGGATAACTTGTATCATAGAACTAAGCTATTATTTATTTATTAGACGTTGAGAAAGAAAATGAATATTCATGAAGTGTATTAGCATCGGTCACTGGCATGGCTGTATCATGCAAGATATAGATAGGGTGCCATAATGACTGAAATCCAAAGAAAGGAATACTCTAGAGTAAGAATGGATAACTATCTCATCACAGATCTTATTGACATGCGTCAAGATCTAATTCTTAAACCTCGATTTGGTTCTTCACTCTATCATCTCCCCCTTAGATTAAATCGAACCTTCTAAGCTAATAGGTGTATTCCATATCCTCAAAATTAAGCCATAATTTCTCCACTCTAACGGCCTACATATAAATACTTAAACTCATTGGAATAAACTATCTATGGACACGACTAACTTCATTCTTGGACACTCCCTTAATATATACCATCCTTAACTTTCACTAGCTTCAAGATTCATGATCATATACTTGCTCTCAACAAACACGACTATCAATCTAAACACATAATCTCCCTTTTCTACGTAGCTTACTAATATCGCACTTCTAAACTTATATTTTTCCCTAAATCATGATGATCAAAATTTTACAAAAGGACTTAACATCCTAAACCTATAACTCCAAACTTACCTATCAAGAACACCACATACTTTATCACTCGCCTTCTTCACACTTAGAAACTTATGGCTACTATGTAAGAATACATGACACTTTAAGGTCATAATGGCGCCTAAAATAACCCACCAGTAGGAAAGCCAACCCGTAGTCTGGAATGGCTAGTAAGAGACTACTCAATAATATAAGAAAAATGCAGAATATATGAAATAAAGATCAATATATTGAAGAATCCCAAAAACTGGTGGTATTTGTACAAGAGCTTCTAAAGATATTAAGAGTACGAAAGTGATATATCATGGAGAAATAAACTGATACAACTTATCTTCGAATACAGCTTAGAGACTAGTCTAATACATAGAAGAGAGATAAGTAATACTCCAAACGTCAGGAGCTCACTCTAAGTTTCCAAACCAGGGATGATCCACACGATTCACACATCAATGATAATTACCCGTACTATGATCTACAAGCTCTAGAAGTGTCGTATCAGTACTAAATAAATGGTACTCAGTAGGCATCTGCCAACTGAGCTCCAAAGATAAAGCAGATATACAAAACATATAAATTTAATGAAATATACACCCAAGAGTCAAAAAATCATATAAAAAATCAATGAGAATAATAAGGGACAACTATCTTATTCATGTTTAAAAGTCTAAAATAACAAGACTAGGAAAGTATCAAGGTGAACTATCCTATTCCATCTGCATTAAATCTATGACAATAGTATACTATATAATCCAAGCCTACATATGAATAAAGGATGAAAGAAAGATATATAAAAATATTCAAGGTGAAGAAACCACTATCAATATGAATAATGAAGGAATGGATATACGATAGTACCATATCTTCATTTGGCTAGATATATATACATATAAATATGAGGTCATCTCAAAGAATAACATATATAATTGTATCTTCATTCTAAGACCTTATTATAATACTATTACGATTTAAATACTATCACACTCAGGGTTTCTAATCCATACGGCTAGACATTAATAATCCTGCATAGTAATGCGATCATAAGATAGAAGAGGCCAAAGACAAACCTCAATCCCGATACTGGATCAATGACATATCTATCATAGGATAGCCATAGTAATGATCATAACAATGATAATAACACTATCAATAACATCATAAATAATTGCCTACTCTGAACAAACAAATGCCTAGCCGAGCCTATGTGTACCCCCACCGCCCCAGACTCAAAAAGTTTATCAAACATATAACAACACAAGGAATATTCTTTACCCATATTTATGAAACCATCCTATATAGACTGATAAATATAGGTGCATATTGGTGATAGGCAATGCATGTGTAACAATGAATGCAAAGTACACAATTACTATTACAACTCATCATAACTGCCCTTACCAGGAACATCATTATCGTTATCAACCTCCGGCCTAGTTGGGTATCAATATATCATCAATATATCCTCCAGTCCTGCTAGATATAAAAATTATCATAATAGTATCCTTCGGCCTTGTTGGGTATCAAATTTAACTCAACAGTATCCTCCAGCCTTATCGGTATCAATATCATCAAAATAGTATCCTCCGACCTTGCCGGGTATCAACATCATCTTAATAGTATCCTTCAGCCTTATCGGGTATCAATATCATCATAATAGTTTCCTCTGGCTTTGCCAGGTATCAATATGATCACAACAATTATTACCAAATAACATACACTAAAAATACTCATAAACATAGACATACCACCATAGAATATCTATCTAGCCAATATATCCAACTACTCATTATTAGTTAACCAATGCTTATTATAAAGAAACCAATAGTTCACTCATTGTCACATGACTTCTAGTTATTAGCCTAAACATTATTCATATTCATGGGATAGAAAATAGGCACTATTAACTAATTAGTCAATATCTACCTTCTAGTCAAGGCTCATCACTAGATCGAATCTCCGTTTATCCACTATTCATCATTATCAACTATTATCCTATACCCATTAATCACTATTAGACAACACATTACTACTTGCCACCTAACTGTCTTTTATTAACTGACACCATTCATTAAATAACCATCGTTTACTACTAATCATTTATTAACTATTCATTTATTAACCATTTAGCAACTATTCATCGTTCTTAAGTATTCACCTCTTATTACAAATATCTCTTATTATCTATCTTCATTAATGCATAAATACTTGGCTATCGACTAATCAACATCACAAACTTAGTGATCAATACCAACTAATCTTCACCTATGTTAGACCCAACCTTACCATAAGTAACACACTAACCATTTCTAGCTACCACATATTTATACTAAGTAAGATTCATTAACTAATACTTAGATTAACTAACCACCAAATGCTATAGTCAGCTAATGGACATTTAGCTACCTCATAGCTTAACCATTAATTAGGAAGAACAATCATAAGATCATACTTCATGTAGAATCAGATAAGTTGCCAATATAATAATCATGGATGTACCAAATATATGCATGCCATCACCAGTATCCAATCAATTAAGTCTTAAGCAACATACCGCATCTTCCTTCGTCCCATACCAGAGAGATATATATACAAACATATATATGAACCCATAAACTATAATCGTATTCCTTATAATGGAAAACACTTCTCGAATATCCAATCATTAATATGACATGAAACTTAGCCCAATAACATATCCAGAACTCATATCATTAATCATATTTATAAGTTGTAGTATATCTCTGACCATTTCACACATAGGAGGCATCTCACATATAAGATGTGTATATCAATAAGCATGTAATCATTCTCTCACACAAGAGGCATCTCACATCTAGGAGGCATAATATAGATAGACATGTAATCATCTATTAGATATCTTATATCAAAAGGTGAAAGATCATGACAATGAGAAATATCACCTCTCTAAGAAAATTAGCTTGTCAAAATGAAACCTCGTCTTTGTAGGTACAATAATAATGACTAAAAAAATAGAAACTTGATAGGCCAATCATCAAGACTAAGAGTAAATAGCATCTTTATATGCCAATCATCAAGTCTAAGAGAATATAACAACACTATAGGACAATTATCACGTCTAAGAGGAAATATCATCTCTCTAGGCCAATCATCAAGTCCCAGAGAAAATAACATCTCTATAGGCTAATCATCAAGTCTAAGAAGAAATAGCATCTCTAAGGGCCAATTATCAAGTTTAAGAGAAATATCATCTCTATAGGCCACATAACATATCTAAGAGGAATATCATCTTTATAGGCCATGTAACGTATCTAAGAGGAATGTCATCTCTAAATGCCCAATATCACTTCCACAAAAAGTATCATAACTATAAATCAAAATCCACAATGCAGGAACATCAATACAAGTTACCAAGTCACGAAGTAACCTTATTCTAAGATTTACTATCCTCATCAATTTCTAACATCAACAACTAAGTCCACTAGGCTTAAAAAAAGTTTAGGCCTAAGTGAGCTAGACGATCCCACTTCTAATTCTTAATTTCCATAACTAGGCACACCATGCCCCAAATACTATATCAACTATACTTATCCTCTTAAATTCTACAATTCATTTGATGCAACTAATAATTCTCTAATGCGTACATATGACTATCCCAACCAAAGTCAGAATTGAACTACATAGCCTCACCATGTTTAAGCTTAACTCAAAATCACAAGGTACTACACATAAAACTATAATGCTAGTCTAAAATAGGATTTACTATCCTATGTGTTTTCAGAGCTCTCATCTCAATAATAATACTCCTTACTACTTCAACAACTCACTATAAGCTCTTACTAGGAATTCACTAGCGCATAATGCAATTGTTCACTTATATACTAACATGACATTGAATCCTATCATTATTATAGCTTATTAACTTCTAGTAACTAACCCACCTAGGAATTTTTCCCATATTCTCTAATACCTCTATCAATAAAAACTTTATGCACAATTCCTAAAAAGAAACACCTGGAATTCTCAACTAACTATGGTATACTAATGATTTACATCACACTTCTTTCATACTTATAACATTAGATAAAGCAACCATTCAACAAATTTTCCATAATAAGGAACACCTACTCGCTCCTATCTAAAAAATTGTTCGTCCACTTTGACCACCACTATCTTAACATAGGAAAAGGTCAATAAAGGTTAGAACCTGAGGACCCGAAGCATAAAATAGTAATATACATAATATTGACACTCAACTAAGGACTAAGGAATGGAGTATAAAAGGAATAAATTTATTAAAAAGACCTAAAATGAGGATATACATGGCATAATGTGAATTTTACTGGTCATTAAGTATGTCTCAAGAGTTATAAGAACTGATCATATGCTAAAACATAAGTTTATACTTATCATAAGCTACTCAACATAAGACTAAAATTCATTGATTTTATAAGGGATGACTCAATCACTGAATAAAGCTATTACTTCTCTATTAGAAGCTAAGAAAGAACTTGAATATGCTTGATGTGTATAAGCATTGGTAGGCATGGATCTATAACACAAGACATAGATGAGGTACCATGATGAATGAAATATAAGGAAATGAAAATGCTAGAGCAAGAATAGATCACTATCTTATCACAACTCTTATTGACATACACAATCTTATTCTTAAGCCTTAATTTGGTTTATCACTACATCATCTCCCCTTTAGATTAAAGACACTCTTCTAAGCTTATGGGTTTATTCCATATCCTTAAGACTCAGCCATAATTTCTAAAATCTAACGAGATACACATATACACTCAAACTCACCTAGATAAACTATATATTGAAACAACTAACTTTATTTTTGGACAATCTGTAATGACCCGAGACTACCCCCTAGTCGTCACAGGTGCTTGGAACCACAAGTGATCCCAAGCTAACCCATAAACTAACATACTGTTGAGAAACTAGTTTATAATGCATAAGATAACTGAATTTACTATGCAAAAGCATAATTATGACATAATTTGAATAGTTACAATAATAATAAAGTTTACAATCTGATTAAAATAGAGACAAGAATTAAAATTACATAACTCACTCTAACTGACATCAACGAAGCCTTTACTATAGTAACTATAGATAGTTAGGACATGCCTTCAATAACCACTAATCAATACAAATGAACTATACATAAACCAAAACTGTTTGGAGTTCTTGAAGTAGGAGAACCCATCACCTGCTGGCTGGAATCTACAACTGTCTGATTGTGATGTGAGAGATAAAAATAGTACCTATATTATGAAACAATGTATCCACACAGACATATATGTGGATCAGTACTTCTAGAATGTACTGAGTAAGCAAGGGTGAATGCATAAGTAAAACTAATTTCACACATGACTAAGTGTAACTTGACTCACCAAGAGACTGAAATAAACAAAAATCCAAAAACATCTTAAAACATGAGTAACAAACTTAATCAGATAAGATGGTGAATCACTAAACTTAGTTTCTTAAAAAAACTCTTTACTTTTGTAGAATATATAGGTAGTTGGGTATTTCTTCTTAAGAGAAAAGTAACCCTGAAGCTGGGATACAATAAACATGGCTATTGTATGAATACTAGGACTGAAACTATGTGATGAAGAGTAACATAACTTGAGGTTATGAGTATACAATCATATTGAGGACAAATGGGTAAACATACAAAACCAAACATAATTATAAACTAAACTTATCTGATTAACTGAATGACTACTAGCTTGATACTAGTCATGTAAGACTGAACTGTACTTAGTCTAAATAACAAGACTAAAACTGTGGAGCACTCTGCCTATGAGATAAGTACTAACAAAAAAAATGAGATGACATAACATGAATGCACAAAACTATATTATCTGAGAATACAAGACCAAGCGTATAACATGAGTCTGATATAATCAGTAAACTAAAATACTGATATCTAAATAACTAATAACTATATGGTATGGTCAAGCAAACCTAAAATTAAACTCTAAACTGAATGCTGAACTGAGACTATGGGAGGTATCATCTAACTGATATGCTCTAATCTCAGCTAATCGAGGCCCATCCTGTAACCCCAGTTGGAAGGGTACCAGTACCATGCCATGAGTACTAACACTAGTTGTGTGGATTTACAAAACTGGTATCCGCAAGGACTAAGGAGTAGCCCTATACTGGTAAGCAACTCATGATATATGTGTCAACGCTAACCTAGTAGTAAGACATTTCAAGCCTACGCTAGTTTTGTAATTCAGGGATTTCTACTAAGGGTAAGACCCTCAACTGGCAGGAATGTCCTTATCCCTAAGTTCACTCGATGCTGAATCCTACTCCTAACTTTATGACACTGGAATACTAATTGGTGCATGTACTATTAATTAATAACTGATAAGCTCAGGTCATGGTATTCTAAAATTAACAGTGTACACTTCTAAGGTAATTATTAACGTATAAATTAATACTGGACTTAAATCGGACTGAGATAACTTAATTAAACTCACAACTGACCATATTACTGACATAATGATATTTCTTATAGTATAACTTAAATCATTCTATAGATACTGAAGACTAGGTAAACAAATAAATTTTGGGTATTCACAACCCCAGGATTCGATACCAAAAATAATATGTACACATGAGAGCATTTGAGACCATAATAAGTAAGCATTATTTAAAAAAACCTATCACTTGGGTACTTCATCATACACATGGGGATTAATACTTTAATATGGAACAATCCATCAAACAAATAGAGATCAAGAACTTGAACATGGGAATATCTCAAACATGGGAGCATAATATGATTACATAACTAAAATCATGAATTTAGGAATTCACATGAAATTTGCTTGAAATAGGACATAGCCATTTAATCCTACATGTAAAGATCATATTTTGAACCTAAGAATACCTTAAACAAGGATGAACAATAGAGTTAAATTGAAAAATTCAAAACTTGGACATTCATCTTGAAATTTATTGAACATGATATGGGAATTTCACCAAACATGTGGAAAGCAAGAATTTAAGACACATGAATGTTGCTAAAAATCATGAATTTAGGATCTATCATGGAATTCACTTGAATAAAACATGGGAAACTCGAATACATAGTAGGAGAAATTCAAAATCTTGCATGGAATCACACAGGGATGAAATTAATTAAAATCATGATGAAAATATGTAATTTAATCTTTCTTGAACTTTTTAAATAAGATAATGATAGAAAAATCAATCTTAACTGAAATAAAATGGTTTTGGGCTCAATGGGTGCTAGTGGAATCATGATTGAACTCCCACATACCTTAATAGATGATTTGAAATTGAAAGCTTGACTTTGAAGCCCCGGGAATATTGTAGAAAGCTTATTATAGAACTTCGTAGATTAGGGACCTTAATTTATTCATTGTATTGAAGAAACTTTGATGAAGTTCTTGGTGTTCTTGAGGGGGCTAGGGTTTTCTTGGAGATAAAAAGATGGGAAATCATGTATCTAATGCTTTTGGGGGCTGAAATTTAGTGTTATAGGTGGATTAAAGTGAGGGGAAGTGACCAATATGACCCTAGACCCATTATGAACTGAAATATCGTGTGAAATAGTTTAGTGAAGTTTTTGCTACTACGTCACATTTCTAATTGCGTCGATAACCAATGCATCGCATTCCAGTCGTCTTGACTTACAACCTCTCATGAAAAAATTCCATAACCTTTCGTTCGAATATAGAAATAAGGCAATATTGATATCATCAGAAAACAAATTCAATTATGTACAATTTAGTGGGTCATGCGATGCAACATGACACATATATAAAAAGTTATAGATGTTAAAAGTAGACCCTCAAACTCATGATAAATATAAGGTTCTTAGCTCAACTTTGATCAAAGTGATTCTTATGAATATTTTTCACCTCAAAAGGACATCAAACAATAGGATAAAGATCATGAAACTCATATTCATAAGGAAATCATTTTGATTATAACTTATAAAAATAGGAATGACAGTTCAAAGACTTGCCTAAAAATACTGGGTGTTACATTATCTCCCCCTTGGGAATATTCATCCTCGAATAAGATTGGTTAGACTAAGAGTATTGTATGAAGGTAACTGAGATCATATTCTTAACATGAATGACTTAGAACATGATTGCCTAACTGATTTTGAATTATGATTCATGAACTAAACTGCTTTCTTGAATACATTCAATGACATGAGAATGATTATAAGGTTGAGATAGAAATAAGAGAGTCAACTGATAAGTTACTATACTTCAACCTAGATCCTATTTCATGAATAAAAATAAAAGGCTTAGAAAATAAATACTTAGGGTATTAAAATATATCTCCCACTGGGATACTTCATCCCCTGAATGGTATTAAGTTAGTTGAAATACTTAGAAAAGACTGAGATGATGCACGGGAAACTTAGGGACTGAATTGTGAATAAATATCTCGGATCTGAAGTTGACGCATGATGCATGAACTGAGTTGAATTCACAAATAACATGGATTAGAATGAATTACCTCTTGGAATAGCCATATTCATGAGAATTTTGAATAGCATAACTAGATGGAAATATGGAAAGCATTAGGAACATTTGTGTCTGACTACTAGACTAGATTACTGGCTATACAAACTGAATTATACTGAAAGCTTATACTCAGCTATACATTTCACTTGTACACAAACATGGTATTCAAGCCTATATTTATAACCACACATGAACTTATAGGCAAATAACCATAAAAGTATCTCTCTCATAATCTCCAAACCTATATCCCCAAAACTGTCATACACTTGTCCAAGAAAAAAGACATAGAATTTCAAGTAATCATGACATAAGGAGAGTTCATTAAAAGTTAGAATATGATAACCTAAAATATTAAAGGATAACTTTGACACTTGACTGAGGTATGAGGAATATAGTATCAAAATCATGAATTCATCAAAGAGAGCTAAACTGAGGACATACTTGACATAATTTCAATTTCACTGATCAGGGTGTAGCTTGAGCACTAGAACTAAACATATTGTAAAACATGAGTACCTGAGTCATCAGTTGCATGACATAAGTTTAGAGTTCATGAATTCATAGGACCTGATTCGTACTACTGAGTGAACTGGAACTACTCATACAAAGAACTAGAAGCCTACAGAGTTCTATGGAAAATGCATGGATATAAGTTATGATCCTGGAGATAACATGTAAAGAATTTGTAGATGTCGTGATGGCTGAAATACAACACAGAAGTAAGAATAGGTTGGGAATCATCCTCCCTTATTTATCTTCTACTCCCACTGGCTTTACTACTAGAATTTGAGAGATTGACTTGGTTACTTGTTCTATTATCTCCACCTTATCTTTAAGCAATCATTCTAAGTCTGTGAACCACTTTACTAAACTCTAATTGAACTGCAACCACCTTATTCTAGAGTCTAGGATATAACAAGACACACTAATAATATATATTCACCTTGGAAGACTACACTTGATTGTATAAACCCACTACTAGTGCTTATTTCTTGAATTCAACTCTTAGCTTTCTATAACCCCAATAGTAATTATACAATAGGTTAAATACTTACTAACTTGGAATCTTCAAGAGTATCACTATACCAACAGACCCAACATCAACAACATATAAATTCAAATTAACATACATAAATTCTTGCACACACCATTTCAAGCCTAATGATTCACCTTTCATACAACTAGCCCTAAGAAAACATAATACACCAAATTTAGATAACACTATCTCAACTCTACTACTGCTAAACTTCTGGGTTCATGCTTCTAACTCTAGAACATATACTATAATAGAATTATGATGAGGAATCTGAAAGCATATCTAACTTTGACTTAGTGCATAATTTTTCTAGAATGTTAATGAAGTCCTTCAAAGTTTGGAACTTAAAAGACCTGAGGGGATACATTTGAGACTGTGTATAATTCGATATCTATCTTTGGGGGTTTTTTGAGAAAACTTTCTATGTAGGAACTTTAGTTTGATTGATCTGTTACCTCAAAACCAAGGCTAAGTTGGCATAAATGAGAATGAAGCATGATGATAATCTATGTAAGTTTCTTAATGAACCTTTATATTGCATGATCTGAGACATGAAAGAAGGGAACATTTCCTAAATGCCCTATAGTCTCTTGAAAAAAAGTACAGAGGTCTCTGTACTACTCCGCAAGACTCTAATAGACATAGCTTCATAGAAACCCTATGAAACTTGAACTATGTGCTCTGGTACAAAGTTTGTAACGACCCGAGACTACCCCTTAGTTGTCACACGGTGCTTCGAACCATAATTGATCCCAAGCTAACCAATTAACTGGCATACTGTTCAGAAACTAATTTATAATGCATAAGACAATTGAGTTTACTGGGTGGAAGAATAATCATGGCATAATTTGAATAGTTACAATACAGATAAGGTTAACAACCTGATTAAAATTGATCAAAGAACTAAAATTACATAATTAACTCTAAATGACATCTATGAAGCCTTTACTATACTGACTATAGATAATTGGGACATGCCTCTAGCTACCACTAATTAATACATATGAAAAATAAATAAACTTTACCTAAACCAAAACAGTTTTGGGTTCTCAAAGTAGGAGAACTCATCACTTGCTGTCTAAAATCTATAACTGTCTGATCGTGATGTGCGGGATCAAATAGTACCTCCATTATGAAATAATGTAGCCACATAGACGTATATGTGGATCAGTATTTCGTGAATGTACTGAGTAAGCGGGGGTGAATGCTCAAGTAAAACTAGTTTCATACGTAATCTTAAAACATACATGACTAAGTATAAGTAGACTCATCAAGAGACTAAAATAAACTGAAAGCTGGAAACATCTTAAAACATGAGTACCAAACAAGATCTGATAAGGTGGTGAATCACTACACTTAGTTTCTTAAAAACTCTTTACTTTTGTAGAACAAGTAGGACTGAAGGTGGGATATGGTAAAACATGGCTACTGTATGAATACTAGGTCCGAAACAATATGATGGAGAATGACATAACTCAAGGTTATGAGTATACAATCATGCTGAGCACAAATGTGTAAACATATAAATCCAAAAATAATTATAAACTAAACTTATCTAATTAACTGAATAAATACTAGCTTGACACTGGTTATGTGAGACTAAACTGTACTTAGTCTGAATAACTGAACAAAAACCGTAGAGTACTATGCATATTAGATAAGGACTAACTGAACAATATTAGATGACCGAACATGAATACATAAAACTATATTAGCTGAGAATACCAGACCAAGTGTATAACATGATCCTAAAATAGTCTGTAAATGGAAATACTGATAACTTAATGACTAATATTTGTATACTATGGTCAAGCAAACCTGAAACTCAACTCTGAACTGAATACTCAACTGAGACTATAATTGAGTCTATGGGAGGCATTATCTAACCGATATTCCCCATTCTGAGCTATTCGGGATCCAACATATAACCCCAGTCGTAAGGGTGTTAGTATTATGCCACGGGTACTAACGCCGGCTCTGTGGATCCACTAAGCTAGTGTCCCAAAGGACTAAGAAGTAATCCTATACAGTTAGGAAACTTATGAGATATGTGTCAACCTTAACCTGGTAGGAAGAAATCTCAGATATATGTTGGCTACGTAGTTCTGTAACTCAGGGATTACTACTAAGGGTAAAACCCTAAACTGACAGAAATGCCTCCATCCCTGGGTTCGCTCGGTGATGAATCTTACTCCCAACTAAATGACACTGAAATACTAACTAGTGCATGCACTATTTACTGATAACTGATAAGCTCAGGTCATGGTATTCTGAAATAATAGTGCATATGAATTTTAAGGTAATTATTAATGTATAAATTGATGGGACCAAAATCGGACTAAGCAAACTTATTTAGATTCACAACTGACCAGATTATTGACTAAATAATATTTCCTATGGTTTTACTGAAATCATTTTGTAGATACTGAAAAATAGGTAAACAACTAGATTTTGGGTTTTCACAACCCCAGGACTCGATAGCAATAATAATAAAAACATTTGAGAGCATTTGAGACCATAATAAAAACATCTATCACTTGGGCATTTTATCATACACATGGGGATTAATACTTTAACTTGGGAAAATCCATCAAACACACGAGGATCATGAACTTGAACATGGGAATATATCAAACATGGGAGCAGAGTATGATTACATAACTAAAATCATGAATTTAGGAATTTACATGAAATTCACTTGAAAAAAGACATGGGTGTTTAATCATACATGTGAAGAACATAGTTTGAACCTAAGAATTCCTTAGACATTGGTGTATAATAGAGTTACATGGGAAAATTCATAACTTGGGATTCATCTTAAAATTGATTGAACATGGTATGGGAATTTAATCAAACGTGTGGAAAACATGAATTTAAGCCATGGGAATGTGGCTAAAAATCATGAATTTAGGATCTATCATGCAATTCACTTGAATAAAGAATTGGAAACTCAAATTCATAGCATGAAGAATTCAAAATCTTGCATGGAATCACACATGAGCTGAAATTAATTAAAATCACCATGGAAACATCCAATTTAATCTTTCTTTAACATTTAAAAGAACATAATGATAAAAATATTCATTCTTTAATTGAAATAAAAGGGTTTTGGGCTTCATGGGTGAAAAAGGACCTATGGATCAACTTCCACATACCTTAATAGATGATTTTTAAATTGTAAGCTTGACTTAAAAGCCTTGGGAATGTTATTGAAATCTTTTTCTTGAACTTCTTCGATTAGGTACCTTAATTTCTAGATTGTATTGAAGAAACTTTGATGAAGTTTTTGGTGTTCTTGAGGGGGCTAGGGTTTTCTTGGAGAGAAAAAGATGAGAAATCATGTATATAATGCTTTTAGGGGCTGAATTTAAGTGTTATGGGGGGAGGGGGATTTGGCTGAGGGGAAGTGACCAAACTGCCCCTAGACCCTTTAGGAACTGAAATAGCATATGAAACAGTTCAGTGGAATGGTTGCTATAACGTCGCTAATCGCGTCACTAATCGCGTCATTGACCGAGGCATCACATCCCAATTGTGTTGGCTTACTACCTCTCATAAAAAATGTGATAACGTTTTGCTCGGGTATCAGATTAATGCAAAATTGGTATCATTTGGAAAGAAAATTCAATTATCTACAATTTGGTAGGTCTTGAGCCGAAAAATTCTATATATATAAAAAGTTATACACGTTCAATGTATACCCTCGAAGAATCAAACCCCAAACTTTAGACGAATCTAAGGTTCTTTGCTCAACTTGGGTCTAAGTGATTCATATGACCATTTTCACCTCTAAAGCACATAAAAAATGAGGATAAAGATCATAAAACTCATATTGACATGGAAATCAAGTGGATTATAACTTATACACGTAGGAACGCCGGTTCAAAGACTAGCCCGAAAATAGGGGGTGTTACACACTCCCTTAATATATACCATCCTTAACTTTGTGTAGCTTCAATAATCATTATCATATACTTACGCTTTTCTCCACCAACATGCCTATCTATCTAAAAACATAATTTCCCTTTCTTCTGAGATTACTAATATCAGACCTCTAAACTTATATTTTTTCCTAAACAATGAGGATCAAAATATTACTAAAGGACTTAACATCCTCAACTTATAACTTCCAACTTTGCTATCAAGAACACCATATACTTTATACTATCCTTCTTCACACTAAGCACTCATGTGTACTATTTAAGCATACACGACACTTAAAAAACATAGAAAAGAATGCATCTCCATATCACCTTGGGTACTCCTCGGCATCATATCTAAACCATTTCTTAATTGCGAATAAATAAACTTAAATACATTTGTGCACTGTTTCAAGCCTACTGGATCACTTCCATGTAATAAGCATTACTAAACAATAAATTATTATTTCCACCTTGATGATCATCCACAGTTAAAACTTAATATCTAATAGTACACCAGATTAACCACACAACTTCACTGCTATTCTTGCTTGGATGCTATAAAATAAAACATCGAGAAACTCCAGTCCACTAGAACCTCATAATAACAGTGATTGATCATAATCTTATGGTCTATCTCATCATAACCTATTAGCACATCCTCCTTCCATATATCGCTACTACTTTTATATATCTGAATTACACTCCTAGCCCTACAAGCATAAACCAATTTCTCATTCATAATCTGAAAAAGAACACACATTAACAATCCTTAACAACATAGTATTTTCATTAATAACCTATACTTTTCTATTATAATACAATAGCCTCAAGATCTTCTTTCCTACTTCAAGCATACTCTAAGCTACCTTGACCAATAACTCTTTCTCTACCTAATACCATGAAATATACACTTTACACACTACCCTTTAGCAACACCCAAAAATATGTCACCTTAATACTACCTCAATGGAATGCATAAATTTACTCTCCACCAAATGCTAACCCCGCCATTTCTTATGGCTATATTTTTAAAACCTTACTTCCAACTCTGAGGTTGTTCTACTAGTATGCATTATAACTCCCTAAGTTATAATATCCCCAAATCAAAACTAATTTCAATAATATAGGTTCATACTCTATCCTTTCATGAACATTATTTGTAATGAAGGGTTAATGAAAAATATGATTTCATGAAATATTCTGTCTTAACTACATGACTCACATGGATGAGGACGAGAGCTTTCGAATGAGGGGACTTAGGACACACTAATTGACTTTTATCAAGCCCTTTGTGCAATTTTTGAAGTCACTGATAGTTAATCTGAGAGCATTATATTAGGAGGAATTGTAATTTACTACTAACATTAACTCAAAGATAAGTCATAGTTAGGGGATTATATAGTCACACACATATTGACAGAAGTTTCTAAGAGAATAACTTTACTACACAATTTAGAGATAATAGAAGAGAAATTTTTTTTAAATGCCTAGTAGCCTTCTGAAGAAAAGTAAAAATATCTCCATATCATTCTGCAAGACTCTAGTAGACACAGCTTCACAGGATCCCTAGGATACTCAAACTCTGGGATCTAATAACAAGTTTGTAGCTCCTCAAGACTACCCCCTTGATGTCACACGGTGCTTAGAACTGCAAGTAATCCCAAGATAACACATTATATTGGCATAATTCATGAGTAACTAAATAAATATATAAAAGTGGAAGCAATAAGTGGAAGGGATGCCTTTATCTGAACATGTTCAATACCAAATTGCTTAAAACATTTACACTCTAGGTATGTAAAACAAAATTGAAATTAAATGCATAAAATCTAACTGACTGAATATTAAGCCTTTGCTAATACTGACTTTAGGTAGCTGGGACATAACCCTTAACTATCTCTAATCAATATGAGTGAATAAGAAATTATACTGGAACTATAGTTAACTCGAGTCCTCAAATCAAAATAACTTATCACCTACTGGCTGGACGCTGTGAACCAATTGATTATGATGTATGGGCTACAACTGGAACCTATATTATGAAATAATGTACCCACACAAATATATATATATATGGTCAGTGCTTTTGGAATATACTAAGTAAATGAGCTAAATGCAATAAGTAAAATTGAATCAATTTACAATCTTAAAATATGTATGCAAAGTGCAGGTAGACTCATCAAGATACTGAAATAAACTAAAAGATGAAATCTCATAAAACATGATTAAAAAAGCATAATCTGATAAATTGGTTTAGTCACCACACTTAGTTTCTTAAATCTTTACTCATGTAGAGTAGGAAAAATTGAAGCTGGATGTAATTTCAAATCATGCAAGCTAAGTGTAACAGAATTCACCTTGACCGTAAGCAAAATTGAAAGCTAAAATTTCATCAATAACAACTCATAAAATAATATCTAAATAAATCATGATTACTTATACTTCATTTCTGAATACACTTTTCAATGGAAGATTCTCATAACCGACATTAACCATGTCAGCTAGCATGGAGTCCAATGTCTAACCTATGTTAAGTAGGGTTGTTCCATTATTGCCATTGAAGTAAACTCTAAACTAAACTAGAGTGATCACTAAACTAATCCCATATTAGGTAAGTGGGACACTCTCTTGTGAGTCCCCTAAACTTATGGTGGCAAATAGTTTTTGGGAAATAGAATGAACTGAACCTACACTTCCTTCTCGATACTAAATATTTCTCCCAAAATTTTACTGTATGCTCATACTGATGAAATTCAATTTGAACTAAGCATATGGGTTTGTAAATCTATAAACCAATCATGCTTCTGTTAATAAATCATACTCTTGAATAACTGTGTGAATTTCATATCATGTTTGAGATCTTAAGATCAAAATTGTAACCTGCATCATACTAGAATAATTTGAAATAATAAGTTTGAACATCTTGCAAACTGAGAGTCATGATAAATTTACATGCTCTTATTGGTAACTGACTAAATCATATTAAAAATCATGCATACTTGTCAACTCTTGAAAACTTATACCAATGTACTAAAATCCATCTCATAGTAATAATCATATAAGTGAAAACACGAATGAAGTTCAATTTGTGTGCAAACTTAACATTCAATCACATGATAAAACCATAATCTTAAAACATGGAAATTTGGGTATGAACCCTAACTAAAATCACATAATTTCTACTTTAAAATCAATGTTTTTGTGTATAAGGATTAAAAGTTATCCTTTTTCAAACCCTACATACCTAAATTTCATGACTTCGAGGAGGGAGCTTGAATTTTGAACCTTAGGAGGTGAATTCTTGAAAGAAACCCTGTTTCTTTATCTCTTGAGAGTGGAGAAAAGACTATGTTTGATACAGACTGAAAATGGGAAAATAATGTTTATTTGGTGATTGGAGTCATTTTTAAGACCCTATACACGTACATAAGGGATTGGGATTAACTTAGGGGTTTGAAAAGACCCTTATTCCACAGAAATATACTAACAATAAAAAATTTCAATTCATGGCGAGGGGGTTTGCTTTACGACCCTCATCGATCATCCTAAGGTTTGTGGGAAAAACGCAATCGTGAACCCGAGGCAGTGCCTCACTTGATCACCTATAACTTTTGACTCCTAATGTGATATTTAATGAGACACATAACTCATTTTATTTTAGTAGGTACACTCGTTTAAATTTGAAACTTGTAGAATTCAATGCTAAAAGTCAATCAATACAAATGATCACAACTCCACTCTGCTTAAAATGCTTCCTATGGCCATTATCACATTGAAAGCAATTCACACTAAAGGTTAATGGTCATAACAATTATCTAAGGTTTGAACTGATTTCTTTGGGGCCTTTAAATACATGGCGAATAGTTGAAAACTTATTTAGTAGTTTTTGTGGTATTACACTATCTACACCTTGGGCTCATTCATCCGTGAAAGAAAACTAACATTTGCATGAGATGAATGAAGGTACTATCTTGAAACTAAATTTCTAAAGTGGTAAAATTAATTAAAAACACCATAAACTCTACTCAAATAGTCACTTACACACCTAAACTAATGTGGCGACCTATTACACACCTATTCTTATCATAGAGAATTTAATACCACCTCAAAGCTGACATGGAAATGGAATTAAATAAAAATTAAAAAAGGTGCATTTGACTAAAAATAATGTCAAAAATTACAAAAGAACCCAAGAAATACTCTTTTTAACCTCTCCTTCCACCACCCCTCACCCAGCCCGACGATACACACACTCTTCTGCAACACCTCTCCCTTTCTTCATTTTCGTTATTACAACCATTAATTAATTGAAATTTTTTTTAAAAGAAAACACAAAAAATAAGATTGAGGGCCGAACCCACAACAAAATTCGACAACGTGTCTTAATTACATATGGGGTTCATGGATCGAAATTTTTTTTAGGTGAAAATTCTAAAATTGATTAACTCTTATTGCTTCTACCATCAAATCCGTCAAATTGATTACCTATTATTCAATATTCTTTTTTTCTTTTTGTTTTATGAGTGGTGAAACTTTCTTTTTTTTTCTCCATAAATATTTTCTGGGTTTTGTACAAAAGCCAATCGTTTACTGCATTTTTTTGTGTTGTGAGGATAAATTGACAATTACGTATGTTGATTTATTGTGACAATAATGGTGTGTATTGAATTATGTTTGATGTGATTTGATAGTGGTGGTATTACAAATTTTGATGGTGATATGGTGGATAGCATGAAGATTAAATTAGTTAAAGTTGTTGCCTGATTGTGCTAATTCTGAATCAATAATAAAGGAAGAAGAAAGGTAATTCTCGTTCTTTGAATGAAAATGGAGTTATTGTGGTGAAAAAATAGGGGAGAAAAAATAGAGGCAAAAATAATGGGAAAAAGGTGAAAAATATCAAAATTACACGTGTAGAATTAGACTGATTTGGCAGGCACATATAGATAACACAAGATTGTGTGACTGGCTTTATACTTATGAGGGGGCTATTAAAATCATTTTTCATAAGAATAGGTGTGAAATAGATCACAACATTAGTTTAGTGTGTAAGTGAATTTTTGAATATAGTTTAGGCTGTTTTGACGGCTTTTCCCTTTCTAAAATTTATCATATCTTATAATTTGAATCACTCTTGACAAGGTACTGACTCAACTGATACATATGGAACATGAACACAATCTTAGGAATAGTATGGAACAACTAAGAATGACATGTCCTCTAATGAATGATATTGATGAGCTAAAATGGGAAAACTTCAATCATGAAATCGATTTCTAAGATGATTTAATTGAATATATGGAACTGATTCATGCTGAGAGTTTAGAACTCAATTGAAAAAATCATGATACGATCATATATAGAGATTTGCAAAGTGATAACTGATGCGATAAAATCTTCAATAGTTACTAAGAATGAATTATGATTTTCCTCAAACACTCATTATCATAACTTCTAATAATAATCGAGGGAAAGGACATAATGCATGATCTAGGTATGGAATTCGAGTGAGGAATTGCAACATGGATAAAAGCAATAACATAGGACATAGGCATATAAAACAGAAACTAGAATAGGACTACTATGCCTTAGGTGATGTAACTGCTAACATTCTAGCTCGGTCATATTTCTCAAATACTCTCTCAACTATAATTATCGTCTTATATACAATAACTCATTTGATGCAACTAATAATTCTCCCATGGGTACATATGACTACCCCAACCAAAGTCTGAATTGAACTATATACCCTCACCACATTCAAGACTAACTAAAAATCACAACTATACTTAAAACCATAATGTTAGTCTAAACTACAGATTCAATATACTATTTGTTTTTAGAGCTCTCATCTCTAGAATAAAACTTCTGCCACTTAAACAACTAACTTCAACCTCTTACTAGGAATTCATTAGAATACAATGCATTTATCCACTTGTATATCGACATGACATTCAAGCTTATCATTATAACAATGTATGAACTTCTAGGCAACCAAAACACCTAGAAATTTTCCCATATTCTCTAATACTTCTATCAATAATAACTTTCTTACACAATTCACAAAAAAGATACACAGAGAATCGTCAACTAACTATGGTATACCAAAGAGTTGCATCACTCTTATTTCACATTTATAACATAAGAGAAAAACAAGCATTCAACAAATTATCCCTAATAGGGAACACATACTCTCTCCTATCAATTTTCACCACCACTATCTTAACACAGGACAACGTCACTAAAGGTTAGAACATAAGGACCCGAAGCATGAAAGGATACTATGCATAACATTGACACTTAACTAAGGCTTGAGGAATGGAGTATCAAAGGCATGGATTCATTAAAGAGACCTAAACTAAGGACATATATGACATATGTGAATTTTACTGGTCATTAAGAGTGTATCAAGTGTTCTGAGAACTGATCATACTCTAAAACATGAGTATATACTTATACTAAGCTACTCAACATAAGACTGGAATTCATAGATTTTATGATGGATGACTCAAATCACAGAATGAAGCGATTACTTCTTAATTAGAAGTTGATAAAGAACTTGAATATGCATGAAGTGTATAAGCATTAGTCACAATCGCAACTCAATTATGCAAGACATAGATAACGTGCCATAATGACTGATATCGAAGAAAAGGAATATGTTAAGGAGAGAATGGATCACTATCTCATCACAACTCTTATTGACATGCATTACAATCTAATTCTTAAACCTCAATTTTGTTATGCACTCTATCATCTCCACCATAGATTAATACCAACCTTATAAGCTTATAGGTTTATTCCATATCCTCAAGACTAAGCCATAATTTCTTCACTCTAATGGCCTATAAATAAATGCTCAAACTCACCTAAATAATTATATCCTAACATTACTAACTTTATTCTTAGACACTCCCTAAATATATACCATCCTTAACATTATCTATCTTCAATAATCATGATCATATATCTACGCTCTTCTCTACTAACATGCCTGTCTATCTAAACACATAATCTCCCCTTTCTTCATATCTTATTAATATCACACCTCTAGACTTTTATTTTTCTCTAAACCATGAGAATCAAAATTTTACTAAAAGAAATAACATCCTAAACATATAACTCCCAACTTAGCTATCAAGAACACCATACACTTTATCACTAGCCTTCTTCACATTTAGCAACTCATGAGGACTATCTAAGCATACACGACACTTTAAAAACTTAAAAAATAATGCATCCCTATATCACCTTGGCTACGCCTCCACATCAAATCTACACCATTACATAATTGCAATTGAATAAACTTAAACTCTTGCATAAACTGTTTCAAGTGTTGTAGATAACTTCTATGTAACTAGAATCACTAACCAAGCAATCATTATTTCAGCCTTAATGATCATCCAATGTTCTAACTTAGTGTCTAATACTAGACCTAATTAACCACACAACTTTACACACTATTCTTTCTTGAAAGATATAAAATAAAACATCAAGAAACACTAGTCCTCTGGAACATCATAATAATAATGATTGATCATAATCTTATAGTCTACTTCATCATAAACTGTTAGCACATCCTTCTTCCGCACATCGCTACTACTTGAGGGAAATATATAAATTATACTCCTAGCCCTATAAGCATCAACCAAATTATCTTTCCCAACCACAAGGAGAACCCACATTACCAATCCTTACCAACATAATTCCTTTTTTAATAACCTATACTTTTCTAGTACAATATAATACAATACCCTCAATAACTTCTTTCTAGCTTCAAGCATACTCTATGACACCTTAACTAATAACTCTTTCTCTACCTTCCACAATGAAATCTACACCTCTTTCACTACCCTTTAGCTAACACCCAAAAATATATCATCTTAATACTAACTCTATAACATGCATTGATCTATTTTTTTACCATCAACCAAACACTAACCCCAACTTTCCTTGTCGCTACACATCTAATCCCATACTCTAACTCTTAGGTTGTTGTACTACTTATGGATTGTAACACCTTAAGTTATAATTTACCTTAATGAAAACTGTATTCAATAATCTAGGTTTATACTCTATCCTCTTATGAACATTATCTATAATGACTAGTTAATGAGAAATATGACCACATGACATATTTTTTCTTAATCACACGATTCACATGGATGAGGACAAAATCTTTTGAATGGATGGACTTAGGATACACTAATGGGAACCTCTCAAACCCTTTGTGCGATTTGTGAAGTTAGTGAAAGTTAATCTGAGAGTATCATATTGGGAGGAATTATAATTTACTAATAATATTTACTCAAAGACAAGTCAATATTGGGGATTATAGAGTAACACATGTATCGATAGAAGTTTCCACAAGAACAACTTTACTACACAATCTAGAGTAGATCAAAGAGAAATATTTCCTAAATGCCCAATAGCACCTCAAAGTAAAGTATTTACATCGCTATACTATTCCACAATATTTTACTAGAGACGACTTCACAAACTCCCTAGCACACTTAAAATCTAGGCTCTAATACAGATTTTGTAAAGCCTTGAGACTACCTCCTGGATGTTATACGGTGCTTAGAACATGTTCAATATAAAATTGTTTAAAATATTTAAACTATTGTTAAATAAAACAAAACCAAAATTAAATACCCCAACTCCAACTGAATGTCTATGAAGCCTCTAATAATACTAACTTTAGGTAGCTGGGACATGACCCCCAACTATCCCTAATAAATTTTAATGAATAAGAAATTATACAAGAACTATAGTTGACTTGAATTCTCAAATCGAAAGACCTCATCATCTACTAGCTGGATGCTACAAACTGACTGATTATGATGTGTGGGCTATAACTGGATCCTACATTACAAAATAATATATCCACACATATGTACATATGGTCAGTTGACATAACCCAAACCAGGTCCTTATCATAATGGGAATCCCAAGTCTAATGTGGATTGGAGACTGCCCTATTACCCAACCCAATCAAACTATGCATACCCCAAGTCGGATAAATTTCAAACATATAACAAGATAGTGTTATTGCATAATCCAAGACTCTGGGATAAGTCAATATCTGTGACCAATACCAACCAAACCATTATCCAAACTATAAATATATATAGTCCCAAAATTAAAGAGTCTAGAATAGTGAGAAATTTAGTCCTGTAATATGTAACGCCTTGAGATCCCATCTAGAGACGTCAAACGGTGCTTATGGACCCAAAGGACCACAAACTAACCCTTTATTAATATCTGTACATGTACACTGCATAATATTTGAAATAAATGTAGAAACTTGGCATTAGGTTCAACACATAGATACATACTCAAAACTAAAAAAAAACTAAATACTAATACATCCGTCTAAAAAGCCTATAACTGTCTGAACTATGGAGTTGATGTGATATGTCCCCAACTAACTACATCAGCAAAAAATAAACAAAGTTTGAAACAATAGTAGTAAATTAAGACTCTTCCTCAAAAGAAGAGGAATCACTGCCACTGCTACTAACTGGGACCAAGCTGCTGATAATAAAATAGATCCTGTGCCTCTGAACCTATGGTGTCAAATAAAACACCATAGCGCAAATGCATTGGTACAAAAATATACCGAGTAGGTAGATGGGGTAGGCTAATAAAAGTGTTTATGCATACACAATATCTAAACTAAATAATCATGAAAATACTGCATGAGAACACATACATGAATGCACAGAACATGAACACAATTATTGCTACTCTAGATACTAAAACTTACACACCACTTTACTGTAGACTGAACTCACTACTGACACTGAGATACTGAATTACTGACTCATCTGATACTGATAACTGAGAATCTGGATGTTCTTACATCAATGATTGAATTCTTAAATTTACTGCTTTCGACTAATAGGATTAGAGATCAACCTTTCTAACAGATGATTTTGGAAGCTTTATCAATGATAAGAAATATAATTATATCTGAATCTAATAACCAAAATACTCAATAGAAATCTGATACTATGATCAAGCTTGTCTGATGGCATATCTCTGAATATGATATCAAATGACTGTATGTGAGACCAAGTCTATCTGATGGGATGGTCCATAAATCAATAGAACTATCTGAGTTCCTCACAGTGATAGATGACTATATCTGACAGTCCTAATTTCTAAAGTATGATTTTGAAACTAAGACTGAATATGAAACTTAATTATAGGGAGTAGTCACTTAACTGATATGCCCTGACCTACTATAGGCGGGGTCCAACCTGTGCCCCAGTTGGGAGGGTGTCAATATCGTGCCACAGGTAAAGACAACTCTATATGACCCTTATCTATAGTTCCTCAAACGAGAATAATGGAGCCCTTATCTAATAGGTGAAGCCACCTTATGTACCCTCATCTAGCAGGTATGATATCTCTCATTCACCCTCATCTAGCAAGTGTGATGTCTCAACCTACACTGGCTACGTAGTTCTAGAGCACAAGGATTATATCGAAGGATCACACCCTCTGCTAGTAGGTGAGTGCCCATTCTTGAGCTCACGTGGTGCTAGTTTCTACTCCCAACTAAAAGACATTGGTTGTAATACCCCAGGAAATTTTTCATGGAAATGTTGTGCGTAAACGTGTTGGGTTCTATATTCTAGAATGAAATATAAATTTTCTATGTGGAATGTCTTATATTATGACCTACCATTGCGTAGATTATTGAATAAGCTTTCCAACGGTAAGTGGATCATCCAAAACGGACACTCGAGCGATGAGTTATGAACATTCTGATCAAACCGTGAATAGTAGTGAACTGTAAAACGTGTAGGAAAAAGTACTGAGGCCTGGCGTATTTTTTATCCAACTTTAAAAAATCATAACTCCTTATAAATAATGATCTGGGTGATCTACTATATATCAGCGGAAGCCTCTGCGAGTCCTTTGTGTAATGAAATTGATTTAATCCAATTTGTCTATCAAAGGAAAAAGTTATAGTCGATCTACTTCAGCCTATCAAAAGCAAATTTTTGGGTCAATTTCAAATGATCATAACTACTTGTACACAAGGATATGGGTGAGATACTATTTGTCAACAAAAATATATGCGAGTCCTCTTTTTAATGAAATTGGTTTCATCTAATTTAGATATTGGAGTAAAACGTTATGGTTGATCTACTTCAGACTATCAAAACAGTCCACCAAAGGACTGATTTGAGAATTTTTTTGATTTTTAAGGTCGTTTTGGTCATTCCTCCTCACCCAATATTAAAGCCTATAAGAAGCATTATATGTTATATTTCATCAAATTCCCTCAAAAAAAAAACCCTAAGCTCCTACATCCAACTTCAAGAACTTCGAAAGTTCACCATTAATTCTGCAGATTTATTCAAGATTCTAAGATCCTAGTTCAAGAACTCCAAGAACCATCATTCAAAGGCACGATTAACATCTCAAAAATGAGTATCGATCTAAAGTTCATCATCCAAGGTATGTGGGGTTTTTCAACAAGAACTCTCTTTTGTTCTTGTGCCCAAAAGTAATTTTCTTTATAAAGGCATGATTTTTGTTTGATTTTTTTATGAATTTGAAGCATGAACCCATATCTTATGATGATTATTATGAAATTTTGATGTTTATGATTTTGAAAGATGAATTTATATGTGTGGAGATATAAAGCATGAATCTTGAATGATATTTATCATGATTTTTATATTTAGGTCGTGAATCCCCATTGGAAATTGTATTTTTTTAAGAAAATGTGTGTTATAAAAATGTTGATGTTGAATATTTGAGATATTTTGAATTATTTAACCTTTTGGTCTTAATGTAGTTGTTTTTAACTCGAGTGTGAAAGAAATCCACAACGTGGTTGATTTTAATAGATGGGAAGCATGATGGCTCCCAATGTATATTTACATATTATTGAAATTGTTTTGTTGTGGATTGTCTTTAAATGATCTAAGCTATGTCCGAAAGAAATATTTAGCATCGAGTGAGAGGTATAAAGCAACCTTACTTCTCTAGAACTGCGTGCCCCTATAGGAGTGAGCCTGAGGCTAATTTATATAGTGATCACTAGTTTGTGTGGATTTGATATCGATAGTCCTACTCTGATGTCAAGGATAGGATGGCGCTCCGAACCGTTGGATGTACGTTGGACTCCATGTATCTCACATGGTTTATGTCGGTTATAGGATCTCACAGTGTGTGTGTGTTTTCTTGTGTCTTTGCTGAATGGTGAAGTGATTTGAAAGTGGAATTATGAAAGTTATTCTTTCGAAAGATTTAAATGATATTTACATTATGAAAATTGATATTCTTAATGAACTAAAAGTGATTGACAAATTATATGATGACTCACATGTGTTATTATACTTATTTCATCCTCTCATGAATATGATGTTTTTCTTCAGCCTATGTGAGTCTTTCATACATCCTGCATATTTTTTATAAATATTTATGATGATGATGTTTATAAAACTACATACACCTCTATATACTCGATTCCTTTCCATGGTACGGACCCACATCTTTGGATGTGGGCTGTATTTTCTCAGAATGTAGGTTCAGGTGCTCAGTTCTAGGTTTGATAGTGATTCTTTAGGCATGCTATTCTACATCCTCTATTGTGGTGAGTCCTCATGTTCTGAGGATATAATGTCTGATGTTGGTTTCATAGAATTGTCTACATTTGCTAACTGAGTATGAGTCAATTGGGGCATGACTCAATGGCTCGCTAGTTTTACTGATTTTCTTAAAGTCAATTGTCATATTTTGTTATCTTTCTGAATTTTTTTTATTCTTGGATAAGGATTACTCTGTTGATATTTAAGGGTTATTTATGGAAACCCCGTTGATTTGTGTTGAACTGAATGAAAATGGCTCAAAGGGTTAGCTTGGGGCCGTGTGACGCTCCAGGACCCATTTTCTAGGGTGTTACAAACTTGTATTAGAGCCTAAGGTTTTAAGGTGTCCTAGGGATTCAGACAAGCCACGTTAAGTGGAGACTTAATCATCGGTGTGTAGCGTACCATATCTATGAGCAAAAGACTACAAAATATTTTAGGAAAAGTGTGATTCTTTCTTTTAGAGGTCTATTCTTCTTAAAGTGTCTCTCTCTACTATTGATTCGTGCTCTCTTCTTTTAGAAATATGCCTTCACTTTGAGCGAGAAGAAGTAATGATGGTTAGCAACCTCAACCCGCTGACCCATTGAATGAAAACGTATCTAATGCTGAATTTTGGGCAGCCTTTCAGGCGCTGGCCCAAGCAGTTACTGCAAATGTTTAGGCCAACCCAGCCCCAACTCCATAGAAGCAGGGAGGTGATTCAGCTACTGCCAGGATCCATGACTTTTTGCGGATGAATCCAACAGAATTCTATAGGTCCAAGTCTGATGAGGATCCATGGTTGTTCTTAGAAGAGGTGCAGATGATTACTTAGGTGATGCATATATCTGAGGAACATAATATAGAGTTGGCTACGAATAGATTGAAAGACCTTGCTTATAACTGGGTTGTTTCTTGGAGGAAAGATAGAGGTAAGGGAGCTATCCCTACAACTTGGCAAGAGTTCCAGGATTCATTCCTGGATAAGTTTTTCTCCTTTTGGAGATGAGGAAGGCAAAGGTGAAAGAGTTTATGAACCTGTGATAGGGCTCTTTGATTGTTAGGGAGTACTGTCTAACGTTCAATCAGTTGGCCAAGTATGCTCCTGACTTAGTAGCTGATAATTGGGCTAGTATGAGTAAGTTTGTGACTGGAGTGTCTAGTTGTGTAGTTAAGGAGTGTAGGTCTTCTACACAGAATAGTGAGATAAATCTTTCTAGGATGATGACTCATGCCCAACAGATTGAGGTAGACAAGATTAAGGAGAGAGATAGAATAAAAGGGAATAAGAGAGCTAGGTCCGAGCCGCACGGACCGGGTCAGACTAGATCATAGGGAGGGATTCGCCCTCAGTACTAGGATCATACATCTATGCCAGCAGCGTTATCTGCCAGTGCTCCCATGCCTCGAGATAGGCAGGAGCAAGGTAGCAGGTCATATGCATCCAGGTCCCAGTACAGTACTGGCAGTAAGCTAAATTATCCTCTATGTCCTAAGTGTGGTAGGGCTCATTCGGGTGAGTGTTGGGGTGAGAAGAGAGGTTGTTTTCGGTGTGGTAACATGGGTCACAGAGTTAGAGATTGTCCACAGGATGGACAAGGGCATCGTGACTATCGCCCTTAGACCCAGACTCAGACTGTTCGTGCTCCAATTCCAGCAACTCGCGCAGCCCCAGCTTAGGACGCCTTTTATAGCAATGCTGGTGGGCAGTGCCAGAAGAGATTCTATGCTTTACCATCCTGCTAGGAATAGGAAGACTCTCCCGATGTTATTACTGGTATGCTTCATATATTTTAGTTTGATGTGTATGCTTTGTTGGATCCTGGATCTAGTTTCTCATATGTTACACCTTTGATTGCTGTGAGTTTTGAAATAAGTCCTGAGATTATTCCTGAGCCTATCCTAGTTTCTACCCCAGTGGGTGATTTGATTGTTGCCCAAAAAGTGTATAAAAAGTGTCCTGTTACCATTCTTCATAGAGTCTTATTGGCTGATCTGATTGAGTTAGACATGGTAGATTTTGATTTGATTCTGGGTATGGACTTGTTGTATTCTTCTTATGCCTCTATTGATTGTCGGACCCGAATGGTAAAGTTTCAGTTTCGGGTACATCTGTGTTTGAGTGGTCTCGGAATTCTGTGTCACCTAAGAGTCATTTTATCTCTTACCTCAAAGCTAGAAAGATTATTTCAAATGGGTGTATTTACCATTTGGTTAGAGTCAAAGACACTAAGTCTGAGACTCCAACTCTCTAATCTGTTAACGTCGTCAATGAGTTTTATGATGTCTTTTTGGATGATTTCCCAGGGATACCTCCTCATAGAGAGATAGAGTTCAGGATTGATCTTCTTCCCGATACTCAGCCCATTTCTATTCCTCCTTACCGTATGACCCCTATAGAACTTAAGGAGATGAAAAAGCAACTCAAATATCTACTAGATAAGGGTTTCATAAGGCCCAGTATTTCTCCTTGGGGTTCTCCTGTGTTGTTTGTAAGAAAGCAAGATGGCTCTTTGCGTATGTGCATTGATTACCACCGACTGAATAAAGTCACCATAAAAAATAAGTACCCTCTTTCGAGAATAGATGATTTGTTTGACAAATTGCAAGGTGCAAGTTATTTCTCAAAGATAGACCTTCATTCCGGCTCTCCTCAACTCAATGTTAGGGAGTGTGACATCTCGAAAACCACTTTTCAAACTTGTTATGGCCATTTTTGAGTTTCTTGTTATGTTTTTTAGGTTAATTAATGCCCCAGTAGCTTTCATAGACCTCATGAATCGAGTGTTCAGACCATATCTAGATATGTTTGTCATAGTGTTCATCGATGATATATTAGTGTATCCCGTAGTGAGGATGAAAATTCTAATCATTTCCGAATTGTCTTGCAAGCCCTTAGAGATCACAAGTTGTTTTCCAAGTTCATTAAGTGTGAGTTTTGGCTAAGTTCAGTTGCTTTTCTAGGTCATATCATTTCTTCCAAGGGTATTAGAGTTGATCCCCAAAAGACCGAAGCTGTTGAAAATTGGTCTAGACCTATTTCTCCGACTGATATCCAAAGATTTTTGGGTTTAGCTGGCTATTATTGCTGTTTTGTTGAGGGCTTATCCTCTATAGCATCTCCTATGATTCGATTGACCCAAAAGAAAGTGAAGTTCTTATTGTCCGAATCTTGTGAGAAGAGTTTTTAGGAGTTCAAAAATCGACTCACTTTAGCCCTGTTTTGACTTTGCCTAATGGTGTTGATGGTTTTGTGTTGTACTGTGATGCTTCGAGAGTTGGTTTGGATTGTATATTGATGCAGAAGGGTAAGGTGATAGCTTATGCTTCTAGACAGTTGAAACCCCATGATAAAAATTACCCCACCTATGACCTTGAGTTGGCTGCTGTTGTGTTTTCTTTGAAAATATGGAGACACTATTGGTATGGTGTCCATGTTGATGTTTTCACTGATCATAAGAGTTTGCAGTATGTGTTTACCCAGAGAGAATTGAATCTTAGGTAGAGATGATGGTTAAAATTGTTAAAGGACTATGATATGAGTATGCTGTACCATCCGAACAAGGCCAATGTTGTGGCGGATTCCCTAAGTAGAGTGTCCATGGGTAGTGTTTTTCATGTAGTAGAATGTAAAAAAGAGTTGGCTTGTGATGTACATCGTTTGACTAGATTGAGGGTTAAGTTGTTTGACTCTGCTGAAGGTAGTATAGGGGTTCAGAGTAGTTTTGAATCCTCCTTGGTTTCGGAAGTGAAGGAAAAGAAATACTTAGATACTAGTTTGGTCATACTGAAAGAGCCAGTCAATGACCAAAAAGTAGAGGTTGTCTCCCAAGGGGGAGATAGTGTGTTGATATTGTAGGGTAGATTATGTGTCCCAAATATTGATGATTTGAGACAGAGGATTATGGTTGAAGCACATGGACGCGATATTTTATTCATCCTGGTGCCACCAAGATGTACCGAGACTTGCAGGAAATCTATTGGTAGAGTGGCATGAAGAAAAAAATAGTAGCGTTTGTAGCTAAGTGTGCAAAATGCCAACAGGTTAAGGTTGAACACCAAAGACTTGGTGGTATGATGCAAGAGTTTAGTATTCCTACCTGGAAGTGTGAAGAGATAAATATGGACATCATGATTGGTTTACCTTCTTCCCGACGCCACCATGATTCCATTTGGGTTGTGGTATATTGGTTGACTAAGTCTTCTCATTTCTTTCTTATTCATACTCTATATACTGCTGAGGATTATGCTAGATTGTATATCTGACAGCTAGTCAGACTACATGAAGTTCCCTTGTCTATCATTTCGGATAGGGGTACTGAGTTCACTTCGCAATTTTGGAAAGCTTTTTAGAAGGGTCATGGTACCCAAGTGCTTTTGAACTCTGCTTTTTATGCGCAGACCAATAGTCAGGCTGAGTGGACCATCCTGACCTTAGAGGTTATGTTGAGAGCTTGTCCACCTGACTTTAAGGGAAGTTGGGATGATTACTTACCATTGAGGGAGTTTTCTTACAATAATAGTTTCCACTCTAGCATTGGCATGGCTCCATTTGAAGCCTTATATAGGTTGAAGTGTAGATCACCCATAGGTTGGTTTGAGATGGGTGAAGCGGCTGTGAATGGTCTTGATTCAGTATTCAAGGCTATATAAAAAGTTAAGTTGATTAGGGAAAGGTTAAAAACTGTGCAGAGTCGTCAGAAGTCATATGCGAATATTAGAAAGAGAGACCTTGAGTTTGAATTTAGTGACCTAGTGTATCTAAAAATTTCACCCATGGGGGGGGGGGGGTTGAAGAGATTCGAAATGAAGGGGAAGCTTAGTCCCCGTTATGTTGCTCCTTAAAAAATTCTTAGCCGTGTTGGTAAGGTAGCTTATGAGGTCGAGTTGTCTTTTGAGTTGTCCTCTGTTCATCCAATATGCCATGTCTCCATGCTTAGAAAGCATATTAGCGATGTTGTGGTAGTGGATTCCTTTGTGAGTGCTGACATTCAAGAAAATCTTTCTTTTGATGAGATTTCTCTTGAATTTCTTGATTTCAGTGTCCGAAGACTAAGGAACAAATAAGTTCCCTTGGTCAAGGTGTTGTGGCGAAACCAATTTGTTGAGGGTACAACTAGGGAAGCTGAGGAGGATATGCCATCCAAGTAACCACACCTATTTTCCGCGAACTCCGATCAAGCCGAAGGTACTGTTCTTTCCTAAATCATGGACTTTTGATAAAATTTGCAGCAGTTCAACTGTCATTTATTATGTGTTCAGCTGTACGTTCTTGAATTTATGCATTCTATGTTGCATTTGGAGTGAGAAACATTGTGGTGATGAGTCTAACGAATGGTTTCAGTTGTATGCTCTATTACCTATCTAATCTTTGCATGTCTAGCATCATTCGAGGATGAATGTTTCCAAGGGGGGGATGATGTAATACCCCGGGAAATTTTTCATTGAAATTTTGTGCATAAACGTGTTGAGTTCTATCTTTTAGAATAAATTATAAATTTTCCATGCATAATTTCTTATATTATGACACAACACTGTGTAGAGTATCGAATAAGCTTTCCAATGACATGTGGATCATCCAAAACGGACTCCCGAGCGACGAGTTATGAACATTCCAATCGAACTGTGAATAGTAGTGAACAGTAAAACTGCAGGAAAAAGTACTGAGGCCTGGCATATTTTTGCTCCAAATTTAAATGATCATAAAATCCTTGTACATAATGATCTAGGTGATCTACTATATATCAACGGAAAGATCTGCGAGTCATCTTTCCAATGAAATTGGTTTCATCCAATTTGCCTATAGGAGCAGAAAGTTAGGGTCAATCTACTTTTGCCTATCAAAAGTAAATTTTTGGGTAAACTTCAAACAATCATAACTCCTCGTACACAATGAACTAGGTAAGATACTATATATCAAAGGAAATATATAAGAGTCCTCTTTCTAATGAAATTGGTTTTATCTAATTTGGATATCGAAGTAAAATGTTATGGTTGATCTACTTCAGATTATCAAAACAGTCCATCAAAGGACAGATTTGAGATTTTTTTTGATTTTTAGGGGCGTTTTGGTCATTACTCCTCACCCAAAATCCATACAAACCCTATATTAAAGTCTATTAGAAGCATTATATATTATATTTCATCAAATTCCCTCAAAAAGAAAACCCGAAGCTCCTACATCCAACTTCAAGAACCTCCGCAGTTCACCATTAATTCTGCAAATTTATTCAAGATTCCAAGTTCCTAGTTCAAGAACTCCAAGAAACATCATTCAAAGGAATTATTAACATCTCAAAAATGAGTATCAATCTAAAGTTCATTATCCAAGGTATGTGGGGTTTTTCAACAAGAACTCTCTTTCGTTTTTGTGCCCAAAAGTAATTTTCTTTACAAAGGCATGATTTTTATTTGATTCTTTTACGAATTTGAAGCATGATCCCATATCTTATGATGATTATTATGAAATCTAGATGTTTATGATTTTGAAAGATGAATTTAAATGTGTGGAGATATAAAGCATGAATCTCGAATGATATTTATCATGATTTTGATTGGATGGTGAATACCCATTGAAAATTGTGTTTTTTTGAGAAAGTGTGTGTTATAAGCACGTTGATGTTGAATAATTAATATATTTTGAATGATTTGACCTTTTGGTCTTAATGGAGTTGTTTTGAACTCGAGTGTGAAAGAAATTCACAACGTGGTTGATTTTTATAGACGGGAAGCATGATGGCTCCCGATGTATATTTATATATTACTGAAATTGTTGTGTTGTGGATTGTCTTTGAAATGATCTGAACTATGTCTGGGAGCAATCTTTAGCACCGAGTGGGAGGTATAAAGCGACCTTACTTCCTTAGAACTACGTGCCCTTGTAGGAGTGAGCCTGAGGCTGATTTATATAATGATCACTAGTTTGTATTGATTTGATATCGATAGTCCTACTCCGATGGCAAGAAGAGGACGAATCTCCCCAACGTGGGTTGTACGTTGGACTCCATGTAGCTCATATGGTTTATGTCGGTTATAGGATCTCCAGGTGTGTGTGTGTTTCCTTGTGTCTATGGTGAACGGTGAAGTGATTTGAAAGTGGAATTATGAAAGTTATTCTTTCGAAAGATTTAAATGATATTTACATTATTAGAATTGATATTCTCGATAAACTGAAAGTGATTGACAAATTATATGATGACTCACATGTGTTATTATACTTATTTCATCCTCTCATGATTATGATGATTTTCTTCGGGCTATGTGAGTCTTTTATATATTCTGCATATTTCTTATAAATATTTATGATGATGATGTTTATAAAACTGCATACACCCCCATATACTCGGTGCCTTTCCATGGTACTGACCCATATCTTCGGATATGGGCTGGATTTTCTCGAAATGTAGGTTCAGGTGCTCAATTTCTGGTTCAATAGTGATTCTTCGAGCATGCTGTTCTACATCCTCTGTCATGGTAAGTCCTCTTCTTACGAGGACGTGATGCCTGATGTTGGTTTCACGAAATTGCTTACATTTGATAACTGAGTATGAGTCTGTTGGGGCATGTCTCAATGGCTCGCTTGTTTTATTGATTTTCTTAGAGGCTTGTCAGACTAGTATAGATGTTGGGAGTTGAATAATAAGTCATATTTTGTTATTTTTCTGAAATTCTTTTATTCTTGGATGATGATTACTTTGTTGATATTTGAGGGTTATTTATGGAAACCCTGTTGATTTGTGTTGAACTGAATGGAAATGGCTCAAAGGGTTAACTTGGGGCATACTCGTAGCCTCAAGCACCGTTTGACGCTCCGGGACCCGTTTTCCGGGGCGTTACACTGGTCTGATACCTAACTGAACGTAGACTGAGATGAATCTAATACTGATTATATTTCTCAAGAGATCTGACTGACTTACACTAAGAATACTTAGTTCTGTACCTGATGGAATGGTATAGAATCATATTATTTGACTAACGATGCAGAGCTTGAATAACTTATTCAAATTGCTTCTGAGAATAGAATTGAATCACTTGAATACTATTAGATCTTGGATGATTATAGAATGAAGGCTAGATTAATAGCGATACAGAGATTACAGAGATAACTGAGATTACAGATCTTTATTATGCTACGCACTTGTTTGAGGATACAGAGACATGAGAATCGTGGCTCGATTGGAGCTATCGAGAAACTGACATGGGCTCTAGACAACAACTCTATTTACGGGTAAAATACCCCCAGGACTTGACAACATAAAAGTAAGACATAATCATTCTTCATCACAAATCATTTATGCATCATCACGGTTATCCATTCATCACTATTATCATTCATTCATCATTACAAGCATTCATTCATCGTTACAATCATTCATTATTATCACAATCGTTAAAGAATCACTTCAAGTCGTTGGGCATCATAACATAATTTCCCTTTCAAGATCCTTAGGACATCACATTAAGCATTTAGGAAACATAGACCTCTATTCATCATCACAACCACCAAAGGGTCACTCCAATCCTTTAAGGATTATCAACATCGGTTCACTATCATATACTAGCCTACGGAAGACATGGTATTAGATTATACCCCATTCAACGAGATCTTACATCAAGTACTTCATACCTATATCGGTCTTGTTATGTATTTGGATATCACTTGATTTGGGGGAAACTTCATACTAACACATCACTATTTACTTGATAATCACTTGACATGCATTAAAATCTTAGCATATATCAAAGAATATAAAATCGTGGAATTTACAACCATCATATCTCGACTAGTTCGCTAGGGTCTTTCAATAAAAACTAGACATCCACGGGTTCGCACTTATTTGGGGATTTCATGCTATCTTGGCACGTTTCACTCACTAAGGAATGCATGGACTAGCTCACAGTTTGGATTTTCCTATTCAACATACTATAGTGGCCCTTATGATTAACCTACGCTCTTTATCAAACCTATGGCGAACGTTCTTCACTTATACAACCATTTCTACACCCAAAAGTCATGAACACATCACATGGATTCCATATACTAGGGTCACAACTCATAAATTTTGTAGGCAAACATAAATCAAAACTCAACAACACATTAAACAACCATTTCAACTCATACAAATCATTAACAACTCATAAATATAAAAATCTTTTAGTTTTAAAAAGGGTTCTTGAGCAACTTGGATGAAAGGGACCCAAGAATCAACATCTGCATACCTTGGGGAAACTCTTTTCTTGAATGCTCTTGAAAGAATTCTTGATCATTGCTCTTGATTCTCTCTTAATTTTTTGTGGAAGAATAGAGAATTTTTGATTTTGGAAACCCTAGTTTTTTTGTGAAAGAGAGAAAAATAAAGTTGAAGGCCCTTGGCCCGGTATTTATAAAGTTAGGGGAGGATGTGGAAAAGACCAAAATGCTCCTTTAAAATTTGTCTAGAAAATTCCGATCGGGGTCTGAGACGGTCGACCTGACAGTCCGTCAGAGGGACTGACGGTCCACCAAATCATCCGTCACTCAAGTGCCAAAACTGGAATGTTCTTCCTTGGAGTGACAGTCGAAGTGACGGTCCATCAGAAATCTGATGGTCCATCAAATCGTCCGTCACTCGGGGTCCAGGAATGGGACATTCTTCCTTGGTCCGACAGGCCCCTTGACGGTCTGTTAACTTTCTGACGGTCCACTACTTTGGCAGTCACACGATAACCGAAAAGGAAGCCATTCCCTTGGTCTAACGGGACACTTGACGGTCCACCAAGGACTTGGTGGTCCGTCAGATTGACCGTCAAACCTGCGATTCCAAAAACGCTCAGTAAAACGGCCATAACTTCTTCATCCGATGTCGGATTTTAAAGATATGGGTATCGATGGAAAGCTTGTTCAATGCTCTACATGACTAAAAGTAGAAATTAGGGAAATTACACATGATTCAAAGTGTTTCATACTTAGGAAGATACTTCTAAAACTTTTAGATTCAGATTTTTTGCTTTGCTGGATACGCTCTAAGGCTCAGACTAGAAGAGAACTTTGCGGGGTATTACATAATATCAGCCCCAATACCTTTAACAATACCAATGCTGACACCAATAATGATCCCGCCCATACCAACCCATAGTAGTTGCACAAAAGCGTCTAACAAAAATAATACCAAATCTGGTTGGGACATTCCCCCAACCATAGCCAAAAGAAATACCCATAAATAAATCAAAGTATGAAATAAAGTCAATGAAATGGAGCCATCCGGAAAGATGGAAGATCACCACTTCAATCCAATAGCTGATCACAAAGTCATATTTCTAAGCAGGACGATGACAACGATTGGTTATTGCATTGCGTTGGGATATAACCATCCAAAGAAGGGTTAGTAGATGAACGCTAGTATAAAATTAAGATAAAGCTAAAATAATGCCATTTAACAAAATCAAGTAAGCCATCCATATGCATACAAACCATATATATATATATATGTATAATCATGCTGGGAAAGGGAATCGAGTTAAGCATGCATTAAAAACCATTAACCTAGGTATGTGTAGCTTAACCATACTTAACTACCCACCGGATATATGGGTCCGGTGTAACCCCTTCAACAGGCCCCGATGCATGTAGCCGAATGAATCGGAGATACCATAAGAGTAAGGGATTCCTAAGTACCCATCACCCTCTATGATACATATGTACAGTGTACTTAGAGGATTCCCGTGTTCCTCATAGTATCATATAAGTTTCGCATGGCCTACCTCTCATGTCGACAAACATGTGTTTCCAGTGTTCATCCGTTGGACTCCCACCTTTATGGTTAGCTATCACACCCCGTCTTTATTGTCCTATTAAAACCTTTTCCAACCTACCAAACCATTGTTCTTTACCGAGGCTATACATAGTGGTATCATTATACTGACTATAACATACAAGTATTGTCCCTCCCTAGACAAACATTTTAGAGACCGAGGATTCCCATGTACCCATAGATCACATTATCCAATTAAATTGGGGGAGTCCCATGTTCCCCGCGAGTGTTCAATTGTTATGATTACTTGGGGGATTCCATTGTACCCCACAAAAATGATTGCTAAACCCAAAATCATTCTATTTTGACTATTCCCAACTATTTAACCATTTAGGGTTCCATTACCAAGTTTAAACGAAGTATAAGTTCCATTAAAAATCCAACAATTCAGTGAAAACATTCTCGTGGGCATTTTATAAAATACATTGGGGGCATAATATTTCTAAAACAAAAGCCAATAACCAAATAACCATTCCCATGCAACCAATCATCCAAAACCACCATTAACACATTTAAAAGCATAATTAAAACATCAAAAAATTGTAGCCAAGTATTTATAACCAAAGCCTCCTAGTTATATTATAAAAACCAAAACCATATATTAATCAAACCATGAAAAAATTATATAAAACCATGCCTTTAGATGGAATTAACAATGAAGAAGGAGAATATGCATTAAACCAACAAGATGGTGGAGAAAAATCACCAACACTATCCCCAAATTATTCCTTAAAATTCAACCCTAGCTTCCTTTTCCCAAGAAATTTAGAGAGGAATAGTGTGTTTTCCAAGTGTTTAAGAATAATTAATAGAGCAAATAACCTCCCAAGTGAGTTAAAAGTCGTGGGGACTTATTAGGTTAAGTGGGGAAATGTCTAGATTTCCACCACTTAAGCTGCACCAAAATCCCGACAGTGGGATACAACAATCCATACCAGTCGTACACTCCAATACGAGTGGTATCCACCACTTGTACCCAAGGTTATGTCTTTTGGTCCCAAAACTATCCAAGGTACGACTCACACTAAACCATGTCGTATCCTTCAATACGACTAGTACCCATGATCCGTACCCCTGGTAGAGTAAAATCTAAAGAGGATTTAATAATGCCTACCATAAGAGTCCATGGTATGACTCGTACCCTATATTACAACTCATGGTGAGCTACTTGTAATCAGATCCAACTTAGTCTACAAAGTCTAAGATTGAGTTAAGGAAAGACCCAAATCAAACAACCCGTGTCCATCGATATGACTCATACCACTAAAGTCGTATCAATTCCAGAAACTAAGTCCAACCCTCCAACTAACACTGGTCAGCGTACGACTAACCCATACTTCTCATATCCTAGTGTATGAGTCATTTCCCTTAGTCGTATCTTTTCTAGAGACTAGAAATCTTGAAAATTTTCCAAGGGCTAGAAACCCAGGGTATTTCAGTATCCCCCACTAGGAACATTTATCCTCGAATGACAGACAAGGTAGGGTAACCATAAGCATGATTCATTTGCATTATGAAATATCAATACAACTTTTAACAAGGTTAGAAAACACAAATGCAAGGATATTAATCTTTCCTTTAAAAAAATTTGAAAACTAAAGTACGTTGAAGAACACATACCTTCTACAAAAATCCAGGAGCAAAAAGAAGATACAGCTACTTGGACTGCATGTCCTCCTCTACTTTTCGTGTAGCCTCTTCCACCTTTTGGTTCTATTATAGAAGCCAAACTAAGGCCACATCCTTGGTATGTAACCAACGAACCTACCTATACAAGATCTCGACCAAGACCTATTCATAAGACAGAGATTCTGAGATACCCAATCCATCCAAAGAAACCACAAAAGAAGGATCACTAAGGCACTTCCTCAGCATAGATACATGAAATACTGGATGAATAGAGCTCAAACCAGAAAGAAACTTTAATTCATAAGCCACATTACCTACCCTCCACAAAATCTCATAAGGACCAATAAACTAGGGAATGAGGTTCATGTTTTTCACCAAACCCTATTACTCGCTTCATAGGAGATACATTTTGGAACACCTTATCCCTAACCTCAAACTCTAAGTCTCTACACCTTACATCTGCATAGGAGTTTTGGAGACTTTGGGCAGCTTTAAGCATATCCCAAATCACCTTTACCTTTTCCATTGTCTATTATGTAAAGTTTGGACTAAAAATATTTGCATTACTAAGATCAAACCACTCGATAGGAGATCATACCTCCTACCATATAATGCATCAAAAGGAGCCATGCCAATACTAGAATGATAGTTATTACTGTAACCAAACTCTACCAAAGGTAGATGATCAACCCAACTGCCACCATAGTCAATCACACTTTCCCTAAGCATATCCTCTAATACGAATAGTCTTTTTCACTTTCCTATCTACCTGAGGATGAAAAGTAGTACTCAAATTCACCTTAGTGTCGCATCCCTTCTAAAAAGGCCGCCATAAGTGAGATGAAAACTACGTACCAAGATCATAGATAATTAAAATAGTTACCCCATATAGCTTTACTTCTAATAAAGATATAACTTCACATAGTCCTCCACTAAAAAAGTAGTCCTCACTGGCAGGAAGTGTGAAAACTTTGTCATTCTATCCATAATGACCCAAATCAAATAAAATTAGTTTCGAGACTGAGGAAGACCGATAACAAAATCCATGTTGATCACCTCCTATTTCTATTTTAGCAAATCAAATTCTTGATACAACTAACCAGGCATTATGTGCTCAACTTTAACTTATTTGCCACCATGCATGTAGCTTTAAATTCAGCCATATCTCTCTTTTTACCATTCCACCATTATATATATCCTTAAGATCATAATATGTTTTTGTCAAATCGGGATTAACAATATAGCGTGATTCATGCATCTCAGCAAAAATCCTTGGCCGCAAACCGTCGATAACAGCAACATAGGACCTTTCTTGGTACCGTAAAGTACCATCTCCACTGATCTCAAATGCCATCACCTTTTGCATACTAACATCACCCCTTATTTTTATCAAGACAGAATCTACCACTAAGTTCTCCATGATTTCTGCATCAAGAGATAACCTAACCACTTGGTGAACCATTACCCCACCATTCTTGGAGTCCAAGAGATGAACTCCAAGATTCGTCAAGTGGTGAATGCCCTTAACTAATTTTCATTTTCGTTTCTCCAAAAGAGCCAAACTTCCCATTGACAACCAGCTAGGAGCATTAGCAAGCATGTTAGCTTTACCTCGGTAGTACTGAAGAGTCATATCATAGTCCTTAAGAAGCTCCAACAATCTCTTTTGCCTGAGATTTAGCTGTTTCTTAGTGAACACATACTGTAGACTCTTATGATCTGAAAAGATGTCTATGTCCACTATATATAAATAATGTTGCCTGATTTTTAAAGAAAAAACCACCGCCAATAGCTCTAAATTGTGAGTTAGATAATTCCTCTCATTCACCTTCAACTGCCTGGAAACATAGGCAATCACCTTTCAATGCTGCATCAAAACACAGCCAAGTTCTACTTGGGATGAATCACAATAAACCATAAATCCCTCATTATGTTTTGGCAAGGGAAAAATCAGAGCCAAAGCCAGCTTATTCTTAAGCTTCTCAAAACTCCATTTACACGTTTTTGACCAATTAAACCTTACCTTCTTCTTAGTAAACTTATTCAAAGAAGCATCTGTCATTGCAAATCTTTTCAAAAACCACTTATAACACTTGGCCAAACCCAAAAAGCTCTAAATAACAATTGGAGTCTTGGGTCTAGGCCATCTTTTGACCATATCCACCTTTTGAGGATCCACCATGATCTGCTCACGTGAAAAATATGACAATAATAAGTTACAACATTCAACCAAAGCTCAGACTTGGAGAATCGGCATACAACTGCTGCTCTTTCAAGGCCTGTAAGGAGGTGATTGGTATGATCCACCCTACTCATGGAATAAATCAAAATATCATCATAAACACAATGATACATAAATCCAAGAACTACCTGATAACCCTATTTAAAAAATCCATAAATGCTGCTAGGGTAGTAGTCAAGCCAAATGACATAACCAAGAGCTCAAAGTGCCCATGTCGAGGATGAAAATTTGTCTTAGGGATTTCCTCCTCCCTAATCTTAAGCTTATGATACCTAAACCAAAGATTTATTCCTGGAAGAGGACTCTTGTTTTTGAACGTTACCTTATTCAACTGTTGATACTCAATACATATCCGAAGGGAACCATTCTTCTTATTCATGAAAAGAACCGGCGCACCCCATGGGGATACACTAGGATGAATAAACACCTTATCCAGAATATTCTTAAGTTGCTTCTTGAGTTCCCTCTACTCAGTTGGAGCCATTTTATATGGAGGATTCAATATTAGATGAGTATCTAGATCTAAATCGATACCAAAGTCAATCTCTCTATCCGGAGGAACACAAGGAAGATCATATGAAAAGACCTCAGGAAATTAATTTACCACCAGAACCAAGTTAAAAAAAGGACCCTTCGAATTAGAATCTTTAACCCAGGCCAAGTGATAAAGACACCCTTTGGCGATTAATCTCTTAGCTCTAAGATAAAAAACAAACCTTCCCTATGAGCTAGGCAACCACCATCCCACTTTATAACAGGGTCACTAGGGAACCTAAAGAGAACCTTACAAGTCCAAAAAAGTAAGGATACATAATAAGAGTGTAGCCAATCCATCCCCAGAATAACATCAAAATCCACCATATCTAGCTTAAATAGATCTACCAAAATTTGCATATTACCAACAGATACCACACAAACCATATAGACTCTTTTAAGAATAATCGACTCACCTATCAGGGTAGAAATATAAAAAGGATCCAAAATAACCTTATGACCAAAACCAAAACATATAACCACATATGGGTCATATAAGAATGAGTGGACCCTGGGTTTGGGAGAAAATACATGTCACAGTAAAAGAGTTGTAACATACCAGTAACAACATTCGGTGATGCCTCAGAGTCCTACTAAGATACAAGAGCGTACAACCTATTTCAGCATGTGCCATTACCTAAAGTAAGAGAAGTTGAAGAAACCACACCACTAGGTACTGGAGAAAAAAATAAAGTAATTGGAGCATTGATTTCTCCCAAAGCAACCTTACCAATCAGATAGTTTCTAAGCATATGGACAGGCTGGCCATATTTAAAACTTTGTCCCGCCATTCGTCATAAAACCCCCAATGAAGATGACCACAGAACCAGCAAGAAGGGTATGAAGAAGTCGACTAAGTCCCATTCGCCAGATATTGGGCACCTTGTGCCTAGAAATTATCACCACGGATGCATATCATCCAATTACTTTAGGTAAAGAGCGCTAGCAGTAGAAAAGGAAGCAGAACTCCCTCACTTCTTCTTTAGCCATCTGCCACAATCTTGAGCTTAGAATAATGATAAAATAATGCTATTTAGTAAAACCAAGTAAACCATCTATATGAATACAAACCATACATATATATTTAACCATGCGGGAAATAGAACCGAGTTTAGCGTGCATTTAAAACCATTAAGCGCTGATACGTGTAGCCGCATGAACCGGAGATACCATAAGATTAAAGGATTCCCAAGTACCCTTCACCCTCCATGATACATATGTTTAGTGTAATTAAAGGATTCTTGTATACCTCATAGTGTCATATAAGGTATCTACGACCTAGACCTCATGTCAGAAAACATGGCTTTCCAGTGTTCATCTATTGGACTCCCACCTTCACGGTTATTTATCACAACCCACTTTTATTGCCCAATTAAAACCATTTCCACCCAACCAAACTATTATTATTAACTGAGGTTATAAATCGTGGTATCGTCATATCGACTATAACTTGCAAGTATTACCCCTAGCCAAACCTTTAAGAGATTAAGAGATTCCCATATTCCCATAGATCATATTATCTAATTATCTTTGGGTAGTCCCATGTACCCCACAAGTGTTCCATTATTATGATTACTTGGGGATTCTATTGTACCTCACATGAATGATTGTTAAACACAAAATGATTTCATTTTGGCCATTCCAAAATATTTAACCATTTAGGGTTCCATTACCAAGGTGAAACCATGCATTAGTTCCATTAAAAATGCAACAATGTAGTAAAAACATTCTCATAGGCATTTTATCAAGCACATTGGGGGCATAGTATTTGTAAAACCTAAGAAAATTACCAAATAACTATTCTCGTGCAACCAATTATCAAAACAACCTTTAACACATATAAAAGCCTAATTAAAATACGGAAAAACCATAACTAAGCATTTATAACCCAAACCCCCAAATTATATTTGAAAACCCAAAACCATAAAATAATCTAAGCTTGAAAACATTGTATAGAACTATTCCATTTGTTGGAACTAACAACGAAGGAAGAGAACATGCCTTAAACAAAGAAGATATTGGAGATAAATCACCAACACAAGCCTTAAATCAATTCTTAAGATGAAACCTTAGCTTTCTTTGCCCAAGAACTTTAGAGAAGATTTGAGAGTGTTTTTCGAAATGTTAAAGAATAAAAAAATAGGCCAAATAACCACCGAAGTGAGTCAAAAGTCATGGGGTCTTATTAGATTAAGTGGGGAAATGTCCAGATTGCCCTTACCTAAACTATACCAAAATCCCATCATAGGGGTATGACTATCCATAATAGTTGTAGCATCTAATATGAGTGGTACCCGCCGCTCATACCTAAGGACATCTTCCTTGGACCCAATACTTTCTAAGGTATGACACACCCTAAACCATGTCGCATCAAAGTATACAACTGGTACTTATAATCCATACTCCTGGTAAAATAGAATCTAAAGAGGATTGAAAATTTCCAACCATATGAGTCCACAGTATAACTCGTATGCTGGCTTATGGATCTTGATAAACCAGTAATACTCATATTCAATTTAGTCTACCAAGTCTAAGATTAAGTGAAGGAAATCGTGTCCACCACTACGACTCGTACCACCCAAGTCATGTCCATTCCAGGAACCAAGCGCAACCCACCAACCAATACTAGTCAATATACAACTAACCCATATCACACGTATTGTAATACCCCATAATTTTTCTAGTTTAAATTCATTCTTATAATGTTTAGGAATAGCTTCAAAAATGGAGAATATTTAGTTCATATGGAATTTTCCAGATTTAGACCTCCTATTGTGTGGAAAATTTAATAAGTTTTTCAACAATATATGATTTGCCTAAATCCGATGACCGAGTGAGAAGTTAGGGCTATTTTATGCTTCAGTCGTAAAACACCATGATTTAGGTCCTTAGCGCATCGCAGAGATGGTTTAAATGATAATTGTCAAATTCTAATGAGACTCCACAATATTGGCACATCGTGGAGAGGTCAAATTTCCCATTTTTCAAGATCAAGTAAAACTCCATGATTTCCCCGTATCGTGGAAAAGCCCTTTTTCCCATTTGTCCATTTCTAATGGCTCGCCGCGATGGTGGCACAACATGGTGATGGACTAATGGCAGTCTAACACAGTATCATAATAGCTCCATGTTGTGGTGTCTTTCTAGGTCCCATTTGGTAGTTTCCAGTAGGCTACTATGATTATGGCATGTCGCGTCGTAGGCCATATTTGAGAATTTTCCCAATTTTGAGTAAAAATTTAAAAGGGTCTCTTTGGTATTTTCCTAAGCCCCAATTAATGAATAAAAAATAATTTAATCCATCCCAATTATATTACAATCATTTTTCACCAAAATACTCTTAATGAAATCCCTAGATCATTAAACTTTCTCCCCAAGAATCCAAATTCCTTCATTAATTCTCCAAGGAAATTCAAGATTTAGGAATCCCAATACTAGAACTCTAAGGGTTCATCTCCAAAGAATCAATAGGAACACAAAATTCAAGTTATAGCATCTAAGATTATCAATTGAGGTATGTGGTGAATGAACAAGGATAATCCTTTCATCCTTGTGCCCAAAACTTATTTTAATTACCAATTTATTTAAATTTTATGTGATTTCTCATGAAATTGTTGTTAGGGTTTTTACCCAATATTTCTATTTATGACTTTATGAGATTTCCAATGATTTAAAAGTTGAATTGCATGTTTTTGTTCATATTTTCATGTATATTGCAAAAATTTCCAAATTTTAACTTGATTTATAAATGTTTACACCACCAAACATGAATATTATGATGTTTTAACATGAGTTTGATGCATGGGTCACTAAGCCCTAATTAAGATTGCTATGTCAAGATTATTTGTGCTATGAGACCCCTAAGATGAGATTATTCTTAGATTTTCTATAAATATTTGACCTTTTTGTTCCTGATCTAAGATAAAGAATCCACTTTGTTTATATGACTTGAGATTGAAAGAATTAAAGAGCATAGTTGGTTTTCTTGTAAACCCTTGCACTATATTTTTGAAGTGGATTTCTTAGGATCCTAAACATAAGAATAAGAGTAGTATTTAGCGCCGAGATGGGTATGTTACCAAGGTTTCATGACACAGAACTACTTGCCACCATAGGATTAAGATTATTTCCACTTCTATGTGGATAACAAAGATTGTTATCACTTAAGATAAAAAATTCTATTCTTATGGCAAAGGTAGAATAGCTCTCCCCAAGATGGGCAAGATGTGAGACTCCATAAATTCTATATAGTTTATGTCGATTAGAAGAAATTCCTAAAAGATGTCCCCTAATCTTAAAATAGTTTATTGGTTTAAAGCCTAAAAATAAAAGAATATTCTTTGAAAGGTATGGTTTTAAAGATTGTTAAAGTCTTTAGATGAAGTATTCCCCCTTACAAGTTAAAAAGATGCTATAGTAGCTTTGAGAAAAAACATATTTTAGAACTAAATGTAATGGATCACAAGATTCATATTATATACTTTATTGTTCATGATTTATGATCCTCAGTTTTCAGATTACTCAAGCCTATGTGAGTCATTTACATTTAGCATTCATGATTTTTTTTTATAAATTATGATAATATTGTTTACTTATTACATTCACCCTCATATGCTCAGTTCATCCTCAAAGTACTGATCCACATATACGTCTATGTACTACATTGTGTCATAATATAGATTCAGGTGCTCAGCACCAGCAACGTGAGAGAATTTAGAGCATCTCATCGATATCTCTGTAGTTGGTGAGTCCTCATAGTTTGGGGACTTAGATATTCATATTTTTAGTTTATTAATGGATATTTTTGTATTCATTTTAGACAGTTTGAGTCAGCTGGGGGTGTGTCCTAATGACTCTCTAGATTCAGTCAGCAGAGGCTTGTTGAACTACTGGATTCAGTTTTAGATTTCAGTTGTAGTATTAAGATTTTTAGTATTGTTTTACCAAGACTTGTGAGATTAGTATGTTTTAGATAAGATTTTTACATTTATTATGATTTTATACTTATTTACCCTATTTTGAAATTTAAACTTAGTAGAAAGTAGCCAGGGTTAGCTCAGTACTACTGGTAGTTTGGAGCACCGTGTGGCATCCTTGGAAACTAGATTTTGAGGTATTAAAAACATGGTATTAGGGCATAAGGTTAAGAGATTCTTAAGGAATCAGACAAGCCATGTTACATAGAGTCTTCATCATTGGTGTGAAGTGCACCACATTATGAGCAAGAGGATATGGAGCATTTTAGGAAATCATCCCTTATTTTATGATCTATTGTGTATTCAGTGTCTTTATCTGCTTCTAACTCGTGCTTTCATATGACAGAAAATGCCTCCTCGTCAAGCTAACACATGTAGAAATGATAACCAACCACCTTACCCTGCATATTCGTTGAATAAGAATATGTCATATCCAGAGTTTTGGGCTGCCTTCCAGGTACTTGTTCATGTTAATCGATAGGCTGCAATCCCTCTTCAGCTAGATAGAGACTTAGCGGCAGCTAGAATTTGAGATTTTATAAGAATGAACCCGTCAGAATTCTTTGGGTCAAAAGTAAGTGAGGACCCATAACTTTATCTAGATAAGGGGAAGAAGATTACCCAAATTATGCATGTTTTTGAGGCGGAGAGTGTAGAATTGGTATCCTATAGAATGAAGGATGTTGCATATGATCGAGTGGTGATGTGGAAGAAGAGCCGAGGAAAGAATATAGATCCCATAACTTGGGAGATATTTCAAGATCCATTCTTTGACAAGATTTTCCCACATGAGATGAGGGAAGCTAGGCTAAAAGACTTCATTAACCTGCAACAAGGTTCGATAATAGTGAGGGAGTATTGCCTCAACTTCAACCATTTGTCTAACTATGCCCCTGATCAGATGGATGACCGTAGCTCAAGCATGAGTAAGTTTGTGACCGATGTGTCTTGGTTGGTAGTTAAGGAGTGTAGGACTACTATGCTAATTAGAGACCTTGATCTTGATAGATTGATGATGCATGTTTAGTAGATTATGGAAGAGAAGTTGAACGAAAGAGAGAGAGTGAATAAGAGGACTAGAGTAGGGCAGTTTGAGAATAGGTCTGGAGTAGAAAACCATTCGCAATTTCAAAATCATTCATCTATGCCTGCACCTTCTTCAGCCAGTGCACCTGCACCTAGAAACAGGTAGGAACAGTGGGGGTAAGTCTTCTATGTCCATATATCAGAATGTTTTGAGTGATAGGCCCAGTTATCCTCATTGTGCTAAGTATGCTAAGACCCATCCGGGTGAGTATTTGTGGGTTCAAAAAGATTTTTATGGTTGTGGCCATCCAGTTCACGGAATCAAAGAGTGTGGTAAATTGAATAAGCTTTCCATCGATATATGATTATCCCAAATCTGACACCCGGGTGAAGAGTTAGAGCCTTTTTAGTGAAATACTGTTTGACCTGAGCCTTCAGTGCGTCACAGAGATAGCTAAAATGGAAATTGTCAAATTCCAGTGTTGCTCCATGATACTGGAGCATCACGACAATCTTTCTAGTCCTAGACAATGTGGCAATGCAATAGCTCTGTGTCGCGCTACCATGCAATTTCTCAATTGTCAATTTCCTGTGACACGGGGCGTTAACGCCGTGTTGCACCAAGGGCCAAACTTGGGATGTTTTACTGAAAATTTAATGACATGTCCAGGGTTAAAAAGGGTTAATTTCCCCCCTATATAAGCTTCCAAACATAGGATTTATCCCTTATTCATCCAAAATATTGATATTTTTCTCAAATACTGTTAAGAACCCAAGCTAGGGTTTTCATAGAAAGTCCTATTTCAAGAAGGTTTCACCATCAATCTTCACAAAATCATGAACTAAGGTGTGCATAGTATTCATTCATGCGCTCCTTTGGTCAATGAAGTCCAAGAATCCTTTTTAACTACAAGTTATGGATTTTCTTCATGTTTTCATGCTTTGTATGTTCTCTTTCATGTTGATAAATGAGGAGTTGATTTCTATTCCATGATTTGATGACAAATTCCATGTGGGTTGATTAGTATAGATATAAATCTATGAAATCTCATGACTAAAACCTTGTATGACGGAATTGAAATTGAAGCATGATGTTTAATTGTTGTATAATGTGTTTACATGTACTATGCCTATCATATGTTTGACAAAATGCCTAGATGAAGGAAATTTTCCTAACAAGCATGTTATCATGAAAATCCCCATAAATGTACAAGCTTATGTCTATTTGACATTTAATAAAATGGTTCAATAAACGTATTGTGGTGATTATTATGTATTCAAGAATATCAAGTCATGTCAGTTTCCTTCCATCGAGTCTTAAGGGTACTTGTACCCGAAATAATATTTGTGTGCCTAGATCCTTACTCAGTTCAGATGAATAAATCATGTTTAGCATCTATTCAGATGGGACTAGGAATTAGCACCGAATGAACCCAAGGATGGGGACTCACATGTTATATGATGGTATGATTCCTACAAGCAATCCTTTCATTCCAGAAGTATGTAGCCAGCATAGGTTGAGACATTGTATCCTGCTATATGAGTGTAGATGAGGTTCCTTAACAAGTTATGTAAGGGTTCCTACCGTTCTCGCTAGATATACCTGTTATACGAGGGTTACTCAAATGTATTCTTTACCAGTGGTGCGGTATTGACACCTTTCCAATTAGGGCATAGATTGTACCCCAGCTCAGCTATCATAGCACCTTTACGGCATGTCATATAGACACTACTTCCTTCCATTTCATGTTACGAAATCAGGTCTGTCAGATATATTCAATCAGTCTCAACAATAAAACTCAGATAGTTTTTCAGATTTCAAGACTGTCAGATACAGTCAACTCAGATAGTTCCATTAGATTCAGGACCATTAGGTACAGTCACCAATGTTATCAATTATACTCAGATACAGTCACACAAGTTATTAGTCATGTCATGTTATCAGTATTAAGATTCAGTAATCATGATATCACGTCGTCAGTTATAGTTACATAATTATTTATGCATTCTCATGTTCATGTTAGGCAGTCAGTTAGCATTAGCGTGCATGTGAACCCTTGCATTTAGCCTACCTCACATTTATACTCAGTACATATGTACTGATGCATTCGTGCTATAGTGCTTTCTTTTTATGTTACACCATAGGTTCAGAGTCACGAGTTCTAGATCAGCGGTAGATTCCTGATTCAGCAATCAGAGAAGAAGTGAGTCCTCATCCTTCGAGGATATAATAATTTTCTAGTATCTCATTGATTAGCTTATTAGTTGGAGTTAGTTGGGGACATGTCACATCAACTCCTTATTCAGATTCTTTAAACTGCAGAGTCTTTCAGACTAGATGCAGACTAGATACAACCTAGCATATTTTAGACTTTAGTTTTGTTTTGGGTATTCTATTACCCCGCACAGATGTTATGTTATTCAGTTATGTTCATGATAAAAACTTATGGCCTTTCAATGCATCTTTCCATATTATTATATTATCTTATGTAGTATACAGGTACAAATATTAGTCATGTGTTAGCTTGTGGTCATTCGGGATCATGAGCACTGTGTAGCATTCTGGTTCAGGAAATTGGGTCGTTACAAACTTAGTATCTGATCCTAAGGTTCAATAGAGTCCTCGGAAGTCTAAATGACGCATCTAGTAGAGTCTTCTGCATGGGTGTGTTACACGCCATATTTATGTGCAAGAGGCTATGATATGTTTAAGAGCAGTTTCCCTTATTTAAGTATTTATGTCGTGCCTATAAGAATAATCACAAGTAAGTCTCTCAGTCTGATTCAGTTCTTCTCTTTAATTCAGAACATGCCTCCTAAGAGAAGAAATCGGTCAGTCCCACAGGCCAAAGAACCTTTCGGTGATCATGTTTCTCATGTGGAGTTCAAGACCACATTTACCACTCTTGCTCAATTAGTCGCTGCTCATAATGAATGGCCAACAGTTATTTCGGCCAACCCAGTGGCCAACTCAGCCGCAGCTAGTATTTGAGACTTCACGTGAATGAATCCTCCAACCTTCTTCTTATCTAAGGTAGATGAACACCCTCAGGAATTCTTAGATCAAGTTCAAAAAGTGATAGATGCCAAAAGGTGACTACTGTTGAGAGTGCTAAGCTAGCTGTATACTAGTTGCAGGATGTGGCTCATGCTTGGTTTAAATAGTGGAAGTCTGAAAGATCAGATGACGCAGGTACTACAGAGTGAATGGATTTTGTCACTGCTTTCTTAGACAGATTCTTTCCCCAAGAGCTTAGAGAAGCCAAGGTGATAGAGTTCATCAACCTCAGGCAGGGTAATATGACAATAAAAGGAGTATTCTTATAAGTTTACTCAATTAGCCAGGTATACCCCTCATGTGGTTGCAAACAGTAGACCCAAGATAAGTAAGTTTGATTCACGGATAAACGATAGCATTGTTAATGAGTTTAGATCCACCATGCTAAACAGTGACATGAACTTAGCTAGACTTATGACCCATGCTCAGCAGATAGATGAGCAGAAGATTAAGTAGAGGGAGAAATAGAATAAGTAGGTGATAACAGGTAGTTTCAACTTTGCTTAGCCTAAATTAGGAGGAAACCGTTCTCAATTTCATTCTAAGTCATCAGCTCCTGCTCCTTCTACAACTAGTGCTTCAGCTCCTAAGTTCAGTGCGGGTAATAAAGATAGAGCGCTAGGCTCTAAGACCCAGGGTAACCTATCCTGTTTGTTAGACTTGCGGTAAGCACCATCAGGGTATGTGTAGAGCATGTAGTCGCATTTATTTTGGTTTTGGAAAGCCAGGCGATAGATTTAGAGAATCTCCACAGCCAGGTCCTCAAGGTTAATAGAATTGCTCTTCAACTCAGTTCGGTCGCCCAAATAAGCAGGGTGCCCCTTCCAGTGCTACTAGTGTGCCCCTTCCAGTGCTACTAGCAGGCAATGCCCAAATTTTCTCTATGCTCTTCAAACTCGATAGGATTAGGAAAATTCTCCTGATGTAGTTACTGGTACATTACAGATCTTTCATGTGTATGTTTAGGGTTTCCTTACTCCAGGAGCTTCCTTGTCTTTTGTTACTCTTTATATAGCAGTTGATTTTGGAATTAGCCCTAAAATTCTAGCAGAACCCTTTTCAGTATCTACCCCCATGGGTAAAACCATCATAGCTCAGCAGGTATACAGAAATTGCCTGATTATGAAATTTGAGAAAGTCACGTCAGTAGTTTTAGTCGAGTTAGGGATGACTGATTTTGATGTCATTCTCGACATAGATTAGCTTCATTCTTACTATGCCACAATTAACTATAGAAACAGAATAGTTTAGTTTCCATTCCCAAATAAATCCATCCTAGAGTGGAAGTATAGTGTATCCACTTTTAGTGGTCGTCTTGTTTCCTACCCTCCGGCAATGAGATTGATATCTAAGGGATGTGTTTATCATCTAGTTCATGTTAGAGATTCCAGTTCTGAGGCTCCTAGTGTCGAATCAGACCCTGTAGTGAATAAATATTCATATGTATTTCCCGAAGATCTTCCAGGAATTCCTCCTGAAAAGGAAATAGACTTCAGTATTGATCTTCTTTTAGACACTTGTCCTTTCTCTATTCTGCCATATAGAATGACACCAACAAAACTCAAGGAACTAAAAGAACAGTTGACAGATCTCTTAGATAAAGGATTCATTATACCCAGCATTTCCATATAGGGGTGAACCAGTCTTATTCGTGCATAAGAAAGACGGTTCTCTCAGAATGTGCATTGATTCCCATGTGTTCAAGCAATACTTGGACATTTTTGTCATAGTCTTTATAGATAATATACTTCTCTATTCCTGAACTGAGTGAGATCATGCAGACCATCTCAAAATAGAACTCCAAACTCTTAGAAATCATCAATTATTCTCCAAATTTAGTAAGTGTGAATTTTTGCTAAGATCAGTAGCATTCCTTGGCCATATTATTTCTGGTGATGGCATTAGAGTAAATCCTGAAAAGACCAAAGCAGTAAGAAACTGGCCTTGCCCTATTTCTTAATTAGATATCAGGAGTTTCTTGGATTTGGATGGCCATTAATTATGGTTTGTTGAGGGATTTTCTTATACTGCATCTCCTATGTCTCAATTAATTCAGAAGAAGGTCAAGTTTCAGTTGTCAGATTTATGCGAAAAGGGTTTTTAGGAATTAAAAACTTGACTCACCTCAGCTCAAGTTCTAGCTCTTCCAGGTGGTTCAGATAGTTTTGTAGTTTATTATGATGCATCCAGAGTGGGTTTAGGTTGTGTCTTCATGCAGCATGGTTAGGTCATAGCCTACGCCTCCAGATAGCTTAAACCCCATGAGAAGAATTATCCTACTCATGATCTTGAGTTAGAAGCCGTAGTATTTGCCTTAAAGATTTGGAGGCATTATCTCTACGGAGTTCATGTAGGCGTCTTCACAGATCATAAGAACCTTCAGTATCTCTTTTCTCAAAATAATCTCAATCTTCATCAGAGAAGGTAGTTAGAGCTCTTAAAAAATTATGACATGACTGTCCTTAATCATCCGGGCACGGCCAACGTAGTGGTTGATGCTCTCAGTAGACTGTCTATGCGTAGTATTTCTCACGTTAATGATAGTAAGAAGAAGTTAGTCCAGGAAGTCCACTAGTTTGCCAGACTAGGCGTCCTCTTAGTCGACTCTTCAAAGGGCGGTGTATGTGTTTAGAGTAGTTTAGAATTATTTCTAGTTTCTGAGGTGAAAGAAAAGCAAGATAAGGATCCTAGCCTTGTCAAGATAAAAAAGTCAGTTCAGAATAAAAAAATAGAGGTTTTCTCCTAAGGAGGAGATGGTGTTCTTCGTTGTCAGGGTTGTCTCTGTGTCCCAGACATAGATGACTTAAGGCAATGAATTCTTGCAGAAGCGCATGGTGCACGCTACTCTATTCATCCAGGGGCAAAAAGATGTACCACGACTTACGGGAAATCTCTTGGTAGAGTGGGATAAAAAGAGATATTACAGAGTTTGTGGCTAAGTACTCTGCATATTAGAAAGTTAAGATAGAGCATCAAAAGCCTAGTAGTCCTATCCAGGAGATTAGTATTCCTACATGGAAGTGGGAAGTTGTGAACATGGACTTTGTGATGGGTATGCCTCAAAATCATCATCAGCATGATTCAGTCTGGATCATTGTAGATAGAATGAACAATTCAGCTCTTTTTCTTCCATTTCATACCTCTTATTAAACTGAGGATTATGCCAAGCTCTACATTAAGGAGTTGGTAAGATTGCATGGTGTTCTGCTGACTATTATCTCAGACAGAGGTACCCAATTCACCTTTTATTTTTGGAAACCATTCCAAAAGGGTCTTGGTACCTAAGTTCATCTCAGTACAACATTTCATCCTTAGATAAATGGTTAAGTAGAAAGGATCATTCAGACATTGGAAGATATAATAAGGGCATGTGTAATTGATTCCAAGGGTAGTTGGGATGACCATTTGCCGTTGATTGAATTTGCATACAACAATAGCTATCATTCCAGTAATTAGATAGCTCCATTTGAAGCTCTCTATGGTAGGAGATGTAGATCTCTAATCGTTTGGTTTGAATTTAGTGATGACTCAGTCATAGGTCCTGACTTAGTAGTCAATACCTTAGAGAAAGTTCAGTTAACTAGAGAAAGACTCTAGGTTACTCAGAGCCGACAGAAGTCTGATGCAGATATTCGTAGAAAGGATCTCGAGTTTGAGATTGGTGATCATATCTACATCAACATCTATCCTATGAAGGGGTGAAGAGATTCAGCAAAAAGGGAAAGCTCAGTGCCCAATATGTTGGTCCCTTAAAGATTCTCAATTGTTTTAGCAAGGTAGCTTATGAGCTCGAATTACCTTCTTATCTAACCATAGTTCATCTAGTCTTTCATGTGTCTTTGCTCAAGAAGTGTATAGGTGACCTATCAGTCATAGTCCCTGTTCCGAGCATCGATTTTCAGAACAATCTCTCTTATGAAGAGATTCCACTAGAAATCCAAGACTATCATACTTGTAGATTGAGGAACAAAGAACTCCCTCTAGTTAAGGTTCTTTAGCTAAATCAGTTCGTAGAGGGAGCTACTTAGGAAGCAGAAGCAGATATGCATACCATGTATCCTCACCTCTTCCCCGCCAACTAAGATCAAGCTCAACGTAACAGTTCTCCTTAAACTTACTCAGTTTCATGATTAGTGTGCATCACTAACTTAGTATTCAGTCTCATGCTCATGTGTACCATGATAAGCTTGGTATCAAGTACCACCGCATATTCAGTAATGCATTTATGTGTCAGATCAGTTATATAGTTATGAATTAGCCATGCATTCTAATTGTGAGCAAATTTACCTCTTTAGAACTTTCAGTTATGCATTTATGAATCAGTTACACATGCATGTTCAGTGTGTTATGTTCATCTTTTCAGTCACATCCGTAATGAGATCATTTTCCAATTATTTATGTTCATCTCATTTTTCCGTTCTCAGTCAGTCTTATTCGAGGACGAATGATCTTAAAGGGAAGATATTGTAATACCCGTACTTTTTCTTAGCTTGAAAACCATATCAAGGATGTTATAACTTATTGAAAGTAACAATTAATTCTTATACATGAATAAATTTCATAATTTTCACTTCTTATCACGTGGGAAATTGAATAAGCTTTCCATCAATATATAATTCGCCCAAATCCAACACTCGGGCAAAGAGTTATAGCCCTTTTAGTGAAACAGTGTTTGACCAGAGCCTTCAGCGCGTCGCGGAGATAGCTCAAATGGAAATTGCCAAATTCTAGTGTTGCTCCATGATTCTGTAGCGTCGTGCCAAAATTCTAGGTTTTTAAAAAGGTGCCAACGCGATATCTCCGCGTCGCGCTGTCATGCAATTTCCTAATTGTTAATTTCAAGTGATACCACGTGATAACACGGCATCAAGCAAAGCGCTCAAAATGGGAAATTTTACTGAAAATTTAATTATGTGTTTAGGGTTAAAAGGGTCAATTTTACCCCCTAAATAATCTTTCAAACCCGGTATTTAGCCCTTATTCATCCAAAATATTGATGTTTTTCTCAGATACTCTCAAGAACTGAAGCTAGGGTTTTCATAGAAGGTCCGATTTCAAGAAGGCTTCACCATGAATCTTCATGAAATCATGAACTAAGGTATGCGTAGTGTTCAGTCATGGACTCCTTTTATCCATGAAGTCCAAGAATCCTTTCTAACTACAAGTTATGGATTTTCTTCTAGTTTTCATGCTTTGTATGTTCTCTTTTATGTTGACAAAAGAGGAATTGATTTCAGTTCCATGATTTGATCATAAATTCCATGTGGGTTGATTAGTATAGATACAGATTTATGAAATGTCAATACTAAAACCTTGTATGATATAATTTGAATTGAAGCATGGTGTTTAATTTTTGTATAATATGTTTACATGTACTATGCCTGCCATATGTTTGATAAAATGCCTAGATGAATAAAATTTGCCTAACTAGCATGATATCATGAAAATCCCTATAAATGTACATGGTTATGCCTATTAGATGTTTGCTTAAATGCTTTAATAAACATATTGTGGTAATTATCGTGTATTCAAGAATATCAAGTCATGTCATTTTCCTTCAATCGAGTCCTGGGGGGTACCTGTACCTGAAATACTAGTTGTATGCCTAGACCCATGTCATATTTTCATGATACTCTCAGTCAAGCTATGAACTATTAGACTTCAAATAGTCTTATGACTGAGGAAAAATCTTCATGATCTCATGGCATAGTTAGTTGTCAGATATCAGTTGTATTCTGTCAGCCACAAAAATTTAGTAACTCAGCCCATGCTCAGTTCAATTTAATAAATCATCTTTAGCGTCTATTCATATTGGAGTAGGAACTAGCACCAAGTGAACCCAAGGATAGGGATTCACCTGTTATCTGAGGGTGTAATTCTTAGAAGCAATCCTTGCCTTCCAGAACTATGTAGCCAATATAGGTTGAGACATCATAACCTTCTATATGAGGGTAGATAAGGTGGCTTAACCTGTTATGTGAGGGTTCCCACCGTTCTCGCTAGAGTTACCTATAATGTGAGGGTTACTCTTAGTTGTGCTTACCAGTGGTGCGGTATTAACAATCTTCCAATTAGGGCATAGATTAGACCTCAACTCAGCTATCATAGTACCTTTGGGGCATGTCAGTTAGATACTATTTCCCACGGTTTCATGTTACAAAATTAGGACTGTCAGATATAGTCAAGCAGTCTCAGTAATAGAACTTAGATAGTTCTTTAGATTTCGGGATTGTCAGATACAGTACGGAACTTAGAAAGTTCCATCAGATTTAGGACTATTAGCTATTGTCACCCATGTTATCAGTTATACTCAGATACAGTCAGTCATGTTATCACTTATGTCATGTTATCAATATTCAAATTCAGTAATCACGATATCATATTGTTAGTTACAGTTACATAATTATGTATACATTCTCACGTTCATGTTTGACAGTCAGTTAGCATTAGTATGCATGTGAACCCTTGTATTAAGCCTACCTCACATGTATACTAAGTACATATGCACTGATGCATCAGCAGTAGATTCCAGATTCCGCAGTCAGAGTAAAAATGAGTCCTCATCCTTCTAGGACATAATGATTTTCTAGTATCTGATTGATTAGCTTATTAGTTAGAGTTAGTTGGAGACATGTCTCATCAACTCCTTATTCAGATTCTTCAGATAGTAGAGGCTTTCAGAATAGATGCAGACTAGATAAAAACTATCATGTTTTAGACTTCAGTTTTGTTTTGGGTATTCTATTACCCCACACAGATGTTATACTATTCAGTTATGTTCATGATCAAAACTTATGTCCTTTCAATGCATGTTTCCACATTATTATGTTATCTTATGCAGTATAGAAATACAAATATCAGTCATGGGTTAGCTTGTAGTCTTTCGGGATCATGAGCACCATGTAGCATTCCTGTTTAACAAATCGGGTTGTTACAAGTATCCGCATACTAGATAGGGAAACAAAGATGTTCGTCCCCATACCCAGGCTAATAGTGCACCAGCTCCTCTAGGTCGCTAGCTCCTGTTCAGGGCGTATCATCCAGTACTGGTGGCAGTCAGTGCCAGAATCAGTTTTATGCTTTAACATCTTGGAAGGAGTAAGAGATTCACCAGATATTATTATTGGTATGCTTAGCGTCTTTCATTTTGAATTTTATGTGTTGTTAAACCCTGGGTTGAGTTTCTCTTAAGTGACCCCATTAGTTGTAGTAAATTTTGAGATAAATTCTGAAAAACTCTATGAGCCCTTCTTGATTTCTACTCCAGTAGGTGAATCAGTTTTTGCTAAACAAATATATAAAAAGTGTCCTATCATTATCCATCATAAAGTCATGTTAGCAGACTTGATAGAGTTAGATATGGTTGATTTTTATCTAATCCTTGGTATGGATTTGCTCCATTCCTGTTATGCTTCTATAGATTGTCGCACCCGAGTGGTGAAGTTTTAGTTCCCAGAAGAGCCATTCCTTGAGTGGTCTGGAAATTTAGTGTCTCCCAATAGTCATTTCATATCTTATCTTAAATCCAGAAAGTTAATTTTTAAAGGGTGTATCTACGATCTAGTTCGAATCAAGGACACTAGGTCTGATACTCCAATAATTTAGTCCGTCTGAGTGATCAATAAGTTTTCTAAAGTTTTTCTAGAAGATCTCCCAGGGTACCTCCTAATAGGGAAATAGAATTTGGTATTTACATTTTCCATAATACACAGCCTATTTCTATCCCTCTTTATCATTTGGATCCCGCAGAGCTTAAGGATTTGAAAGAGCAACCCAAAGATCTTTTAGATAAAGGTTTCATAAGGCCTAGTGTTTCTCCATGGGGTGCTCCCATCCTATTTGTGTGAAAGAAAGATGGTTCTTTGCGTATATGCTTTGACTATCATCATCTAAATAAGGGCACAGTCAAGAACAAATTCCTCTTTCAATAATTGATAACTTATTTGACCAACTGAAAGGTGCAAGTTATTTCTCAAAGATAGACCTTAGATCTGGCTATCATCAGCTTAAAGTAGGGAGTGTGATATTCCAAAGACAGCCTTCAAAAACCATTATGGTCATTTTGAGTTTCTACTCAAGTCTTTTGGGCTAACTAATGCTCCTACAGTTTTCATGGACCTCATGAACTGAGTGTTCAAATAGTATCTAGAAATTTTAGTCATAGTAATCATAAATGATATCCTTGTGTCCTCCCGTATTAAGGATGACCACGTAGATCATCTTAGAATTGTCTTGCAAACTCTTAGAGATCATCAATTGTTCACCAAATTCAGCAACTGTCAATTTTGGCTAAGATTAGTAGCCTTTCTCGGCCATCTTGTTTCAACCGATGGTATTAGAGTCGATCCCCAAAAGACAAATGATGTTATGGCATTTGATGGAACATTGTACATTTTTTTCTTACGAAAATTAAATGTTTCCAAGAGACCAAGGTTGCATTTAATGTAGTATTTTAGCATTTTAGGGTAAGGACCTAGCTGAAGGTGAAGACTTAGGAAATTAGCAAAAAAACACCACTGGTGGTAAAAATGGTGGACCACCAGTCTTGCGGTTGACCACCAACTTGACCACCAAGCCCAAAACTGAATTCAGGATTTTAGAAGACCTAGTAATGGTAAAAATGGTGGACCACCTATTTTTCGGAGGACCACCAACCTGACCACTAGGTGCAAACAAAATTCAGGATTTCATAAGACCCAGTGACGATCAAAATAGTGGAACACCAGTTTTGTGGTAGACTACTAATTTCGCCACCAATTTGGACACGGTTTTTCTGAATTTGAACTTTAAATCCTTTTTACCTGGAAACATATAAAAACCTAGTTTTAGGTTTTATTGGGGAGCTTTATCTTTCATTAGATTTCTAAGACTTGAAGCATATTATACGTTATTTTTATCTGAGATTTATTCAAGAATTGTGGATCTAGATTCCATTATCATTATCTCTATTGAAGATTGAAGAAAAATAATTATGAGTTTTGTAAGTAAATTCTGAATTAAATTATGAATAACACAATGATTTCTTCTCTTTATATGATGGAGATGTGTGGCTAAGCTCCCTTAACTAGGGTTATGGGAGCCTAGATCTGAATAGCTGATTGGGGGTTGTGAATCAAGTAGATTCCCATGATTAATTGATATTGCATAAACCATTCTTAACTTTAATGACTTTTCTTGGTTGCAAACTGGAAAAGTTAGCCCAAGAACAACATTTGTTCGAATAGAAAAGTGTTTTTTGGGAAAATAAAGGATTTTCATAAATCTAAAGGATTTAACCTTTGAATAGAGGGTAGATGCCTTATCCGATTAAACCCAAGTGAGAATATAATTGAATAAGTAGTGTGTTCCTTAATTTTGAAAGAATTAAGGGATAAGCTACTCATTTAGGCTGAGAAACTAGTGAGTAAACCAAATAATTCAATTACTCTTGCAATTAAAATTATTCAGTGGGAATTCAAATAGTTCACAACCCTAGCTGCTAAGCATCTTGGTAAACATAACTCTATTTTGACTACTCCTACTAAATTACTATTTCTAATACAATCGATAGTTGGATTACTTTTTGTGACAAGCATTTGAATACAGTTGATAAATCATAACCCCCACTTTATTCTGGAACCCTTGATCAACAGTTTAATAACAACCCAATACTTAGTGAACATAGTATTCCCTATGGGATTCGACACCCAACCCTTTTAGGTTCTATATTTTAAAGAGACCATTTACAATTTCTAATCAGATTTATAATATGGGCATATCAAATTTTGACACCATTGTCATGGAATACAGTATTAAAGACCTTTGGTCAAGTTTCCCAAATTTTACCTTTGTTTGTTGTGTTTGATTTGTGAAGGGTAGTTATTATATATGCTAAGTATATGGTGATTGAGTGCACCGTTATTAATAGTACATTCAGAACCAAATTTAATTGGCAGAATGGCAGACCCTCAGGAAGTTAAAAGACTAGCTGCCAAGGCTTGAGCCCAGATTGATCAACAAAATAACGGTCAACCTGCATGTCATCCTAATCCTAATAATGATTATTTGGGGGATGAAGACTTGTTTAATACTGCTAACCCAAGATATGCATAGAATGTAGCTATGCAAGTGCACCGGAATGTAATCAGAAATCATCTTTTTAGACTAAAGTTGGACCGTAAGCCTGTACAGTTTGATCTTATTGATGATTAGGATGGTATGGATGGATCAGGTGCTACTGGAACAACTATTCCTTCACATATAGCACCAAGAGCTAAGTTTAATATTACCAGTATAATGATTCAACTCCTTTATCTCATGAGGTTGTTCGGTGGACTCCCGGGGGATAATCCTAATATGCATTTAGTGAACTTTGTCATTATTTGCAAATCCTTTGATAACCTTGGAGTGGGACAGAATATTATTCGACTATGCTTGTTTCCATTATCTCTGTCAGGAGAGGCAACACTATGGCTTAATGGACTGACTCCCGATTCTATAACCAACCTGAGGCAGTTGAAAGAGGATTTCCTAAAAAGGTTCTTTCCCCTATCTAGGAGGGTACAGTTGAGGGATGAAATCAGTAATATTTGGTAGTTCCCCATTAAAGCTCTTTATGAGACCTGGAAGAGGTTTAAAAAAAAGCTGAGGCAATTCCCAAACCACAATATGATAGATATTTATTTAATAGAGACTCTTTACCAAGCTTTAGACTCTATTACGAAGCTAGTTGTAGATAATACTGTAAGAGGATCATTTGTGGATCACACTTTTTAGATGCTACCAAGATGCTTGATCGAATAACCAAACAATATAGTATTTAGCATACCAGGGATTCTGTCGTAACAAGCCCTACTATTTTTGGTGGTATGATAGTAGAGAAATGCAAGAAGGATGAGAAATGGGACTACGACATGACTCATATCAAAATGTAGATGGATCTTAACCAAGCATTTATTATCTGGAAAGATTGAGAAAATGAAAGCTATAGAATCCCAACGCAGAGCTGACTCTAATTCGGAAGAAGAGGCAAACTATCTAAACAACCTGGGAGATTTCCATGGCAATAGCCAACGTAACAAAGGTCGGAAATATTATGACAAATCATGTTATAAAGATAGGGACCAATGGAGTTGGAAGAATAATAATGATAGGAGTGGATTGTACTACCTGTTGGAAGTCGTGATAATGGTGCCAGCAGTTTAGGAAAAAAGTACATGGAGGACATGATGGAGAAACTGTTGAAAGGTGTTAGGGCAATAAATAATGCAGTGACTACAGTAAAGAGTGACTTATCTTCCATGAGTCAATTAGTAAATTTGCACTCAACTACTACCAAATAACTGGAGCAGCATATGAGCTAATTATCTACAAGATTCAACCAAATAAATAGTAGGAATCTACCAAGTGATACATTTTAGAATCCAAAGACTGAGGGATCATGTCTGGCTATCACCACTAGGAGCGATAAAATGTTATCTAGTCCATATCTGGAAGTATCCTCTCATATTAATAAGGTCAAAATAGCTGGGGAGATGGTTAATGAATATTTAGTGGTGCCTATAGCTATGGGTGATTTAGAAAAAAAGAGTTCAAAAGTGGAACAAATACCTAAGCCAAAGCATGTTAGTGAGTAGAGAAAGGCATAAGAAAGAAGGTAGAAGTTTCCGTAGTTGAAATCCCAAGCTCCGTAGTTGAAATCCCAAGCCTGCCACTTCCATTTCCACAATAATTAAAGAATAAAGAAGATGATGGAAAGTTTAGCAAATTCATGGCTATGTTGAAGTAGTTGATAGTGAATGTGTCCTTAATTGAAGCATTGGAAAAGATGCACGAATATGCTAAGTTTATAAAAGGCCTGTTGACGAAAAAAAGGAATGTGAGCTATGAAATGGTAGACAATCTTCATCATTGTAGTGCAATTGCTACAAGATCTATTGTACAGAACAAAACAAACCCAGGATCATTTACTATCCCATGTATGATTGGATTGCTAAATTTAGAAAGAGACTTTTATGATCTTCGGGCAAGTATAAATTTGATGCCATTTGCGATTTTCAAGAAACTGGGTTTAGGAGATCCTATGCCCATCAACATTTGGCCTCTAATGGCAGATAGATCGGTGAAAAGGTTGATTAGTATTCTAGATAATGTACTTGTAAAGATGGCCAATTATATTTCCTGCCGACTTTGTAATTCTTAATTGTGAAGTGGCCTTTGAAGTGTCCATAATTTTTGGCAGGCCATTCTTAGAAATTGGGAGAGTGTTAGTTGACTTGGAGTTGAATGAGCTAAAACTTAGGCTCAATGGAAAAAAGGTTAGTTTTGAAGTGTGTAAATCCAAGAAACAACAAAAAGAGATGAGTGTCTTGTCATTGTTGATGTATTCTATGAAGATGAACGAGATGTACCAGTTAAGGATAGTTCTATTATGGATACCATGGCTGGTGTGGTTTAAATTAAAATCAAAGTCATTAGTGCTTCCAAAGTTTTTGGACTAGGAATAAAGCCTTTTCTAGATTCAACAAGAGAAGTAAAGAGGTATCAAAAAGGTATCTTGATGAATTCTAAGTAGTCAAGATTACAGAGTCATGCTGCGATGTTAAATCAGGTGCTGCTTGGGAGGCAACTTAAGTTGCTTTGTTCTTTGTATTCGTCTTATGTGGTTGACATCAGATCTTCGCCCTTATGGTGCGAAAGGTATGTTTCTAACTCTCTTATTTTGGTTTGATGCATTGGGGATAGTGCATGATTTTAAGTTGAGGGGGACACTTGTGGGTGTTGATGTCCTCTTGGGGTTTTTATTGTTGTGTTATTTTCCCTAGAGTCTTATTTCTAGTAGAGCTGACATGTTTAGGCGTATTATGTTTTGTTTTTTGATGTTTTGTGTTTAACTGGGAGAAAAAAAAGTATCTAGGGCAGTTGACATATTTTTGTTGATTTCTGGGACAAATAATAAATACCTCTCCAATTATCTATTTTTTAACTGTGTCATATGCATCTATATGCTACTAAGTGTGTGTGACATATTATCAAGTTTTTTGTGTGTTAAATAAAAAACTGGCCCGATTAGTCTTGCCTAGGTTATAGGATAGTGGTTAGGAAAGAATTATAGGCTATTTTTGATAATAGTACACTTTTAGCCTTAATGGTCATCCATGTGTGAATGATATCCCTTGATCCTGATTTTGAGCCTATATGCCTATTTTTCCTGTAGACCTATCACCGCCCCATTGGTTTTACAATGAAACTATTTTGGCCTTGGTCCTCCTTTGACACCATGCAGTTTGACTTAGGAAAATAGCCTAAGTTGAGAGTGGCTATAATAGGGGTGAATGCTGTAAAGTTAGTATGAAGAAAGGTAAACTGAGAGAAAAGATTTCAAGGCTGGGTGTGGTAGAAAAACAATAAATAAAATGAAAAGTTGTTAAAAAGAGAAAATGAAAGACTAAAAGGCCGTACATTGCCTGAAGTTACTTTAATAAAAAAAGGGAAAAATAAGTTTAAGGTTAATAAGTGAGACTACAAAAGTTAGTGTAGTGCCAAGGAGGCCTAGTCACTTTAAATATCTTTACATATCATACCAGCCTCAAGCCTGCGTTACAAGCTGAAGAAAACTCCTATAGTGATCCAAACTTAACTGTCTGAAAGTTTAGGTGATTAAAATAAGGGCAAACTTATGGTATTCTACATATATTGATTAGAACTTCTTTCTGAGAGTGAGTGTCTCTTAACCGTCCCCGTATTGCCATGCTTTATTTCATATATAAGTAAAAAGGGACTTCTTTAATTTAAGGGCACATGGGTTGTATTGTTAGCTGCTTACGTGTTTAGGTAGTGTAACTTGTACATATGAATGGTTGTTTTTTGATAATGTGATGGCATTACTTAATTTCTTTATGTTGCATTGTTGACTTTCTTTAATACACATAGTTGGATTTAAAGTGATTGAATCTAGAGAGGGTAATGTGTTTTGAACTAAAATTCATGATTGACTGTCATAGGCATCTTTTGTTTCTCTTGGTTAAGAATCATAGTATGATATTATGTTGTTGCTTGAGGATAAGAAATTATTTTAATTTAAGGGTGTTGATGTTCCAGCTTTTGACGGAATATTGTGCATCTTTTTCTTAAGAAAATTGTATGTTTTCAAGTAACCAAGGTTGCATTTAATGCTGGATTTTAGTGTTTTAGAGTAAAGAGCTAGATGTAGGAGTAGACTCAAGAAATTAGTAGAAAAACACAACTGGTGGTCAAAATGGTGGACCACTAGCCTTGCGGTGGACCATTAACTTGACCACTAAGCCCAAAACAGAATTCAGGATTTCAGAAAACCCAGTGACGGTTGAAATCGTGGACCACCAACCTGACAACCAGTCCCAAATAGAATTTAGGATTTCAAAAGACCCAGTGACGGTCAAAATAGGGACCACCAGTTTTGTGCTGGACCACCAATTTTGTCACCAATTTGGATGCGATTTTTCTAAATTTAAATTTCGAATCCTTTTTCCCTCGAAACATATAAATTACACGTTTTAGGTTTCATTGGGGACCTTTTATCTTTTATCACAGTTCTAAGACTTGAAATATATGGTACAAAGTTTTTCTCTAAGATTCATTCTAGTATTGTGAATCTAGATTCCATTATCATTTTTCTCTTTTGAAAATTGACGAACAATAATTGTAACTTTTGTATGTAAATTCTGAATTAATTTGTGAATTACACAATGATTTCTTCTCTTTTTGTAATGGAGATGTGTGGCTAAGCTCCCATAAATAGGGTTATGGGAACCTTGATGTGAATAGATAATTTGGAGTTGTGAATCTAGTAAATTGCCATTACTAATTGATACGTTTCTACACTTTAATGACTTTTCTTTGTTGGAAACTGGAAAAGTGAACCCAAGAACAACACCTGTTCGAATAAAAAAGTGTTTGTTGGGAAAAGAAAGGGTTTACATAAATCAAAAGGCTTTAACCTTTGAATAGAGGGTAGATGCCTTAACCGGATCAACCCATGTGAGAATATAGTTGAATAAAAAATATGTTCCGTAAGTTTGAAAGAATTAAGGGATAAGCTACTCATTTAGGTTGAGAAATTAATGACTAAACCATAGAATTCAATTGCTCTTGCATTTAAAATTGTTCATTGGGAATTCAAAATAGTTTACAGCCCTAGCTTCTTAAGCATCTTGGTAACCAGAACTATATTTCGACTACACTTACTGAACTACTATTTGTAATACAATCAACAGTTGGATTACTTTTTGTGTCAAGCACTTAAATACAGTTAATAAATCAAAACCCCCCACTTTATTCTGGAACCCTTGATCAATAGTCTAATAATAGCCACAATACATAGTTAACACAGTATTCCTTGTAGGATTTGACACCAACTCAGTTGGGTTCTATATTTTACAGTGACCACTTATACTTTCTAACGAGTGTTGTAATTTTGGCGTATTAATGGAATAGATAAGAAATTGGCCTAGACCTATCACTCTATCACACATTAGGAGTTTTATTGGGTTTAGCTGGATATTACCACAATTTTGTTGAAGGTTTTATATCTCTTGCCACCCCTATGTCTAGATTGACCCAAAAGAAAGTTAAGTTTATGTAGTTATATTCTTGCAAGAAGAGTTTACAGGAGTTGAAGAGTCGATTCATTTCATCCCCAGTATTAGCACTACTAGAAGGTACAAATTATTTTGTGGTGTATTGTAATACCTCTAGGGTTAGTTTGGGTTGTGTGTTGATATAGAGAGGTAAGGTCATTGCCTATGCCTCTAGACAGCTTAAGACTCATGAGAAGAATTACCTAACCCATGATTTTGAGTTAGCTACAGTAGTGTTTGCTTTGAAATTATGGAGACATTATTTGTATTGTGTACATGTTGATGTGTTCACAAATCATAAAAGCTTGCAATATGTGTTTACCTAGAGAGAGTTGAATCTCCATCAGAAAAGGTGGTTGAAATTATTAAAGGATTATGAAATGAGTATGTTGTATCATCCAGGAAAGGACAATGTAGTGGCAGATGCCCTTAGTAGATTATCTATGGGTAGTGTTGCTCGTATGGAGAATGATAATAAAGAGTTAGCCAGAGAAGTTCATCATTTGGCTAGATTGGGTGTTAGGTTGGTTGATTAATCTAAAGGGAATTTTTGGGTTCAGAGTAGTTCTGAATCTTTCCTAGTTTTGGAAGGGAAGCAGAAGCAAAATATGGATTATAGTCTGGTCAAACTGAAGGAGTAAGTTATAGACCAAAAGGTAGATGTTTTCTCCCAAGGGGTAGATGGCATGTTAAGAAACCAGAATAAGTTGTATGTGCCTTGTGTTGATGAGTTGAGATAGCTAATCATGGCGGAAGCACATGGTGCACATTATTTTATTCATCCTGATGCTACCAAGATGTACTGCAATTTATGAGAAATCTATTGATGGAGTGATTTGATTAAAGATATAGCAGAGTTTGTAGCCTAGTGTGCAACTTGTCACCAAGTTGAGGTAGAGTACCAAAGATCGGGTTGTATATTACAAGAGTTTGGTATTCCCACTTAGAAGCGGGAAGAGGTAAATATGGATTTTGTGAATGGTTTCCCTCATTCGTGTCATCATCATGATTTAATTTAAGTTATTATATATAGATTGACTAAGTCAGCATATTTTTTGCCAGTTCACATGTCTTATAAAACTGATGATTATGCCCAGTTGTATATATCTGAGAGTTAGTCAGATTGTATGAAGTGCCTTTGTCCATCATTTCAGTTAGGGGTACTCAGTTTACTTCCCATTTTTAGAGAGCCTTTTAGAAAGGTCTTGGTACCTAAATTCATGTTAGTTCAACTTTTCATCCTCAGATAGATGGTCAAGAAGAGAGGACCATCGAAACTCTAGAGGATATGTTAAGAACATGTGCTCTTGATTTCAGAGGTAGTTGGGATGAGTATTTGCCATTGATTTAGTTCACTTATAATAACAGTTATCATTCTTGCATTTACACGGCCCCATTTTAGGTTTTTTATGGGAGGAGATGTAGATCACCCATAGGTTAGTTTAAAGTGGGTGAGGCTTCTTTACTTAGGATCGATGTAGTATTAGAAGCCATGGAGAAAGTTAAGTTTATTAGAAAAATATTGAAAATAGCCCAGAGTCATTAGAAATCATATGCAGATGTCAGAAGTAGGGACCTTAAGTTTGTGGTTGGTGAGATAGTATTTGAAAATTTCACCTATGAAAGTGGTGAAGAGATTTGGCAAAAAAGGGAAGCTTAGTCCCCGATATGTTGTCCCTTATATAAATTTGAGTTGTGTTGGGAAAGTATCTTATGAGCTTAAGTTGCCCGCAGACTTATCAGTCGTTCATCCTGTATTCCATGTCTCTATGCTTCAGAAGTGCATCGGTGACTCCACTATTGTAGTTCCTTTGGATAGCTCAGGTATTCAGAACAACCTTTCATATGAAGAGATTCCAGTTGAGATTTTAGATCATCAGATTTGTAGACTAAGGAACAAAAAAGTTTCCTTGGTAAAAGTTCTTTGGTAGAATCAGTCAGTTGAGGGCGCTACTTAGTAAGCAGAAGAAGATATGTGAAGCAATTATCCTCACTCTTCTCTGCAAACTTATATCTAGCTGAAGGTAATACTCTTCCTTGATTAAGTTCTTTTCTAATCATATATTCAGCTATATATTTGTCCTCATGTCAGTTCATGCACTCGTAGAACTGCTCAGAAGCTCAGAATGATCTAGATTCACTTATGAAATTTATTTTAGTTGTGCATGCTATTATATATCCTCAGATTCCTCAGTATTCTTATCTAACTAGAAGCATTCGGGGACTAATGTTTCCAAGGGGAGATATTGTAATACCCCATAATTTTGTTGTCTTAAATTTGCTCTTAGAATGTTTAGAAATAGCTCCCAAAGTGGAGAATATTTATTTTGTGTGCAATTTTCCAGATTTAGACCTCCTATTGTGTGGTAAATTTAATAAGCTTTCCTACGATATAATATTCACCTAAATCCAATGATCAAGTTAGAAGTTAATGTTGTTTAATCTTTGGTCATAAAACACCGTGATTTGGGTCCTTAACTCGTCACAAAGACTGTTTAAATGAGAATTGTCGAATTTTAGTGAGGCTCCGTGATATTATCGCATCGCGGAGAGGTGAACTTTCCCATTCGTCAAGAAGCCCTTTTCCCTGTTTGTCCATTTCCAGTGGATCACCACGATGGTGGCATATCGCGGTGATGGCCCAAATGGCAATCTAGTAGAGCATCTTGATAGACTCACATTGCGGTGTCTTTCCAGGTCCCAGTTGGTAGTTTTTAGTAGGCCACCGTGATTATGGCACATCGCGCCATAGGTCAAATGATTTAACCCATCCTAACTTATTATATTCACTTTTCACCAAAATACTCTTAAAGAAAACCCTAGATCATCATATTTTCTCCCCAAGAATCCAAATTCCTCGATTACTTCTCTAAGAAAATTCAAGATTTAGGAATATTTAAGAACTCTAAGTATTCATCTCCAAAGCATCAATAGGAATCAAAGATTCCAGTTTTAGCGTCTAAGATCATGAATTGCAATATTTGGGGTATGAACAAGGATAATTCTTTCATATTTCAGCCCAAAACTTATTTTAATTACAAATTTACTAAAATTTTATATTATTTCTCAAGAAATTGAAGTTAGGGTTCATACCCAATGTTGCTATTTATGAGTTTCTAGTAGAAGTAAGTCCTCATCATTCAAGGACATAATGATTTTCTAGTATCTCATTGATTAGGTTATTGTTGAAGTTAGTTGGTGACATGTCCCATCAACTCCTTATTTAGATTCTACAGATAGTAGAGGCTTTCAGACTAGATGCAAACTAGATACAGACTATCATGTTTTAGACTTCAGTTTTGTTTTGGGTATTCTATTACCCCACACAGATGTTATGTTATACAGTTATGTTCATGATCGAAACTTATAGCCATTCAATGTATGTTTTTGCATTATTATGTTATCTTATGCAGTATACATGGACAAATATCAGTCATGGGTTAGCTTGTGGTCCTTCGGGTTCATTAGCACCGTGTAGCATTCCGATTTAGCTAATTGGATCATTACAAATAGCCAGATACTAGACAGAGATGTTTATCCCCAGACTTAGGCTAATAGTGCACCAACTCGTCTAGGTCGCTCAGCTCCTGCTCAGGGTGCATCATCCAGCACTGGTGATGGAAAGTGCCATAATCATTTTTATGCTTTAACATCTCGCCAGGAGCAGGAGATTCACCAGATATTGTTCTTGGTATGCTTTATGTCTTGCATTTTGATTTTTATGTGTTGTTAAACCCTGGGTAGAGTTTCTTTTATGTGACCCCATTAGTTGTAGTAAATTTTGAGATAAATTCTTAATACTCTCTGAGCCCTTCTTGGTTTCTACTCTAGTAGGTGAGTCAGTTTTTTCTAAACAAATCTATAAAAAGTGTCTTCTCATTATCCTTCATAAAATCATGTTAGCAGACTTGATAGAGTTAGAGATGGTTTATTTTCATCTAATCCTTGGTAGGAATTGGCTCTGTTCCTGTTATGCTTCTATAGATTGTCTCACCCGAGTGGTGAAGTTTTAGTTCCCAGATGACCCGAGTGGTGAAGTTTTAGTTCCCAGATGAGCCATTCTTTGTGTGGTCTTGAAATTTAGTGTCTCCCAAGAGTGATTTTATATCTTATCTTAAATGCAGAAAGTTGATTTTTAAAGGATGTATCTATCATCTAGTTCAAATCACGGACACTAAGTCTAAGACTCCAATAATTTAGTCCGTCTGAGTGGTGAATAAGTTTCCTGAATTTTTTCCAGAATATCTCCCAGGTAACGTCCCGATAGGGAAATAGAATTTGGTATTGACCTTCTCCAAGATACTCAACCTATTTCTATCCCTCCTTATCATATGGCTATCGTAGAGCTTAAGGATTTGAAAGTGAAACTAAAAAATATTTTAGAAATTGGTTTCATAAGGCCTAGTGTTTGTCCATGGGATGCTCCCATCCTATTTGTGTGAAAGAAAAATGGTTCTTTATGTATATGCTTTGACTATCATCATCTATATAAGGGAACATTCAAGAACAAATATCCTCTTCCTATAATTGATAACTTATTTGACCAAGTCAAAGGTTCAAGTTATTCCTCAAAGATAGACCTTTGATCTGGCCATCATCAGCTTAAAATAACGGATCGTAATATTCTAAGGACAGCCTTTAGAAATCGTTATGGTTATTTTGAGTTTCTAGTTAAGTCTTTCGGGCTAACTAATGCTCCTGCAACATTCATGGACCTCATGAACAGAGTGTTCAACCAGTATCTATATAGGTTAGTCATAGTATTCATAGATGTTATCCTTGTGTGCTCCGGTAGTAAGGATGGCCATGTAGATCATCTTATAATTGTATTGCAAACTCTTAAAGATCATCAATTGTTTGCCAAATTCAGCAAGTGAGAATTTTTGATAAGATTAGTAACCTTTCTCGGTCATCTTGTTTCCATCGAAGGTATTAGAGTCGATCCAGAAAAGACAGATAATGTTCCAGCTTTTGACGGAAAATTATACATCTTTTTCTTGGGAAAATTGTATGTTTTCAAGCAACCAAGGTTGCATTTAATGCAGTATTGTAGTGTTTCAGGGTAAGGAGCTAGCTATAGGAGAAGACTCAGGAAAATAGAAGAAAAACACCACTGGTGGTACAAATGGTGGACGACCAGTGTTGTGGTGGACCACCAACTTGATCACCAGGCCTAAAATAGAATTAAGGATCTTAGAAGACCTAGTAATTCTCAAAATGGTGGTCCACCAGTTTTCCAATGGACCACCAACCTGACCACCAGGTGCAAACAAAATTCAGGATTACAAAAGGCCCATGGACGGCCAAAATGGTGGAACACCAGTTTTGCGCTAGACCACTAATTTGGACACAAATTTGGACACATTTTTTTTGAATTTGAATTTTAAATCCTTTTTGCCTAGGGACATATAAAATCCTAGTTTTAGGTTTTATGAGGGAGCTTTATCGTCTATCAAAGTTCCAAGACTTGAACTATTTTGCATATTTTTTTCTCTAATATCCATTCTAGAATTGTGGATCTAGATTCCATTATCATTTCCTCTATTGAAGATTGAAGACATATAATTGTCACTTTTGTAAGTAAATTCTTAATTAAATTATGAATAACACAATGATTTGTTCTCTTTCTGTGATGGAGATGTGTGGCTAAGCTCCCTTAACTAGGGTTATGGGAGCCTTGATGTGAATAGCCGATTGGGGGTTGTGAATCAATTAGATTCCCATGTTTAATTGATATTGCATAAACTATTCATCACTTTAATGACCTTTCTTGGTTTCAAACTTGTAAAGTGAGTGCAAGAACAATACTTGTTCGAATATTTAAGTGTTTGTTTGGAACAGAAAGGGTTTACATCAATCTAAGGATTTAACCTTTGCATAAAGGGTAGATGCCTTATCCGGATTAACCCAAGTAAGAATATAGTTAAATAAATAATATGTTCCTAAATTTTGAAGGAATTAAGGGATAAGATACTCATTTAGGATGAGAAAGTAATGAGTAAACCAAAGAACTCAATTACTCTTGCAATTAAAATTGTTCATTGGGAATTAAAAATGGTTCACAACCCTAACTGCTTAAGAATCTTGGTAGCCATAACTCTTGTTTGACTACTCTTACTGAATTACAATTTCCAATACAATCGATAGATGGATCACTTTTTGTGATAAGAATTTGAATAAAGTTAATAAATTATAACCCCTACTTTATTCTGGAACCCTTGATCAACAGTTTAATAACAACCATAATGCTTAGTGAACATAGTATTCTCTGTGGGATTTGACACCCAACCCTGTTAGGTTCTATATTTGAAAGCAACCATTTACAGTTTCTAATGAGTGTTGTAAAATGGGCGTATCAAATTTTGACACCATTGTCGTGAAATATAGTATTAAATTAAGTTTGTGTTTGTTATTTGACCTTTGGTCAAGTTTCCCAAATTTTAACTTTGTTTGTTGTTTTTGATTTGTGAAGGGTAGTTATTGCGTATTCCAAGTACATAGATATTGAGTGCATCATTAGTACCAGTACATCCAGAACCATAGTTAAATGATAGAATGGCAGACCTTCAGGAAGCTGAAAGACTAGCCGCCATGGCTAGAGCCTAAATTGATCAACAAAATAACGGTCACCCTGCATATCATCCTAATCCTGATGATGATGATTTGGTGGATGAGGAATTGTTAAATACTGCTAACCCAAGGCATGAATAGAATGTAGTTATGCCAGTAAACCAGAATGTAATCAGAAATCATCCTTTTAAACTAAAGTAGTTTGATCTTAATGATGACGAGGATGGAATGGATGGAGCAGGTGCTACTGGAGCAATTATTCCTCCACCTCTAGCACAAAGACATAAGTTTTATATTACCAGTACAATGATTCAACTCCTTTATTTCATGAGGTTGTTCGGTGGACTCCCGGGGGATGATCCTAATATGCATTTAGTATACTTTGTCAGTATTTACAAATCCTTTGATAACTCGGGAGTAGGACAGAATGCTATCCAACTATGCTTGTTGCCATTTTCTCTGTCTAGAGAGGAATCACTGTGGCTTAGTTGACTAACTCCCAATTCTATAACCAACTTGAGGCAGCTGAAAGAGGCTTTCCTAGAAAGGTTCTTTCTACCATCCAGGAGGGTACATTTGAGGGACGAAATTAGTAACATTTGGCAGCTCCTCACTGAAGCTCTTCATGAGACCTGGGAGAGGTTTAAAAAGAAGTTGAGGCAATTACCAAACCATAATATGATAGATATTCATTTGATGGAGACACTTTATTCGGCGTTAAACTCTATTATGAAGCTAGTTGTAGATAATGATGTAGGAGGATAATATGTGGATCTAACATTTCCTAATACCTCCGAGATGCTTGATCGGATGACCAAATAACTTAGTACTTGGCATACCAGGGATTTTGTGGTAACAAGCCCTACTATTTCTGGTGGTATAATTGTAGAGCAGTGCAAAAAAAGAGGAGGAATGGGACCATGACATGGCTCATATAAAAATGTAGATGGATATTATAACCACGCATTTATTATCTGGAATGACTGAGAAAGTGAAAGTTGTTGGATCCCAAGGCAGAGCTGACTTTGATTCAGAATTAGAGGCAAACTATCTAAGCAACCTGGGGGGTTTCCGTGGCAATAGCCAATGGAACCAAGGCTGGAACTATTATGATAAAGCTGGTTATAAAGATAGGTACCAATGGAGTTAGAAGAATAATAATGACAGGAGTAGACTATATGTACCTCTTAGAAGTTGTGATAATGCTTCCACCAGTTTAGGCAAAAATTCCATGCAGGAAATGATGGAGAAACTATTGAAGGAAGTTAGGGCAACAAATACTAGAGTGACTACAATGAAGAGTGACTTATCTTCCATGAGTCAATTAGTAAATTTGCACTCAACTGCTATCAAACAATTGGAGCAGCAGATGAACTAATTATCTGCGACATTCAACAAAAGAAATAGTGGGACTCTACCAAGTGATACAATTTAGAATCCAAGGACAGACGAATCATGTATTGCTATCCCCACTAGGAGCGATAAGATTTTATCTAGTCCATATTTGGGAGCATCCTCTCTTATGAATGAGGTCAAAATAGATGGGAGATAGTTGATGAATCTCCAGTAGTTCCTATAGTGTTTATAGGTTTAGAAAAAAAGAGTTCAGAAGTGGAACAACCACCTACGCCAAATAATATTAGTGATGTAGAGAAAGGCATAAGAAAGAAGGTAGAAGTTGCTCCAATTGAAATCCCGAGGCATCCACTTCCATTTCCATAATAATTAAAGAAGAAAGAAGATGATGGTAAGTTTAAAAAATTCATGGCTATGTTGAAGCAATTGATAGTGAATGTTCCCTTATTTGAAGCATTAGAATAGATGCTCGGATATGCTAAGTTTATAAAAGATTTGTTGATGAAAAAAAATAACTGTGAGCTATGAAATGGAAGAAAATATTCATCATTGTAGTGCTATTGCTACAAGATCTATTGTGCAGAAAAAAACTGATCTACGAGCATTTGCTGTCCCATGTACGATTGGATCGCTAAATTTAGAGAGGGACTTTTGTGATCTTGGGGCAAGTATAAATTTGATGCCATTGGCGGTTTTCAATAGAATGGGTTTAAGAGATCCTATGCCCATCAATATATGGCTACTAATGGTAGATAGATCGGTGAAAAGGACGATTGGTATTCTACATGATGTACTTATAAAGGTGGCTAATTTTATTTTTTCTGCTGACTTTGTAATTATTGATTGCGAAATCGACTTTGTAGTATCCATAATTTTTGGTAGGCCGTTCTTAGAAATTGGGAGATTATTAGTTGTCCTGAGTTGAATAAGCTGAAATTCAGGCTCAATAGAAAAAAGTTTAGTTTTATAGTGTTTAAATCCATGAAACAACAAAAGAAGATGATTGTCTTCTTGAATTTTGATGTATTGCATGAAGATGAGCGAGATGTACCAGTTAAGGATAGATCTATTGAGGAGACCATGGATGGTGTGGTTGAACTTGAAAGAAAAGGCGTTAGTGCTTCCAAAGTGGTTGGACTAAAAATAAAGCATTTTCTGGATTCAACAAATAAAGTAAAGAGGTATCAAAAAGATATCTTGATGAATTCTAAGTAGTCAAGATTACAGAGTCTTGCTGTGACATTAAATCAGGTGCTTCTTGGGATGCAACCCATGTTGTTTTGTTATTTGTATTCGTCTTATGTGGTTTATATCAAATCTTCTCCCTTATAGTGCTAACTCTCTTATTTTGGTTTGATGCATTGGGGACAATGCATGATTATAAGTTGAGGCAGATACTTGTGGTTGTTGATATCCTCCAGGGGTTTTTGTTGTTGTGTCCTTTTCCCTAGAGTCTTGTTTCTAGTAGAGCCGATATCTTTAGGCGTATTGTGTTTTGTTTTGTGATGTTTTGCGGTTAACTGGGAGAAAAATAAGTATCTAGGGCATTTGATATATTTTTGTTGATTTTTGGGACAAATGATAAATTCCTCTTCAATTGTCTATTTTTTAACTGTGTGATATGCATCTATATGTGACTATTGTGATTCATTTTATGGCATTAGTATTAGGGACACAATTATCGTTGCAAACAATTGCATAACCCTATCATGTAGTAGCTTATGATAGACCTTTGTGCTAAGTGTGTCTGAGATATTACCAAATTTCTTTATGTGTTAAATCAAGAATTTTCCCAGTTAGTCTTGCCTAGGTTGTAGGATAGTAGTTAGGAAAGGATCATAGGTTGTTTTTTATTTTAGTCCACTTTTATCCTAAATGGCTATCCATGTGTGAATGATATCCCCTGATCCCTAGTTTGAGCCTATATGCCTATTTTTTCTATATACCTATCACCTTCCTATTTGTATTACGATGAAACTATTTTGGCCCAAGTCCTCCTTGGAAACTATGAACTTCGACATAGGAAAATAGACTACGCTGAGGGTGGCTATCATAGGGGTGTATGATGTAATATTACTATGAAGAAAGGTAAAATGAGAGAATAGATTGCAAGGCTGGGTGTGGTAGAAAAAGGATAAATAAAATGAAAAGTTGTGAAAAAAAGAAAATGAAAGACTAAAAGACCATACCCTGCCTGAAGTTTTTTTAATAAAAAAAGGTGGAAATAAGTTTAAGGTTAATAAGTGAGACTCCAAAAGTAAGTGTAGTGCCAAGGAGGCCAAGTCACTTTAAATATCTTTACGTATCATACATGGCTCAGACTGTGTTACAAGCTGAAGAAAACTCCTATAGTTATCCTAACTTAATGTCTGAAAGCTTAGGTGAGAAAAATAAGGGCAAGCTTATGGTATTTGACATAGATTGATTGGAACTTTTTTTTGAGAAGGAGTGTCTCTTAATCATCCCAGCATTGACAAGCTTGGTTTCATATATAAGTGAGGAGGGACTTTTTCGTTTTAAGGGAACATGGATTGTATTGTTGGCTGCTTACATATTTAGGTAGTGTAACTTGTACATTTGAATGGTTGTTTGTTGCTAATGTGATGCCATTGCTTTATTTCTTTATGTCACGTTGTTGACTCTCATTAATACACACAGTTGGATTTAATGTGATTGAACTGGGAGAGGCTAATATGTTTTGAACTAAAATTGATGATTGACTATCATAGGCAACTTTTGTTTCTTTTGGTTTTGTAGTTTCTTGATGACAAGAAATCGTTTGAAGTTAAGGGTGTTGATGTTCTAGCTTTTGATGAAACATTGTGCATATTTTTCTTAGGAAAATTGTATGTTTTCAAGCAACCAAAGTTGCATTTAATGCTGTATTATAGTGTTTTAGAGTAAGGAGCTAGCTAAAGGAGAAGACTCAAGAAATTAGCAGAAAAACACCAATGGTGGTCAAAATGGTGGACCACCAGCCTTGCGGTGGACTACCAACTTGACCACTAAGCCTAAAACAGAATTCAGGATTTCTGAAAACTCAGTAACGGTCAAAATGGTGGACCACCAGTTTTGCGATAGACCACCAACCTAACCACCAGTCCCAAATAGAATATATGATTTCAGAAGACCCAGTGACGGTCAAGATGGTGGACCACCACTTTTGCGGTGGATCACCAATTTTTCCACCAATTTGGACGTGATTTTTTTGAATTCGAATTTTAAATCCTTTTTCCCTTGGAACTTCTAAATACCCAGTTTTAGGTTTCATTAGGGACCTTTTATCTTTTATCACAGTTCTAAGACTTGAAACATAATGTACGAAGTTTTTCTCTTAGATTCATTCTAGTATGGTGAATCTATATTCCATTATCATTTTCTTTTTTGAAGATTGATGAACAATAATTGTAACTATAGAATGTAAATTCTGAATTAATTTATGAATTACACAATGATTTGTTCAGTTTCTATGATGTAGATGTGTGGCTAAGCTCCCATAACTAGGGTTATGGGAACATAGATGTGAATAGCTAATTAGGGGTTGTGAATCTAGTAAATTCCCATGATTAATTGATATCTTTCTTCACTTTACTAACTTCTCTTGGTTGCAAACTGGAAAAATAAGCTCAAGAGCAACACTTGCTCAAATAGAAAAGTGTTTGTTGGGTAAAGAAAGGGTTTACATAAATCGAAAGTCTTTAACCTTTGGATAGAGGGTAGATACCTTAACCGAATCAATCTATTTGAGAATATAGTTGAATAAATAATATGTTCCTTATGTTTGAAAGAATTAAGGGATAAGCTACTCATTTAGGTTTAAAAACTAATGAGTAAACCATAGAATTCAATTACTCTTGCAATTAAAATTGTTCATTAGGAATTCAAAAATAGTTCACAACCCTAGCTTCTTAGGAATCTTGGTAACCATAACTCTAGTTTGACTGCACTTACTGAATTACTATTTGTAATACAATCGACAGTTGGAATACTTTTTGTGACAAGCATGTGAGTACAATTGATAAATCCAAACCCCCACTTTGTTTTGGAACCCTTGATCAATAGTATAGTAACAACCACAATACATAGTAAACATAGTATTCCTTATAAGATTTGACATCCAACCCATTTGGGTTCTATATTTGACAACGATCGTTTACACTTTCTAACGAGTGTTGTAATTTGGGCGTACTAACAGAATAGATAAGAAATTGGCCTAGACCTATCACTCCATCAGACATTAGGTGTTTTTCTAGGTTTAGGTGGATATTACTGCCGTTTTGTTAAAGGTTTCTCATCTATTTCCACCCCTATGTCTAGATTAACCCAAAAGAAAGACAAGTTCCTGTAGTCAAATTCTTGGAAGAAGATTTTACAGGAGTTGAAGATTACACCAACTTCATCCCCTGTCTTAGCAATACCAGAAGGTACAAATTATTTTATGGTGTATTGTGATGCCTCTAAGGTTAGTTTGGGTTGTGTGTTCATGTAGAGAGGTAAGGTCACAGCCTATGCCTCCAGACAACTTAAGATTCATGGGAAAAACTACCTAACCCATGATTTTGAGTTAGATACTGTATTGTTTGCTTTGAAAATCTGGGGACATTATTTGTATAGTGTGCATGTTTATGTGTTCACGAATCATAAAAGATTGTAGTATGTGTTTACCCAAAGAGAGTTGAATCTCTATCAGAGAAGGTGGTTGCAATTATTGAAGGATTATGACATGAGTATGTTGTATCATCCAGGAAAGGACAATGTAGTGGAAGATGTCAATATATTATCCATGGGCAGTGTTGCGCATGTGGAGAATGACCAGAAAGAGTTAGCTAGAGAAAATCATTGTTTGGTTAGATTGGGTGTTAGGTTGGTTGATTCATCTGAGGGGAATTTTTGGGTTCAGAGTAGTTCCGAATCTTCCGTAGTTTTGGAAGTGAAGGAGAAGCAAAATATGGATTCTAGTTTGGTCAAACTGAAAGTGTCAGTTAAAGACCAAAAGGTAGAGGTTTTCCCCCAAGTGGGAGATGGCGTGTTGAGAAACCAAAATAGTTTGTGTGTGCCTTGTGTTGATGAGTTGAGTCAACCAATCATGGCGGAAGCATATGGTGCACTTTATTTTATTCATCCCAATGCTACCAAGATGTATCATAATTTACGATAAATCTATTGGTGGAGTGATTTGATGAAAGATATAGAAGAGTTCATAGCCAAGCATGTAACTTTTCAATAGGTTAAGGTAGAGTACCAAAGACCAGGTAGTACATTGCAAGAGTTTGGTATTCCCACTTGGAAGTGGGAAGAGGTAAATATGGATTTTATGACTTGTTTTCTCCATCTGTATCATCATCAAGATTCAATTTGGGTTATTATATAAAGATTGACTAAGTCAGCATATTTCTTGCCAGTTCATACATCTTATACAACTGATGATTATGCTCAGTTGTATATCTGAGAGTTAGTCAGATTGCATGGAGTGCATTTATCCATCATTTTAGTTAGGGGTACTCAATTTACTTCCCAGTTAGAGCCTTTCAGAAAGGTCTTGGTACCCAAATTCATCTTAGTTTAACTTTCCATCCTCAGATAGATGGTTAAGAAGAGAGGACCATCCAAACTCTAGAGGATATGTTGATGGAATATGCTCTTGATTTCAGAGGTAGTTGGGATGAGCTTTTACCATTGATTTAGTTCACTTATAATAACAGTTATCATTCTAGCATTCAGATGGCCCCATTTAAGATTCTCTATGAGAGGAGATGTATATAACCTATAGTTGGTTTGATATGGCTAAGGATGCTTTGATTGGGACAATGTAGTGTTTGAATCCATGGAAAAAGTTAAGTTTATTAGAAAAATATTGAAAACATCCCATACAGATGTGAGAGGTAAGGACCTTGAGTTTGCAGTTGTTTAGTTAGTATTTGAAAATTTAACCCATGAAAGGGGTAAAGAGATTTGGCAAAAAGGGAAAGCTTAGTCCCCGATATGTTGCCCCTTATAGAATTTTGAGTCGTGTTGGGAAAGTATCTTATGAGCTTGAGTTTCCCATTGACTTGTCTGCCGTTCATCCAGTATTCCACGTCTCTATGCTTAAGAAGTGCATCGTGACTCCACTATTGGAGTTCCTTTGGAAAACTTAGGTATTCAGAACAACCTTTCATTTGGATAGATTCCAGTTGAGATTTTAGATTATCAGATCCATAAACTACGGAACAAAAAAGTTCCCTTGGTCAAAGTTCTTTGGAAGAATCAGTCAATTGAGGGTGCTACTTGGTAAGCTGAAGCATATATGTGAGGGAAGTACCCTCACTTCATCTTTGCAAACTTAGATCTAGACGAAGGTAATACTCTTCCTTGATTCAGTTCTTTTCTAATCATATATTCAGCTATATTGTTGTCCTCATGTAAGTTCATGTACTCACAATATTGCTCAGAAGCTCAGAATGATTTAGACTCACTTTTGAAATTTATTTCAGTTGTGCATGCTATCATATATCCTCAGATTCCTTAGTATTCTTATCTAACTAGAAGAATTCAGGGACTAACGTTTCCAAGGGGAGATATTGTAATACCCCATAACTTCCTAGGTTAAATTCATTCTTAAAATGATCAGGTTATTAGAGTTATCTCCACTCTTTAGCTCAGTTCGGCCACCCGAATCAGCAGGGTTCCACCACCAGTGCTATTAATGGGCAACGCCCAAATAGACTATATGCTCTTTAGACCCGACATGATTAGGAAAATTCTCCTAATGTAGTTACTGGTACATTACAGATCTTTCATATACATGTTTACGCTTTGCTATATCCAGGAGGTTTTTTGTGTTTTATTACTCCCTATATAGCAGTTGATTTCAGAATCAGTCATGAAATTCTAATACAATCGTTCTTAGTCTCTACCCCAGTGATAAAAACCATCACAGCCCGGTGGGTATACAGAAACTGCTATGTTATGATCTTTTAGAAAGTCACTTCAGCAGTGTTAGTTGAATTAGAGATGACTGATTTTGATGTCATTTTTGGCATGGATTGGCTTCATTCCAATAGTGCCACAGTCGACTGCAGAAGAAGAGTAGTCCAGTTTCAATTTTCAAATAAACCATCCTTGAGTGGAAGGAAAGTGTATCTGTTTTCAGGGGTCAGCTTGTTTCCTAACTTCGTGCAAGAAAAATTATATATAAAGGATGTGCCTATCATTTTGTTCGAGTTAAGGACACTAGTTCCAAAACTCGCAGTCTTGAATCATCCCCACTAGTGAATGAATATTCAGATGTCTCTCCCGAAGATCTTCCAAGAATTCCTCCCAAAAGGGAAATAGAGTTTGGCATTGACCTTCTTCCAGATACTCCACCTATCTCTATTCCGCCATACAAAATGGCACTAGAAAAACATAGAGAATTGAAAGAGTAGTTGAAGGATCTCTTAGATAATGGATTCATCCGACCCAGCATTTCCCCATGGGGCACACCAGTGTTATTCGTGTGTAGGAAAGATGGTTCTCTCAGAATTTGAATTGATTACCGTCAACTCAATAAGGTCACAATCAAGAACAAGTATCCTCTTCCCATAACCGATGACTTATTTGACCAACTTCAGGGTTCCAGCGATTTCTCTAAGATAGACCTCAGATCTGGCTATTATCATCATAGAGTTAGAGAAAGTAACATTCCAAAAAAAGCATTCCGTACTCGGTATGGTCACTTTGAACTCTTAGTCATGTCATTTGGTCTTACCAATGCCTCAGTAGATTTCATGGACTTGATGAACCACATGTTCAAGAAGTACTTGGATATGTTCGTCATAGTCTTTATAGATGATATTCTGGTTTATTTCTGCACTGAGCTCGATCATGCAGACCATCTCAGAACAGTACTTCAGACTCTCAAAGATCATAAGCTATTCGCCAAATTCAGTTAGTGCAAATTTTTGCTAAGGTCAGTAGCATTCCTTGGTCACATCATTTCTGGTGGTGGCATTATAGTTGATCCTTAAAAGACTAAATCAGTAAGAAACTGGCCAAGACCTATCCCTCCATCAGATATCAGGAGTTTCTTGGGTTTGGCTGGCAATTACAGATGATTTGTTGAAGGATTTTCATCTATTGCATCCCCTATGTCAAGATTGATTGAAAAGAAAGTTAAGTTTTAGTGGTTTGACCCTTGTGAGAAAATTTTTCAGGAGTTGAAGACTCGACTTACCTCAGTGCCAGTCTTAGCTCTTCCAGATAGTTCAAATGGGTTCGTGGTTTATTGTGATGTATCTAAAGTAGGTTTGGGTTGTGTCCTATGACTATGCCTCCAAATAGCTTAAACCCTATGAAAGGAATTATCCTACTCATGATCTTGAGTTAGTATCCACAGTCTTTGCCTTAAATATTTAGAGGCATTATCTGTATTTATTTCATGTAGATGTCTTCACAGATCACAAGAGTCTTCAGATGTCTTTTCTCAAAAAGATCTCAATCTTCATCAGAGAAGGTGGTTAAAGCTCTTGAAAGAATATGACATAAGTGTCCTCTATCATTAGGGCAAGGCCAACATAGTGGTCGATGCTCTCAGTAGCCTTTCCATGGGTAGTGTTTTTAATGTGGAGGATAGTAAGAAGAAATTATCTCAAGAAGTCCATCATCTTTCCAGACTAGGAGTTCTCTTAGTAGATTCTTCAGAGGGCGGTGTATGTATTCAGAGTAGTTTGAAATCATCTTTAGTTTCTGAGATTAAAGAAAAGAAAGAAAGAGATCCCAGTCTGGTTAATTTGAAAGAGTCAGTTCAGGATCAGAAATTAAAGGTTATATCCCAAGGGGGAGCGGTGTTTTGCGTTGTCAGGGTCGTCTTTGTGTTCCAGCTGTAGACGACTTAAGGCAGAGAATTCTTGTAGAAGAGAATGGTTTATGCTACTCTATTTGTCCAGGGGCTATAAAGATGTACCGTGACTTGTGGGAAATCTATTGGTGGTGTGGGATGAAGAGAGACATTGTAGAGTTTGTGGCTAAGTGCTTTACATGTCAGAATTTTCAGATAGAGCATCAGAAGCCTAGTGGGTCCATGCAGGAGTTCAGTATTCCTACTTGGTAGTGGGAAGTTGTGAACATGAACTTCATGATGGGTTTGCCTCGAACTCATCATTACAATAATTTAGTCAGGGTCATTGTAGACAGAATAACAAAATCAGCTCGTTTCCTTCCAGTTCATACATCTTATTCATCCGCGGATTATGCCAAACTGTATATCAAGGAGTAGGTCAGATTGCATGGTGGTCCGTTGTCCATTATATCAGAAAGAGGTATCCAGTTCACCTCGTTTTTCTGGAAAGCATTCCAAAAGGGTCTCGGTACCCAAGTTCTTCACAGTACAGAATTCTATCCTCAGAAAGATAGTCAATCAAAATTAACCATTCAAACTTTAAAAGATATGCTAAGGTCTTGTGCGATTGATTTCAAGGAAAGTTGGGATGACCACTTGCCATTGATTGAGTTTGTATGAAACAAAAGCTATCTTTCCAGTATTCAGATGGCTCTATTCAAAGTTCTCTATTGTAGGAGACGTAGATATCTAATTGGTTGGTTCAAAGCTAATAAGGCCTCAGTCATAGGTCCTGACTTAGTATTCGACACCTTAGAAAAAGTCCAGTTAATCAGAGAAAGACTTCAGGCTGCTCAAAGCTGACAGAAGTCTTATGCAGATGTTCATAGAAAAGATCTAGAGTTTAAGACTAGTGATCATGTCTATCTAAATATCTCTCCCATGAAGGGAGTAAAAATAATCGACAAGAAAGGAAAGCTCAATTCCTGATATATCGGTCCCTTCAAGATTCTCAGTCGTTTCAGGAAGGTAGCTTATGAGCTCGAATTGCCTTCAGATCTAGCCTCAGTTCATCTAGTGTTCCATGTATCTTTGCTCAAGGAGTGTATAGGTGACCCACCAGTCGTAGTCCCTATTCAGAGCGTTGATGTTTAGAAGAATCTCTCTTCTGAAGAGATTCCAGTCGAAATCTTAGACTATCAAACTCGTAGATTGAGGAACAAAGAAGTCCCTCTAGTTGAATCTCTTTGGTGAAATCAGTCCATCGAGAGAACTACTTGGGAAGTAGAAGCATACATGCATAGCTAGTATCCTCACCTCTTCTCTACCAACTCAGATCAAGCTCAAGGTAATAGTTCTCCGTAAGCTTACTCAATTTCATGATCAGTATTCATCACAAACTTGGCATTAAGTTTCATGTTCATGTTCCCAGTATAAACTTGGTATCAAGTACAATTGCATATTTATTCATGTATTCATGTATCAACTCAGTTATATAATTATGCATCAAAAATGCATTCTCATTGTGAGAAAATTAGTTCCTCGAAACATTCAGTCATGCATTTATGAATCAGTTACACATGCATTAGATATGCATGTTTAGTATGTTATGTTCAACTTGTTAGTCATGAGATCATGTTGCAATTATTCATGTTCAGTTCATATCCAGCTTATTGTTTCCATTCTCAGTCAGTCTCATTTGAGGACGAATGTTCTCAAGGGGGAGATATTGTAATACCCCAAAGATTTCTAGCAAATTTCATCCCAAGAATGCCTAGTATTAGCTTCTAAATTGAATGATAATTATTCCATGAGGAATTTTCAAGACACAGTTAGTTGTTTGATTAGGAATTTATAATGACCATATATGGTTCGGAAAGCTGTTGTGGGAATGTCTGACTCTCCAACTTTCAACTGATTGTATCTCGAACACAAAAAATCACCACAAAATTTCTATACACTCTGCTAGCCACAACAGAATCACCCACCGGAGTGGAAAAAGTGAAAGGTTCTAAAATTTCATCGGGCTCAAATCCAAAACTGACAGCCACATAAAGGGTCATATAGGATAAGGTAGACCCGGGATCAATTAATATATAAGTATCATGGGAAAATATTTGTAACGTATCGGTGAATATGTCAGTTTAGGCATCTACCTCTTGGCGGTCGGACAAACTATACAGCCGGTTGTGACCACTCCCTGCAGTTGAGGTGACACCCTTTTGGGGCGGTGGTGGTGTGGAAGAATTTGCTTGTGACGTAGCTCCACCAAAATTTCTCTTAGTCGAGGGACAATCTCTATGAAAGTGACCTGACTGACAACATGAATAACACACCAGCGTGCCTAACTGACACCTCCCTAGTTGTTGTTTTCTGTAAGTCTCACACTGCAGAAAAGGACAATACTGCTGAGCCACAGTGCCCTGTGGCTAAGTATCCTACGCTCTGGGTCCATGACTTGTCTGAAAACTTCGTGCTCATCTATTAACTAGGGGTCTGGGCACTGGGGCTTAAGTTACAGACTATGGATTACTCTAAAACTTCTTCTTTTGCCATCTAATTTCCCCAACTACCGCTCTGTCTTAGACTGTTGTTTTGATCTGCTGTTCTGGATCTCTTTGCATGTCTGTCCTTCTCCCTAGACTCAACAATTCTCTTCTTCTGCTCCTCTAACTACTGCATATGCATTGATAGACTAGAGAAGTCCATCTCCCTATTAAGCATAGCCTCCTTAAATTCAAGCACTAAGTCATCCGAAAGGCCGAATGCAAATTTTTTCATTCGGTCTCTCATATTACCAGCCATCTTAGAAGCATAACGAGACAGTTGGTAGAACTTTAGAGTGTAATCCTTAATACTGATTTTTTCTTGTTTAGGGTTCATAAACTTCTCGACTTTCGCCTCTCTCAACTCAAGGGAAAAGAACTGATCAAGGAAGGCTTCCATAAACTCGCCCCATGCCATGGACCAGTACTCTCACCTTTAGAATCCTCCCACTCATTATACCACTAGTTCACAAGTTCTTTAAGCTGGTAAGCTGCCAATTCCACCCCTTTTACCTCATCTACATACATCACCTTAAAGATCTTCTCCATCTCATCCACAAACTCCTGTGGATCCTCTTCTACTCTGGTGATCGGAAACATGGGCGGGTTTATTCTCATGAACTGACCCACCCTAGTAGCCTCAGATATGACCGATGTAGACCCAATATCTTTCGACCATTGAGTTTGTGTGGCTACCAATTGTGCAAGCATGTGAATAGACTATATGAATTCTGCATTCGATATGTCCATCTGAAAAAACTGGGGATGATTAACATTTGTTCTTGGAGCTCGAGGAGGTTTGTTCTGGACTTGAGGTACTCCCAGAGTACAAACAGGTTTTGAGGTGTATATTATGGGTTCGCATCCCATGGGTTGGACGGACTTCATCATCCTGAGTATTCTGATTGTTGGAGCAACGAGGAGGCATGACTATTTTCTGAAATAAAATAGACTACTGATTATAGGACAAATTCTAATTTAGACTCTAACGCACGAACTAAATCACAAAGATGGGAAACACTTTACTAAATACCAAGTAGCCTCCTACTTATAAGTGTGGCGCGCTACACACCTATAAAAAAGACTCTACCCGAAGAGATTTTGAAGTCAACCTGGGACCATGAACATTTCATTGATACCAAGTATTCATGACCCGAACTATGGCCTGGCCGAGACAGACATCCCGAACCTAGAAAGCCCGGGCATCCTACTCTATCTGGTAATCATGCAAGACATTCACATAATAAAAGAAGATGCAGAAATATAATTTGATACAAAAACATAGTCATATTCTCAATTAAGTTTAACAATAAGTAATGAAATCCAAAACTCACTTACAACATGAGGAACAATCTACAAAATCTCTACTACATAATCTAAATATAACTATCTGAAAAGCTAGGACAAGCCCCCCAGTACACCAAAACCATAACTGATATAAAATGTCTAAAAATAACTAGGCCTTCTAAAATATAGAAGGCTCACCGACTAGACCATGCACTTCTGTCTGAAGAAATTTACTGCTTATCAGGACCCCTAGACTGTGCCTTAGAACCTGGAAGGTAAAGGGGGTCAATACAAATATACTGGTACGTAGAAAATACAAAATAAAGCTTTTAATATAAATAAAATAGTTGAGAGCTAGTCATAAAACATCACACATGATATAAATTCAAAAATACATGGGCATTTTGATAATCATAAAAACCTTTCTGTCAGTGCAATTCCTGATCATTGTATTAATTCTGAGTTAGGTAGTACACCCGTACAAATCTAAAACTCCATGGGCTATATGGAGTCCGCCATTGACTTAGTGGGGAAGCCCCTAACCCAAGTGTGCCACAAGAGTTGGAGTATTTGAGTCTAATACGCCACAAGCCACTAAGCCATCATAATATAATATATCCGGATCGGCAAATCATGATTTTAGGAAATGAGTTGTCTGAACTCATTCCTTCTTTAGGAGACCACCTAACATATCTTTATGCCCAATTTTATCCATTTCTAAACATGTATCATTCTGAAATCTTAAGTCATAAAAATCTGGTTTCTATGTTTGTCTGGGTCTATTATGGCATTGACAATTTTGGTATTGTTGTACCATAACTTTGTAAGTCATGTTTTCTTAGCCATAATGCAATAAGCATGATCTTTTCATTAAAACATAGTTCAGACCACCACCCAAACATGCAATTTGCATAAGAGATTTCATGTTCCGAAAACATAAGTCAAAGCTATGCAAAAGTTCTCATCCTTTTAATAAACAAGTGGTGGTCATGTAATCTTTAACAAACCATGCAACTCTTTTCATTATATGATTATGTTCAACATTTATCAATATAAACAACCCTCTCTCTTTTGGAATCAAAATAATAATCTAAATATAACGTTATTCAAGACATTTCATAACATGGTTTTCAAGATATATTCAAACGATATCATAGTACGTCATAAGTAAATAATAATCGTAACAATAGAGGGATTTTTTTTTACGAATCACGCTCTCAATTCAATCATCAACCTTAAAACATATGCTTTCATATATATAATATTTAAAATCAATTTGGGGGAAGGCCTAAAGGCCAAAACAATATTATCAACACTTCTAAAACATAAATATATTCATAAATCCAAAATCCTTTTCTTAAAAACATGATTTCTATGCCCTTGAGATTTTGAGAAAACCCCACTTACCTCAATCTCGAAAAATAATAGATGATTCATGAAGACTATGACGTGGGGATTCTAACTCTCTAATTATCTTCTAAAATCCACGGTTGAATATTGAATAATTTGGGATTTTTGTTCGAAACCCTAGAAAGTGTTCTTGTGAATTTTTGAAGAAAATAGGAATAATGTGGGCACTTGGGAGTATAATCCCGTGTTTCAGCTGATAAGGGGGGTGGAAAAATACCTAATATACCCTTAATTAGATAGAGTAAAATATAACTGGGAGCCTGCTTTTATAGGCCACCGCGATGCGCCAGAATCATGGTGGCTCACTGGAAACTGATGAATAGGATTCTTAGGGTCACCGCGACCCGGAGCCATCATGTTATCCCACTAGTTGGGATCTGGTTCTTCAGCTCGATGCGCCAAGGACTGAAATGATAGTGTTTTATGATTAGGACTTAAATTCGGCATAACTTCTTGCCGGGGTATCGAATTTTGGTGAATCTCTTATTGATGGAAAGCTCATTAAATTTCCCAAATGATAAAAATTTTAAATTAGGGAAATGGTATATGGTTTAAACACCACTCACTTTAGAAGTAAAAGATAAGACTAAGTCTCTTTGACACCATTCTAGTCATTTAACTCTAAGAGCATATTACCATGAGTTAACACATTGACAATATGGGACGTTACACTAGTACGCAAATCTATTCTCAAAAGGTACAGGAGTGTAGTATGAGTATCAAAATTGTAACGACCCAGTTTTTTGAAATCAGAACATTACACAGTTCTCATGATCCTGAAGGATGACACGCCAACCCTATGTTGTATCTGTACCTGAATACTACATAATATAAATAATAAATACAGAAACTGGACATAAGGTTCAAAACATCTAAAAATACTCAAAATTGAAAGCTGAGCACTGATACATCTAATAAAAAAGCCTCTAAACTTTCTGAACTGTGGAGTTGATGGGACATGTCCCCAACTAACTCCGTCTACTAAAAATAAAATAAGTTTGATACGATAATAAAATAAGGATCATCCTTGACTGAAGAGGACTCACTGATACGTCTACTGTTGTTCACTGGGACTGAGCTACTAAGGGTACTCTGGATCTCATATCTCTAAACCTATTGTGTCAAATAAAACACCATAGCGCAAATCCGTCAGTATAGTAATATACCGAGTATGAAGATGAGGTAAGGCTAAATGCAATGTGTTATTCATAAACAATCACTTAACTGAATAATCATGAGAGTATAGAATGAGAACACATGCATGAATGCACAAACCATAACCAAAATCAACATGACTCGAGATACGGATACTTGGATGCTGGTTTACTGTCATCTGAACTCACTACTATTGCCTGAGATACTGAACACAAAATTATCTGATACTGATAACTAAGTACCAGACTTGAGATCAGTCTTATCTAGCGAGTGATCTCGAAAACTGATGATATAGAAATTGATTAACCAGATGTACTCATATCGATGGCTGAATTCTGAGCTTTCTATTCTTGAATGACTATATCGGATATCAAAGCTCTCTTACAGATGATTCCAGAATCTACTATCAAAGAAAAAAATGATCATGTCCGAATCTGACAACAAGAATACACAACTAAATCTAAGACTAGAATTAAGCCTATATGATGGGTGATCTCTAGATCTAATAACAAGAATACTCAATTAAATCTGAGACTGAGACCAACCCCATCTTATAGGTGATCTCGGGATCTGATAGTAAGATTACTGAACTAAATATGAGACTAATATCAAGCCTATCTAACGGATGATCTTGGGATCTGATAATGAGATTATTCAACTGAATCTGATATTGAGATCAAGCCTATCTGATAGGAGATCTTAAGATCTGATAATGGGATTACTCAACTGAATATGATACTGAGAGCAACCCTATCTGATGTGTAATGTTTAGATATGATACTAAATAACATTATATGGGACCAATCCTATCTGAAGGGTGGTCGATGAATCAATAGAACTATTTGAGTTCCTCACTGAGATAGATGATTGTATCTGACAGTCCTAATTTTTAAATATTTATACCAAAACTCCAACTATGAGAAGTAGACTTAACCGAAATGCCTCGAATCTTAACTAGTGGGGTCCAACCTATAACCCCAGCTGGAAGGGTGTCAATCTTGTGCCACGGGTAAAGACATCTCTGGTCAAGCCTATTCGATAGGTGACCCTCACAGGATGTCAAGCCTAAGGAAATATAACAGTCAAGCCTATTTGATGGGTTACCAGCCTTTCCTGACAGGTGGCTCCTACATCCTACGGTGGCTATGCAGTTCTAGAGTTTAGGGATTGCTCCTAACGACATGGTGCTAGCTCCTACTCCAAATTGAAAGACTCTAAACTGATTTTTAACGAAACACAAACAAAGCTAAATCTGATACTGATCATGTTTCTTGAATTATCTGACTGAGTTAAGCTAAATTTATTTAGTTTCGTATCTAACAGAACACTACTGAATCTTATTATCTGACTAAACGACATTGAGCTCGGGATAGAGTACTCAAATACTACTGAGTACTAAATAGAACACTTGAATACTACTAGATCTGAGCTATGTATAGAACTAAGGCTAGATTACTAACGGCACTGAGATTACTGATATTTCATAGATTTCTTAAGTTTTGTTCTATCTTAGAGTGTATAGTTCTATAACTCACTAATTTCTGAGAGTCGTCGCTTTACTGAGATTATCAAGCAAACTGACACAGGCTCTAGACTGTAGCTAATTTGGTCAGGTATAAATACCCCTAGGACTCGATAACATAAAAGTAAAACATAAACATTATTGAATAATAAAGACCATACAATCATTCACCATCACAATCACTAAGGCATCACTTCAAGCATTTAGGAATGTTAGACATGTAATAACATAGGGGGCATAATATCGGATCATACTCCATTCAACAAGATCTTGCATCAAACACTTAGTATGTATTAAAGTCTTAGAATGTATCAAAGAGCACATAATTGGGGAATTTTATGCTATCTTATCACAATTCATTCACTAAGGCTTTTCAACAAACACTTGGAATGCATGGGCTTTTACATTGAATCATCTAATACTGATAACTGAGTACATGTGTTGAGATTAGTATCTTCTAGTGAGTGATCTTAAAAACTGATGATATTGAAACTAATTAACTAAATCTACTCATATCAATGGCTAAATTCTGAGCTTTCTACTCTCGACAGACTACATCGGAGATCAAACCTCTTTAGCAAATGATTTTGGAATCTACTATGAGTGATAAGAAATGATTATGTCCGAATCTAACAACAAGAATACTCAACTAAATATGAGACTGAGATTAAGCCTAGCCAAAGGGTGATCTCTAGATGTGATAATAGGAATACTCAACTGAATCTAAGACTAAGATCAAGCCTATCTGATAGGTGATATCAGGATCTGATAATGAGATGATTCAAATGAATATGAGACTAAGATCAATCCTATCTGATGGTTGATCTTAGGGTCTGATAATGAGATTATTCAACTGAATCTGATACTGAGATCAACCCTACCTGATGGGTGATCTCAAGAACTAATAATGAGATTAGTCAATTGAATATAAGACTTAGATCAGGCCTATTTGATAGGTGATCTCTAGATCTGATACTAAATAACTTTATATGGGACCAAGCATATCTGATGGGTGGTCCATGAATCAATGGAACTATATGAGTTCCTTACCGAGATAGATAACAATATCTGTCAGTCTTGATTTCTGAAGATTAATACTAAAACTGCAACTATAGGAAGTAGTCACTTAACCGACATGCCTCTAATTTCAACTGGTGGGATCCAATCTGTAACCCCATCTGGAAGGGTGTCAATATAGTCCCATGGGTAAATACCTTTTTGGTCAAGCTTATTTGATGGGTGACCCTCACAGGAAGTCAAGACTAAGGCAATATAATAGTCAGGCCTCTCTTACGAGTGACCAGCCTTTCCTAATGGGTGAATCCTACATCCTGCGCTGGCTACACAGTTTTGGAGTTTAGGGATTGATCCTAACCACTCTGGCTCTCTGATGGGGATCCACCATCCCTACCTTCGCTCTGTGCTGGCTCCTACTCCCAACTGAAAGACTCTAAATTGATTCTTAACTGAACACAAACTAAGCTAAATCTGATACTGATCATATTTCTTAAATGATCTGACTGAGTTCAGCTGAATTTACTTGGTTCTGTATCTAATGGAATACTACTGAATCTCATTATATGACTAAGTGACACTGAGCTTAGGAAAGAATACTCGAATACTACTGAGGACTAAATTAAACACTTGAATACTACTAGATGTTAGGTGATTACAGAAATGAGGCTGATTACTTGCAATACCGAGACTACTAAGATTTCTGAGATTTCATAAATTCTGTATCTGTCTGAGAGTATAGAGTTCTATAACTCACTGAGTTCTGAGAGTCATGGCTTGATTGAGATTATCGAGGAAACTGACATGGCTCTAGACTGCAGCTAATTTGTCAGGTATAAATACCCCCAGGACTCAATAACATAAAAGTAAAACGTAACCATTCTTGAATAATCAAGACCATGGACAATCATTCACTATCACAATCACAAAGGAATCACTTCAAGCATTTAGGAATCCTAAATATGTAATAACATAAGGGCATGCTATAGGATCATACTCCATTCAACAAGATGTTGTATCAAACACTTAGCATGTATTAAAGTCTTAGCATGTATCAAAGAGCACATAATTGGAGAATTTCATGCTATCATGTCATAATTCATTCACTAAGGCTTTTAAACAAACACTTGGCATGCATGGGCTTGCACACAATTGGGGATTTCTAATTAACATACTAGAATGGCTCTAATTCCTTCATATAAGAATTTGATCAAACATATGGGGAGCATGCTTTGCTTATTAAATAATTTCTACACCTAAATGTCATGAATACAACTCTTAACAAGCAACTTGAAGAGGGTTTATCATAAACATCACATGAATATCACATACTAAGGTCAAAGCTTGAAAATCTTGTACACAAACATTAATCACAACTCAATAATATAAAGAACATCAATTTCAACTCACATGAATCATGAAAACTGAAAAACATAAAAGCTTTGAGATTTAGAAAAGGGTTCTTGAGCTTCTTGGATTAAAGGGACCCAAGAATCAACATCTACATACCTTAGAGAAAATCTTTCTTGAAAGCTCTTGGAGAGATTATTGATTTATCTTAAAGAAGAAGGAAGGTTTTGATATTGAAGAAACCCTAGCTATTGTTCTTGAAGTGAATTGAGAGAAAATAATGAAATTATTGGTGAAATTAGGCCAAATCCTGTGTTAGAGAGTATATATAGGGGTAGAAAAATGAACCTTTTTCCCTCTAGAAATAAACTGAAAAATCTTTATTTTTCATGCTGGCGCGACGCTCCATAATCTTGCCAGCTCATTGGAAATTAGATAATCGGGAAACTGGTAGATGGTGTGATGCGGTGAAAATGCGTTGCCACGGTTGCGAACTGGAAAGGCACCGCGACTCGGTGGAATCGCATTGGTGCACTGGAAATTGACAATTATAAAATCAAGCCTTGGCGCGATGCACCATAATTGCTGAGCCTTACTGGATTTTGCCGATTGCCATTTTGGCTAGATCCGAGACACGCTAAAGTGCCAGGTGGCACTGTCATAGTAAAGTAGCTCTAACTTTTTGCCCGAGTGTTAGATTTGGGAGAATTTGGTATCGACGGAAAGCTTATTCAATTATCTGCATGACAAAAGGTCAATATTAGGGAAATGCTACATGTTTTAAAATACTTCTCACTTTGGAAGACACTTCCCACCCTTTTATGATTGAATTTATGCTTCACTTGACACGTACTAAGGGTCAGACTACGAGACAAATTTATTATGTCTTACATTATATGCCCGTTGGAAACATTCATCCTCGAATGTTACTTGATAGGATAAGAATACTGATCAACTGAACTTACTTAAGGAACGAGAACATCTGAAAAATGACCATCCAACTAGAACTACTGATATACTAAGTTTTCATACTGAACATGCATATTTGATGCATATAATACTTGACTGAAGCTACTCATCAGCTTAATTCTCATAACACACATGCATATCTGATGCATGGACTCATAACTGAGTTGATCTCATGAATGCATGACTGAATACGCTGAAAAACTAAACTCTTTCTACTGAACATGCATATCTAATGCATGAATGTATGACTGAAATGACTCTCGAAAGCATGACTGGCTATGCAATAATAACTGATGTTAATTTCGTAATGAGAATCCAAATATACAACTGAAAAAGTCTAAGGACATGAAAGAATTGCAATATTATGGGGTATCTCCCCCTTGGGACTCTATGTCCCTCTAAACACACTTCGCTGAAATACTGGGGTAATGCACTGGGAATCTACGAACTGGGTCATGATTAATCGACTCTGATCTAAAACTAATGCATGACTCATGCTGACATATAAGCTCAAAATGGGAGCAAATGATCTAACAATGCATATTATAAAGACGAAGGACTCATAACATACCCGAATCTATATCGGGGAACCTCTCCTGATCATGGTAGGTCTGAAGAACATGAAGACTATTTTGACGATGACCACTACTGGCACTAAAAAGGGCACCCTGCTAATGAAACTCTCTACCCCTATGAGCTAGCACTATACATTATCGCATTCTATGGCCTGGCTCACCAAACCCAAAGCACACATCACTACTGACTTTACACACATCTAGGTGGCTCTTGCCATACTCTCCGCAAAGTGGAATGGTACGAACACCACTAACACTACTCAGGGATTTAGAGCCTGGCACCCCATAATAACTAACATCACCAAAATTTGGTGCAGGTAAACAAGCTGAGGATGGAGCTGGGACTGAAAATCTTTGACTATGCTAAAAACGGATACCACCTTGGGATCCTGCCTGAGAGAAACCATGACTGCCTATCCTGGCTCTCTTACTCACTCTCTCTCTTTCTTTAAACTTATCTACCTTAATCTATTATGCATGCATCATCATCCTAGAAAGGTCCATATCTCTATTGAGCATAGTAGCTCTATACTTTTTCAACACTAACCTAGATACACCAGTTACACACTTAATCATACTCACTCTAGGCTAAGCTATCAAGTTAGGAGCATACTTAGCAAACTGGTTAAACTTAAGAAAATACTCTTACACTGTCATGGAGCCTTGCCTTAGGTTTATAAACTCTGCTAGATTATCTTTCCTCATCTGTAGTGGAAAAAACATATCTAAAAAGGCATCTTGAAAAATCCTGCTAAGTCACGGGAGTTGCATTCTCTCCTCTACCCTTCTTTCACACAAAAACCCAGTCATGAGTGATATCTTTCAACCTATAGGATGCTAACTCTACACTCTCCTCCTCAGAAGCATGCATAACCTGGGTGATATTCTTTACCTACTCAAGATAAAGTTATGGTTCCTCACCTGCTACTGACCTATAGAACTCTGGCGGGTTCATTCTCATAAAATATCGAATTTTGGCTGTGGCTGAACCACCATCTTACTGAGGTAGGGCCACATCCTGATGGTTACTCTGAACATTAGCCACAGCTTGGTCTAGCACCTGAAAAGCTGCTCGAAACTCAGCATATGACACATTCTCATTCTCAGGATCTACAGGCTGAGGTAGCTGGTCATCAACCCTATGAGAACTATCTTTGTGAGGAGGAATACTCTATACATAGAAGAAAGAGGTGAATTACATTTAGAATTAACTTGAGCGCATGCTCACTCACATGATATGAATACTGAAAGAAGGGAAGCTACTCTTAAAAACATCTTATAGCCTCTTGTACATAAATGTGGTGCACAACACACCCATACACAAGACTCTACTAGATGTAGCTTTTCAGACTCCCTAGGACACTATTGAATCTTAGGTTTTGATACCATGTTTGTAATGACTCAATTTTCTGGAACCAAAATGTCACATGGTGCTCATGATCTTGAAGGACCAAAAGCCAACCCTCTACTAATATCTGTACCCAAACACTGCATACTATAAATAATGAATGAGGAAACTAGCCATATGGTTCAAAACATCTAAAAATAATCAAAATTGATAATTAAATACAGATACATTTGTCTAAAAATCCTCTAAATTGTCTGAACTGTGGAGTTGATAGGATATGTCCCCAACTAGCTCCATCTACTAAAAATAATCTAAGTCTGATATGATAATAAAATAAGGATTATCCTCAACTAAAGAGGACTCACTGATATGTCTACTACTGCTGATTGGGACTAAGCTACTAAGGGTACTTTGGATATCGTGCCTCTGAACCTATGGTGTCAAATAAAACACCATTGTGCAAATACATTAGTATTGGAATGTACCAATTATGAAGATAAGGTAAGACTAAATATAAGGGCTTATGCATGAACAATCACTAAACTAAATAATCATGAGAGTACATAATGAGAACATATACATGAATGCATAATCCATAATTAAAATCATTGTGGCTCCAGATGCTGAAACTCAGATACTGGTTTACTATCATCCATGCTCATTAATAATGCTTGAGATAATGAACATAGAATCATCTAATACTGATAACTGAGTACTAGAGTTGAGAGTAATCTTATCTAGCGAGTGATCTTGAAAACTGATGATACTAAAACTCATTAACTGAAACTACTCATATCAATGACTAAATTCTAAGCTTTCTACTGATGATTGATTGTATCAGAGATCAAACCTCTCTAGCAGATGATTTCAAAATCTACTATTTATGATAAGAAATGATTATGTCCAAATATGACAACAAGAATACTCAACTAAAAATAATGCTGGGATTAAACCTATCCGACGAATAATCTCTAGATATGATAACAACAATACTCAACTGAATCTGATACTAAGATCAAACCAATCTGATGGGTGATCTCAGGATCTGATACTGAGATTACATAACTGAATTTGAGACTGATATCAAGCCTATCTGATGGGTGATCTTGAGATTTGATAATGAGATTACTCAACTGAATATGAGACTGATATTAGGCCTATATGACATGTGACCTCAAGATCTGATATTGAATAACTTTATATGGGACCAAGCCTATCTGATGGGTGATCCATGAATCAATGGAACTATCTGAGTTCCTCGCTAAGATAGATGACTATATCTGACAGTCCTAATTTCTAAAGATTGATACTAAAATTACAACTATGGAAAGTAGTCACTTAACCGACATTTCTTGAATCTTAACTCATGGGGTCCAACCTGTAACCCCATATAGAAGGGTGTTAATACCGTGCCACGGGTAAAGACTTCTCTGCTAAATTCTATCTGATGAGTAACCCTCGCAAGAAGTCAAGCCTAAGGCAATATAATAGTCAAGCCTATCAAATGGGTGACTCCTGTATCCTGCGTTGGCTATGTAGTTTTTGAGTTTTGGGATTTCTCTTAACGACTCTGGCTCTTTGTCGGGGATCCACCATCCCTGCCCTCGCTCGGTGCTAGCTCCTACTCCTAATTGAAAGAATCTAAATTGATTCTTAACTGAACACAAACTAAGCTAATTCTGATACTGATGATGTTTCTTGTATTATCTGACTGACTTAAGCTAAATTCACTTGGTTCCATATCTGACAGAATACTACTGAATATCATTATTTTGCTAAACGACACTGATCTTGGAAAAGATTATTCAAATACTAATTAGGACTGAACTGAACACTTGAATATTAATAGATCTAAGGTGCCTATAGAACTGACGCTAGATTACTAGTGGTACCAAGATTACTGAGATTTTTGTGATTTCTTAAGTTCTCTATCTATCTGAGAGTATAGTGTTCTATAACTCACTAAGTTCTGATAGTGATGGCTTGATTGAGATTATCGATAAAACTAAGACGACCACTAGACTGCAGCTAATTTGTCTGGTATAAATACCCCCAGGACTCTATAACATAAAAGTAAAACATAACCATTCTTGAATAATCAAGACCATGTACAATCATTCATCATCACAATCACTAAGGCATCACTACAAGCATTTAGGAATCCTAAACATGTAATAACATAAGGAGTATGCTATTGTATCATACTTTATTCAAAAAGATCTATCATCCAACACTTAACATGTATTAAAGTCTTAGCATGTATCAAAGAGCACATAATTGGTGAATTTCATGCAATCATGTCGCAATTCATTCACTTAGGCCATTCAACAAACACTTGGCATGCATGGGCTTGAGCATAATTGGGGATTTCTAATCAAGATACTAGAATGGCTCTAATTCCTTCACATAAGCATTTTATCAAACATATAGGGAGCATGCTTTGCTTATTCAATAATTTCTACACCTAATTGACATGAACTCATCACTTAACTAGTAACTTGAAGAAGGTTTATCATGAGTTTCACATGAATATCACATACTAAGGTCAAAGCTTGAAAAACTTGTAAACAAACGTGAATCACAACTCTGTAATAGAATGAACATCAATTTAAACTCACATGAATCATGAAAACTCATAAAAATAAAAGCTTTGAAATTTAGAAAAGGGTTTTTGAGCTTCTTGGATGAAAGAGATCCAAGAATAAACATCTACATACCTTAGAGAAACTCTTTCTTCAAAGCTCTTGGAGAGATTCTTTGATTTTAATTGAAGAAGGAGGAAGGGTTTTGATTTTGTAGAAACCCTAGCTCTTGTTCTTCAAGGGAATTAAGCAAAAACAATGATATTTTGGGTGAAATAAGGCCAAATCTTGTGTTAAGGAGTATATATAGGGTAAGAAAAATGACGTTTTCACCTCTAAAAATAAACTAAAAATTCTCAATTTTACATGCTGGCGCGATGCGCCATAATCGCGCTAGCTCAGTAGAAATTGGCTAATCAAGAAACTGCTTAATGGCGCGATACGGTGGAAATCGCGCTGCCAACTTGGTTTCAAACTAGAAAGGCACAGCGAAGTGGGGGAATCATGTTGGTGCACTGGAAATCAACAATTCTAAAATTAAACATTGGTACGACGCGCCATAATCGTGGAACCTCACTTGATTTTGATGATTGCTGTATTGGCTGCATCTACGATGTGCTAAAGTTCTGGGTGGCATATTGCCTCACTAAAATAGATCTAAATCTTCCCCTAAGTGTCTACATGGTTTAAAATACTTCTCACTTGGGAAAAAACTTCTCACTCTTTTAGGACCAAATTTACTTTTCACTTGACACGCTATAAGGCTCAGAATATGAGAGAAATTTGTGGGGTCTTACAAAAACCATGGATACTAAATAGAAATTATCCCTCGATTAAGAAAAATCTTGATATAATTATGATAAAATGCAAGATAACATAAGTATATCAAGTTAGAGACAATATTGTATAAACCCCAATATCTCTATACATAAATAAGTGGTAATACCCCATATAATTTCCTAGCTTTATTTTGCTCTAAGATGTCAAAGGTTAGCTTTAAGAATCAATAACCTTTTTTATGTGTGGAATTTTCAAGATTTAGACTCTTCATTGTGTAGAAAATTGAATTAGCTTTCCATCCCTATCAAATTTGCATAAATTCGATACTTGGTTGAGAAGTTATAGTATTTTTAGTAAAACAGTATGCAATCTGGGCAAACACCACATCATGGTGAAGATTAAATTCCCATACGTCAAATTCCAGTAGACCTCCATGATAAGTTTGCATCACGGTGAGGTCCAATTTTCCAGTTGTCAATTTTAAGTTGCTCACCGTGACAGTGATGCATCGCGGTGATGGAAAAAATGACATTTCAATAGAGTACTGTGATAGCTCCACATCGTGTTGAACTTCCATTTCCCACTCGTTCTTTTTCCAGTGAACCACCGCCATAGTGGCTCTTCGCGGTGGCATGTTAGATCAGTAAAATTTTGTTGTTTCTAGTTGTGATTAAAAGTTTAAAAAGGGAACTTTGGTGAATTTCCAAGCCCCCAATTCATTATAAACAAAAAATTTAGCCTATTCTTAGAGCTTTATGCTTATTTTCATCCATTGTCTCTCGATGAAAATCCTAATGCTCAAAAGATTACCCTCCAAGAAATCAAATTCCACCGTTGTTTCTGCAAGAAAACTCAAAATTGAGGATTCCCAAATCAAGATAACAAAGAGTTCAGCTTTGAAGGCATAAATACAGATACAAGTTCAAGCTTTCTTTGAAATCATCAATTAAGGTATGTGGGGTTTATGAACAAGGATTCTCTTCCATACTTGTGCCTAAAATGTAGTTTTTATTTCAAATTTATATACTTTTTAATTATTATACATGAGTTTTAAATTAGGATTCATACTCATTATTGCTAATTACAAGATTATGAAATTTCAAGTGTTAGAGAAGTTGAATTGCATGACTACTTTCATATTTACATGCCTATTGAAGTAAATTTTAGATTCTGAGATGAATTATCATTGTTTTCATTACCAAGCATGATCAGTATGATATTTTGAAATGAGATTGATGCATGAGTTATTATCCCTATATTGAATATTATTATTTAAAGAAATATTATGCTTTAAGCATCTGATGATTAGTTTATTTTTAGATTTTCAGAATGCCTTGATCTTTTGATCCTCAAATAAGATTTGGAATCTACTTTATAGATTTATTACAGATTTTAAAAATTATAATAGTTTTATTCACAAATTGAATCAGATAAATGCATAATTGGTTCTGTAATAACCATTACTCTATCTTTTAAAGTGGATTTCGAACAGAATGATCATATAAATTAAAAGGGAGTACTATTTAGCACTGAGCTGGAAGTGTGTGATTAGCGTGCTCTATCTTCCACAAAACTATGTAGCTAATGTTGGAATAGATTCAGATTATTCCCATCTTTGTATGGATGATAGATACAGATGTGATCACTTAGATTAGGTTATACTCCTTGGCAAGAATATGAAACCTCTCCCCATCATGAGGTTTACTCCTGAGGGGAATAAGATGTTGGACTCCATGTTAGCTCACATGATTTATAATTAATAGAAGAACCTCCGTACAGAAAGAGTAATACTAATGGAAATCAATAATAGAAAAACTTTTAGAAAACTATGTGCAAAGGCTCATATCTTTATTCAGATTATGCTTTATAGAAAGATATTAGCTACAGATTATAGTTTTTTAGATTTAAGATATAAAAGTGACTCCTTTATACACTTAGTCAACATAATTTATAGACAAATCACTAGCATATCTTTTAGAACTAAATTTTATGACTCACTAGATTTATTCAATATGCTTTACTACTCTTGATTACAGTTTTTAGTTTCTCAGTTACTCAAGCTTATATGAGTCATTTATATTTGGTATGCATCGTATTACAAATGATGATGATGATTGATATACTATTTTTATGTATGCATTTCACCCCCATGTACTCAGTACATCCTCAAAGTACTAATCCATATATACATTTATGTGCTACATTATCTCATAATGTAGGTTTAGGTGATCATTTAAACAATGAGAGTTATTTCGAGCATCTCCATCTACATCCCAAAAGTTGGTGAGTCCTCATAGTTTTGGGACTTAGTCATTTAGTTACTTTCAGCTTATCAATTTATATTATTCAGTATTTTAAGATAGTTTGAGTCTACTGGGGGATTATCCTAGAGGCTCTGTAGCACTAGTTGTAGAGGCTTGTCAGTCTGCTAGATAAGATTTAGATTATTCAATTTAGATTGTCCAAACTCTTAAGTCTATTATTTAAGATATTGTGATTCATAAATTATCAATTAGTTTGGATAGATTTCCGTATTTAGTATGATTTTATACCTATATTTTCTCTATTAAGATATTTAGACTTAGTAGAAGGTAGACAAGGTTAGCTTAAGGTAACTCACAATGTTGAGCACCGTGTGATATCTCAGGACCAGGTTTTGGGGCATTAAAAACTTAATATTAGAGACTATGGTTTATAAGAGTCCTAGGGAACCAAAAAAGCCGCGTTACATAAAGACTTGATCATGGGTGTAAAGTATGCGACATTTATGAGCAGGAGGCTAAAGATGTTCTAAGGAAATCATCTCTTTTTTTTCATGATCTATCATTTTTATAATATCTCTATATACTTTTAACTCAAGTTTTACGTGACATTTGAATATGCCTTCTCATTGAGCTAATGCGTGTAGAAATGATAACCAGCCACCCAACCCACTAATCCTCTAATTGAGAATGTATTGCATGTTGAGTTTTGGGTTGTCTTTCAGGCATTGGCCTAAGCAGTGACTGCCAATGCTTAGGGAAACCATTAGGATACAATCCTACTTCAGTAGAATGGTGATGAAGCAGTAGCTAGAATTAGAGATTTCGTGAGAATGAATTCACCAGAGTTCTTTGGGTCAAAATAGGTAAGGACCCGCAAATTTATTTAGATGAGGTGAAAAAGATTACCCATATAATGCATGTTTTTTAAGAGGAGAGTATAGATTTGGCATCTTTTAGATTTAAAGATGTAGCATATAATAAGGTAGTTATGTGGAAGATAGTAGAGGTGAGAATGCAGACCTTATAAGTTGGCAAGCATTTCAAGATACTTTTCTAGACAGGTTCTTTCCATGTGAAATGAGAAAAGCTAAGATAGAGGAGTTTGTGACTTCGATGCAGTGCTCAATGACAGTGAAAAAGGTACTTCCTTAAGTTCAATCAGTAGTCTAGGTGTGCCACTGATATGATGGCTGATCCTTGGGCAAGTATGAGTAAGATTGTTATTGGAGTATCAGGTTTGGAAGTCAAGGATTATAGGACTACCATTATTATTAGAGACATAAATCATGCTAGGTTGGTGATTCATGCTCAGCAGATTGAGGCTGAAAAGTTGAAGGAAAGAGATAAAACTAATAAGAGGGCTGCCATAGGACATTTTGAGTGTTGCTAGACTAGGTCTCAATGGGGAAGTCATTCACAATTTTAGAATCATTTATCTATGATAGCACCATCTTCTGCCAGTGCTCCCGCTCCAAAAGCTAGGCAAGAGTAATAGGATAAGTCTTTTATGTCCAGATCTCAGAATAGTGTGAGTGGAAGACCTATTTATCTTCCATGTACTAAGTGTGGTAAGTATTATCTTGGTGATTGCTTGATGGGACAGAAGGATTGTTATGGTTATGGTAAGAATGGACATCAAATTAGAAAGTATCTGCATGCTAAGTAGGGAAATAGAGATGTTTGTCTCCAGACCCAGGCTAATAATGTACCAGCTGCTCTAGGTCACCCAGTTCCTTCTCATGGCATATCATCTAGTATTGTTGGTAGTCAATGCTAGAATAAGTTTTATGCTTTACCATCCTATCATGAGCAGAAGAATTCACCATATATTATTATTAGTATGCTTCGTGTCTTTAATCTTGATGTTTATGTGTTGTTATACCCTGGGTCAAGTTTGTCCTATGTGACCCTATTAGTTACAGTGAATTTTGAAATAATTCCTAAAATGATCACTAAGATCTTCTTGGTTGCTACCTCAGTAGGTGAGTCTGTCGTTGCTAAATAGATCTATAGAAAGTATCATATCACTGTCCTTCATAAAATCATGATAGAAGACATAATAGAGTTAGATATGGTTGACTTCTACCTTATTTTTTGTATGTATTGACTCCATGCCTATTATGAATCCATAGATTGTCACACCTAAGTAGTGAAGTTTTAGTTTCCAGATGAGCCAGTCTTTAAGTAGGGAGGAAATTCAGTGTCTCTCATAAGCCATTAAATATCCTATCTTAAGGTTAAAAAGTTAATCTCCAAAGGTGCATCTATCATTTAGTATGAGTTAAAGACACTAAGACAGTGACTATGATAATTTAGTTATTCAGAGTAGTTGATGAGTTTCCTAATATGTTTCTCAAAGATTTGCTAGGGGTACCTCTCAATAGGGAAATAGAATTTAGGATTGACCTTCTTCCAGATGCTTAGCCCATCTATATTCCTCCATATTGTATGGCTAAAAATGAGTTTAAAGAGTTAAAGGAGCAACTTAAAGATCTTTTATACAAAGTTTCCATTAGGCGTAGTGTTTCTGCAAGGGGCGCTCTTGTCCTATTTGTCCAAAACAAAGATAGCTCTTTACGGATGTGCATTGACTTTTTTCTGCTGAATAAAGTCGTAGTCAAAAACAAATATCCTCTTCCTAGAATTGATGACTTATTTGATCAAATCCAAGGTGTAAGTTATTTCTCAAAGATAGACCTTAGATCCGTCTATCATCAACTTAGAGTAAGAGAATGTGATATTCCAAAGACATCTTTTAGAAGCCGTTATCGTCACTTGAGTTTTTAGTTATGTCCTTTAGGCTAACCAATGCCCTAGCATCCTTCATGGACTTGATGAATAGAGTGTTCAAATAGTATCTGGACATGTTCTTCTTAGTCTTTATCGATGATATTCTTTTTTATTCTCGTAGTGAGGATGATTATGCAGACCACCTTAGAATTGTATTACAAACTCTTATAGATCACTAGTTGTTCGCTAAATTCAACAAGTGTTAATCTTAGCTAATGTCAATAGCTTTCCTTATTCATATTATCTCCAGTGATAGCATTAGAGTTGATCCCCAAAAGACAAAAGCAGTAACAAATTGGCCTAGACCTATTTCTCGATCATATATTAGAAGCTTCTTGGGTTAGCTGGCTATTACAAATATTTTGCTAAGGATTTCTCATCTATTGCATCTCCCATATATAGACTGAACCAAAAGAAAGGTAAGTTATAGTGGTCAGATTCCTAGGAGAAAGCTTTTTAGGAGTTGAAGGCTCGACTAACTTTAGCCCAGTTTTACCATTTCCTAATAGTACAGATGGTTTGATTGTGTATTATGATGCCTCTATAATTGGTTTAGGTTGTGTGTTGATTCAGAGAGGTAGGTTATAGACTATGCCTTTAGAAAACTTAAGCCTCACAAAAACAATTAGCTTACCTATGATCTTGAATTAGTTATTGTTGTGTTTGCTTTGAAAATTTGGAGGCATTATCTTTATTGGGTGCATGTTGATGTGCTTACGGATCACAGAAGTTTGCAATATGTGTTTACTTAGAAGATGTTAAATCTTCATCAGAGAAGGTCATTGGAATTTTTGAAAGATTATGACATGAGTGTGTTATATCATCCAGGCAAGGCCAATATAGTGAGAGATGCCCTTTGTAGATTTTCGATGGGTAGTTTATGTAAAGAATGATAAGAAAAAGTTAGTTAAAAAAGTTCAACAGTTAGCTAGGTTGGGCGTGAGATTGGTTGATTCAGCTGAAGAGAATGTTTGGGTCCAGAGTAGTTCCGAATCGTCTCTAGTTTCAAAAGTGTAAGAGAAGCAAGATAAGGATGCTAGTTTTGTCAAGATGAAGGAATCAGTTAAAAATCAAAAGGTAGAGGTTTTCTTAAAAGGGGGAGATGGTGTGTTGAGATACCAAAGTAGATTGTGTGTGTCATGTGTTGATGATCTGAGGCAATGGATTGTGGCAGAGATGCATGGTGTGCGTTATTCCATTCATCCAGAAGCCACCAAGATGTACCACAACTTACAAAAAATTTATTGGTGGAGTGGTATGAATAAAAATATAGCAATATTTGTAGCCAAATATGCAAGTTATCATCAGGTTATCGTAGAAGAACAAAGACCTGGTGGCGCTTTCTAGGAGTTTAGTATCACCACTTGGAAGTGGGAGGAAGTGAATATGGACTTTGTAACTGGATTAACCCTTTTAAGTTTTCAGCATGATTTGATTTGGGTCATTGTAGATAGATTAACTAAGTCAGCGCATTTCTTACCAGTTTACATGTCTTACACAGCTGAAGATTATGCTAAGCTATATATCAGAGAGTTAGCCAGATTGCATGGTGTTCCTTTGTCTATTATCTCGGATAGGAGTACTCAATTTACATCTCAGTTTTAGAGGGCAAATAGGGTTAGCTTAGGGCTACTCATATTCTTGAGCTCTGTGTGACATCTCGGGACTAGGTTTTGGGGTGCTACAAACATTATATCAGATCTTAAGGTTTATAAGTGTCTTCGGGAGTCAGAATAGCTATGTTACGTAGTGTCTTGACCATGGGTGTAAAGTGCGCCATATTTATGAGCAAGAGGTTATGAGACGTTCTTAGAAAATCTTCTCTTTCTTTAATGATCTATCGTACTTACAGTATATCTATCTTCTTTTAACTTATGATTTTACATGATAGTTGAATATGCCTCCTCATCGAGCTAATGCTTGTAGAAATAATAACCAGCCACCCCAGCCCGCTGATCCTCTGAATGAGAATGTATACTATGCGGAGTTTAGGGATGCCTTTCAGGTATTGGCCCCGGTAGTGACTGCCAATGTTCAGGGTAACCATCAAGTTGTAGTCCTACTTTAGTAGAATGGTGATATATTAGCAGCCAGAATTAGAGATTTCATAAGAATGAACCCGCTAGAGTTTTTTGCATAAAAAATAGCTGAGGACCCATAACTTTATTTAGATGAGGTAAAAAAAATCACCCAAATAAAGTATGTTTCTGAAGATAAAAGTGTAGAGTTGGCATCCTGTAGATTAAATGATGTAGCATATGATTGGGTAGTCATATGGAAGAATGGTAGAGGTGAGAATGTAACCCCCATTAGTCGACAGGCATTCTGAGATACTTTTCTAGAGAAGGTCTTTATACATGAAATGAGAGAAGGTAAGATAGAGGAGTTTGTAAATTTGATGCAGGCTCAATGACCATGAATGAGAACTGCCTTAAGTTCAACCAGTTGTCTAAGTATGCCTCTGATATGATGGTTGATCCTTGGGCAAGTCTGAGTAAGATTATTATTAGAGTATCTAGTTTGGTAGTCAAGGAGTGTAGGACTGCCATGCTTATTTGAGACATGCATCTTGCTAGGTTGATGATTCGTGCTCAGCAGATTGAGGTAAAAAGGTTGAAGGGAAGAGATAAAACTAATAAGAGGGCTATAATAGAAAAGTTTGAGTATGGCCAAACTAGGTCTCAAGAAGGAAATTGTTCCTAGTTTTTGAATATTTCATCTATGCCAGCACTATATTTTTCTAGTGCTCCCGCTCCTAGAGCTAGGAAGGACTAGCGGGGTAAGTCTTCTAAGTCAAAATATTAGAACAGTATAAGTGGAAAACCTAATTATCCTCTATGAGCTAAGTGTGGTAAGAATTATCTTGGTGAGTGCTTGATGGGACAGAAAGGTTGTTATGGTTATGGTAAGATGGGATATATAATTAGAGAGTATCCACATACTAAGTATGGAAATAGAGACGTTCATCCCCATGCCCAGGCTATGAGTGCACCATAATCAATTTTATGCTCTACCATTCCGTTTAGAGCAGGAGTATTGAACAAATGTTGTTACTGGTATGCTTCATGTCTTTCATCATGATGTTTATGTATTTTAGACCTTGGATTGAGTTTATTTTATGTGACCCCATTAGTTCCAGTGAATTTTGATATAAGTCCTGAAAGAATCCCTGAGCCCTTCTTAGTTTTTACCATAGTAGGTGAGTCTGTCGTTGCTAAACAAATCTATAGACAGTTTCCTATCACTTTCTTTCATAAATTCATGATAGCAGACTTAATAAAGTTAGATATGGTTGACTTAGACCTTATTCTTAGCAAGGATTGGCTCTATTCCTGTTATGCATCCATACATTGCCACACCCTAGTGGTGAAGTTTTAATTTCTAGATGAGCCAGTCATTGAGTGGGAAGAAAATTTAGTGTCACCCAAAAGCCATTTCATATCATATCTTATGTCTAAAAAGTTAATCTCCAAAGGGTGTATCAATCATCTAGTTCACGTTAAAGATACTAAGACTGTGACTCCAACAGTTCAGTCAGTCAGAGTGGTCAATGAGTTTCCTGATGTCCTTCTCGATGATTTGCTAGAGGTACCTCCCGATAGGGAAATAGAATTTGGCATTGAACTTCTTCCAGATACTCAGCTCATCTATATTTGTCCATATCATATGGATCCAACTGAGCTTATAGCGTTAAAGAAGTAACTCAAAGATCTTTCAAAAAAAATTTCAAAAGGCCTAGTGTTTCTCCATGGGGTTCTCCCGACTTATTCATGCAAAATAAAGATGGTTCCTTGTGGATGTACATTGACTATCATCTGTTGTATAGAGTCATAGTAAAAAACAAATAACCCCATCCTAGAATTGATGACTTATTTGATCAGCTCTAAGGTGCAAGTTATATCTCAAAGATAAACCTTAGATCCGGGTATCATCAACTCAGAGTAAGAGAATATGAAAAATAGCTTTCAGAACCTGTTATGGTCATTTTAAGTTTCTAGTCATGTCCTTTGAGATATCCAATTCCCCAATAACCGTTATGGACTTGATGAACAGAGTATTGAAACTGTATCTGGACATGTTTGTCATGGCCATTGTCGATGATATTCTTGTCTATTCTCACAGTGAGGATGATCATGTAGACCACCTTTGAATTATATTGCAAACTATTATAGATCACCAGTTGTTTCCAAAATTCAACAACTATGAATTTTGACTAAGGTCAGTAGCTTTCCCTGATCATATTGTCTCCAGTGATGGAATTAGAGTTGATACCCAAAAGACAGAAGTAGTAAGGAAATGGCCTAGACCTATTTCTCTGTCAGACATTAGAAATTTCATGGGATTAGCTGTCTACTTCAAATTTTTTGTTGTAGGTTTCCCATCTATTACAAATCCTATGTATTGATTGACCAATAAGAAAGTTAAGTTCTAGTTGTTATATTCTTACGACAAAAGTTTTCAGGAGTTGAAGACTCTACTAACTTTAACCCTAGTTTTAGCAACACCTGATAGTACAGATAGTTTTTTTGCCTATTGTGATACCTCTAGAATTTGTTTGGGTTGTGTGTTGATGCAGAGAGGTAAGGTTATAGCCTATACCTCTAGACAACTAAAGCCTAACAAAAAGAATTACCCTACCCATGATCTTGAATTAGCTGTTATTGTGTATGCTTTCAAAATTTTAAGGTATTATCTTTATGAGGTGCATGTTGATGTGTTTACAGATCACAAAAGATTATTGTACGTGTTTACTCAGAAAGAGTTAAATCTTTGTCAGAGAAGGTGGTTTGAAATGTTGTAAGATTATGACATGAGTATGTTGTATCATACGAGTAAGGCCAATGTAGTGTCATATGCCCCTGGTAAATTATCCATGGGCAGTGTTGCTCATGTGGAGAATAAAAAGAAGGTGTTAGTTAAAGAAGATCACTGGTTAACTAGATTGGGTGTGAGATTTTTTGATTTAGCTGCAGGGAATTTTTAGGTCCAGAGTATTTCCGAATCTTCTCTAGTTTCAGAAGTGTAAGAGAAGAAAGATACGGATTCTAGTTTAGTCAAGTTGAAGGAGTCAATTAAAGACCAAAAGGCGGAGGTTTTCTCCCAAGGGGGAGATGGTGTGTTGAGATGCAAAAGTAGATTGTGTGTGCTATGCATTGATGATTTGATGCAATGGATTATGGCAGAGGCGCATGGAGCACGTTAATCCATCCATCCAGAAGCCACAAAGATGTTGTGGGAAATTTTTGGTGGAGCGGTTTGAAGAAATATATACAAAAATTTATAGCCAATCATGCAACTTGTATATAGGTTAAGGTAGAGTACCAAAGACCTAGTGGTGCTTTGCAGGAGTTTAGTATCCCCACTTTGAAGTGGGAAGAGGTAAAACGGACTTTGTGACTGGATTACCCCTTTTGTGTCGTTAGTATGATTTGATTTGGGTCATTGTAGATGGATTGACTAAGTCAGCAAATTTCTTACCAGTTCACACGTCTTACATAGCTGATGATTATGCTAAGCTGTATATTAGATAGTTAGTCAACTTGCATGGAGTTCCTTTGTGTATCATCTTAGATAGGGGTACTTAGTTTACCTCACAGTTTTGGAGAGCCTTTCAAAAGATTTTTAATACCCAAGTTGATCTTAGTTCAGCCTTTTATCCACAGACAGATGGTCAGGCAGAAAAGACCATTCAAACTCTAGAGGATATGTTGAGGGCATGTGTTCTTGATGTCAAAGGTAGTTAGGATGACCACTTGCACTTGATTGAGTTTACCTATAATAACATTTACCATGCTAGTATTCAAATAGCTCCGTTTGAAGATCTTTATGGGTGGAGATATAGATCGCTAGTTGGTTTGTTCGAAGTTGGTGAGACCACTTTTATTAGGTTAGACATGGTGTTTGAGTCCATGTAGAAAGTTTAGTTTATTTAAGAAAGATTGAAAGCAGCTTATAGTCTTCTGAAATCTTATGCAGGTGTAAGAACAAGAGATCTTGAGTTTGAGGTTGATGACATTTTGTATTTGAAAGTATCACCCATGAAAGGGGTGAAGAGATGTGGTAAAAAAGGGAAGCTTAGTCCCACACTATAAACTATTTCCATTTTCTTGCCTTGAACCAATACCCATTTATCAACATCATACTCCATTATGGAATTTCAACCAGTATCCTTTAATCAATATTATATGTAATAGACAATCTCAAACTGGTATTTATATAATCACTATTATACTCAATATCTAAAATTGAATAAAAAAATATATCACTTATATCATAACTATTATTCGAACTCAAATCGGTATATTTGTCAATCATATCATAATCATTAGTCGGACTCAAACCGGTATCTATATCATCAACATCATAATCTTATCTAGACTCAAATTGGTAGATATATATATATCATCAATATATAAATCATAATCACCACTCTCGAGTTTTAGTGTATTAAGCATTAACTCCCAATTTCAAACCATCATGATCAGTAGGTCTCTAGATTCATCAAGTCTCATATAAAGCAGTACAATGTATACACAAATGCAGAAGGGTCAAACCAACTACTTAAGTTGTACTAAGATGGGCTAGAATAGGCCCACTTCTAATCCCCTAAATCCATAATTCTACCCTTGACTAGACTATGGTATCAAAATATACTTTTAGATGTTAAAAAAGCTTCAAATAGCCGTATGATAGAAGTTCTACTAAGGAGCTAAGCAACTAATCCAAATACATCTAAGTTAACCTAAAAGTTCAAACTAACCCAAGTATTTCCAATCACATCACCAACACCTAAAATCCATCCCAAATATAACATTACATCATACACATATTATGAACTAGTTCAATCTATAAGGAGGGTGTAGCCTTGCCTACCTGGATGCCTAAAAAAGCTCAAAAAATCCACTAAATCACAGAGTTTCCCTTATGATAAGCTTCTGCTAGATGCCATGATATCTAAATCACAATATATTCATCCCAATGAGAATAATGATACCCATATTGCACTATTGTTCTTTAGGTCCAAAATTACTTTAAAACCCATGTGTGTTCTACTTATGGAAATTGCATTTTTTAATCCAATCCACCATTACCTTATGCTCAAGGAGTAATTATCCTTTAAATGGGTGAAATCCAATCTACATTGGTGCTAAAATCAATTCACCAAGTTTTAAGGATTTTAGAAAAGAAAAGGGGAAATCAACCAATAAAATAAGGAAATCTTACCACAATTTTGAAGGAGAATCGCTTAATATTTCCTAATATTTAAGGTTTAAATCTCTAGTGAATGGATGGAGGAATAGGAAAAACAACCTAAAATGGGTATTTATACCTTTTCGAGACATCTTAGAGTGGTTATTGTAAGCCAAGCCTTGTAATTGCGACATCAAGTAGTTGCCAGGTAATTTGTTATCATGACATATCTCAGTCCTAATTATGGAACTTGGTTCCCTTCCAAGTGTATCAAAATCGTGGCCCATGGCTCGCTATTAGAGAGTACACCAACATAAATGAGACTTAGCAATTCACCAACCTCTCGAGATTCATCCGAAATCCCATATACACAAACTGATTATGCAACCCTATCAAGTTTAATATGATAAAAAATAAGTTGATAATGATAAATAATACAGTAAGAAGGATGAACTAGTCTTAAAGACTATTCCACGAACTCCCCCACCCATTCCCTGAAGATTGAAGTAGAAAGCCAATAGTGAAAAGTATAAGAATTATATTTCTATGCTGAAGGAGTTAAGTGTGAATATCCTTATTCTTGAAGCTCTAGAGAAGATGCCTAACTATACCAAATTTATGAAGGATTTAGTAACAAAGAAGAGAAATGTTAGTTACATGGAGATTGGAGGTTTGCAACATTTTAGTGAAACTATATCTTGAATTCTTTTGGAGAAGAAAAGAGACCCAGAGCTTCAACTACTCCTTGTACTATTGGGTCATCTAGTTTTTCCAAGGCTTTGTATTAATTTGGTGAAAGTATTACCTTGATGACACTGACAGTGTTCAAATAATTGGGCTATAGCCCCTAGATCCCATGATGATGTTGTTATTGATGGCAAATCATACAGTTAAGAAGCCCAGAAGCATATACTTTGTTGTCTTGGATTTTAAGGTAGATTTTAAGATGCCTATAATTTTGGGAAGATTTATTTTAGCAATAGGTATAGCATTGGGAGATAGAGAAAGAGGAGAACTCAAGTTTAGGTGGAATAATGAGAAAGTAACATTTAATATGCACAGAACTATAGATCAACCACCTGACATAAGGCTATTTCAGTAATAAATAGTGTTGATAACCCTAGAGGTCAATCCTATGGATACCTTGATGAAGTCTAAGTAATCAAGGTCCTCACATTGTACCGTGATGTTAAATCAAGTGCTGCTTGAGATTCAACCTAAGGTGTCTTGTTACTTTTAGATTTGTTATATTTGCATTATTGGTTATTGACATCTAACTTATGCACCTAAGGTGCTATAAGTGTATCCTTAACTCTCTTGCTTTATATAGCTTAATGCATTGGGATAATGCATGATTATTTGATAAAAGTAGGGCTACTTCTAGGTCTAGATTTTCTCTTGGGTTTTTTTTGTCATGTCTCTTTTCCCGATAGTGTGTTGTCATAGTAGAGCAAATATATTTAAGTTTTGTCTTGTGCCATTGTATATGTTATATGTTTTTTATGTTTAATTAGAAGAAACGTGAGGAACCTAAGTACAATTGACATGTTCTTAAGTGTTTGAAAAGGATGACACTTCTACGAAAATTTTAAACTGAGTGAACATAGTATGAATCTTCTTATGGCATTGGTATTAGGGACAAAACAATCAAAGCTTATCACTGTATGAACTAGATATGTAGTAGTTGATAATATAACTCTAGACCATGTGTGTGTGAGGTATATACTTAATTTTTTTGTGCATTTAATCCAGAAATTTCCTGATTACTGTTGCCTTGGTTGTAGGATATTAGGTTAGAACATCATCATAAGTCGTGTTTGTATAAGTCCACTCTTAGACTAAAAGACCGACCAAATAAGAATAAGTATCACTTGATCCCTGATTTGATCCAATATTGATCTATTTTTTTATTTTCACCTTTTGACCTTCCAATTTAATTATAATGAACCTGTTTTAACCCTATTCTATCCTTGGACATTGTGGACCTCACTTATCATGCCCATATGGGTATTTGGGGGTTTCACCCATCAAATCCCAACCAAATTAGCTTAGCACTAATAAAACCCATAAAAATGAACTACTAAATAGAAGCTAATAAATAACAACCCGCACACACTTTAACCCTATTCACACATAACCGTAAGAGGGAGATCTAGCAACACATAAGATAAATAAGCATAGATATACCTATATTCTCCATTGAAGTGATTTATTGAGGCTTAAGAGAATGTTACTTCAAACCTGGCACTGCTACAAATCAACAATTGAAGTGAGCTAATCATCCACTTAGAAAGTATCCAATATATTCTTCACCCAAAAATTATACAATATTTTCTTCTCTAAAAATCGAGGCTTATCAACTTTAAAAACTATACCTAAAAAATTGTGGAAGATGGAATGTGATGCATGAATCAAGGGTTTGGGTCATTTTGGACAAAATTAGAGTCAACCACGTGCATTTTTAGTTTTACCCTTGGGCTGATTTCTTCCTTTAAGTTGTGATCGTGAGAATTTGGATGTGACCATGATTACATAATCATTGGTAACTTCTGTGATCATAGTTGGATGACTTTTGTTTGACTGCCTCAATCGCGGTCAGTAGACCACGACTGCGGCATCGAAGGCCCTGCTTCTCCAAGCCTTTAGCTGTACTTTTCTTTATCCATTTTGATCATTTTCAGATCCAACCCACATATTTTGATCTCCTCAACTCTAAGCCTGCAAAGAGTGTATATTAGTGTATTTTATCAACAATATGTCTCATTCATTCATTCATTCAAAATAAAGTAATGTGCACAAAAGTTTAGTGAGAATGAATGGTAAAAGCACCACTACTCAATCATTTCTTGATATGGAAGTACATAGGGCCATTTCAACATTACACCATAAAGGAAAGAAACAAACACTGATCACTGGGCTCCTTGAGGATGAAGAAAGGGAAATTCTAACTTATCAATATATTAATAAGTGCTTCAATCCAAAAGCCTATCCAACATTTTATATCTTATCCACCCCTTAAAACATATATCACATTTTGATATAATTTATTTAAAGGATTCTACCTTATTTTTTTATGATATGTACCAGAAAACCTTCCATCAGTACATCTCAAAAAAAATTTGTGTCTGTGTTTAAGGAGAGAGGTACTTACAACTCTACTTTTCACATAAGTTTGAAAGCTATGATGAAAAATAAATCTAGTTATTAGCATCCAGGAGGATTTTTAAGAAAGAAGAAAAAATAGCTCATCTCTTACAACATAGATACTTTGGGCACTCTTTGGGTCCCATTTCCATAGGATTGCATCTTTTGAACCATACAAATTTATTACATTAGCAAGCATATATTGTGAAAATATATATTTACTTTTCTATTATGGTCCATAATGCAGTAAAATAGTTTTCACTTTTTCATTTCTTAACTATTCACTTCCTTTTTTTGAAAGCTAAGTTAACTCTAGTCGATTAGTTAGTTGAGTAGTTACACAAGTTATTAGTGGTAGTGAATAGAATATTATAAAATATCATGTGAGAATTATGTGAGACTATAAATACGAAGCATAACAATTACATTATGTAATATTTTAGCTTATCAATGAAGCTACTTTCTTCTCTATTGTAAAAGGCTCTACTTGTCTGATTATATGGGAGTATGAGTACTATAGATAATTGAATTTAATCATGTTATTATAGAATTCAATTTTGTAAATCTAGGGAAGACTATATTTTGAGGTTTCAATACTACATAGTTAAGATCTCTATTCTGTGATCTGTTTTGTTCTCTAATCTGTGACCTAAAGCTTTAGAATTCTGAGTTTGTTGTGGAAAAACTTATTTGAATTTTTGAGGCATGGTTAATTTTTGGGAGATTACTTATTGTTTCAAACAATAATGGTGCCAAAAATTTAACCAAGTGATCCCTTAGTTTTGGAAGCTTTAGATATGGATTGAGTTATTTTTATTCCAATAAAGCTGATAAGCTTAGAGAATTATGGTACATGGAGTCAATCAATGAATATTGGATTACTAGGAAAGAGGAAATATGGTTTTATAACTAGTACTTATAGCAATGATGTATACAGAGAGAAATTGCATGAAAACTGGAAACCTATAATGATATGGTGTTGTCATGGCTAATGAGTTTTGTGAGTGCAAAGATGTTAAGTAGAATTATATATGAAAAAAATGCATATGAGGTATGGAAATATATTAAGGAGAGATTTGATAAAGTGAATCTAATGAGACTCTATCAACTGCATAGAGAGATCAATAATCTTTATCACAAAACTGATTCAGTTTCTATATATTTCAAAAAGCTCAAAAATCTTTGGATTGAATATGATGTTGTAGTTCTAGCGCCATTATGTACTTTTTCTAAATCCAAGGACTATGCAGAGCACTTGTATCAAGTAAGACTTATTTAATTTCTGAGTGGGTTTAATGACTCATATGATCAAGCCAAGAGGCAAATATTATTGAAAGGGATTACACATACTCTTAACCAGACATTTGAAATTATAATATTAGATAAGATGCAATGGCTGGATTGTACTATAACTATAAGTGATAAGAATGATCGTGTCATAATGTCGATGTATAAAAATCTTGCAACAAACAGCTATGGAAGTCATAGTATCAGAGGTAAAAAATGTGATCACTATCACTTTAGTTAGAATACCAGAGATAGTTGCTATAAACTAATTGGATATCCTCCTGATTGGAATAATGGGAAAGGAGGTTATAATGGTTACTCAAAAGGAAGGTTTGGTGGATATCAATTTCCTGGTCAAGCTAATAATATATTTTCAGCCCATAATTTTGTTGGACATCAGTTAGGAGATGATGAAGGACAATTCGTTCCATCTAGAAGTCAAGAAAGCAAGGATATCAATAGTGTTGTTGTGGCTAAATGATAGGGCTTCTCAGATGAACAATATAAGCAAATTGTGGCTTTCTTGAACAAAGATAAGCAGGGTTTCAAACAAGTTGATATGTCAAGTATAGCTACTTACTTGTTATCTTATGTTGTTTCACATGATTAGATAATAGATTCCTATTACATACATCAAGTTACAACACATCGAGATGTTTTTTCTTAATACCATAAGATAGATAACACTAATCAGTATAAAGTTAATCTTTATACTGGAGCTAAGACAAATATTACATATGTTGGCGATGCACAAATCCATAAAGGTAAAGATTTGGGGGATGTATTATTTATACCAAATTTTAAGCTAAATATTCCATTAGTATCAAAGATAAAAAAATAGCTCTCATGTTTTGTATTATTCTATCTTGATTTCTATGTGTTTTAGTAAATTCAAAGTGGGAAGGTAAAGTATTGGCAAGGATAAAATAGTTCTATACATTCTCAAGAATGTTTGTAGAGTAGATGAGATGAATAGATATGGTCAAAAACTTGATGTAGGTTGAGTACACAAGACAATAATATGTGGCACAGGAGACCTGGGCATCCTTCTTCTCAAGCTCAGAAGTCACTTAACCTATTATGACACACAAAAGACTTAGAGTCTTTAAATAGGTATCATGTTTGTCTATTAGCTAAATAAACTAGACTAATGTTTCCTACAAGTAGTTCCATAGAAAAAAGATGTTTTGATATTGTGCAATGGATCTTTTGGGGCCTTATAAAATCCTAACTTTTGATAAAAAAAAAGCACTATTTCTTAACTCTTGTGGATGATTGTAGTAGTTATACTTGGCTTTATTTGTTAAAACTAAAATTTGAGTATGTTGTATATATTAAGAATTTTCTTAGTATTATCCATAATTAGTTTGATGCTAAGATAAAGGCTATTAGATTTAGTAATAGGATAGAATTCCTAAACTCAAAGTTCAAAGAGTTATTTCAATATTTGGGCATACTACATCATAGTAGTTGTTCTTATACACAATAAAAAATGGTGAAAGAAAACATAGACAATTATTAAATGTATCTAGAGATATTAAATTTTAAGCGCAAATATCTATCAGATTCTGGGGTCTAAATGTTAAAGCTCCAGTTTATATTATGAATAGTCTACAATCTTTCTCTATTACAGGTAAGAGCCCTTATGAAATGCTATTTTCCAAGGTTATATCTTTTAAACATTTTAGAATCATTGGTTTCAAATGTTATGCTTCAATAGTGCCAATAGTTGACAAGTTTTCAGAAAGAGCAAAATTTGCAGGATTGATGGGGTATTCTGCCACTCGAAAAGGTTACTTCATGAATCATTTGATCACTCATAATTTTTTCGTTACTCGAGATACTGTGTTCCAAGGGAATTTGTTCTTTTTTTTTACAGAGGAAATAACTTAAGAATTATCTGAATATTTTCTTAAGATTGATGCAAGCATAGTAGATCATAGAACTGCTCTTTATATAGGCTGCCCTAAGATACCAAATTCTCAAGATCAAGTTCCAGAGTCACTAGCAGAGGATTTACAGCAGTCACATGTTCCAACAAATAGATCATTTGATGTACCTTCTTGTTCACTAGATGTAGATGCATTAACATTATTGTCACCTACAAATGATGCTGCAAGAAGATCATCTAGAACAACTAAACAACCTTCTTGGTCGATGGATTATACTTTACTAGATATGAATAAAGGGACCGGATATCACTTAACAAGGTATTATCCTATGCTAATACTACTATAAATTATCAGTTTTTTGTCTCCAATATGTTATAACTAATTTAACATCAAATTATAGTCAGTTAATCGAGGATGGGAGGCAGATTAAAGCCATGCTGTGGAGATTAATGCACTTTAAAATAATCATACCTGGGAGGTAGTTGATACACCTTAATATAAGAACATCATAGGATCAAAATAGTTATATAATGTAAAATATAAGTCTAATGGAGAGGTGGAGTGGTTTAAAGAATGATTAGTAGCCAAGAGCTACAACAAATAAAAAGGGTTGTACTATTATGAAACTTTTCCCCCTCTATTTAAGATGGTTAATATCCAGTGCATCATTGAATTAGTAGTCTCAAAAGGTTGGTGTATGTACAAGATTGACGTCTATAATTCCTTTATACAATATGATCTAGATAAAGAGGTATATATGGAAATGCTAGATGTTTTTAAAGCGGGAAGAGAAAATAGAGTTTTTAGATTAATCAAGTCCCTTTATGGACTTAAGCATCCTTCCAGACAGTGGAACATCAAGCTGACTGCAGCCTTTCTTTATGCAGGATTTAGTTAGAGCACATATGACTATTCTCCGTTTACTTTAAATATGAAAGAAGAGGTGGTTGTGATCTTAGTATATGTGGATGATCTTCTTATTTTGGTGACAACATTAATATTATAAATGAAGAAAAATCAATACTGCATCAACAGTTTAATCTTAAAGATTTAGGAGAGCTCAAATATTTTTTTGGTATAAAAGTGTTGAGATCTACAGTTGGGTTCATATTGAATAAAAGAAAGTATATTTTTGATCATATTTAAGAGATTGGACTACCTGGTGGTAAACCAACACCTACCATTAGAAACAAATGTCAAACTAACCTCAGTTGAGTTTGATAGAGAAACACGTTCCATAGGTGATTTTCTCCTCAAGGAAATTACTTCTTATCAAAGACTGGTTGGGAAGTTAATGTATGAAAATATAACTCGACATGACTTTAGCTATGTTGTGCAGACCTTAAGTTAATTCATGCAACAACCTAAAAGGTCTTATTTAGAAGTTGCTAATTGGGTGATCAGATACTTGAAGGAGACAATTGGATATGGTATTTATCTTGAGGATCAACGTACTTTAGATCTTGTGTGCTAGTGTGACTCAAATTGGGTAATATGTCCAAATACAAGAAGGTCTGTCACAGGATATGTGTTGCATTTTGGTGAATCCTATATATCTTAGAAATCCAAGAAAAAACATCTAGTTTCTAGAAGCTTAGTTGAAGAAGAATATAGAAGCATGGCTACAACTTTAGCAGAAGTCACATGGTTGACAGGGTTATTTACAGAATTGAATATAGCTATCAATAATCTTATCATACTCTTCAGAGTGTAACTAGTAACGAAACTCATCTTTTATGAATGGACAAAATATATTGATGTTGATGCTACTTTATAAGAGATAAAATCAAAGAAGGGATTGTTGACACTGTGTATGTTCCCACAACTCACCAAGTTGCAGATATACTTACTAAGAGCTTGACTCAAGCCCAACATTGGAATCTTCTAGGAAAGCGTGGCGTTCTTAGTATCTTGCACCCTTCAACTTGAGGGGAGTATTAAAATGTCCATTTAGTTTTCTGTTATGGTCCATAAAGAAGAAAAATAGTTTTCACTCTTTCATTTCTTCACTGTTCACTTTTTTGTTATGGTAGCTAAGTCAAGTCAAGTTAATTAGTTAGTTCAGTAGTTATACATTTTTTTAAAGGTGGTTAATATAATTTTATAGAATATCATATGATACTCATATGAGTCTATAACTACAAAGTATAGGATCAAATTAAGTAATCCTTTTAGCTTACCAATGAAGCTACTTTTTTCTCCATTACAAAAAGCTCTACTTCACTGATTCTGTGTGAGTATAAGTGTTATAAAGTATTCAATTTCAATATATATATAAACATAATTTCTAATAAAAAGGAGAAAATCAAAGAAATTTTAACACATTTTACAATGGAACTATTTAGGTTAAAGAGTCTAAATTCAAAATGTTAACCACTCACTAAAAGGCATTAAATATGAAGAGGGTGAATTTATCCAATGGATGTATAACGAGTTCACAAATATTACAAATGAACTATATTTTCTGGGTGAAGAGGTCAAACATTTCAAACAAGTTTAAAAATTCTTAGCATCTTGAAAAAGTCTTGGAAGAGTAAGGTAGATCTATTACTGAGGCAAGGGAACTAAAAAACCTAACCATTTGAAAGTAGCAAGAGAATAGAAGAAGTTAATGGTAGAAGGACAAGAATTTGGCCCTAAAATCTACAAATAAAGAATCAAGTAAAAAAATGAATCCATTACTTATATCACTAAAAGTTTTTTCAAGATTTAGAGGAAGAAAGACGGATTTCCTAAAAGATGAGATTCAAGCAGGTAGACTAGGGCTAATGACCTGTGTCACAAATGTAGAAAACTAAGTCATTCATCAAAGATTTTCCTCTCTAAAATGTTGAATATAGAGAGTATATCAAGACTACTTATGACATAGAGAATAAGCAAGATCAAGTTCCTAAAAAATTCAGTAGAAGTAAGATGACAAAGTTGTGAAGAAGGCACTTGTTGCTTTAGGAGATTCTTCTTGTGAATATGAAGAGTTTGAATAGCAGGAGGCTACTTTAATGATGATAAAATTTATGATACTCTCACTATTTTGATGGAAAAATTCAAACATGAAAATGATGATAAAGTAAGCATTTTGGACAAAAAAAATCTCAAGGATTACTGTCTTAAGGTATAAAAATGCCTTGCAAATTTTTTGATTGAATATGTTATGATCTTACCACAAATAAGGATATCCTAAATAAAAATGTTGATGAACACGAGATAAATAAGGTTGAGTTATCTGAAGAATTTTCTAAATTACAAGAAAGTTAAATGTCCATTTCTTTTAAAAATGTTTAATTGAATGAGAGATTAATTTTAACTTGAGGAGAAACTGACCAAAACTCAATAGGACTTGACTGTCTCTTTGGAATGAAACTCTGATCTTGGGAGGGACTTTGTTCGGATCAAGGTTGATCTTGAAAACTCTCTCAAAGGGATCACTTACTCTCAAGTCCCAACCAATATCAACAACCAAAGATCTAGTACAGAGTGGGTCTTGTCTTTTATGGATCAGGTCCTCTCTAAAATCCCTATAGCAACAATGTTTTTCTGACAGACAAACTATTATAAACTTATTATGGTAGATATGGTGATTTCAATGATGTTTGTCAAACTAGGTAGCTACTGTAAGGAAGCTAAAAAATTTTTATGAATCAAAAACTCATAATTCAAGACTAACTGCTCGAAACAAAAATAATCTTATTTTTCGTTTATCTCCTTATTACGAACTCAAACTACAATGGATTCCCAAGTTTAAAAATGATTGTATATGTATGATAGAGAAAATGGAAGTAGCCATCATTGGTATATGGATGATGGTTGCTAAAATATCATGTTAGGTCAAATTCAAAAATTTCTCTCGCTCAAGGCCCATGAAGGAGGTTGTGTCTTCTTTTGTGATGGTATAACGGGTTTTATTCTAAGTTTTCGAAAAATTAGAAAAATACCAATCATGAAATTTAAGATGTGCACTATGTTGATGGTCTCAAATACAACCTACTAAGTGTGTCTCAAATTTGAGACAAAGGACATGAGGTAAAATTTATGTCTGATAAGTGTATAGTTGCATGTCTTATGAGTGGTTAGATCATCCCCACTACCAGGTGAAGGAAAAACATATATGTAGTTGTCTTGGAGTCTTGTAATGCTAAGAATCTCACTTGTCTTAGTACACAATATGATTCTACTGAATTATGGCATAAAATATTGGGATATGTAAATTATTCTCTATTGAACAAGCTAGTGAGTTCGGACCTATTTTAAGGTATGACCATGTTGAAGTTTTCAAGTACCAAGGTGTGTGATGCATGTGTAAAGGAAAAGTGTCATAATCACTACATATTTAACCTAGTTTTGAGGACTTATTATATATTTAATGAGTTGATAATCATATATTTTAGCTTCAAAGTGTTAAATAACTTGTTTATATTATTTGAGGTATATTAAAAACAAGTTAGGAATAGAAAAAATCACTCTGAGTTCAGATAAGAAAACAAGTGTTACTAGATTAACGTATGTGTTCGTCTAGTTGATCTTGTTAGATTTTACTATTTTTAAACACTAATTTGTGGTATTTGATGATATAGGAATCCTTGTGAGATGTTAAAATCAATTATGGCATGCTACACAAGCTAAAATTGAAGTGCAAAGACAACCATGAAGTGAAGAACTCAAAGCCAAATTGATAGAGCAAACTTGGATGAAATTTAGAAATCCTAAGCACAGGGGAGTGTCATGCCCTCTAGCCTCCAAGATAATGGTGTGACACTCCCTTAGAAAAAAACCAAAAATCTTAAAACTAGTGAGAATCTGCAATAAGGGTGTGCCATACCCTTATCACACCAACACATTGGCATGACATGCCCTCGATTTCTAAATGGGCCATGGGCTTTCACTTATAAATAGGACACGTGAGACTTCTTTTAAACACCTTGAACAACTTTTGGGACTTAAAATACACTTGAGGAGGAATATTTTACTGTTATTAATCTTTTATTTAGTTTACTTTTTTATACATGAATTTATTAATTGAAATTCATTTTAAATCCGTGAGTGGCTAAACACCCTTATTATGGTTGAGGCCAAGAACATGGATACCTAAACTTATTTTTGAATTAGTTTATGTTATTATAATGTTATGTTGTTCATATGTACATGTTATTACTATTAGATAGATTTGTGGACCTTAGAATAAATTAATATTTTTGGTATGAGCCTAGAAAGAGGAATAATAAATCAAATTATGGGATGTATAGAGTGGGAACTTAAACGTTCAAGGAATTAAAGTTTGGATTTGTGTTTAGGATAGAAATATGTGTAATTTGGAAAATTTTGTTCATATATCGGATGAAATATAAATTCATTTAACTTAGTTCTCCCGTCTCCTCTCAATGATGTAGTTGTAGGGAAAAGTTAGATAGATGATTAGAGGCAAAGAAGACCATAGTCATGTCTTCAACCCCGTGAATCAACAATCAAGATAATTAACTACACTAACAAAATTTTACAACAAAGTAATATTATTCATAGTGCTTTGACCCTGGATTTCTCCCCTTTATAGTTCAAGCACTTTATATTATCACATTATTTATAGTTACTTTATGTTTTCAAATCTCAAATATTTTTGGTTAGTCTTAAACATGTTTAATCTTTGTAGTAATATAATAATTAGATCATTACTGAGAACTAGTCCATGTGAGATCGAAACATGGATTATAAAGGCCACTTTACTAATGGGTGACCATGTACACTTATGTGTGCACTAGGACACAACATCTTTTAGCCACCATTGCCAGGGACTTAAAAATTGGCAATTGTCTTACTTTTTGTTTGCTATTTGGTTTCTTAAGTTATAACAACTTGATAGTAGCTTTTGATTATAGGTACAGGTTTGAAACTCATATAAGCTAACAAGGGAAAAGGATTTGGTTGACCCATATCCTGAACCTAAGCAACACTTACACCAATTTAGGAGTGACTCAGCACTTCTCTATATGACACCTTAAATTCATTAGGAAGAATCTATTCCTGCACAAATAACTAAAGATCTACCAGCCTGCAATACATTACATGAAGTGGCACCTCACTCGCAACCAATGTTATCTATGCCATTCGTAGAACAAAACACGGAGGAGCTCAAATAAAACATGATGCAACACTATATAGTAGTGGGAAATTTACTAGCTTATCACACGAGAATAGTCATGTTCATATTTAGTAGTTCATTAGAAATGATTGATACTTTAATCCCTACAAAAGTCTCCACTGACTACATGAGGCTCACTCTCTTCCCCTTCTTACTTTTGGGAGAAACAAAGAAATAGTTGAAGGCAAAACCTTTAAAATCCATCACTACATGGGATGGTATAGAGAAAGTTCCTCATCTAATTCTTTTAGTCTTCCAAAACAAGTTAGGTAAATGTAATTCCCTGAGATCCCATCGCGAGACATCACACGGTGCTTATAAACCTGAAGGACCACAACCTAACCCTTTTCTAATATCTTTACCTGTACACTGCATAATATCTAAAATAAATGCGGAAACGTGCCATAAGGTTCAGCACATCGATACATACTCAAAATTGAAAAACAAAATACTAATACATCCGTCTGAAAAGCCTCTAAACTATCTGAACTGTGGAGTTGATGGAACAGGTCCCCAACCACCTTTTTCAACTAAAAATAAATAAAATCTGAAACAATAATAGTAAACTGAGATTCATCCTTGAAAGAAGAAGAATAACTGCTACTACTTCTGATGGAGAATGAACTGCTAAGGATAATCTGGATCCTGTGCCTCTAAACCTATGGTGTCAAATAAAACACAATAGCACAAATACGTCAGTACAGGAATGTATCGAGTATGTAGATGAGGTAGGCTAATGCAAGGGCTCATACATGCACAATATTCAAAATAAATAATCATGAAATATGCCATATGAGAACATATACATGAATGCACAGAACATAAACACAATCATCACAACTCTAGATACTGAAACTCATATACCACTTTACTGCAGACTGAACTCACTACTGACACTGAGATACTGAATCACTGATTCCTCTGATACTGATAACTAAGGATCTAGATATGCTTACATAAAGCACTGTACACTACGCTTACTACTTTTGACTGACAAAATTAGAGATGAAATTTTCTAAAAGATTATTCTGGAAGAGATTATAATTGATAAGAAGTATGCTTATATCTGAATCTGACAATAAGAATATTCAATAGAAATCTGATACTGTGATCATGTCGTGTCTGGCGGCATATCTCTGAATATGATATCAATCAACTGTATATGTGACCAAGCCTATCTGTCGGGATGGTCCATGAATCAATGAAACTATCTGAGTTCCTCATAAAGATAGATGATTGTATCTGACAGTCCTAATTTCTGAAGATTAATTTTGAAACTCAGACTGAATCTGAAACTGAAACTGTGGAAAGTAGTCACTTAACCGACATGCCCCAACCTACCATAGGTGGGGTCCAAAATCTACCCCCTGTTGGGAGTGTGCCAATACCGTGCCATGGGTAAAGACATTATCTTTTTGTGCTTTATCTTTATATGACCCTCATATATCAGGTGCTCAAACAATAACGGTGGAGCCCTTATCTAACAGGTCAAGCCACCTCATCTTCCCTCATCTAACATGCATAATGTCTCTCATTTACCCTCAACTAATAGGTATGATCTCTCAGCCTACGCTGGCTACGTAGTTCTGAAGCACAAAGATTACATCTAAGAATTACACCCTCTACTTGTAGGTGGGTTCCCATCCTTGAGCTCACCCGGTGGTAGTTTCTACTCCCAACTGAAAGATTCTGACTGAATTCTTAACTGAGCACAACTGAACTGAATCTGATACTGATCATGTTTCTCAAAAGATCTAACTGAGTTACGTTGATATACTTAGATTTGTATCTGACGGAAAAGACATCAAATCATAGTATCTGACTGACGATACAGATCTTGAATAGATTACTCAAATCAGTTTTGAGATTAGAATTGAATCACTTAAATACTATTAGATCTGAGCTGATTATAGGACTAAGTCTAGATTACTAGGGATACAGAGATTACAGAGATTTCTGAGATTAGTGAGCTTTATTAAGTTCGGTACTTATTTGAGGATACAGAGTTCTATAGTTCACTGAGTTCTGAGAAACATGGCTAAACTTGATTTATTAAGAAACTGATATGGGCTCTAGACAACAGCTCTATTTTTGGGTATAAATACCCCCAGGACTCGATAGCATAAAAGTAAGCATCATTATTCATTCATAATCACAAGCATTAATGCATCATCATAATCATTCAAATATCTTTACGAGTAATTCAGGAATCATTCTATATGTTTATTTCCACAGTCATTAAACGTCACCTCAAGCACTTAAGGATCTCAAACATGTATTCATCATCATAGTCGCCAAGGAGTCACTTTAAGCATCTCAGAATCATAATCATATAATAACGTAGGGGAAACATGCTACAAGATTGTACTCCCTTCAATAAGGATTTACCTCAGCTATTTCATACCTATATCAATCTTGACATATATTTGGATATCCTATGGCTTGGGGAGACTTCATACTATCATGTCATAACTTACTTGCTAACCACTTGGCATGTATTGAAAGCTTAACATATATCAAGAAAACATACTTGGGGGAATTTACAACAATTATATCTTGACTTGTTCACTAGGGTCTTTCAACAACCACTAGACATGACCAATTTTACACCTACTTTGGAATTTCATGCTATCTTGGCACATTTGACTCACTAAGGCATTTTATCAAACACTAGGCATGCATGGACTAGCTCATAATTTGGGGTTTCCTATTCAACATACTATAGTGGCCCTTATACTTCACCTAAGCTCTTTATCAAACCTATGAGGAACGTTCTTCACTTATTCAACTATTTCTACACCCAAAAGTCATGAGCACATCACATGGAAAAACAACTTCAAGAGGGTCCATCACAAACATCACATGAATTCCACATACTAGGGTCAAAGCTTATAAATTTTGTAGGCAAACATAAATCAAAACTCAACAACACATTAAACATCCATTTCAACTCATACAAATGATTTACAACTCATAAACATAAAAATCTTTTTGTTTTAAAAGGTTGGATGAAAGGGACACAAGAATCAATATCTACATACCTTAAACTTTGAAATTGGATGAACTTTAGTGATTGAAACTTTATCCACACTTGAAATAAATAAATTATTGAAGCCCACACTATGAGGAACTTGATTCTTGAAGAAACCTTGAAGAATTTATGGATGAATTTTGAAAGATTAGGGTTCTTGAATGAAACCCTAGATATTCTTAAAAGAATTGGAAAAAGAATGAAGTTTTCTTCTTTACTTGGATATATATAGAGGGTCAAATTGGTGGAAAACACCAAAATACCCTTTTAAAAATGCCCCTTAATTGCTGAAAAAAGATGGCTGATGACATCCGTGACAGGCCATCAGACCCGTGATAGGCCGTCACAAAATGTCATCACAAAAGGGTTGAATTTTAGATTTTCTGCCTAAGGCTGATGATGTCATCAGAAATATTATCAGAAAGTGATGATGTTGTCAAAAATGGCATCAAAAATATGACAGCCCGTCAGAAACGTCGTCAGCCTTTTTCAGATTGATATGCTGGAGTAAAATGGCTATAACGCTTTGCTATGATATCGGATTTAGGTGAAATTGGTATCGTTGGAAACCTAATTAAAATATATTTCATTTCATATATAGAAATCCACCCAGTTCCTTACATACAATGAGTTATGGTTGATTGAAGTTTACCCAAATTTTTATTGTCACTAAAACTTAAACAGTAGGAATGTTTTCAACTCGTGATCTTAATTCATGCTCAAATAGATTCCAACATGATTCAAAGTATTTCATGATTAGGTGAATATTTTCAAAATATTTTGACTCGGATTTTTGCTTTACCAAATACGCTCTAAGGCTCAAATTGGAAGAGGATTTTGTGGGGCATTACAGTTAAGGAGTTAGATTCTAATTTTTAAGAAAAATTTTGATGAAAACTTATATTATTCTTGGGAGAGTCTTAAATATCTTCCCGAGGAATACCCACACAATTAATAGAGTAATGTGATACTAGCTCATACATTTGGTGAAGCTCTTAACCATAACACAAAAATTTGCTATATTAAAATGCATGTGGTCAAGCTTTGGAAAAGACTTATGATCAGTTGTACACTTTGTTGAATGGGCTGCATAGGGTAATCCCAATGGCATGGGTATATTTCTAGAAGTGCAGTGAAGGATCATGTATGTATGATTAAAGTAGATAGTGTCATAGCTTTGGCTACGTAACTATCGGCCTTGTAAAACCAAATGATGTCACAGTTCAACAAGTTAGGTGTGAACAAATTTGAGGCACATATATATACAACTTAGCAGACCCCATACTAGTGTGAAATTTGTATTATTAATGGCCACTCTATAGAATCATGTGGAGGAAATCTTGAATTAGAGAATTTTGTGGGCAATTTACAGAAGGGAAATTATGGTAATGCCTATAATAAAAAGTGACAAAGTCAACCTAACTATTCATGGTGCAACAATCAAGTTCAGTCTAAGCAGTTCCAGTAGCATCCTGACATGCAGGACTATAATATTGAAGAAACATTGTAAAATATCCTAACCACTCAAGAACAATGGCTACAGAAATAAAAAATCAGCAACTTACCTAGAAAAAATTTAAGACACAGTTGGGACAATTATCTCAGGCCTAGAATGCTAGGCATTGAGGGGATATGCCAAGTGACACAGAGAATCCAAAGCAAGTTATGGTAATAACCTGGAGGAGTGGTAGAGACCTCATTAAAATATCTCCTAAAAAGATTAGGAGGTTTAGCCAGAGTTAGTTCCAAAGCAATCAGCAGAGAAGCAAGTGGTAGTTAAAGAACCTGAAAAATTGGGGTAGTCTGAGTACCCAAAATCAAAGGAACCTAAGCATGTACAAGGGATACCACCACTACCATTCTTTCAATGTCTTAAAAAGTCTAAAAGGGATGTATATTTTAAGATACTAATTGTGATAAGAAGGATGCCAAAAAAAGTTGAAGGACCTAAGAAGCTTCACCCTCTTCATACAAATCAGTGACAATGATATGGTCCATGATTTGATTAACTTGGGGGCAAGCATAAAGTTGATGGAACTATCTGTTTTTAAAACTTTTGGATTGGGTAAGCTAAGGGAATATTCTTTGGTGCTCTAAATAATGGATAGAACCAGGGTGTAGCCCGTGGAATCATTTAAACTGCCCTTACTAAGGTTGTTAGGTTAATTATTCCTATTGACTTTATTGTTTATGATTATGATGCAGATGACCGGGTACCAAACATACTAGGATGTCCATTCTTGTTGAGGGAAGGACACTGATTGATTTTAGAGAATGCAATACTACTATGAGATTTGATTATAAAGCGTTATCCTTTAAAGTTTATAAACAACTAAATCTACCTTCACATTATATGTATTTGTGCATGATTATGACTATAGAAGTGTATAGTGTAGGCTGGTAGAGTACAAACCACCAATGACCTCACAGGACTATCTCATAGAGTTTTCTGAGCCATCACTTAAGCCCAAAGTTGAGAAGACAAAATAAGAACTTGGAAAGGCTATTATTGTAAAATTATTATCCTTGAGAGTACAAAGTAAATAGGTTAGAAGAGAGTCATAAGATGACCTCCAAGTAAGATGAAGAGGATAAGAAAATATGGTTGAATATACTGATGTGGGTTATGCCGCGACACTAAATCACTTAATGGGGTAACCTAAGTCAAATTAGGTCTTTACTTCCACATTTTCTTTTATTTCATGGTACATTTTTATTGTGAGTCACAAGTTGATGGGATGTTTGAGTATTGATGATAAAATATAAGGTGTATGGCACAAATTTGGTGTGAGGTCCATCAGACCTTGTTGATGATTAAATATGCTACTAGCTTGGCATATAGGCCTCAAAGATTATTTATATCCTCGCATTTGAATTATTCTTTGGGGAAAAGTGTATTTACAAGTATAAGGTGGGAATCTTTCCATGGTTTAGAATGAAGAGATGCTATAGTATTTTAACTATTAGTGGTTGTCTAGTTTTGCTAAATTTCAAAAAATGCACGGAGATTTTCTTTGTTTGTCTTTATTTTTTAGTGGGTTTCAGTTTCGTTGAAGCATACTTCACTCACCTTTTAATTATTCTTTTTGATTTTTTTTGAGGGGGATCCCTTTAAACCTATTATCCTTTTTTTAATTTTTAAGAGTAAATTTTAAAATTTTTGTATTAGGAATAAGTGATATGTTATTGCCAATTGCTATCTATGATTACATGATGAGAGTTAGTTTTGAATGTAAAAAAGTTGATCATGTTGAATGACTACTTTTGAGACACCTAAGCTCATGTTTATGACTCTTGTGTGATGTTAGCTAAATGTTGAATTCATGCTATGACTTGGTTTAGAGTCTATAGGAATCCCACTTGACTTGAGCACACGTCATATGTGATATGAAGTTTTCTTACATATTTCTTGTTGCATAGTAATGCCTAGAGCTTGTATGATGTGTGTTCTAAGAGAAATAAAAAATTTTGGGCTTAGGAGATGATATAGGATTTTATTTGGTAACCATGTTCATACCTTTTTAGTCAAGACTTGTTACATGATTTTAGTTAGCCCCATTGAGCCTTTAGCCTATTCTTTGATATCCTCATGTATAGCCTATTCCTTTTCTTCGATTGAGCATAATTTGATCCAAATCTCCTACGTGGTTTAGTTGAAAATTTAATATATTTTATGAGTGTGAAGTTTAAGAAGGAAAGAGGTGAAAATGAAGCCCCAAAGCAGTAGCTATTGGTGATGAAAAAGTTGATGTGTTGTGGTTTGGAGTGATGTATTTAAAAGAAATAAAATTATTCAAAATTGGATCATGGGTTGATAGAAAATACTCCCTCCTTAATATATGTGAACTAGCTTAAGAAATTAAGAAAATAATAGTGATGTACGAAGGTAATGGTGGTGAATGTTTCACTGTTTAGAAAAGAGTTTGATGTATTAAAGTGCTTAGGGAAAATTGTCACTATTACTGTTCAAAATAGTTCCTACCTATCCCTTAGTCAATATTACCACCCGTAATGTCCTATTTGATATTGAACTTTGATATTATGCTATTAGTAGAATACTAAACTGAGGGACAGCCTATGTTTCATCTTATGTGACTTGTCAATTCATTATGAGAGTGAGCGAAATTTGATTCTTACACCCATTTTTGTGATGAATTCTATATCTGTGAGTTAATATGGGTAACACTTTTTTAGTGAAGGCACATGTTTAATGATAGTGAGGTGAATTGTATGATCTCTTAGATTGAGTAATGTGAATGATTTTACCAACTTTGTAGATTCATTTCTTCAGGTTAGGATGTTTTGAAGTTGTGTCCATAAGTTTTCAAAATTTTATGACATGCTTAATGTAGAACTTGCTATATGTATAATCATTGTAGTGCTAGATTGACTGTCTTTATTGTAGTAGTGATATTGGATCTTCATTAGATTTTTCTTAATGTAAAGACTTATTCAATGATGAATAAGGCTTTAAGTGTGGGTTGATTAACTTAGGTGGATTTATGCACCTAAGTGACATAATCTCTATGTATTTAGCCTAGTTTTGAGGACTTCTTGTATGCGTAGTGAGTTGATAATAATATAGTTGATCATCGATGTTTTAAAGTACTTTTTTATAATTTTTAACGTGTATTCAAAACAAGTTTGGAATAAAAATAATCACTAGTAGTTTACATGTGAAAACTAGTGTTACTATCTTGATCTATGTCTTGTTATAGTTGGTTTTGTTGGATTCTATTATGTTTAAGCACTAATTTATGGTTTTTTATAATGTAGGAAGCCTTATTAGATGTTAAATTAAATTATGGGATGATACAAATGCTTAAATTGAAGTAGAATGACAATCATGATGTGAAGAACTCATAGCCAAATGGATGGAGTAAACATGGACGAAATCAAAAAAATTTGAGCATTAGGGCATACCACGCGCTCTAGACTTTGAGATAAAGGCATGCCAAACTCTTAGACTCAAACCAAAATTCTTAAAAACAGTAAGAATCCATGATAATGGCATGCCACACCCTTATCACACCAATTCATGGGCGTGACGTGCCCTTTATTTCAAAATGGGCTAAGGGCTTCCACTTATAAATGGGATCCTTAGGACTAGTTGTAATGACCTTGGATGACTTTTTACACTTGAAATACACTTGAGAAGGCTTATTTTAAGGTTGTTAATAAGTCCTTTAGTTTTATTTTTGTTTTTATACATGAATTTCTTATTTGCAATTTGTTGTAAATACATGAGTGGTTAAACACCCTCACCTTGGGTTGCGGCCAAGAACATGAATACCTAAGATTATTTTTTAGTTGTTTTAAGTTATAATAATGTTTGATTGTTAACATATACTTGTTATTACTATTCTACAGATTTGCGACCCTTAGGATAAATCTATATATTTATCCTGATACAAAAAGGAAGAACAATAGATTAGATCGTGGGGGATCTAAAACGTTCAATAGATTGAAGTTAGGATTTTAATTAAGAAAATGAATATACCTAATTCTCCCCATCTAGTTCATATAAGAGATGAAATATAAATACATTTAAGTTAGTTCTCGTATCTCCATCTATGATATAGTTATGGGGCTAAGTCAGATAGATGATTAGAGGCTCAAAAGAACATAGTCTTGTTATCAACCTCATGAATCAACAATCAAGATAATTAACAAAACTAATGAAATTGTATAGCTTGTAAGATTTTTTGTACTGCCTATGTCATGCCTCAAATCCTATTGGGGCAGACAGGCAACCATAGTTGTGAAGGCCAAAGAGAACCAGTCCATTACCTTGTACTTCTCATGCATGTAACTATGACAACAAAATGTTCTAAAAAATATGATATAATGCATCGATACGAATAACTACGTATGCAAGCGCAAAATTAAATATACAAGACATAGTCGTTACGGCCAAACATCTAAAAGACAAGACACTACCATGTTTAACTTTACATTAGTCTACAAAGCCTCTAAAAGATACATAGACTTAGTTAGGGTCGGGAAAAACCCCCACCCTACTCTTGACTACTCGACAATACCAAAATATTTGGAATAGACTCGAAATTCGCCAAATCAACTTGGAGCTCACGAATGGTCATTGATTATCCTATTATACTAGTAGCGACGTGTATTAGCTAAAGCACTTGTGCTTGAAGCATGAAATACAGGTCCCATATGAGGGACGTCAATATAAAAATATGTAGTGAATATATAAGGATGAAGGTAACAACCCATGATAAAAGAGCTCAACAGAAATTAGATACAAGTGTATAAGTAGTACCCGTAGACAACTTTTATATATACTTGTAGGACTACGTACATGACATTCTTTTCTTCACTTCTACCTTTTTAACTTTAAAATCTTTGCAAGCCATATAAAGCAAATGACCAGATGATCAGTGGTAAATAGTTAATCAGAATCGGCCTACGCTAGGCTTATGCCCCAGAGCTGCCACCCACATACGAACATTGGGGTCGGCCCATGCTAGGCTTTTTCCCGTGAGCTGCCAGCCACATATAAAGGTATAGTGATCGGCCCATGCTTGGATTATGCCCCTAAGCTGCCATTCATTTTACAGATTCGAATTACTTAGTTTATTTAGCCTCTGAGATTATTACTTTAGTGGTCATAATATTTTGGTACCTTGAAATAATAATCTACCAATAAGAGATAAGTAAATGGACACTTAATGCAACAACAATGAGGTCGGGAGATTTTGGCACACAAATGAAGTGTTTAGGAGCATAAGATAACACATGGGTATTATTTGAGTGAAAAGAGAACTCCTAAAATTTTTTGGTAAAAATAGACGTGCAGGTTTAATAATAAGCATGTATTGAGGTGTTTTAACATGTTAGAGAGTTGGAAAAAGGTCATTGGCTACATTAGATATAATAGGATGCATTATGTATCAGTTGTTATAGGATAAACTTGAATGCTTACTTGCTAGAACAAATGTCCAATTTCATGCCAAAGATTGCAAACTAGAGTATGCCTTACATACCGGGTTATATAACTCCGAAACAAACACAACTTGACTTCCTGCCTTTTAGATTACTTATCTATAATAGAATATATGGTAAACTTGTATTAGCAACCAACCATACATTTGGGATAACTAACTTCACAAAAATAGTAAACGGGTAATAAGCCCTTAATACATCAATCAAGGGTTTTATTTTTAACCTTTTTTTCCTCTAATTATACCTACACACCATACATTTTCCTATAAGATTCACTAAAACCACCTCAACTTCAATACATCCTCTGAACAACATGCAAAATATATTGGGCAGTAAACATATGCAATAATTTTTCGGTGGTATACCGCCATACCTTTTTCCTATATTTTTATTCGAACTAGTCACACCATTCTCCAACATAAACTTGGAAGCCCATAACATATACATATAAAACAGTCCAAAAAATTGCCCCAAATCACTTTTATTGTAGCAATTAATTATTGAACTCATCATCTCTTGAATTCTCAATAACAATACATCCATAATTCTCTCTCAAATTCATATATAAGGAGAAAAAAATGGAGTGGTCACCTTACCTCAATTCTACCCTTTATTGTTTTAATTTTAACTCCTCAAGAAGGTCAACTTTCACTTTCCTTCACACTATAAACAAAAAAAGAAAAGAGATCTCTTAGTAACAAAGAAAAAAGTGAGCAAGTTACTTGTTCTATATTCTGCTATGAATTAATAATTAAGCACTTAAAGCATGTTTTCGTAATCTTTCATAAGATAATTAAGTTAAACCATAATTGTTTTCAGTTACCTTGGCTTCCAAAGGTTGGGGTTTCCCCAAGAACCCTAAAAGGAAATATAAGGCTGCTCTTAGTTGCTTTAAAGAAAGTAGAGAGAATTTGTGAAGAATAACTTGGTCTAGAAAGGCCCTAGCTACATTATGGACCTCAAATTTGGTCACATTGGTCCAAGTAGGTGATGCACCTACTTAAGGGCTCAAGATGCTCAAAATTTCAAAGTAGGTGATGCACCTACTTACATAATTCTGAGTTGGGATTAATTAGATTGGGCCTTAGAAGATTTGAGCATTAGGCCTTTTCTCCATTTTCCTTCTTCTTATACATAATTTGGGCCCAAATAAGTATACTAATAAAGGCCAAAATCTGATCTATGGACTTGATCCATTAACTTGAATCATATAACCCAAGTAGGTGACTTATCTACTAGCTTAATTAAGTCAAGAAAGCACCTCAAAAAATTACTCCATTTTCAGTTTTTAATCCATTTAATCTAATTTAAAACTTGTATTCACTTGGTCACTTCAAACATTAGATTCAAACACTAGCCTACGGTCCCAAGTTTAACTAGTTGTGTCAAAGTTAACTTGGTCGCCTCACATTTAAAATTATAGGCAGCATCTATAATCCTATTTACCCAATTAATACTCGCATAAATAATTTCATCTGTTACCTATACCACAAGGCTATACTAAGTTCCATATAATTAGGACAAGTACAAGCAAAATACATGATGTTACATCTTCCCCCCTTAGGAGCATTCACCCTTGAATGTTAGCATAATTGTCCAACAAAAGCAAGTTTAACCCTAAGTTTAATACTCATGCTATCCTGTAGTACCTATAAATTACACTTACTTATTATTGCCCAAATTCAGCATCTTGAACTTTCTAGTCATATTTGAACAAATAGGGGTACTTGGATTTCATCACTTAGTCAAATTCCCAAGTTATCTCTTCTACTTATTGGTTTCTCCAAAGAACTTTTATAGAAGCTCTTTATTTATTTATTAACTTTTTAACTTCTCGATCTAGGATAGAAATAGGTATCTCTTCATAGGTGAGATCTTCCATAACTTTTCATCTTCAGTAGAAGTAATATGTGATGGATCTCCGATGCACTTTTGAAGCATTGAGTCATGGAACACTAGATGGAATGTTGAAAGCTCTTTGGGTAGTTCTAACTCATAAGCTACATGGCAAAACTTATGAATATTATTATATGGGCCTATATAACGTGGAATTAGTTTTCCTTTCTTACCGAATCTCATAACCCCCTTCACTATTGACACCTTCAAGAATACCCAATAACCTATAGCAAACTCTAGCCCCCTTCTTCTAATATCTGCATATGGCTTGTGTTAACTTTGGGTTATTTCTAGCAGTGTTGGATTAATTTAACCTTTTCCATAGCCTGATGAACAATATCTGGATCGAATAAGGAAGTTTTACCAACTTCAAACAATCCAATTGGAGATCTACACTTTCTTTTATACAAAGCTTCATATGGTGCCATTTTGATGCTCAAATGATAGCTATTGTTGTAGGCGAAAAAGATGAGAGGTAAATGATCATCCCAACTACCTTTAAAGGCCAATACATAATCTCATAGAATATCTTCAAGTATTTGAATGGTACTTTCCGCTTGTCCATCTATTTGATGGCGCAAAGCTATATTTAAATTAATTTGTGTTCCCAAATTTCTCTAAAAAGACTTCCAAAAATTTGCCGTAAATCAAGCTCCCCTATGTAATATAATTGAGGCTAGTACTCTGTGTAATCTAAGTATATCTTTGATATACAATTTCGCATACTCTTAAACTGTGTAAGTGGTCTTAACCGACAGGAAGTGTGCTGATTTGATAAGCCTATCAACTATGACCCATATGGAATCAAAATTTTGAGATGTACGATGCAAAACAGTGACAAAATACATGTTGATCGCGTCCTACTTCAAGACTGGAAGATCTATACGTTTCATATAACCCCTAGACTTTTTGTTCTCTACTTTAACTCTTTGAGGCTTTGGACATTCGACTATAAATTTTGCAATGTTCTTCTTTATGTCACCCCACCAATATATTCCTTTAAAATCATGATAAATTTTAGTTGATCCCATATGGATGGAATACCTTGAATGAGGTGCCTCTATCATGATCCTCTTTCTTAGCCCATCTACATTTGGCACACAAAATTTATTTTGGCACCAAAGTACTCCCTCTTGAGTAAGATCAAACACCTTTGTCATACCAAATTGTACATTTTCCTAAAGTTTTAATAGTATGGGATCTACATAGTCCTTCTTTTTCACTTCAGCTACTAATGAAGATTCTATCGTATTTTACACAATAAGCCCTTGATTTGGTGTTTCAAGAAGGAAATCCTCAAATTGGCTAGTTGGTACAGATCTTTAGTCATCCCTTGTCTTTCTATACACGGTGCCATAGAATTCTGACTTAATGTATCTGCTATTATATTTTCTTTCCCTGGATCATACAAGATATAAACGTCATAGTCTTTTAATGGTTCAAGCCACCTTTGTTGCCTCAAGTTTAGATCCTTTTGGATAATGATATATTGCAAACCCTTGTGGTCAGTATATATTTCCACATGAATCTCATATAAGTAGTAACACCATATCTTTAAGGCAAATATAACCATTGCTAGCTCACGATCATGCATTAGATAATTTTTCTTGTATGGCCACAATTTTCTTGAGGAATATGTTATCACTTTACAATGCTGCAGCAACACTCATCCTAAACAAATTCTTGAGGCATAATAATACACTTCATACCGTTTTGTGCCTTCTAGAAGTACCAATATGGGTGTAGAAGTCAACTTATTCTTCAGATCTTGGAAACTCTTTTCACATGCATGATTCCATTGAAACTTTGATGCTTTGTGTGTTAGCTTTATTAGAGGTGAAGAAATTGAAGAAAACCCTTCAACAAACCTCCTATAATAACCTACCAACCCAAGTAAACTACAAACCTCCGTAGGCGTTATAGGTCTTAACCAGTTCGTCACAGCTTCTATCTTTTAAGTATCAATATTTATTTTCTCATCAGATACAATATGATCCAAGAATGCCACAAATTTTAACCAAAACTCACATTTAGATGACTTTGAATATAGCTTACGATCATGAATAATTTGTAACACCTGTAGTACGTGACTGGCATGTTCCTCTTTTGATCTTGAATAAACGAGAATATCATCTATAAAAACAATCACAAATACATACAAGAGTGGCTTAAACACCCTATTCATCAAATCCATAAAAGTTGTAGGTGCATTAATTATCCCAAAGGACATAACTAGAAACTCGTAATGACTGTATCGTGTTCAAAAAGTTATCTTCTGTATGTTCTCTTTGAACCTCAATTGTTTGTAACTAGACCTCAAAATAATTTTTGAAAAAAACTTGTCGTCTTACAACTAATCAAATAAGTCATCATTTCTCAGAAGGGGATGTTTGTTATTAATAGTCACCCTATTCAGTTACCGATAGTCAATACACATTCTTCATAAGCCATCTTTTCTTACACATAAATAACACTAGTGTGCCCCAAGGGGACATACTAGGCCTTATGAATCCTTTTTCTAGCAAGTCTTTCAATTTCTCTTTCAAATCCCGTTATTCTACCATGGCCATTTTATACGGAGGGATTGAGATTGGTTGACTACCTGGAATCACAGCAATACCAAACTCCAATTCTTATTCTAGTAGAAAACCTAGAAAATCTTCAGGAAATTTATTTACCACTAGAATAGTTTGAAGAGTTGGTGGCTCCGCATCTGTATCCTTCACTCTAACTAGATTATATATGTAACCCTTGGAAATTATCCTTTTCACCTTAAAATAAGAAATAAATTTACCTTTTCATGCACTAATGTTACCTCTCTATTCAAGGGCTACCTCTCTTGGAAAAAGAAAATACACCATCTTAGTTTGGCAATCTACTATGGCATAACAAGAAGCAAACAAATCCATACCCATTATAAGATCAAAATATGACATTTCTAACTCAACAAGGTCAGTCATTGTATCATGACCACAAATAGTTATTATACAATTTCTATACACTTTCTTAGCTATAATAGATTCATCAACCGGCATAGACACTTCCAATGGCTTAACTAGCAATTTTGGTATTCTTTAGAACTTTCTAGTAACCAATAGAGTGACTTATGATAATTTAGAACCCGAATCAATTAATACATATACATTATGTGAAAATATGGACAATGTACCTGTAACCACATCTGGAGAAGCCTCTAAATTTTGTTTATTCGCTAAAGAATATGTACAATTCTGAACTCCACTTGAGCTAACTACTCCTTTAGAACATCTACAAGAACCTACTGGTTGTACACCCCTACCTAAATAAGGAACCAATTATGATGACGTAATGGTTGATCCAGTAAGTTGTGCCATACCACCCATGCCTCTTTGAGGGAATCCTCTCATCATATACCCTAACGTACCACACCAAAAGCTAATATTTGTCCCAAACCAACATGCACCCAAATAAATCTTTCCGCATTGTTTACATGGCTACTAAGGAGTTCTTAATTAGCTCATACTCCCTTGATCTTGATACCCCGCAGCTGATGAACTCTGACTCTCACTTCTCTGCCCAAACTAATTGCCTTTGGACCCTTAAAACTATGGTAGAGCACTAGCTATAGGATAAAGAGATAATGGCGTATATGGTCTATTAGAAAACAGATTCATAAACTAATCTTTGAATGCCACAAACTACCCCACAGATTTGGCCCTCTTGGAATACCCTCTTTCTGATTTTTGTGTTCTTCTTTTTTGCCTCTAATCCTCTATTTTTTGTGCAAAATCTTGTATCCTTGCTATGTCTATGTCTCAATTCAAATATGTAATAGTACAATATATAACAAGATATGGGTCCAATCTATCCATATATCAATGAACCCTATCATCCATAGTAGCTATAATTAGGAGCATACATAGCCAAAGAATTAAATCGGAGATTGTACTCGCTCAAGCTCATATTCCCTTGGCGAAGATTTAGGAACTAATCCTCACGGAAGTCTCAAATATCAAATAGAAGGTAATGATCAAGAAATGCCTCTTTGAACTCTTTCCAAGTAGTGGAAGGTGCATCAATATCCCTAGATCATTTCCAATCTTTATACAAAAATATAGCCTCTCTTTTGAATCTTTATGCTGCTACCTCAACTGTGTCCTTACCTGATACATGCATGACATCTAGAGCCATTTAGATTTGATCAACAACGTCCTGTAGGTGTTTATTAAGATTTGATCTAGTGAATATGGGAGGATAAAATGTAGGAAAATACTGTATCCATAGGCTAGCTGCCCTATCTGGACCACTAGAACTTGTGGTTGGAATGACTTGTCCTTGAGCTTGTCCAACAACTGTACGAGGCAACAATTGCACCATATTCCTTAGATCCTAGCAAGTAGCATTAATAGGTGGTTTAGAGGATGATGTTCTTCCCCTTCTTAGCTCTTCTGAAGATAGAGAAGTAAAAGAGGTTTATGATCTAAACTTAACTTGAGCCTCACTTTGATTAGCTTGTCTAGGTGGTGACTTGCTGGTCCCTTCTTCGGCAGCTATGTCTACTCTCTTACTTGTATTCTTACTCTTTCTTATAATAGACATCTTTACTATAATGAAAAAAATAGATTAAATGGTTAAATATGACTCCACCTATAACTTGGGCTCTATTGCATGATCTAAGATATGAAGGAAAGAAGACAATCCCTTAATGTCCCATAGCCTCTTGTTTATTGGTGTGGTGCACAACACACTCATAAGGAAGAGTCTATGTAGTCATGGCTTTGTAAACTCCTTATGACGACTTCCTATGATACCATTTTTATCACGCCTCAAATTCTATAGAGACTGATATGCACTCATAGCTGTGAAGTCCCGAGAGAACCAATCCATACCTTTTTACATCTCATGTATGTAACTATGACAATCAAAATTTCTAACAAATATGATACAATTCATCAGTGAGAATAACTATTTACGCAAGCGCAAAATTATATATACTAGGCATGGCCATTGGGGCCACATATCTAAAAGACAAGACACCACCATGTTTAAGTTAACTTTAGTCAACAAAGCCTCTAAAAGATACATAGACTTATTTAGGGTCGGGACAAAACCCTACCCTACTCTTAACTACTGCATAATACCAAAATATATAGAATAGACTCGAAAAGCCCCGAATCAGCCTGGAGCTCACTAGTGGTCACTGAATAGTCTGTGCTCCTACTAGAGAAGTGTATTACCTAAAGCTCCTGTGCCTAAATCATGAAGTATAGGTCCTTCGTGAGGGACATCAATATGAAAATATGTACTGAATATGTAAAGCTAAAGGTAACAACACATGAAACAAGAGCTTAATAGAAATCAGATACAAGTGTATAAGTAGTACTAGTAGACCACTTTTATATATACATGTGGGACTACATACATTACATTATTTTCTTCATTTTTACCATTCTTACTTCAAACTATTTTTAAAACATATAATGTAAATGACCAGTTGATCAAAGGTAAATAGATAATTGAGATCGGCCCATGCGAGCCTTATTCCCCTGAGCTTATGCCCACATACAAACATTGAGATCATCCTATGATAGGATTTTTCCCCTGAGCTACCACCAATATATAAAGGTAACGAGATTAGCCTATGCTAGGCTTATTACTCTGAGCTGCCACTCATTTTATAGATTAGCATTAGTTAATTTAGCCTTTGAAATTGTTACTTTGGTGGTCACAACTTTATGGTACCTTGAAATAATAGTCTACCAATAAGAGATATGTAAACGGGCACTTAATGCAATAACAATGAGGTAGCGAGCTGTTGGCACACAAATGAAGTATTTAGCAGCTAAAAATAACACATGGGTCTTATTTGAGTAAACAGAGAACTCCTAAAATTTTCTATTGAAAATAGATGTGATGGTTTAATAATAAGCATATGTTGAGGTGTTTTAACAAGTTAGAGAGTAGGAACAAGGTTATTGGCTACATGGGATATAATATGCTGCCATTATGTATCACTTGATATAGGATAACCTTGGAAGTTTACTTGATGGAATAAATGTCTGATTTCATGCAAAGAGTGCAAAAATATAGTATGCCTTACATGCCTGGTTATATAAATCTAAAAGTATCCAAACTTGACTTCCTGCCTTTTAGATTTCTTTTCTATAATAGAATATATGGTAAACTCGTATTAGGAACCAACCAACACATTTGGGCTACTTAACTTCACCAAAATTGTAACTGGGCAGTACGCCCTTAATCTATCAATCAAGGGTGTTATTTTTAACCCTTTTCTCTTACAAGTACACCCACAAACCATACATGTTCATATAATATTCACCAAAACCACCTCAATTTCATTACATCCTCTAAACAATAAGCAAAACAGATTGGGCAGTAAACATATGCAATAATTAGTTTTGTGGTATACCGTCATACCTTTTTCCTATATTACAATTCAAACTAGTCACACCTTTCTCCAACATCAACTTGGTATCCCATAACATATATGTAAGACCCCACAAAATCCTAAGCTTAATTTTATCCTTTAGGTTTGTCAAGGGGTCCCAGATTTAGAATATTTTTGTTAGGTACTCAGACATAGTGTCATTTTAATCTACAAAGGTTGGTAATCTTATTTCGTGACCTTTACATCGATAAAATATTGATTTTTTAGTTCATTCATGATCAGGAATGTCCGTAGGTGTTTTTGGACAATTTTTTGATTTTTCAAACTTTGTTTGAAGCTTCTTTGGAATCCCAAAATAGTGAATCAACGCGATCATGGCACGCCGCATTGGCTAGCTCATTAATTACTATTTTCCCTAGCTACTAGAGTCTAATTCCAGTGAATTGATGCAAATATAGCGTGATTAGTTGGTTGTCGCATCGATACCATCGATGTACGTTGTCGACCTGTGCATCAGTAATATAGTTTTCAGTATTTAAAAGACCGAGATTTGGGGGGTATTGAAGTCTTTTCCATCAACCCTCACCCCTCAAAACATGAAATTAAACTCCCTATAGAGCAAATATAGTCATTCTTTCTAAAATTAGCTCAAGAACAAAACCTTAGAAGATCTAATTTCAAATCAAGAACTCATGTTCAACCATAAGCTTTCATAAATTCTCCAACAAAGGTATGTGAAGTATTCTTCCAAGGGTTCCTTCCACCTTTGGAGTCCAAAAATCTCATTTGACCTTTCAGGAATTGATTTTATGATTTTGATGGTTGGAATTAAAGTGTATCTATCATTACAATTTGAATTAAGTTTCTAATTCATGATTATATATATGTATATATATAATGTGAAATTTATCATTATGTGTGTATATTCATGTAATTCCATGATAAACCCTTGACTTGTGAAATTAGAGATGAATTATGATGCTAACTTGTTGTTCAACACTATATGCATAGCCTATGTTCACCAAGTGCTTGATAAATTATCCATGTGAACTATTAAGAGAATGCAATTATGTCAAGCTAGCGTATGTGCAAGTTATATCAAGTAAGTGTTTGTCAAAATACCACAATGAATCAACAAATGGTGATCAAGTTTATAGTTTACATATTGCATGTTATGCCACCTCTTTTAATTAATGTTATCGAGTCCTGGGGGTACTTGTACCTGATAATTTAGCTTATTACCTAGATCCATGGTCAGTCATAAAATAGTATTAGATACAAAATTATCAGTAGTTCTCTTAGCCAATTACAGAACTAAGGAAAACTTAGTAAAATCCATATTAGTCTAGTCTAATTAAGCATTAAATTCAGACCTTGGTAAACTCAGTCAGCTAATAGAATTCAGTAGAATTCTGCCAGTAAAAGGAACTCAGTGAACCTAGTTCAATTCTGCTAAATAGTAATCTCAGTAATCGTTCAGCCTAGCCTAGTGTAGACTAGAAATTAGTTCATTTCCTATTTTGTTGGGAGTAGGATTTAGCACCAACTTAACCCATGGATAGGGGTATTCCTATCAGTAGAGGATTTGATCCTTTGTAGCAATCCCTGCGTTACAGAACTATGTAGCCAGCATAGGTTGAGGTATCTTCCTACCAGACATTATGATGGTTGATACTTCTCATCCGAGTAATCCTACCAGTGAGGGTTGATGTAACAGCTTTCTGCCAGAGAGGGTTAACTCACAGCTGGTCCTTACTTGTGGCATGGTATTGAAACCCTTCTAACTGGGGTTAAATGTTGGTCCCCAAATCAATGATTACCTTGCATAGTCTTAGTTACATTCTTAGTCTTAGAATATAACTCAGTTTAGTTCTACTGATTTAGGACTATCGACATAGTCACTCAACTCAGAATGGAAGTTAGTATGGTTCCACAGTTTTCAGAACTGTTAGATACAGTCATTTAGATAATTAGTAATATAGTATTTGTAAATTTAGATATCAGTAATTAGTATTTTGTTTCAGTACTCAGCACTAGCACAATCACAGTTACAGTCTAAGTATTTATGAATGTACTCTTACTCAGTCAAACTCATGTTATTTAGTTATTATTATGCATGCATATGAAACCATGCATTTCATCCTACCTCACTGAGCATACCAGTACATTTAAAGTATTGGCATATCCTTTTTTTGTTCTATGATGTCTTATGTCATAGGTTCAGATGCACGGGCTCTAGAGCACCCTTAGCAGTTCAGATTCTCAGCTTTCAGAGTCGTGGTGAGTCCTCATAGTTCAGGGACATGCTCATTATATACAGTAATTTAGATTTATTTTCATAGATAAAGTTAGTTGGGGGCTTGTCCCATCAACTCTACAGTTCAGACATTTAAAGGCTTTTTTAGACTAGAATCTTTTCAGATAGTCGTTCAATATTTCAATATTTATATTCAGTTTTGGTATTTTTGTGCCACATTTAGATTTATTTACAGATTTAAACCTTATGGCATATGTTTTTGGCTAATTTTGCATATTATTCAGTATTATTTTTCAGTTATTGCAGCAGGTACCAGTCATGGGTTAACTTATGGTCCATCAAGATTATGATCTCCATGTAGCATCCAAGGTATAAACTTAGAGAGTTAAAAACTTAGTATCAGAGCCTAAGGTTCAACAGATTCCTAGGAAGTCTAAAAGTCGGATCTAGTAGAGTCTTGTGCATGGGTGTATTGTGTGCCATACTTATCGACAAGAGTCTATGAGATGTTTTTGGAAAAGTTTCCCTTCTTTCAGTATTCTTGTCGTTCTTGTGAGCATGAGCTCCTGTTACACTCTCTTTTTAATCCTAGATTCTAATCCATTTATAGAATATCTTTCCAAAGAGGACTCAGGAAAGTGTAATGGGAGATTAGTCAGCCATTTAGCATGTCCATCCAGATCCTTTGGGTGAGCATGTTTCCCATGCAAACTTCAAAGCATCCTTCACCACCCTAGAATAAATTACCAGTTGCGGTTCTGGCCAACCCAGTGGACAATACTATTGATGCTACGATTCAAAACTTTACTCGAATAAACCTTTCGTAATTTACCGGGTATAATCCAGATGAGGACCCTCACGAATTTCTTGATAAGATGTAAAAGGTTACAAATATCTTGGGGGTAACTGATGTTGAGAGCACTGATTTGGCTGTATACCAATTACAGGATGTGGCTCACTCATGATCCAAATAGTGAAAGGTAGAGAGAGTTACAGATGCAGGGTCCATAGAATGAGAGGATTTTAGAGTTGCTTTTCTGGATGGGTTCTTCCCGCGAGAGTTGAGGGAAGAGAAGGTTTAGAGTTTATAAACCTAAAGTAGGGAAATATGACAATGCATGAGTATTCTCTCAAGTTTACTCAATTAGCCAGATATGCCCCGTATATTATAGCAGATAGTAGAGCGAAGATAAGTAATTTCATATCAGGAGTGTTTAGCAGCGTGGTCAAAGAGTGTAGGACATTAATGCTTATTAAAGAGATGGGAAAAGCAATTCTCATGGTCCATGCTCAGTATATAGAGGAGGCCAAGAATAAAAAAAGGAGAGAGAAAATAAGAGGGAGAGAACAGATAGTTTTAATTTCGATCAGACTAAGTCAGAGGGTGGGAATCATTCACAGTGCTGCCCAAAATCCTTAATTCCAGCTCCTTCCTCAGCCAGTACTCCAGTGTCAAAATTTAGAGATGGCAACCGAGATAGGGAATCTTACCCTAAACCCAAGGAAAGTGTAAGAAGTGCTCAAACCAATCCCCTTTAATAAAAGTGCAATAGAAACCACCAGGGTACATACAGAGCTAGCAGTGATGTGCCTTTCAGATGTGGCAAGCCAGGCCACAGATTAAGATAATGTCAGCAAGTTGGTTCACAGAGTTAGCATAACCGTCCCCTAGCTCAGTCTGGTCACCCGAATCCGCAGGGTGCCTCTTCTAGTGCCATCAATGGGCAACGTCCAAATAGAATCTATGCTATTCAGTCCTGATAGGATCTGTAAAGTTCTCCTGATGTGGTCAATGGTATGTTACAAGATTTCCATTTGCATATCTATGCTTTGTTAGATCCAGGAGCTTCCTTGTCTTTTGTTACTCCATATATAGGAGTTGATTTCGGAGTCAGTCCAAAAATTCTACCAAATCCCTTCTCTGTTTCTACCTTAGTGGGTAAATCAATCATAGCTTGATGTGTATACATGAACTTTCTAGTTATGATATTTTAGAAAGTCACTTTAGTAGATTTAGTTGAATTAGAGATGACTGATTTGGACGTCATTCTCATCATGGATTGGTTTTATTCCTATTATGCCTTAGTCAACTGTAGAAATAGTGTTGTCTAGTTTTAGTTTTTTCATGAACCCATCCTAGAGTGGAAGGGTAATACTTCAGCACCTAGGGGTCAACTTATTTCTTACCTTTAGCTAGAAACATGATATCTAAGGGATGTGTCTACCGTCTCATTTGAGTCCAGGACTCTAGCTCAGAAACCCCTACTTTTAAATCAGTATCAGTCGTATGTGAATTCCCAGATGTGTTTCCCGATGATCTTCCCAGAGTTTCTCTCAAAAGGGAATTTGATTTTTGGATTGATCTTCTCCTAGATACTCAACCCATATCTATTTCTCCTTACAGAATGACTCTAGTAGAACTCAGAGAGTTAAAGGAATAGTTAATGGATTTCTTAGATAAGGGGTTCATCAGACCCAGTGTGTCCCTATGGGGTGCACCAGTTTTATTCGTTTATAAGAAAGACTGTTCCCTCAGAATGTACATAGATTACCGTCAGTTAAAGAAAGTTACAGTCAAGAACAAGTCTCCGCTCCCAAGAATTGATGACTTTTTTGACCAACTTTAGGGTGCCAGTTATTTCTCTACGATAGACCTCAGATTAGGCTATCATCAGCTTAGAGTCAGGGAAAGTGGCATCACAAAAATAACTTTTTAAACTCGATATGGTCACTTCAAATTCTTTGTCACGTCCTTTGGTCTTACGAATGCCCTAATAGCTTTTTTGGACTTGATCAAATGTGTAATTAACCAGTACTTAGACATATTGGTCATAGTCTTCATAGATAACATTCTCATTTACTCCCGTAGAGAACACGATCTTGTAAACCATCTTACAATAGTATTGCAGATTTTTAAAACCATCAGCTATTCACCAAATTTAGCAAATGAAAATTTTGGATAAGGTTAGTATAATTCCTTGGCCATATAATTTTTGGTGATGGCATTAGAGTTGATCCACAAAAGACCGAAGCAGTGAGAAACTATCCCAGGCCCATCTCTCCATCAGATATCAGGAGTTTCTTGGGTTTGGATGGCTATTACTGATGGTTTTTTTAGGGATTTTTTCTATTCTAGTGGTCAGATCCTTGTGAGAAGATTTTTTAGGAGTTGAAGAATTGACTCACTACAACTCCAATTTTGACCCTACCAGATAGTTTAGATGGTTTTATTGTCTACTGTGATGCTTTCGGAGTTAGATTGAGTTGTGTTTTAATGTAGAGAGGTAAGGTCATAGCCTATGCCTCTACACAGCTTAAGCCTCATAAGAAGAACTATAATACTCATGATTTTGAGTTAGCAGTTGTAGTATTTTCCTTAAAGATATGGAGATATTACTTGTATGGTGTGCACTTTGATGTGTTCACTAATCATAAGAGACTACAGTATATGTTCTATCGGAAAGACCTTAACCTCTATCAGCGAAGGTGGTTTGAGTTGTTAAAAGACTATGATATGAGTGTTTTGTATCATTCGGGGAAGGCCAATGTAGTGGCTGATGATCTCAGTAGTAGTGTTGCCCATGTTAAGAATAGTAAGAAGAAGTTAGGCCAGGAAGTTCATCAGCTAGTGCAACTAGGTATTCACTTAGTCGATTTAGCAGAAGGTAGTGTGTGGGTGCAGAGTGGCTCAAAATCATCCTTAGTTTCTGAAGTGATGAAAAAGTAGGATTGGAATCCCAGTCTAGTCCAGTTAAAGGAATCAGTCAGGAATCAGAAGGTAGAGGTTTTATACAAAAGGAGAGATAGTATTTTTCATTGTCAGAGTCATCTATGTATGACGGGTGTAGGTGACTTGATGTAGGGAATTCTTGCAGAAGCATATGGTATGCGTTACACTATTAATCTATGGGCCACAAAAATGTACCGCAATTTGCGGGAGATCTATTGTTGGGGTGGGATAAAAAGAGATATTACAGAGTTTGTGGATAAGTGATCAACATGTCCACAGGTTAAGATTAACCATCATAAGCCTAGTGGGGCATCCAGGAGTTCAGTATTCCTTCCTAGAAATATGAAGAAGTGAACATAGACTTTGTGACGTACTTGTCTCATACTCGTCGTCAACATGATTTAGTTTTGGTCATTGTAGATAGGATGACCAAATCAGCTCATTTCTTTCTAGTTCATACCTCCTATTACGCCGAGGATTATACCAAACTCTATATCAGGGAGTTGGTTAGATTGCACGGTGTTCTCTTGTCCATTATTTTAGATAGAGGTACCTAATTCAACTCTCATTTCTTGGATAGCATTCCAAAAGGGTCATGGTACTCGAGTTCATCTTAGTACAACCTTTCATCCTTAGATAGATGGTCAAGCAGAAAGGACCATTTAAACCTTGAAAGATATGCTGTGAGCATATGTGGTAGACTTTAAAGGTAGTTTGAATGACCACTTTTCTTTGATTGAATTCGCATAAAACAATAGCTATCACTCCAGTATTCAAATGGCTCCATTTAAAGGGTTTTATAGAAGGATGTTTAGATCACCCATTGGTTGGTTTAGAGTAGGGAAGGATACCGTAATAGGGTAAAACATGGTGTTTGATACCTTAGAGAAGGTCCGTTGATCAGGGAAAGGCTTAAGACAACTCAGAGCCGACAAAAACCTTATATAGATGTACGTAGAAAAGATCTCGTGTTTGAGATTGGTGACTATGGATACTTGAATATCTCTCCTATGAAGGTGTGAAGCATTTTTGCAAGAAAGGGAAAGTCAGTCCCTGATATGTCTGTCCTTACTGAATTCTCATCCATTTTAGAAAGGTAGCATACGAGCTTGAGTAACCTTCTGATTTATCTTTAGTTCATCTAGTTTTTCATGTCTCCTTGCTAAAGAAATGCATAGGTGACCCATCATTTGTATTTGCTATTGAGAGCAAGGATAGTTAGACAGCTTCTCTGATGAAGAGATCCCAGTCAAAATCCTTGACTATCAAATTTCAGACTGAGGAACAAAGAAGTTCCTCTAGTCAAAGTTCTTTAGCAGAATTTGTCCATTGAGGGAGCTACTTGGGAAGCAGAAGAAGACATGTGAATCAAGTATCCTCATCTATTCTCTTCTAATCCAAACTCAGCTCAAGGTAATAATTTCCTTAAGCCTAATTAGTTTTATGTTTAGATTTCAGTTACAATTTTGTATCAGTTACCATTACATGTTCAGTTACATGTTCATGAGCTAGTTCAATCATGTATCCATGCATAAGATATACATGTTCAGTATATAAATTCAGTTTATCAGTAATCCGAGTCATGCATTCATGAATCATGTTCAGCTATATGCATGCATCAGATATGCATGTTTAGTATGATAATTCAGAGTACCAGTAATATCAGACATATAGTCTTGTTACAGATATTCATGCCTATAAGTAAGTAAGTCTGTCAGTATTCTCAGTCTCAGCAGTCTCATTCGAGGTGAATGTTCCCAAGGGGGAGATAATGTAACACCCCGTAAAATCCTAAGCTTAATTCAATCATTGAGCCTTGTCAAGGGGTCCTAGTTTTAGAATATTTTTGCTAAGTACTAAGACTTAGTGTCATTTTAATGTACAAAGGTTGTTAATCTTATTTCATGACCTTTACATATATTAAATGTTCATGTTTAGGTTGCTTCATGATCAGGAAGTTCTGGAGTTATTTTCAGACAAGTTTTAAGTTTTTCGGACTTCATTTCAAGATCCTTTGGAATCCCAAAATAGAGAATCAACACAATCATGACACGCCGCATCAACTATCATCTTGATTAATATTCTTCCCAGCTACCAGCATCCAATTCCAATTAATCAACGCAAACATAGTGCGGCGTGTTGGCTATCACGTCGATGGCATCGACCGCAGTGTCGAGCTATGCGTTGGTAACCAAAATTTTAGTCATTAAAAGACTGCGTTCTTTGGGGTATCTAGGTATTTTCCCTCTACCCTCACCCCCTCAAAACACGAAATTATACTCCCTATAGAGAAAATATAGTCATTCTTTCTCAAATTTGCTCAAGAACAAAACCCTAGAAGATGCAATTTCAAATCAAGAACTAAAGATTCAACCATAAACTTTTAGAAATTCTTCAACAAAGGTATGTGAAGTGTTCATCCAATGGTTCCTTGTACCCTTGAAGTCTAAGAATCTCTTTTAAACATTAAGTAATTGATTTTATGATTTCGATGGTTGGAATAAAAGTGTATCCATCATTGCAATTTGAATTAAGTTACTTATTCTTGATTATATATATATATATATATATATATATATATATATAAAATGTGAAATTGATCATTGTGTGTGTAGATTCATCTTATTCCATGATAAACCCTTGACTCGTGAAATTAGAGATGAATTACGATGCTCAGTTGGTGTTCAATACTATGTGCATAGACTATGCTCACCAAGTGCTTGATAAATTGTCCATGTGAACTATTAATAGAATAAAATCATGCCAAGCTAGCTTATGTGCATGTTATCTCATGCAAGTGTTTATACAAAATTCCCCAATGAATGAATAAACGGTGATCAAGTTTATAGTTTACATGTTTCATGTTATGCCATGTCCCTTAATTTAAGCTATCAAGTCCTGGGGGTACTTGTACCCGACAATTTAGCTAATTACCTAGTGCCATGGTCATTCATAAAACATTATCATTTACAATACGATCAGTAGTACTCTCAATCAGTTACAGAACTCAGGAAAACTCAGTAGAATCCATATTAGTCTAGCCTAATTCATCATCCATTCCAGACCTCGGTAAACTCAGTCAACTAACAGAATTCAGTAGTATTCTACCAGTCAAGGGAACTTAGTGAACCAAGTTCAGTTAAGCTAAATAGTAATCTCATTAAACGTTCAGTCCATCCTAGGACAGACTAGAAATAAGTTCAGTGTATAATAAGTTGGGAGTAGCATTCAGCATCAAGTTAAATCGAGATGGGGGCATTCCTGTCAGTAGAGGGTTTTGACCCTTAGTAGCAATCCCTGCATTAAAGAACTACGTAGCCAGCGTAGGTTGAGGTATCTTCTAACAAGACATTATATGAGTTGATACTTCTCATGCAAGTTATTATTCCAGCAAGGGTTGGCGTAAGAGCATCCTGTCAGAGAGGGTTAACTCGCAACTTGTCCTTACCTGTGGCACAATATTGATACCCTTCCAACTGGGATTACAGGTTGGACCCCAAATTAGTTAGAGAAAAGGTATGTGAGTTAGATGATTAACTCCCACATTCTCAGTTCCAGTCTCTGTCTCAGATAGAACTCAATTTAGTTCTATAGATTCAGGACTATTAGACATAGTCACTCAGCTCAGTATGGAACTTAGTATGGTTTTACATTATTCTAAACTATCAGATAAAATCATTTAGATAATCAGTAATATAGTATTTGTATATTCAGATATCAATTATTAGTATTCTATTTAAGTTCTCAACATTAGCACGATCAGAGTTACAGTCTATTTATACATGTATGTACTCTTACTCAGTCATACACATGTTATTCATTTATTATTGTGCATGCGTATGAATCCATGCATTTTAGCCTACCTCACTGAGCATACCAGTACACTCAAAGTACTGTCGCATGCTTTTATTTGCACTATGATGTCTTATATCATAGGTTCAGACGTACGGGCTCCTAAACACATTAGTATTTTAGATTCTTAGCTTTCAAAGTAGTGGTGAGTCATCATAGTTCGGGTACATGCTCATTATTTACAGTATTTCATTTTTATTTTGGTAGATAGAGTTAGTTAGGGGTTTGTCCCATCAACTCTAGAATTCAGACAGTTAGAGGTTTTTTTAGAATAGAGTATTTTCAGACAGTTGTTCAATTTTTCAATACTTATATTCAGTTTTGGTTTTTTGATACCCTATTTAGATTTATTTACAGGTTTGAACCTTATGGCATATGTTTATAACTAATTCTTTATATTATTCAATAATATTATTCAGTTACTGCAACATGTACCAGTCATGGATTAGCTTGTGGTCGTTCAGACTGATGAGCACCATGTAGCATCCAGGGTATAAACTTGGGACTTTACAGTATACCTAAAAAATAGTCCACAGAATAACCCCAAATCCATTTTATTATTACAATTAATTATTGAACTCATCTCCTCTTGAGTTCTTAATAACAACACATCCATAATTCTCTCAAATTCATATATATGAAGACCAAAATGGAGTAGTCACCTAACCTCAATTCTTCAACTTATTATTTTAAGCTGAAATCCTTAAGAATATCAACTTTCACTTTCCTTCACACTTTAAACAAAAGAGAAAAACAGATCTCTTAATAACAAAGAAAAAAAGTGAACAAGTAGCTTGTTCTATATTCTAACATTAATTAATAATTAAGCACTTATAGCATGTTTTCTTAATCTTCCATGAGATAATTAAGCTAAACCATAAGTGTTTTCACTTACCTTGTCTTGCAAAGGTTGGGCTTTCTCAATGATCCCTAAAAAACAATATATGGGTGCTCCTAGTTGCTTTAAAGAAAGTTGAGAGAATTTGTGAAGTATAACCTTTATTTGTGACATAAGAATGAGGGAAAATGACAAGAATCTTGGTCTATAAAGGCCCTATTATTGGCCATCCACTTAGCTCCATTTTGGACCTCAAATTTGGTCAAATTAGTCCAAGTAGGTAATGCACCTACTTAAGGGTTAAAGCTGCTCAAAATTTCAAAGTAGGTGATGCACCTACTTACTTAATTTTTAGTTGGACTCAATTAAATTGGGCCTTGGCAGATTTGAGCATTGGGCCTTTTCTCCATTTTACTTCTTCTATTACTTAAATTGGGACCACATAAGTATACTAATAATGGCCCAAATCTGATCCATGGACTTGGTCCATTATCTTGGCTCATATAATCCAAGTAGGTGACTCACCTACTAGCTTAATTAAGTCAAGGAAGCACCTCGGTAAATTACTCTATTTTCAGTTCTTAATCCATTTAATCTAATTTAAAACTAGTATAAACTTGGTCACTTCAAACATTGGATTCAAATACTAGCTTGTGATCCCAAGTCTAGATAGTCGTGTTGATGTTAACTTGGTCTCCTCACATTAAAACATAGGGGCAGTATCAATAATTCCATCTACACCATTAATACTTGCATAACAAATTTCATCCAATACCTATATCACAAGGCTATACCAAGTTTCATATAATTAGCACAAGAATAAGCAAAATATGGTATGTTACAGCCTGACCCTGGTTCTCCCCAATATTGTTCAAGCACTTTCTATTATTACATTGTTTACGATTACTTTAAGTTTATAAATGTTAAAATTTAGTGGTTACTCTTGCACTTGTTTAATATTTGCATGAATATTAGAGTTAGATCGTTGCTAAGAATAAATCAATGTGGGATCTATACTTGGCATTTAAAGACCATCTTACTACTTGGGTGACTATGTACAATTGTGTGTGCACTAAGACGTATCATGAATTCAGCACTAGTTAGGGACCACACCTCCGAGGAAATATTTGTCAACTGTAATGAAGAAACATAAATAAACTTGCATAAACAAAACATCACTATAGAGTTTTATGTGGAAACATCCTTGCTCAAGAGAGAAAACACATGACCAATACTCAGGATTTCTCGACCTTCACTATTATCAAACAATGATTTATTACAGACATCCACAAACTTCAAAGGATTTAAATCTAAATCCTAATATCTGTAATACCTCTATTGTAAATCAATGAGACAACTCTATCACATTTTACGTCAATTTACTAAATCTACCTGATTGGCCTTAGGTAACTCTAGCTACGCAAATGTTGAATAGAAGAAAAAGGATTTTTATTCACAATCACTAAAGTAAACTCAATTTTTGAAAAGGACACAATATAGAAAATGTAAATCAAAAATTAGGTCCGTAAGAGCAACTTTTGATTTTGAGCAGGAGAAACTTTTGCTTAATGTTGAGAAGATGATTTTTGCAAAAACTAGGTCAAAAAGTTAATCTATTTTGGTTATATATGTTATGAAATAATTTGAGTGATAACTTCATTAGGCCAGGCATCCCACATTGTACACTATGCACCTGTACAGTAATGATTCTACAAGACAAAATTATGTTGATGCAACAATGTACAATTGTCGCATAACATACTTCAGGGAGTAGAATATAATGGACCTGGTCCCTAAATACATTATTTAGTCATAATAAAAACTTATAAAAATAGTTTCACCTATTTTGATGATGAAAAACCATATTCTCAAAAACATACTTATTCTTTCTTTCACCAAAACTCACTAGCACTTCTCCTATCAATTGGCTTTCACTTTTAGAAACACCACAGACACCAAGTCCCTTGGAACTAACTATATTAGTGAGACGCATCTTTCCGTTTCTGGCATCATAAAAATTGAAAATGATAAATAAAGATAGTCAATAAGTAAAATAGGTTAACTCATGGATACTGAGGAAATACTAACATAAATGAACAACAATTTACAGAAATAAATAATAGAAAAAAATAAGAGAGTTCCATTCATTTCAATTAAGATACGTACTATACATAAAACTTTAAAAAAAACATAAAGAGCTAAACTATAAAAGACCGAGGGATAACCAAAGAAACTGACACAAGAAGGATCTAAAATTAAAAAATAAAGGATTAATAAGGTGGAGTTTTGGGAGTAATTTGTCTATGAAGTATCTCCGTCCTAGCACTTTTAGGAGTATGAGTGTTCAGAAGAAGCTTTGTAAGGTCCTTGACTTTAGTATTTAGTTCCTTGAACTCACCAGATAAACTAGTGACCTGGGCTTTCATGCTGCACTTTTAATCTTTAATTCCTTAAAAGCACTAGGTCCCTCTTATAATAGCTGTTTATCTTTAACTTGAGATGTGAAATCTCTACATCCTTAGATGTCTATGCTAGACTCAGATCTTTCACCCTGACATCAACTTTTTTTGTCTATCTATCAACTTTGAAACATGGGACTTGGTCGTAACTTTTCTTTCAACAGAATCATTCTCAATTAGGGGGTTCAATTTCAACATCCATTTCATAGTACAAGGTATGCCTCTTTCACAAACTATATTTAAATGAATTAATACTTCACTTAATAAATGACCATAAGGTGTTCCATGTTCTTTTTCCTTTACACATCTTTGTGCTTGTGCTCAATCATCAAGGTAAGCAGGCTTATTATCTTAAGCTTACTTAGGCACTCCATTAAGAATTGATCGACTGCTAAGGTCACAATTCTCTTCTCAAACTTTTCAAATTCTATAGATTTTCTTTACCCTTATGAAACACCCCAAAATTGGGCCATGTCGTTTGTGCACCTCAATCCCACATGAATTGGAGGTTTCCTTGATAACCCATCATAATCATCACATTAATCACATAGGTTGGATGAATCCCGACCATAAAATAAGATAGAGGAAATAATACTAGATGCCATAACTAAGACAACATCTAACAATTCCATAAATAGCAACACACTAGCCGATATACCTAAGTCCGCAGTCATCAACAATACCTCTATATAAACTAAAGTTTAGAAATGTATATGTCTGGACAATCCCCCAAAAATAGCCAAAGCAAGTAAAAATAAGAAAAAGTCTAAAGATAGGGGACCAAGAACGAATTTCATTTGAAATAAGAAAGCTTACCTCTCCGTAGTCGATGAGTGAAATGCTTCTATCACCTAATCACTATGTAGGAAGATAAAACGATGCTCTAGACCCTATGTCAAGTGGGGACATAGCATTCAGAGATGGTTAGCGGTTGGACCAGTAGCATATAAATAAAGGATAAAGATAAAACAATATCTTCATTCAACAACAAGTCAATATATATAATATTCAATCACATTAGTAACCATATCCATACATATAGACATATCACATGCTAACCAAGGGGATAGGTCTTATAAACACTTTGGAAACACTCATTCATCATCTATGAAATAGAGGACTCCAACCTTCAACACTTATAGACTCAATCATTTCTCATTAGGCATAGGACATTAACCGTATTCAAATATCATCTAGTAAGAGATTCGAAAAACATACAAATCCATTTAAGTGAGAGACTTTAACCACTCACACATATTCATTAAACCATGGGACTCTAACCATATGCTCACACATTTGGCAAAGTGACTCTAACCTCATGCCATATTAGATAGGTGACCCTAACCCTAAAGATTATCCAATTAGCGAGTCACTTCTAACTTTTAAGATCTCATTATGAAAGGGACTTTTACCACAAGCGATTCCATTATGCAAGGGACTTTAACCTAAGGAAATCACGACTCTCATTAGTTTTCATGACCCGAGACTACCCCCTAATCATGGCACAGTGCTTAGAACAACAAGTGATCTCAAGCTAACCAATGAACTAGCATAATAAGTAATCAACTGGTTTAGAGTTAATAAAATAGATAAATTTGCAGTGTGCAAAAATAATCATGACATAATCTAGATAAATAATACTTATAAAGTTTATAATTTGATAAAACTAAAGAATGAACTAGAATTTATATTTCATAACTTTCACTGACTATATATGAAACCTCTACTAGACTAGCTATAGATAGTTGGGACATGCCTCCAACTATCTCTAATCAATACATATGCACATATATAATATAGTACATGAACTACAACTGTCTGACATCCTCAAAATAGGAAAACTCATCACCTATTGGCTGGAAGCTACAAACTGCCTAGTTATGATATGTATGCTACAACTGGTACCTTCTTTATGAGACATATAGACATATATGTGGATCAGTACTATGGAATGTACTAAGTATATGGGGGTTAATGCGATAAGTAAAACTGACACATAAAATCTTAAAACATGCATGCGAAGTGCAAGTAAACTTACCAAGAGACTGAAATAACTTAAAGTTGTAGTATTTTAAGACATGAGTACAAACATAATCTGATAACTTAGTATGTCACGATACTTAGTTTCTTAAATTTTTACTTTTATAGAATAAGTGGAACTGAAGGTGGAAGTAGTAAAACATGAATGCTTTATGTACATCTCATGTTAAGCTGAATATATTGTAAAACTATACTGAGGATCATGGATGAATTCTAGTTTCAAAACTATAGGATGGAAACTGACATAACTTGATGATCTGAATATACCAATATACTGAGCATAATTGCATGAACATACAAAACCAAACATAACATGTATTGGGCTTATCTGATTAACTGAACAATTAACGCCTGTGTGACTGAATGATTGAAATCTAAGTAAAGGGATAACTAATTTCTATATACTGAGTAGCTGAGATCTAAATACCGATTAACTAATGTACAAACTTTTAGTTGATGATTGAATACTGAATAACTATCATCTAAATATTGATCAACTAGCATCTGGAGACTGATTAACTTGTATCTATATACTTATTAACAGGTACCTAAATACAGATTATGTAATACTGAATTGTACTTAGTCTGAATAACTAGACTGAAACTATGGGAGGTATCATGTAACCAACATGCCCCAATCTGAGCTAATTGGAGTCTAACCTATAACCACAGTTGGAAGAGTGTTAGTACCACATCACGGGTGCTAACACTAGCTGTGTGGATCCACTAAACTGGTGACGCAAAGGACTAAGGAGTTAGCCTATACTAGCAGGTGCTCTCATGAGATATGTGTCAACCCTCATCTGGGAGAAAGAAATATTAAAACTATGCTAGCTGCGTAGTTTTATAACTCAAGGAATGCTACTAAAGGTCAGACCCTCTACTGGCTGGTGAGCCCTCATCCCTGGGTTCTCTTGGTTCTAAATCCTACTCCCAACTAAACTTATACTGGTACTGGTACTGGACTAAAATAAACTAAACTGACAATATTACATAACTGATAGTGCTCATCATGATCATAAATATCTGAGTAAATAATAAGACTCATGGTTTCACTGAATCATGACATGACACATGTATTCACATACAAATGATAGGATTAAAGTTTACACACATAGGAATGATGGTTAAAAGTCTAAAACGATAATATGGGGTATTACATTAGTCAGCCGTGCGACTCTAACCCTTTGTCCATGCATCCACATACATTAATTTCTACACATAAGGACTTTAATCCGATTAGCAAATTAAACATCATACATGACCTCATTGTCTTCATGGGAGCCTGCATTTCTCAATGATTTCAATAGGACAATACCTTAATTTAACTCATCGTACAATATAAGCTGTGGTCCTCAAGACACTTACAAAACATTCACACTTTATTAGCAATTCTATACCATAATTTAGTTCAACAAACAATTCAAACTCATTTTCATGCTACGGACTTTAACCCTTTCTTATACATCAAACCATCCTGGTCATCAATTATACAATTCATTCCAATTTACCCTCACGGTACCATTTATCAAGCCTTCATACATATTAGCCCATTGCCCTAGATCAAAGCATCATCATAATGTAACTAGGCATCTCACTTAGACATTTTCATAAACATCTCATGTATATACCTTTAACAAGGCTATTTTCATGGTGGAAATCATCAACATTAGGGTTACTCATGACCCACATGTTAAAACATATACAACAAGTATTCACATTTACAATTCATCATCAATAACATAGTAAAACACAATTCTAAGCAACAAAACCCTTTTCATTTGATTTCAAAACCACCATGTACACTTACTAATCCATGTGTGAAATACATGCATTTAAAGTTATTTAGAAAAAGAAAGAGGTACATTCCGTAAAAAAGATGATTCACCAAGAATATAGATTCCTATTTCCCCCTTAAAGACCACTCTTTAAATGCTAGCCTCCAATTCTTCAAAGATGTGCTTGGGGGAGTGATTAGGATGTTTAATCCATCAAAAATTGATGTTTAGGAGGCTACACATACTTATACAGTGCGAGGGATTAGGTTTTAGACATGGGAAATGAGCACAAAGACCTTTGTAAAAAGATGAAAACTCAACCCATCCAGGGGTATGACTCACCATACTACTCACTTAAGCAGTCCTACCCTAGGGTACGAGTCGTACCCTAACTCGTACCCTAGATTCACCAAGTTCAACATACTATTAAAAGTACAACCATGTACCTTTGAGTCGTATCCAAAGGGTATGACTCACCCCTAAATCATACACAACAACGTTACTAAAAATAGTCCACTTCCAAACTCATGACTCCCCTATACAACTCACCTAGGTATGACTTATACTCTTAGGTCTGATTGAGTGGAGGGTCACTCATACCTAGGATAGTGAGTGACCCTTCCCATACTGCCTAGGATGTAAGAGGGGAGGAAGAGAAGGATACGACTCATATCCAAGGGGTACGACTCAAGCCCCTAGTCGTACTCACCCAGTGACACCAAAAGATGAAGTTTTTTAATAGTTCTAAGTCTAGGTGTTTCAATTCTCCCTCACTTAGATCATTTATCCTCAAATGAGGGGTAAGGCAATGAATAAACACAAGTCAACACATTATCATACTTTAAAATAACCTTCAAACAAGTTAGGACAAGTATGCAATAAGGATATAACACACATCATGCTCATTAACAATCAATTTTTCATGTCGTCATATTAGGGACTCAAAACCATTATTTATCAAGACACTTTCTTATTTCAAAACATAGGGACTTAAACCCTTGCTTATAAACAATTACTCATTTCACAAATTTGGTACTTCAACCCATCACCTTATCAAGAATACTTACTCAATTTAAGGATTAGGGACTCGAACCCATCACTTACTAAAGATATGAATCAACTCAGCATACTAAAGAATTATGCCCATTACAACAAAACACATATAATTTCAAAACATTATGGACTTGAACCCATTGTCTAACACGACACAATCAATTCAATACATTGGGGACTTTAATGCATTGTCTATCGAAAACATAAATCAAAGAAAGGATATCAGTGCATACCTTCATCCTAAGCTTCCAAAATAGGAAATAAATGTGGATACTTGAACTTCATGTCCTCTTCCAATTCACACATAGCTTTCTCGGATTTTTGGTTCCTCTATAAAACCTTTAGTGAAGTCACTTCTTTAGTTTGCAACTGGAATACTTGCCGATCCAAGATCCTCAACGGTATTTCCTTATAGAACAAAAGGGTCTAAATATCGATATCTCTCAAGGGAATAACCGATGAAGGATCACCCACACATTTCAGCAACATAGAGACATGTAAAACCTGGTGAATAGAGTTCATAATAGAAGGCAACTCTAGCTTATAGGCAACATTATCAACCCTCTTCATAATCAAGTAGGGACTAATGTACTGGGGACTAAGCTTTCCTTTTTACCAAACCGTATCACTCCTTGCATATGTGATACTTTCAAGAATACCCAATCACAACACTAAACTCGAAGTCCCTACACCTTACATTCGCATAGGACATTTGGCGACTTTAAGTGATTTTCATCCTATCATGAATTACCTTCACCTTCTGTAAGGCTTGGTAAATAGATTGGGTCCAAGCAACTTACCCTCGCCAACCTTATACCACCCAATATGAGATCGACATCTACTACCATACAATGCCTCAAAAGGTGACATGGCAATACTAGAGATATAATTATTATTATAGGCACACTCAATCAAAGGCAATTGGTCATACAAACTACCATCGTAATCAATCACACATTCCCGCAACATATCTTATAATGTTTGGATGGTCCTTTCCACTTGTCCATTCGTTTGTGGGTCAAATGTGGTATTAAGGCACACTCTAGCACCCAAACCCATATGGAATAACTTCAATAAGTGGGATGAAAATAAAGGACCAGGATCCAAAATAATAGAAACCAAAGCACCATCCAAATTCATGATCTCTGCAAGATAAAACGTAGCATAATCTTTCATCGAGAAATTAGTCCTTATGGGAAATAAGTGTGCAGACTTGGTAATTCTATCAACAATGACTTAAATAAAATCACATTGATTCCAAGATCAAATAAGATCGGTAATGAAATCCATATTAATTGTCTCCCCCTTACATTAGGGTAATGGGATCCATGAGCCTCGGCCATGACCCTTTCCCTCAATCCATCGACGTCCAAGATACTATCACCACCAATCACAAAGTCTACAACTTTATGTTTACCCATATTACTCTTGATCTTCATCAAGTCAGGGTATAATGTTTTCATTTCCTTTATCTCCACAAAATGAGATGACTGAGATACCGAAAAGCATAAATACACCATAATCTATGGAGTCCGCAAGTCAAACTCCAAGATTAGTCTAATAGTGAATATCCTTCTCTAATTATAGCTTAACCTCATCTACATGGGCCATACTTCCCATAGACAATCTACTAAGACCATTGGTGACTATATATGCCTTACCGTGATGGTAATAAAGACTCATATCATAGTCTTTCAACAACTCGAGCCACCGCATTTGCCATAGATTTAACTCCTTTTGGGTAAACACATTTTAGAGACTCTTATGATCAGAAAAGATATCAACATGAACCCTATATAGATAATTTCTCCAAATAATTAACCCAAAGACCACGGCTAACCACTCTAGGTTATGAGTAGGGTGGTTCTTCTCATAAACTTTCAATTGGATAGAAGCATAGGAAAACACCGTACTATGTTGGATAGAAGCATAGGAAAACACCGTACTATGTTAAATCAACACAAAACCAAGATCAACATGAGAAGCATCACAATATACCACAAAACTATCACTACCCTTGAGCAAGGTTAAAACCAAAGTAGAAGTCAATTTATCTCTCAATTTCTCAAAACTACCCTCACACGCATCGGACCACAAGAATTTGACCTTATTTTGGGTCAATTTTGTCAACGGGGTAGCTATAGTAGAGAAACTCTCCAGAAACATTCTATAGTAATTGACTAGACCTAAGAAGCTCCGTATATTAGTTGGAGTCGTAGGTCTAGGCGACTTCTTAACTGCCTCAAACTTTTGGGAATCTACCATGATCCCTTAACTAGAGATAACATAATTATGAAAAGTTACACTTTTCAACCAAAAATCACACTTGAAGAACCAACATACAAATGATGATCCTTCAAAGTTTGCAACACGACACAGAGGTGATGTACATAATCTACCTCACCCTTAGAGTATACTAAGATAATATCAATGAAGACAATGACAAACATGTTTAAGAACAGACGTAATACCCTATTCATAAGGTCCATGAATTCTACAGGGGTATTCGTCAACCCAAAAGACATGACCAAAAAATCATAGTTTCCATATCGAGTTTTAAAGGAAGTCTTAGGGATATTCGCATCCCTAATCTTAAGTTTATGATAACCCAATCTAAGATTAATCTTAGAGAAACACTTCACACTGTACAATTAATCAAACAAATCATCAATTCTAGGAAAAGGATATTTATTACTTATGGTCACTTTGTTTAACTGATGATAATTAATGCATATATGAAGGGAACCATCCTTCTTGCACACGAATAACATGGGAGAGGCCCATTCAGAGACACTAGGGAGGATAAAACTTTTATCTAGGAGGTCCTTCAATTTCTTCTTAAGCTCTTTTAGCTCCACCGAAGCCATTTTATAAGGAGGGATAAAAATTGGGTGAGTTTCCAAAACAAGATCAATCCTAAAATCAATTTCCATATTGGGGGAACACCGAGAAGATCATCGGAAAACACATTAGGAAACTAATTAACCATGGGAATGGATTTTAGAGAAGGCACTTCCAAGTTAGAATCTTTAACTCAGACCAAATGGTACAAACACCCCTTTGAAATCAACCTTAGAGCCTTTAGATAAGCAATTAACCTTCCCCTTGGTACTAGAAAACCACTTTCCCATATAATAACTGACTCATTAGGGAATTGAAAAATGACCCTATGGGTTCGACATTCTAAGGAAGCATAGTAAGATTACAACTAATCAATCCCTGAATGACATCAAAATCAACCATTTCTAACTCTCTTAAGTCTACAAGATTATCCCTACAACCAACTGATATCACATAGCCCTTATAAACCATTCTATAAACCACAGGTTCTCTGACCAGGGTAGAAATAGAAAATGAAACTGCTAGACTCTCGAGACCATAATCAAGATGCAAAATAACATATGGGGTCACTTAAGAGAGAGTAAAACCTGTATTAAGAAAATGATACACATCATGGGAGAGAAGTCTAAATATACCCTTGACAATATAAGGAGATGCCTTAGAATCTTGGCGAGTAGCAAGTGCATATAAGCGGTTTCAGCCAGTGTCGGTGCCAAAAATAGAATTAAAGGCAGACATAGCACCCTATGGTGTAGGAGCAAATAGAGTAGAAATAGGGGCATTTTTTGCCTAAGAAGCTACTAGATAGGGACACACACATTGTATGTGCCCAATCTGGCCACAATGGAAACATTTGTTTCTCCCCTTCTCGCACTGGACACGATGACTCTGACTGTAGAAATCTATAAGGAGGGAGATGTGAAGCCAACTAGGCACTACTAGCCTGGAATTAGGTAACCTGTTCTTGGGATCCACTACTAAACTGAGCTCAATGATTACCCAAAAACTTTGTGCAAGGAGAGCGAACACTAACTAAGGAGAAAGAACTCAAACCCCCTATATTTTTTCTGTATGCACTTCCAATCATCTCTACCACTAGGCTCAAAAGGCCTGTATTTATTTCTTTGCCTCTCACTATACTAAACTTACTTCTTTTTCTTATCTTCCACTTGCTGCAAATACATAATCAGCCAAGAAATATCCTATTCTTGATCAAAAAGGCTGCCTAGCTCTCAAGAATTATCTCATAAGACAATCCCGAGACAAATTTATGCATTATAGCCCTTATGCAATAAATCATCTTAGGAGCATACCTTGATAATTGATGGAATTTAAAGGCATACTCTTGAACGGATATCCTCCCTTATTTCAAGTTCACAAACTCTTCCACTTTTACCTCTCTCAACTCTTGAGGAAAGAGACGATCTAAAAAAGCCTCGAAAAAGTCTTCCCACATAGAGGGACTAGCATCAACACCTCTAGATAACTCCTACCACTCGTACCATTGGTACGCTACATTATTCAATTGGTAGGAAGCAAACTCAACAGCCTCAATCTCCAAAGCATGAATAATTCAAAAGATCTTCTCCATTTTATCAATAATGCCTTAAGGATATTTTTCAATATTTATACCGAAGAACATAAGAAGGCTCAACCTCATAAATTGGCCAATTCTTTTAGCCTCTAAAGGAACAATAGCCAGAGAACCACACTTCTTTTGAGAAGCTACAAATTCAGTCAAGAGGTTGATAAAGCAATAAATATTGGCATTAGAAGTATTCCCTTGAGGTTACAAAATAGGAGGGTCACTCTTATAGTTAGGGTTAGTTGGGACTGGTGGAACCCCATGAAGATGGTCGAATAATGGAGCCCTATCCCTAGTCTAATCTTAAAAAGTTGGATGAGCTTCATCCGCAGGACCTTTAGAAGGGTTTTAAAGATAGCAAATAGAAATAAAATGAATCCAAGACCTCAAACTCTAAAGCTTAACATTAAAACACAAAAAATGAATCATTTTCTAAAATCTCTTGTAACTCCTTTTTTATAAATATGGAATGCTTCACACCCATAAAAAAGACTATACTCGATATGGTATTATGGACACCCAACTGACTATAAACCTACACTTTGATACCAACTTAACATGCCCTAAAATTGGGCCAGTTCATATGGGCACCTCAAACCTACATAAATTGGAGGTCGCTCTGATAACCCATCATAATCATCACATCAATGACATAATTTGGATGAATCTCGACCATATAATAAGATAGAGAAAGCAATACAAGATGTCATAAGTTAAACAATGTCTAACCATTCTATAAATATCAACACACTAGTTGATATACCCTAGTCCATAGTCATCCACAATACCTCTATACAAATCAAAGTTTAGAAATATATGTGTCAGGAAAATCCCCCGACAATAGTAAAACTATGTAAAAATAAGTCAAAGTCTAAAGATAGGGACCAAGAATAAATGTCTTCAAAAATAAGGAAGCTTACCACTCTGTAGTCGATGCAAGAACTAGTTCGATCACCTAATCACTACATGGGAAGAGGAGATGATGCTCCGGCCCCTATGTCACGTGGGGACGTAGAATCTGGAGATATTTAGCAATTTGAACGCTAGCATGTAACTTATTGATAAGGTTAAAATAACACCATCAGTCAATAATAAGTCAATAAATACCATAGTTAATAACTTCCATAACTTTATCCATATATATAGTAACACCCCACACTTTTACTAGAATGTCAAAGATTTGCTTCAAAGATGAAAACCTTTTGTTGGATAAGATTTCCATCGATACCAAATTCGCCAAAATTTGATACTTGGTTGAGGATTTAAAGTATTTTTAATTGACTGTGTCCTATTTGAGCAAACACCACATCAAGGTGAAGGACAATTTCATAATTTTCAATTCCAGTAGACCTTCATGATAATGGTGCATCGCGAAGAGGTTCAAATTGCCAATTGTCAAAATCTAGTAGCCCAACGTGATACTGGTGCGTTGTGCCAGTGTTTAAAATAGCATTCCAAAGGGGCACCACAATTGTGGCACATCGTGGTAGATGCCCAGATCCCACTCGTCTTTTCTAGTGAGCCACAGCAATAGTAGTGCATTTCGGTGACCTATTATTAAATCGAAAAAAATTACGTTTTCAGTTTCTTCTAGAAGTTTAAAGAGGGCATTTTGGTCAATTTCTAAGCCTCCAATCCGTCCAAACATAAGATTTAAGCCTATTGTAAACACTTTATAAACAATTTCATCCATTCTCTCTTAAAGAAAAGCCCTAAAGCTCAAACATTCTCTCTAAGAAAGCCTAATTTCTCCATAGATTCTCCAAGAAAGATCCAAATTGAGGATTCCCAAGTAAGATAATCAAACACTCTTCTCCAAGAACTCAAATAGAAATCAATAGATCAAGTTTCTTCATCTAATCTTCAATCAAGGTATGTGGGCTTTTTCAAGAAGTATAATCCTTTCATCCGTATTTCCAACACTTATTTTAATTATAAATTACTATATTTTATGTGATTTTCCACGAAATTAAAGTTAGGGTTTATACCCAATATTGATACTTGTGAGATTTTGAGATTTCAAGTTGTTTAAAAGTTAAATTACATGATTATGTTCTTCTTTTCATGCATATTGCAGAAATTTCTAAATTTTAAATTGATTTATCGATATTTATATTATATATCATGAATATTATGATGTTTTAACATGAAATTGATACCTGGGTCATGAAGCCCTAATTAAAGATTGCTATTTCAAGATTGTTTGTGCTATAAGGACCCTATGATAAGATTATTCTCAAATTTTTGATAAAGATTAGACCTTTTGGTCCTTAGATAAGATAAAGAATCCACTTTGTTCATTTGACTTGAGATGTAAAGAAAGAAAAGCATAATTGGTTTTCTTGTAAACCCTAGTGGTGTTTTTTAAGTGTATTTCTTAAGATCCTGAACATAAGAATGGGAGTAGTATTTAGCACCGAGATGGGTATGTTACCAAGATTTCATGCCCCATAATTACGTGCCACGGTAGGATTAAGATTATTCCTACATCTACGTGGATGACTAGGATTGTTATCACTTAAGATAAGAAGTTCTATTCAGATTGCAAGGGTAGAACAGATCTCCCCAATATGGGTAAGAAGTTGAACTCCACGAATGCTTACATGGTTTATGTTGGTTAGAAGAACCATCAAAGAAAAGTCCCCTACTCTTAAAATAATTTATTGGTTTAAAGCCTTAAGATAAAGGGTTTTCCTCATAACTTAATGGTAAAGATTTTCAGAATAGTTTCTCAGAAAATAATAATAGAAAAGATTTTAGAAAACTAAGTGTAAAGGCTCACAAGTTTTTTTCAGATTATGTTTTAAAGAAAGAAAGTATCTTCAGATTTTAGTTATCAGAATTTTAGTTTTTAGAGTGAATCCTTTCTACACTTAGAAAGTATGATTTAAAGAAAGAATACAAGTACAACTTTTAGAACTAAATGTTATGACTCACATGACTGATAAAACCATGACTTGCTTCTCATGACTATTATTTTTAGTATTTCAGATATTTCAGCTTATGTAAGTCATTTACATTTAGCAGGCATTATTTTAGAAATTATGATGATGAGATAATATTTTACTTATGTATTTCACCAAGATATACTCAGTACATCCTAAAAGTATTGATCCACATATATGTCTATGTGTTACATTGTCTCATAATGTAGGTATCAGTTCAGTTGTAGCACTCATACTATATTTAGATAGTTTGCAACTTTCAGTAAGCAGGGGATGAGTTCTCTTGATTCAGGGCTCACATCAGTCATATAGTTTAAGCGGTATTGTAATTTTCGTTATTCAATCGTATTAATTTGGGATAGTTGGGAGATATGTCCCCGCTACCTATAGTTAATACTAGTAGAGGCTTCATAAACTTTTAGCAGAGTTAATGCATTTTATTCCAGTATTATTTTGTAAATATAGAGTTGTAACCATTTTAATTTAATTTTATATTGATCAGATTCATAAAAGAGTTATCTTTTGCTTATTTGGATCAGATTTATGTAATTTATTCAGTCTCTTATGATTTATGCCAGTAAAAGGGTTAACTTGGGATCATATATGGTTCTAAGCACCATGTGACATCTTGGGACCGTTTTTGGGGTGTTACAAACTTAGTATCAAAGCACAAAGTTCAAGTGTCCTAGGGCATCTATGAAGCCGTGTTAGTAGAGTCTTGTGGAACGGTACGAAGACGTCTGTACTTTTCATCGAGATGCTACGAGGCATATAAGAAAAATTTCCTTTCTTTTCTACTCCATATCGTGCAGTAATGTTGTTTTCTCAGAATCTTCTATTTATTCGTGTGTTACCCCAAAATTCCTTATTTATTTATTATTCTTGAGAAAATATAATTAGTAAGTTCCAGTTCCTTCCCAGATAATGCTCTCAAATTTATTAGCAAAAATATTAGAGGTCATACAAGGTTCTTGAGAGGATCTCCCTAGTGCGTTAAGTTCCTTGAGTTAAAAGTTTATGATCTCATCCATATGTGTTGTTCAGTTGAGATAGAATTAGATATGTATTCCGATAGTGCTCATGAGAAGAGATAGTGTGAACCTAGATTGTTAAATACAGTGTGCATTCGAAGAATATTATGAACTTCAATATTATGTTTTAGGACTTGTAGAACCTTATTATAGCTAGAAGTATGGGTATAAAAGATTAGTGACAAGAAGAATGACAATTGATATAAAGTATAGAGGTAAACTTGTGCATGTTATCGAGATGTGTTAACGAGATATATCCTTGTGTGTTAGTTTAATTAAGGTAGAGAAGAAGTTATTAGTTAAGAAGAATTACTGTTTTTTTTATGTAAGAAAGGAGTTATTAATTATATTTGTTGTGTTAGAAAATTATAGGATATTAATGAAGTGTTTAGTGGTTTAGTATCATTAATTTAGGTTTCCCTTGAGGTTCCAAAAAGGAGTTTAGTTGAAACCTATAGAGCTATGAACGTAATTTAGGTTTATAGATGGGTAAATTGTAGTGATGTGTAGAAGTAGTATGTGCTAATGGATTATAATAAGATATATAATTTTAATCGGCCATTATTATTATTAAGTTCTAGTGGACTAGTGAGAATTGAATATAATATGGGTTATTAAATCATGTTTAGCACTATACATGAAGTTTGAAAAGTTGGTGGTCCCCAAGGTGGATGTAATAATTTCTTGGTTAGTGATGCTAGTTCTATGGAAGTGATCAAGTAGGCTTGAACATTATTCGCAAGAGTTTGAGCCCATTTTAATTCATAATTAATTATGATATTGTATATATGGTAAAGAAGTATGCCCAAGGTGATTGAAGTTGCTATATTTTCTAAGGTTATTACGTGTTTTTTATGGTTGGTAGTACCGTTGAGTTGCTAAGTGGAAAAAGACTAGTTAGATGGTATATAGTGTTCTAAATAGCTAAGATAAGGATTTTTCATTGATGATGTTGAGCATTCTTGATATGATCTTGATTCTCATAATTTAGAGATATAAGTTTAGAGATGTGATATTAGTTGGCTATGACGAAAGTAACATGGTTTATTAATGGTTTAAGAGATTTTTGTTAAGTTTTAGTATCTAAGTTTGAAACCTTGAAGAATGGGTGAATAGAAATGAGAGCCGAAGCTCTAGAAGGTGGGAATTCAGGATGTGGTGATACTCATGAAGATTCTAAGTTAGTGATTGTTCAAGCTATTATGTGATGACTAGTTGACTATAAAAGGATAGAGTTGTACTTTAAAAAAAAGTATTGGAAGTGGGTTTTATAGTTTCAGGTGTAGTATTTTAGACTAAGTTTTATTATTTGCGTGTATTGTTGTAATACTGACTCTAGAGTGTAGTGAGTGTAGTCTAGTTTAGAGTTTATTAAAGGTTCCTCAGACTTAGACTGATGTCTTAAAGCTAATAGGTAGATGATAGAACGAGTATCCAAGTTAAACTCTCTAATTCTAGCAGTGATGCAGTATCTTATAGAACATCAGAAAGTGAGGATGATGCCCAACCCATTCTTATTTTTGTATTTTTACTTCAGTTACTCCGATATCTACTCATGAATTTCATGTCAAGTCTATGATCATAGTTCATGTTCAAGTGTATAATAGAGAATCATGTACTTTTCCAATTCCTGCCACGAAGAGTTCAAGTTTATTCAGCAGTTGGGATCATATACCATGAAGTTATGAACTCCAAAATTCAGGTCATGTAGCTCATGACTCATTTACTTATGTTTTACAGTATGTTCAGACCCAGTATTTAGGTGACACTCTTAGTAATCAGCAATGTTTAGATCTATATCATGTATGTCCTCGGATTAGATATCTTTCATGAATCCATATTGCAAACACTCTTTTCCTTAGGCCTTGGTAAGGTGTCAAGCTATGTTTAGTATCCCTTCATGTTTTGGATCATGATATTCCAACCTTGCAGTGACCTCCCCCAGGTCAACATAGTGATGATGAGCAACTGTGAGGATGGAAGAAAGTAAATGTGTTATGTTGGGAAAAATGGCTGAAAGCTGATTTTTTGTATGTCTATAAGTTTGAAAGAATTTTTGAGGTGGAGTTTATTTTCTTGTGTATGACCTAGTTAGTCGAGAATATTTTATGTGTGTCTTCATAAGAATTGAATAGTGCATGGAAATTGTTATTAATAGAGGTATTAGAGAATATGAGGAAGATGTTCTTATGAGAATTTGTTTAGAAGTGCACATATGGTTATGAAGATAGGCTTGAACGTCATGTTTGTATATAGAAGGATAGGTGTGTGGTGCATTAATGAATTTCTAGTAAGAGGTTGAATTCAGCTGTTAAAGTGATATGGAGAATCATCCTAGAGTGAGTAGTTATGATAATACATGGGGGTTATTGAATCCATAGTTTAAACTAATATTATGGTGTTAGGTGCAGTACTTTGTGATTCTGAGTTAGGCTTCAGAACGATGAGAAAATATTGTTCAGTTAGAGTATAATAGACGGATTTATCAATGCCATGTGAGAATTATAAGTTGAATCAAGTGAGTATGGTATTTTAAGGGAAATAATATAGTTGTGGGAGTTTTTGAGACGTGTTGATAAGCTTGAAATTAAGAAGTTGCATTGTTTATGGCCTAGTACTTCTATACTAACTTGTGATTTATAGGTCTAAATTCTATGCTATAGAGTCGTACCAATGTTGTAGTTTCCTATTAAGATATTTTGTTTAGATCATGCCCACAAGTCTTTACCCCCTCATAGCATATGAAGTTTCTTAGAAAGGTGTTGAAGAAATACTCCATCTAAATATGAGCATTCAGTATGATAGAATCTATATAGTCAGCAATCCAGTCTAACAATCGAACAGACAAAATTCTATAGCTTTCCATCTTCTGATTAGTCTAGTGTTACTACCTGAAATTTCATGAATATGTCCACTTCAAGAGGTATTTTATTCGCATCCATGTAAATTGCGGATTCAGTTAAGTATATGCATCATGCATCAGTTTTAGATTTAGATAGTAAGTCATGATTCAGTTCATAAGTATCCTGCGTATCATCTCAGTCTTATCCTAGTATTTCAACCAAATTAGTATCATTTGGGGACGAACGATCCCAAGGGGGAAATGTTATAATGCCTCTAATTTTCATGGAGATTTTCATGTCATAAACCTCTCATCTTTCACTTAATAAATTAAATCCAGCCTAAAGTAATGATTACTCATAAGTTAACACCCTTGTTTCTATCTCAGCCCTATAGCTCTTTCTCATGAGAATTCATGCACTCATAGATCAGTTTATTAGCTCACTATATTAAGATTCAGAGATATAGTTTATTTTAGTTGTGCATGATATCTTAAAGCCTTAGATTCCTCAGTATTTTCAGATTAATTATCCACATTCAAGGACGAATGTTCCCAGGGGGAGATATTGTAACACCCCATACTTTTTCTAGCTTAAAATCATTCTTAGAATGTCAAAGATCTTATTCAAAGATGAATACCTTTTATTTCATGTGGATGTTTTCCAGATTTGGAATTTTTTTTGTCTAGAAAATTGAATAATCTTTTCATCGATACCGAATTTGCCCAAATCTGATACTCGGTTGAGGAGTTAGAGAATTTTTAAGTTGATAGTCTTCCACCTGAGAAACCACCGCGTCGCGGTGAAGGACAATTTCATAATTGTCAATTCTAGTGGACCTTCACGATATTGGCATGTCGCGGAGATGGCAAAATTTAGAATTGTCAAAATCTAGTAGCCCAACGTGATACTGGTGCATTGCGCCAGTGGCCAAAATGGTATTCCAAAGGGGCACCGCAATTGTGGCGCGTCCACTGACATTGCTCATCATGATTTAAGCATAACAACTGACTGAATGATAATACACATAGTTTAGCTGAAATCATTTTTGAGATATTGAAATCATGTAAAACAATTAGGTGTCGATTGTTCATAACCAACCAGTGCAGAAGGATCATAAAAAAGATGATAAATCTTTGAAACTATAGTATGGGATTTTGGTTTAACGAACAAAAATATAAACATTCCATTAAAAATAAGTAAATCATGAACTTGAACATGGAGGTGTCGTAAAACATGCTAAAACATCATGAATTCATGGATTACCCTGCAATTCAAAATTAAGATGTGGAGTACAATGGAAATCAACATAGGAAATCAAAATTTAAAACATAAGTCAACAAAACTTTCCATGACATCATGCTAAAAGATAATTTGAATCGAGCTACTATGAATAAAAATGCATCTTAAATACATTGAACTTCAAAATCATGGGAAAAATCATATTTAAACCAAAGAAGAGGTTTTTGGGCTCCATAGTTTGAAAGAACCCATGGATGAACATCCCACATATCTCACTAGATGAATTCTTTAAAACTCCTTGAGGATTTCTTGAACCTGAAGCTTGAATTCTTTGATTTCTTGCGAAAGAGTTTGTATTTATTCTTGGGAAAGGAAGGTTTTTCTTGAGAGAGTTTGTGAATAAAAGGGAAAATATTGCTCTTTGGAAGCCCCAAATTCATGTTATTGATGAATTAGGGGAAAGGAAATGACCCAAATACCCTTAATATGGCAAGAACAAAAGCTCAATGGAATATGAAGGGGGTAGTGTGGGCATTGAAGCATTGGACTAGGCCGAGCGGCACCCGCCGGATAGCGGTGGCCTAGACCAGGTGGCACCTGCCTTACCCTGATGGTCTAGAGGAGGTAGCGCTCGCGTATCTTGGTTGCGTTACTAGTTTGGGTTTCCAAACACGCCCCTACGCTCATCCAAAAATGATAAAACTCCCCCGAGATATACTTTTAACAATACCAATCATGAATCAACTAAAAAGTTGACATCCCGAGGTTTGGAAGGTTAAAAATAAAGTCATCAAAGTTTAGGGGTATTGAAAATGACAAAGTCTTCAACACTTAATGAAAATTCCAAGTCTTGGTCTCCTTAAACATTCAACTGTGCGAAGAATTGAGCTTGGGATCTTACGGGGTATTACAATAATTCATCCTCCTCAACCTCAGAGTCTTTAAATGTTGGAGGATTTAACCTCATGAATTGGCCAACCCATGACACCTTAGATGAATGAACAACAGAACAAACACAGTCAAATAGACGATACTGCAATCCCACCAACTGTTTAAGTATATGAATAAACTGTCAGAACTCTGCATTAGAGATATCTCCCTAAGGTGACTTAGCATAAGTGTCACCAACATGGGAAGGCCGAGGTAGACTAGTAAGGACACGTGAAAATCCACGTGGAGTGGCAAAATTAGGAGCAAGGACCCTAGATCAGTTCAATACTACATAAGCAAGGCAAATCCCCTCTACATTCTTCTCAGGTAGAACAATGTTTGCAACAGAGTTTCTAAAAAAGTTAGATCTTCGGGAGCCATGAACTAAAATGCAATCAAAATAAGGAATTTGGGAAAGTCATAACACCAGACTCTATAGCTCAAGGTAGAACACAAGAATGGAAAGTATTTCTAAATACTTTGTATCCTCATTATACGTATGGTTCCCTGCACACCAATAATAAAGACTCTACTCAACATGACTTTATTGACAACTAAAGACTTAAAATAATGCTCTGATACCATGATTGTCACAACCTAAATTAAATATATCGAACCAATCTACATAACTAAATTGGACTCCCAAGTTCCACTAAAATCCCAACCATATCCATCAAGGCAATCCAAATCCATGATTATATTTATTTATGCATTTATGCAATGCGTTGGGTCCAAAAATAAGTTTAACCAGGAAATTATCGATAATTAAAAAAAAAATTACAAAGTGAGTCAATGTTAATGCGATTACAAGACAAAATTCATCCAATTTGGGGAAACCTGTATCCCCCATTCCAACCATTTAAATAATGTACCAATTTAGTCCCAAAAATATCAATTTATAGAATGATTAGTCAATTTATAACATGGGATGAGTAATTTATTCAGTAACAATCAAAACCAATCAACCTTATTTCAAAACCCTTAATTTGAAATAACATGATATTCATACAAATAATGCCACAATGAAAAATTAAAGTTTAAGGGGAGAGAAACATGGATGAAATACGTAAAAACCTGAAGTCAATTTTAAATTGGTAGCCTGGATGATGAATGCACTATGATACCTTAAAATGTTCTTGGGTTTTGAGTTTTTACAGAGAATGGATGATTAATCTTTGAAAACTAAAGAAAAATGGCTTATTTTGTCTTTAAAGGTCACACCAGGGCTAAAAAGACCAAAAGACCCTTACCCCAAGTAAGAAAAACTAATACTGGATGAAATGAACAGAATGGTGTGGCATGCCAATATATTGAAGGTTAGCCTCTATGCCACTCTAATATTGCGGAGGTTAGCCTCTATGACATGGTCGTATTGTAGACTGTCACTACCTCGGGGTCACAAAATACCACGAACCCCTTCTAAAAATTCCAAAACTTTCCCAAAAACACTTTTAACATCCTTAAACACAATTTAAGTCAACTTTTACCATTACACATATGTGAGGGTCAAACATAAAATAAGGGGTCTTACATTATTCCCCCCTTAGGATCAATCATCCTCAAAAGATGAGTTAGGACACTTTTTGCTCAAGAATATAAAGAATACACCGGTATTAGATAACGTAAAGATTGACAAAAGGAAAATAAAACTCATACCTTAAGCACATTTATCAAACCTAAGGAAAAAGTACGGGTACTTTTCCTTCATATCTTGCTCAACTTTCATGTTGCTTCTTCTACATTTTGATTATTCCAAAGACCTTTCATCGAAGTTAAATACTTGGTTCTCAACCTACGAACATTCCTATCTAATAGCTCAATCAAGATGAACTATATATCTTGAATCATAAGCCTCAGTAAAATTCATTCCTAAAGCCGATCAACATTAGAAGAACACAACCTACCTTGATACCTCAAGATGCCATCTCCCCCAATCTTAAATGCCATCACCTTTTACTTAACCACATTATCCTTAATATGCATAAGCATGGGATCTAAGACTTCCTACTTTTTCACGTCACACCATGAAATGATTTAACCACATCATGAACAATCAGTTCCCCATCCTCAGAGACCAGGAGGCAAACTCCCAAGTTTGCCAATATATGAATTTCCTTCGCTAATCCTCTTTTCTCTTCATCCATACAAGATAATCTACTCATAAATCACTTTTAAGAGCATCAACAACAATATTAGCCTTACATAAGTGGTTGTAAAAAATCATGTCATAATATTAGAGTAGCTCGAGCCACCACCACTACCGAAGATTCAAGTCTTTCTGAGTAACTATATATTTCAAGCTCTTCTGATCTGAAAAGATACTATATGCACCCTATATAGAAAATAGTGCCAAATAATTAAAGAAAAAACCACAATCTCTAACTCCATATCATGAGTCGAATACTTCCTCTCATGAATAATAAGTTGCCTTAAAGCATAGGATACAACCTTACCATGCTGCATCAAAACACAAACTAATCACAAACGAGACGCATTGCAAAACGTAACAAAACCTTTAGTACCCATGGGCTGTGACAAAAAGGTAGAGAAGTCAACCTATACTTCAACTTCTCAAAACTACCCTCACAAGCATTGGACCACAAGAACTTAACCTTCTTTTGATTCAACCTTATTAACAGAGCAACAATAGATGAGAAACTTTCTACAATCATACTATAATACCATGCCAAGCCAAAAAAACTCATATTATCAATTGGAGTTGTGGGTCTAGACCATTTCTGAACTGCCTTAACTTTTTATGGATCCACCTTAATCCCCTCATTTGAAACATCATGCCCTAAAAAGTTCACAATACCGAGCCAAAATTCATACTTAAGAAATTTAGCATACAACTATTGGTCCTTTAGGGTATACTACACAATTCAGAGGTGATTGGCAAAATACTTCACACTTTTAGAATACACAAAAATGTCATCAATGAAGACTATAACAAACAAATACTTAAATTTCTTGAAAACCAGATTCATATAACCCATGAACTCAGCAAGCGAATTAGTCACCCTGGATGATATCATCAAAATATCATAATGACTATAGTAGGTTCAGAAAGCAGTCTTAAGAATATCAACCTCCCTAATTTTCAACTGATGGTAGCTCGAATGATGATCAATCTTAGAGAAATATAAACACCCTAAAGCTAGTTAAAAAGGTCATTAATCCTAGGAAAAGGGTACTTATTCTTTAGTGTTACCTTATTCATCTGACTATAGTCTATGCACATACGAAGGGACCCATATTTATTTCGCACAAAAGGGACAGGAGCACCTAATGGAGAAACACTACGACGTATAAAGTACTTATGAGGAAGATCTTTCAGTTACTTCTTATGCCGCTTTAATTCTGTCGGAGCCATTTTATAAAGAGGAATGGAAATAGGATGAGTATCCAAAATAAGATCAATCCTAAAATCTATTTCCCTATCGGGAGAACTTCAAGGAAAATAATTGGTAAACACATTAGGAAATTCAGTAACCACAGGAACAATTTTCAAAGAAAGACTTTCAGAGTAAGAATCCTTAACCCAAAATATATGATATAGACATCTTTTTGAAATCAGTTTTAGATCTCAAAGATAAGAGATAAGCTTCCCCCAAACACCCTTTTAACATCCCTTAAAATAATTCATGTCAAAAATTTACATTACACACAGAGTAGAGTAAAAAATAAAATAATCAAAATTTTATGAGGTCTTACATTATCCCCCCACCCCTTATGATCATTTGTCCATGAATGATGAGTTAGAACACTTTTGGCACGAGAATAGCAGGAATACACCAAAATCAAATGACAACTCAAAAATTGACAAGAGGGAAACAAAACTCACACCTTAAGCACTTTCATCCAACCCAGGGAACAAGAATGGGTACTTAACTTTCATATCTTCCTCAGCTTCCCATGTATATTTTTCTACGTTTTAATTTCTCCAAAGAACTTTCACCAAAGAAATATCCTTGTTCCTCAACCAATGAATTTTCTTATTAGATATCCTAATCGAGACTACCTCATAAGACAAGGAATTTGTAACACCAATATCCTCAACAGGAACTATCAAGAAAGGAAAACCCCCAAACTTTTTCAATAAGGACACCTGGAAGACAAAATGAATAGAGCCCAAACTCGAATGCAAATCCAACTCATAAGTAATGTTCACAATTCTCCTTTAAATGTGATATGAGACAATGTTACAAGGACTATGATTTCCCTTCTTCCCAAACTCATGACTCCTTTAATAGGAGACAACCTTAAGAATACCCAGTCATTAACCTCAAACTCCAGTTCTCTCCACCCCACGTCCATATAAGACTTTTGGAAAACTTGAGTAGTACTAAGTTTTTCTCTAATTACTTTCACCTTCTCCATGGCTTGATGAACCAAGTTGGGACCAAACATTTAACGCCCCAATTTGTTGAACTAGAATGCTACACGGTGCTTATGACCCCAAGGGACCACAAGCTAACCAATGACTGATATTTGTACCTGTACACTACCTAATATACTTGTAGAATGCAGAAAACATGAACAATAGGCCATAAGGTTAAACTGAATAGAATATCTGATAAATAATAACATCCATATAGGGTAACAAATACCCAAAAAACTAAAAGCTAAATCTAAAATCTAAACTAAATCTGAAAGCCTCTAAATACTATCTGAAATAAGGAGTTGAAGAAATATGTCTTCAACTAACTTCATCTCGCAAAACTAAATTGGAATAATGAATAAAACAAAATAATATCGTCCTCAAATGGATGAGGACTCACTACAACTCTGCGACTAGAATGCTACTGCTGATATAGAACTTGTGTCTCTAAACCTATGGTGTAACATAAAAGAAAGCACCATAGCGCAAATACGTCAGTACGACTGGGAGTACTGAGTATACGAGTTAGGTAGGCTAAATACAAAAGGGTTTACATGCATGAACAATGATAACTGACTAACTGATATAAACGTAAGAGTACAAACATGCATACATAGAAACTAAAATCCTGAATACATGATATCTAGATCTATACGCTAAAAGATTATTTACTGTTATCTAACATTACTGATACTGAAATTTTGATAACATGGATGACTATGTCTTATAGTCCTGAATCAGATGGAACTACCTGAGTTCTGTACTGTAACTTAATTGACTGTAACTGACAGTCCTGGTAAACTAAAATCTTAAGAACTATCTGAGTTCTTTTATAAAGACCACGATAAAAACTATGGGAGGTAGTTGTTTAATCGATATGCCCTAATAACGTATATTACTAGGTTAAAGTCCAATCTCCACCCCGATATGAAGGGTGTCAATACTGCGCCACTAGTAAAGACAGATGTGAGTGGCCCTTAGCCAGCAAATACCTGAATAAGAATGGTGGGAACCTAAACTGACAGGTTAAGTCACCTCATCCACCCTAATCTACCAGGTTAAGATGTCTCAACCTACAGTGGCTATGTAGTTCTGGAACATAAGGATGAATACTAAGAATCACACCCTAAAATAGCAGGTGAGTTCCCTTCCTTGGGTTCACTCAGTGCTAACTTCAACTTCTATCTGAAGAGACTAAATATGATTTAGCTGGCTATACATAGACTGAGTAACTTACTCATGTTGAATGACAGAATAGTACTATTATCTGAGAATTTATTAGGATCATGAGATTTCTGAGATTTCCTAAGTCACTTGACTGACTGAGTTCTATAGATCATAGCTTGAATGAAATTAGCAAGATAATGTGACATGGCTCTAGGCACACAACTATATTTTTTGGTACTAGTACCCCCAGGACTCGATGGAAGGAAACTGACACACATAACTAACTTGATCATAAAATGGAGTCCACAATTCACCATATCATAAGTAGGGGATTTCACACTAAGCATAGTTGTCAACATCTTACGTATGGAAGGGAAATTCATACAATATGTGTATACTTGCATATATTCAATATCATGCTCAATCCATATCACCATAACAAATCATATCAATCACGTGGAATTCATGTGAATCATAAAGCATAGAGCATGGACTTGTCATTTAAGCACTATTAAATCATGGGACAAGAATTCTATCTTCCTAGGCCTTTTATTAAACACTATGCATGAATTCTTTGAACTTAGGTGTGTTCTTAAATCTCAGCATATTAAATTACATAAATATTATGGGTTTAAACTAAATCACACATATACTTCATGAAAACACCTTTAGATATCATCTTGAAACTTAAACAACAATCATAATCATGTACATTGTTATATCACCACAAGACAATCAAAATATAATATTTAAAACATGGTTCTTAAGCTTTATGAATGAAATGGATCCATAGATGAATACTATGCATACCGTAGATTGAAGATTCTTGATGATTGATATGGAGAAATCTGCTTGAACATGATTCCCCAATTGAAAACTCTAATGTGTTCTTGAGAGGATTTTGAGAGAAATATTATGTTTTGGTGAAATAAGGGCTTAATTCCATGTTTATAGAATATATATAGGGGTGTAAAGATGACCCAAATACCCCTCTAGTTAAGTCATTTAATTTCTGTGAAAATTACCTAATTTGGGCCTCCGACGCAATGCGGAGATATCATGCTGCCCCCTATTTTGACCTGGAAACTCACCACGATATGGTGGAATCATGAAGAGACACTGGAAATTGACAAACGTCATTTTCGCTTATGGCGCAACGTGCCACTGCCTTAAATGACAATGCTGAAACTTTAAATCGTGATAACTTCTTCGCCGGGTGTACATTTTAGGCAAATTTTTTATCGACATAAAGCTTATTCAATTCTCTACAATTTGTAGGTTATAATTCTTCCAAAATACCACCTTAAAACACGTTATACTCATTCAAAGATGACCTATGTGAAACCACACATGAAAACATGGTGGATTTAAAAGTTCTTAGCTTGACTTACTCTAAGTGACTCTTATGAACATGCTTAAAACATCATAAGCTCTATTATCACTAGGATACTCATCCTAATTCATTTACTCCAATATGAATCAGAGGATAGAAGGTTTCATGTGTAGGAACGACGGTTTATTTTCTAGCTTAGAAATATATGGGGTATTACAATATCTCCCCCTTGAAAACATTCGTCCTCGAATGAGATTGTCTGAAATAGGGGTAGATGATAAACTTTAGTACGTGCAAGACATAAACTACTAGAAAATGATCTCATGATGGACATAGTATCTCCCTCAACGAACTAATTTTGCCAAAGAAATTTTACAAGAGGTACTTCTTTGTTCGTCAGTCTACGAGTTTGATAGTCTAGAATTTCGAGCGAAATTTCCTTATAGAAGAGACTGGTTTGATTGTCAATGCACTAAATAGTGACTACGACTGATGGATCACCCATACACTTCTTGAGAAAAGAGACATGAAAGACTGGATGAACCGAGGCTACATTTGAACTAATTCGAGCTCATAAGCTACTTTTCTAAACCGATTGAGAATCTTGAAGGGACCGATATATCGGGGACTGAGCTTTCCCTTCTTGCCGAATCCCTTTACTCCCTTTATGGGAGAGATCTTTAGATAGACATAGTCATCGACCTCGAACCAAGATCCTTTCTACGAATGTTAGCATACAACTTCTATAAGCTCTGGGCATCCCAGAGTCTTTCTCTGATTAACAGGACTTTCTCTAAGGTGTCGAATACTAAGTCAGACGGTATGACTGAGGCCTAACTAACTTCGAACCATCTGATTGGAGATCTGCATCTCATACCATAGAGGGCTTTGAATGGAACCATTTTGATACAGCAATAATAGCTATTGTTGTATGCAAACTCAATCAAAAGAAAGTGGTCATCCCAAAATCCCTTGAAATCAGTTGCATATGCCCTTAGCATATCTTTAAGAGTCTAAATGGTCCTTTCTGCTTGACCTTTATCTGAGGATGAAAAGTTGTACTGAGATGAACTTGGGTACCAAGACCCTCTTGGAATGCTTTCTATAAGTGAGAGGTAAATTGGGTACCTCTGTCTGAGATGATATATAATGAAACTTCGTATAATCTGACCAACTCCCTGATATAGAGTTTGGCGTAATCTTTGGCTGAATAAGAGGTATGGACTGGAAGAAAATCAGCTGAATTGGTCATTCTGTCTAGAATGATCCAAATTAAATCATGCTAATGACGAGTTCAAGAAAACCGCGTCACGAAGTCCATGTTCACTTCTTCCCACTTTTAAGTAGGAATGGTGAACTCCTACATGGAACCACTAGGTTTCTGATACTCTATCTTAACCTACTGATATGTAGGGAACTTAGCCACAAATTCTACAATATATCTCTTTAACCCACTCCATCAATAGATCTCCCGTAGGTCGTGTTACATCTTAGTAGCCCCTGTATGTATAGCGTATCGTGCACCATGTACTTCTACAAGAATTTGCTGCTTTTATTTATTTACACCTGGAACATAGAGACGACCCTGTTAATGAATGACACTATCTCCCTCTTGGCAAAAGACCTTTACTTTCTGATTCTAAACTGACTCTTTTATCTTGACAAGGCTACGATCTGTATCTTGCTTTTCTTTCACCTCAAAAACTAGAGATGACTCTGAACTATCATAAATACATACACCACCTTCTTAAGAATCGACTAAGAGAATGCCCAGTCTGGCAAGCTAATGGATTTCCTAAGGTATTTTCTTCTTGCTATCTTCAACGTGAGAAACACTACCCATGGAGAGTCTATGAGAGAATCAGACATAACTTGGACTTTCCCGAATGATAAAGGACACTCATGTCATAATCTTTCAAGATCTCTAACCATCTTCTCTGACCAAGATTGAGATCTTTCAGAGAAAAGACATATTGGAGACTCTTATGATCTGTGAAGACATCTACATGAACTTCATATAGATAATACCTCCAATTCTTCAAGGAAAATACAATGGCTGCTAACTCAATCATGAGTAGGATAATTCTTCTCATGGGGATTTAAGTGTCTAGCAGCGTAGGCTATAACCTAACCATGCTACATGAGGACACAACCCAAACCTACTCTTGGCATATCACAGTATACTATAAACCCATCTGAACCATCTGAAAGAGATACGACTAGTGTTGAGGTAATTCGAGTCTTCAATTCCTGAAAACTCTTATTGTAAGGATCTAAACACTGAAACTTGACCTTCTTCTAAGTCAATCTGGACATGGGGGATGCAATAGAATAAAATCCCTCAACAAACTGCCTATAATAGCACGCCAAACCTAAGAAACTCCTAATATCTGATGGAGAGACAAGGTGAGGCCAGTTTCTTACCGCTTCGATCTTTTGAGGATCTACTCTAATGCCATCATCAGAAATAATATAGCCAAAGAATGCTACTTACCTTAGCCAAAACTCGAACTACTTTATTTGTCAAATATTTGGTGATCTCTAAATGTTTGAAGAACAATTTTAAGATGGTCTGAATAAATCACGCTCTGAGCAAGAATAGACCAGGATATCATTTATGAAGACTACAATGAACATGTCCAAGTACTGCTTGAACACACGTTTCATCAAGTCCATGAAAACGGTTGTAGCATTGGTAAGACTAAAGGACATAACAAGAAATTTGAAGTGACCATACCGAGTATGGAAAGCTGTTACTGGGATGTCACATACTCTAACTCTAAGATGATGATAGCCTGATCTTAGTTCTATCTTGGAGAAATAATTGGCACTCTAAAGTTTGTCAAACAAGTCAGCTATTCCGGGAAGAGAATACTTGTTCTTGACCGTAACTTTGTTAAGATGATGGTAATCAATACACATCCTAAGAGAACCATCTTTCTTGCGCATGAATAAGACTGGTGTGCCCAACGGGGAAACGCTGGGTCTAATTAATCCCTTATCTAAGATATCCTTCAATTGATCCTTTAGTTCTTTGAGTTCTGCTGGTGCCATTTTGTATGGTGGAATAGAAATAAGCTGAGTATTTGGAATAAGGTCAATGCTGAAGTCTATTTCCCTTTAGGGAGGAATGCCTAGAAGATCTTCGTGAAAGGAATCTGAATATTCGTTAACCATAGGGATTCATTCAAAGCTAAGAGATTCGAAACCAGAGTCTTTAATATGAACGAGATGATAAACACATCCCTTAGAAATCATTTTCCTTGCCCGAAGGTAGGAAAAAAGCTGACCCTTGAAAGATGAAGTACTACCCTTCCACTCTAGGATGGGTTTACTCGGGAACTAAAATTGAACTATCCTATTTTTTCAGTCGACTGTGGTATAGCAGGAATGAAGCCAATCCATGCCGAGAATGACATCAAAATTAGTCATCTCTAAATCGACTAAATCTATTGACATGGCTTTCTGAAATATCATAACTGGGAATTTTCCTGTATACCCGCCATGTTATAATGGTTTTACCCACTGGGGTAGAGACTAAAAAGGGCTCTGCTAAAATTTTGGGACTGATTCTAAAGTTGCTTGCTATATAAGGAGTAACAAAAGACAAGGATGCACCTGTATCTAGCAAAGTGTAAACATAAACATGGAAAATCTATAATCTACCAGTAACAACATCAGGAGAATTTTCCTGATCATGTCAGGTTTGAAGAGCATAGAGTCTGTTGGGGCATTGCCCACTAGCATCACTAGAAGTGCCACCCTGCTTATTTGGCGATCGAACTGGGCTGTGGAACAATTCTGCTGACCCTGTAGAGCTGACTGCGGACACTATCTAATCCTGTTGCCTAGCTTGCCATAACCAAAACAAACAACCAAAACAAATATCAGTACCAGCTATACAAGTACCCTTGTGGTCCTTACCACAAGTCTGACATAGGAGATTAGTTTGGGCACTGCTTATACTGCCCTTAGAGTTAGAGCTTGGTGCTAGATCTCTGTTATCATCTCTGAATTTCAGCCCTGTGGTACTGGCGGAGGAAGGAGCTGGAACTTTTGGCTTAGGACAAAACTGCGAATGGTTTCCTCTTTTTGATTTGGGCTGCCTGATCTTGCTCTCTTGTTCTGCCTCTCACTAGTCCTAATCTTCTACTCCTCTATTTTCTAAGCATGGTTCATATCACTATTTAGCATCACAGACCTACATTCATTTACCATGCTATCATTCAATTCTGACAAAAAATTAATCATCTTAGCCCTGTTGTCTGCAACCACATGAGGGCCATATTTGGCTAGCTGAGTAAATCTGAGAGAATACTCTTTAACCTTTATATTTTCCTACCTGAGGTTGATGAACTCTAGAAATTTTGCCTCCCTCAGCTCTTAGGGAAAGAATCTGTCTAAGAGAGCTGCGACAATTCCTCCCACTCTATAGCACCTACACTATCTACTCTCTCGAAATTCCGCTGTTTGTACCAACTGTGAGCAACATCCTATAAATGGTATGCGGCTAACTCAGCACTCTGACAAGAAGTAACTCCCATGATGTCTATGAACTTGTGGACTTGGTCAATAAATTCCTAAGGGTCTTCATCAGACTTTGACCCAAAGAAAGATGGAGGGTTCATTTGGGTGAAGTACTGAATCCTGCTTGCAGTCTAGTTGTCCACTAGATTGGCTGGAATAATTGGTGGCCATTCATTTTGGCTAGCCACAGACAGAGCAAGTGTGGTGAATACTGCCCTAAACTCCGCATGAGAAATTTGTTCGCCCAAAGGATTTTTGGGCTGAGAAACGGGCTGGTTTCTTCTTTTTGGAGGCATATTATGAAATAAGTGAAGAACAAATTAGACTAAGAGTTCCAATTAGGATTATTCTCACTAGCACGACATTAACACTGAAAGAGGGGAAACTGTTACTAAATATCTCATAGCCTCTTGCACGTAAATGTGGTGTACAACACAACTATGCACAAGACTATACTAGATGTGGCTTTCAGACTTCCTAGGACTCTATTAAACCTTAGGCTCTGATAAAATGTTAGTAACACCCCGATTTGCTGAACCAGAATGCTACACAGTGCTTATGACCTCAAAGGACCACAAGCTAACCCATCATTGATATTTCTACCTGTACACTACATAATATACTTGTAGACTGAGGAAAACAAGAACAATAGGCCACAAGGTTCAACTGAATAAAATTTCTAATAAATAATAACATCCATATAGGGTAACAAATACTGAAAACAACTTAAATCTTAATCTAAAATCTGAACTAAATCTGAAAGCCTCTAAATACTGTTTGAAATAAGGAGTTGAAGAAACATATCTCCAATTAACTCCGTCTCGCAAAACTAAACTGGAATAATAAATGAAATAAAATAATATCATCCTAGAATGGACAAGGACTCACATAAACTCTGCGATTGGAATGTTACTGCTGATCTGGAACTCGTGTATCTTAACATATGGTATAACATGAAAGAAAGCACCATAACACAAATGCATTAGTACGACTAGGAGTACTGAGTATACAAGTGAGGTAGGCTAAATGCAAAAGGTTTTACATGCCTGAACAATGCTAACTGATTGACTGATATGAACGTAAGAGTAATAACATGCTTACATAGTAACTAAAATCATGAATACATGGTATCTGGATCAACACACTAATAAATGGTTTGCTGTAATCTAAATTGACTTATACTGAAATTTTGATAACATAGATGACTGTGTCGGATAGTCCAGAATCTGATGGAACTACCTGAGTTCCGTACTGTAACTGAATTGGCTATAACTGACAGTCCAGGTATGATGAAATCAAAAGATCTATCTTAGTTCTTTTACTGATACTGTGACTAAAACTGTGGGAGGTAGTTGCTTAACTGACATGCCCCAATAAAGCATACAGCTAGGTTGGGGTCCAATCTTTGCGCTGACTGGAAGGGTGTCAATACCGCACTACTAGTAAGGACAGTTATGAGTGAACCTTAGTTGGCAGGTACTCAAATGAGAGCGGTAGGAACCCTAAACTGAGAGGTCAAGCCACCTCATCCACCCTAATCTGGTAGGTTAAGATTTCTCAACCAATGCTAGCAACATAGTTCTGGAACAAAAGGATGACTACTAAGAATCACACCCTAAACTGGCAGGTGAGTTCCTATCCTTGGGTTCACTCAGTGCTAACTTTTATTCCTATCTGAAGAGACTGAACATGATTTAACTAGTTGTACATGGACTGGTAACTGACTTCCGTTGACTGATGGAATAGTACTACTATCTGAGAATTTATTGAGATCATAAGATTTCTAAGATTTCCTGAGTCACAGGACTGGCTGAGTTCTATACATCATGGCCTGACTGAGATTATCATGATAACGTGACATGGCTCTAGGCACACAACTATTTTTTTTTGGTACTAGTACCCCTAAGACTCAATGGAAGGAAACTGACACACATAACTGACTTTATCATAAAATGGAGTCCACAATTCACTAATTTCACACTAAGTATAATTTTCAAAATCTTACGTATAGAAGGGATATTCATACAATATGTGTATACTTGCATAGCTTCAATATCATGCTCAATCCATATCACTACAATGACGCATATAAATCACGTGGAATTCATGTGAAATGATAAAGCATAGAGCATGGACTTGTCATTTAAGCACTATTAAAGCATGGGACATGACTTCTATCATCCTAGGGCTTTTATCAGACACTTTACATGAATTCTTTTAGCTTAGGTGTATTCTTGAATCTCACCATATTAAACCTCATAAATATCATGGGTTTCAACTAACAAACACATATACTTTATGAAAACACCTTCAGATTTCATCTTGAAACTTAAAAAATAATCATAATCATGTGCATGGTCATATCACAACAAGACAACCACAATATAATATTTGAAACATGGTTCTTGAGTTCTATGAACGAAATGGATCCATAGATGAACACTACGCATACCTTAGTTGGAAGATTCTGTATGATTGATAAAGAAATTTGCTTGAACTTGAATCCCCAATTGAAAACCCTAATGTGTTCTTGAGAGTATTTTGAGAGAAAGAGTATGTTTTGGTGAAATAAAGGCTTAATTCCGTGTTTATGGAATATATATAGGGCTTGAAAGATGACCCAAATACCCCTCTAGATGCGTCATTTAATTTATATGAAAATTACCCGATTAGGGCCCCCGGCGCGACATGGAGATATCGCGTTGCTCCCCGTTTGTAACTTGGAAACTCACCACGATGTGGTCGAATCGCGGAGAGAAACTGGAAATTAACAAACGTCATTTTGGCTTACGGCGCGATGCACCACTGACTGAAATAACACTGCTGAAACTTTAAATTACCATTACTTCTTCACCGAGTGTCCTTTTTATATGAATGCTCAAATGATAACTTACTGACCCACCCAAAAACTCTTAAAATCAATAAAATGGGCCCTTAGCATATCATCTAAATTCTTAATAGTATGCTCTATTTACCTATCTAGTTGAGGGTAGAAAGAAAAGCTAAGGTTCACGTAGTACCTAAACCCTTCTAAAATGAATGCTGGAAGTGAGAAGAAAACTGTTTACCTTGGTCTGGAATGATGGACATTGGCATACCATTCAACTTCACAATCTATTGAATGAACAACTTACCATAGTCCTCTCCTGAGTAGTAAGTCCTAACAACCAAAAAGTGAAAATTTTTAGTCATATTATCCATAAAGACCCAAATCAAATCATATTATCCATATTGATCATCTCTCACTTCCATATGGAAAAATCTATCTCTTGAGTCATTCCACCAGACCATAAAAGTTTATTAACTTGCTGACAAACCATACATTTGGTAACAACATTTGACCCACCCCTCTTTATGTTGTTTCACTAGTAGATTTCCTTAAAATAATGATAAATCTTATTTGAACTTAATGGGCTATATATCTTAACACATGAACCTTAGTCAAAATTCTTTCCCACAACCCATCAACGTCTGAAACACAAAACTACCTTGATGCCTCAAAATTCTATCTCCCCCAATCTCGAATGCCTTCACCTTTTGTTGATCCACATCATCCTTAATTTGTATAAGTATAGGATCCAAAACTTGCTTCTCCTTCACCTCATCACCAGAAGATGATTTAACCACTTCTTGAACAATTACTCTTCCATTTTTAGAGTTAAAAAGATAAACTCCCATATCATCTAACATATAAATTTTCTTTACTAATCCTCTGTTCTCTTCATCTATATGATACAAAATCCCTATAGATAACCTACTATGAGTATCAACAACAACATCAGCTTTACCTAGATAGTAGTGCAATCTTATGTCATAATCTTTAAGTACCTCTAGCCACAACCTCTTCCTGATAATCAACACCTTCTTGAGTAAACACATATTGCAAGGTCTTATAATCTTAATAGAAATCCTATGCACCCTATATGGATAATGGTAAAAGTTTTCAAAGTAAAGACCATACCTGCCAACTCTAGATCATGAGTTTTATAATTCCTCTCATGAAACTCAAGCTTCCATGAAGCGCAGGCTAAAACCTTAATATGAGTCATCAAAACACTACCTAGTCCCACAAAGGACACATCACAAAACACAATAAAACCATTAGTACCATCTGGCATGGTCAAACTTGTGCAAAAGTCAATCTATCATTCAACTTCTCAAAACAACCCTTATAAGCATCGAATAATAATAACTTAACCTTCTTTTGGGTAAACATTGTCAATGAAGTAATAATAGAAGAAAAACTCTTTACAAACCTCCTATAATACCCTTCCAAGCCCAAGAAGCTCCTAATGTCTGTTAGAGTCGTGGGTCTAGGCCACATCTTCCCATCTCTCCCATCTCTATTTGCATTTTTTTTTCATCCTCCATCTATTTTATATAAATAATGAGTCTGTTGATGTCCATATAAATATTCCACATTCCAGCCATATACTCCAATACAAAGTCACGACACAACCTAGAAGAATACTTCCTCATCTTAGATTTCATGGTAGACAACAAATATAGATCTTAACGAGCTAACTACTAAAATTTTAGCTCATACACCTTAACATTCATCTTACCCTACTTCAGATTAACAAACTCCTCAACTCCTGAGGAAAGAAGTGATCAAGAAAGGCACCCAAAAAGTCATCCCACATTTCCTATGCATCATCCTAACCCCTCATAGCTTCCCATGCCTCATACCATCGATAAGTTATATTTTTCAACTAAAAAGCAGGAAACTACACTCCTTCTGCTTCAGATGCATGCATAACCCTACAAAATATTCTCTCACTCATAGATGAACCCCAACGGATACTGCATAATCTTATATCCTATAAAGGTTGGGGGATTAAACCTCATGATCTGGTCAACCTAAATGACCTTAAATAAATGAGAAACAAAACCAACACTGTTAGACTATGAAACTGCGATGCTACTAATTGAGTAAGCATATAAATAGACTGTCAAAAATTTGCACTAGACATATCTCCCTAAGGTGATTTAGAAAAAATATCACTGGCATAGGATTCCTGAGGAGAAATAGTAGGGACATATGGAACAACACGTGGAGTAGTACATTGGGAAACATGAACCCTAGACCAGGTCTACATCTATAAACAGGGTAAGTCCTCTCCACTTTCTCCTTAGGAGGAATAGAGTTACAAATAGAGTTTTTATGAATGTTAGATCTTTGGGGAGGCAAGATCTGAATGCAAGCAAATCGAGAGTTAGGGAAATTCATGACACTATACTCTATAGCTCGAGATAGAACACAAGAAAAGAAAACATTCCTAAATTCCTTGTAGCCTCATCCTTATAAGTGTGGCATGCTACACACCCATAAAAAGGACTCAATTTGATAAAAATTTATGGATACCCAATGAATCTAAACCTTGCTATGATACCAAGACTATCACGGACCAAATAAGGGACAAATCATGATTGGTATGTCAAGCCCATAATAGATCAAACATCACCCCTTTAACAAATGACAAGAGAAAAATAATATTAATAAGGATAAGGCAGAAGATAATCAAATTAGTACGAAGAAGATGAATAGATAAATCAATATGAAAACTAGTTATTAAAACAACAACAAACCCTTATTTGTCCACAAAAACCTCTAAAACTAGAAAAGCAACCATGTCAGGACATGTCCCCGGCTATTACCAAAAGAAAAGAATTCATCAGTACTAAGTCGATAAAGGAAAAATAGTAAAATGATAAGGCCTTCCAAAGGATGGAGGCTGACTATTTCAAAGTTACTCAACTGATATGATCAACCACCTAATAATGCAAAGGGGCAACAGAAGCATCTTCGAACAAAACAACATAAAATAATGTACCATGCTAGGATGGTCTGTGGGATAAACACTATCATGTAACTCAAGGAAAGTAATAACATACCACATGCACACATTTATATATACATATATAGGATGCAAGGATAGGGTAAGGTTCATAAACATGAGAGTTTTGAAATCATTAACCTGGATTGTATTGCTCAATCATTCCTAAAGGCACTCATAGGCTATATGGGTTCAGCTCTCCCTACTTCAAGGGCCCAAGTGCATGTTAGCTACATGAACTATGGAAAATTCGATGGAAAACTAAATCCACAATGGGAAATTATCAATTTATATATTTATATCATGTGTTTATCAAGCACACAGACATATAGACCACAAACGCTTGCAAATGTAATTTCCAATGTTCATTCCCCTGAAACTTGCACCATCATGGTGAGCTACATAACCGTCGTTAAATCTAAATCAAAACACTTTGCACATTATTCCAACCATTAACCCAGGAGTAATTCTTTAAGGTATTTATGACTTGGTATCATCACACCAATACCATTGCAAGCTAAATTAACTATGTCAAAATAATACACATAATTAAATTGGACTCTCAAGTTCCATTAAAATTTAATAGATGGCCACAAGGCTATCCAAATTAATGATTATATCCATTTGTCCATAAATGCAATGTGTTAGATTCAAAAACAAGTTAAACCATGCAATTATCAATAGTTTAAATAAAATTTACAAAGTGGGTTGAGGTTAATACAATTCTAAGCCAAAATAATCCTATTTAGGGAAACCTATGTGCCCCTTACCAACCATTTAATAATGTAACAATTTAGTCCAAAAAGCATCAATTTAAAGCACGAATAATCAATTCAGACATAGGACAAGTCATTCAATTAGGAACAACCAAAACCCCACGAGCCAATTTCAAAAACCATAATTTAATATCACATACAAACCATCCAATTAAAGCCTTAATGTAAAATTTAATTTTAGGGGAGAGAAACATGCCTGAAATACACAATAAACGGAAGTCAATTTGAAGTTTCGAGCAAAGATTATGAATGCTCTATGTAACCCTTGAATGTTCTTGGGTTTTAAGTTTTAGGAGAAAATGGTTTACTTTGATCTTTGACAACTGGCCAAAAGAGGCATATTTTATGTTTAAATTCTTTTAAGGGGTAAAAAGGCCAAATGCCCCTCACCCCAAATAAAAAAAATAAAACTGGATAAAATTAATACGCTTGATATTAATACCTAGTATGGTTCTTTAAAGTCTAAAGCCTCTTCTTTGGACATCTACATCTAAACATATACCCTTTTGAGCGATTACATTCACTATCCTTCTCTTGGCTCAACCTTTTATAGTACACTTGAAATATTCAAATTTCAAAAAATGATACAAATTTGAAACTACCAAAGGAAAAAGTTGCAAAGCCCATAAAAGCCAAGGATATAAAAATGACTTCAAATAAAATAAAGAAAATAAAGAAAATCAAAGACACTCGCACAAGATCAAATTAAGTCAAGGAGAAATCCTAAATAAAGAAGGGAGAACACTCCAAACAAAAGAGGAAAAATTTTAAAAAATAAGAAATCATCAGAATTCACCAGCATGTCCAGACTTAAAAGAAGTCTAAATAAAGAAAGGGACGACAAAGAATATAAAGCACCAAGATGAAAAATCATCAAAAACACAAATCCAGTTTGACGCTTAAGTAGGATTAAGTCACTTTCATCCCAAATGAATGTCCTATCATTCCCTAAGCCTATACTAGAAATTGATAGTAAGCCCAATATGATTATATTTTAGATGTTATCATATTAGGGGAGACTTAAAGATGGGCAAAACCTATAGTATCACGATTGCATGCTTTGAACATTATTTCAAGTGCGAGAAAACTTTCCAAAATGTTCTCATATTAAAAAATACATTAGGTGTGTGCGAATGAGGACATCCTTTGTGGTGTGGGAACTTGAAACCCGAGGATATGTCTATATAAAATCTGTATTTGAAGAAAAATAAATAAATCTTATTGATAATTAGGCCTGGTTGAGGTACCACTTGATACTATAGGAATTATGTAAAAATCAATCTCAGTTAGAAGAGATGCACGAAAGAAATTTATGCTATGTTAATTTTTGATACCAACTAAAGTCAAGACTTATTCTTTTTTAAATTAAAAATGAAAATAGGGAAAGCACCCATCTTTGAATATTTATCAAAGCAACTCGATGGTTCTTTTACTGACAAGGTTTATCTTTTCAATTTGTGTCTGATAAAAGCAACTCAATTTGAATATCTCTTTCTATTTACAACACGTTGGATCATTACTCCTATATTTGTGATATTATTTAATCATCACTCCTATATTTGTACTATATTTTAATCTTATCTCCTATTTATGATAGTTGGATCATCACCTCCCATTTATGACATGTTATGTTAGATCGTCATCTTCTTCAATGTGTAATATTGAACTTTATCCTAGTCATTATAGTGAAAGCAATTATAAGACGCATTGGAAAGTCATCCCATTAAAAGTGGCATATTGCATAAGGTACGTGCTATTCTTAGTTTCCCTTATATTTTATTTACTACTAATAAGTTTAGTACAAGTGACTATGATACCTATTGGGAAGTCAACCCATTCAAAGTTTCATGTATTTCAAAGTGGCATGTTATGTTTAAAACATCTATCTTTTAATGAAACAAGTTAGTTTGTCACCTATTCAAATAACACATCAAGTTCTAAATACCTTTTAATGAAAGAAATAGGATCACAATCTTATTCAAAGTGGCATATCATATTCAAATTGGTTGTCTTCTATTCAATGAGACATGTTGGATTGTTTCCTTTTCAAATGACTTACCAAGTTCAAAATGAATCGTTCGTTGTTCAATAAGATAAGTTGGGTAGTTACCAGTTTAAATAGTTGATACATTTAAAATAGGTTGTCCACTTTTCAATAAGACAAGTTGGGTTGTCACCCATTCATATGAAATATCAAGTTCAAAATGGGTCATCCGTCTTTCAATGAGACAAGTTTGTTTTTCACCCTTTTAAATGATGCAATCAAGTTTTAAATGTCTCTTCTAACTTCTTATGAGGCAAGTTGGTTCACCATTCATTCAAATAAAATACAAATTTCTAAATGGATTGTCAACCTTTCAATAAGGCAAGTTGGATTGTCACTCATTCAAATGGCATCTAAGTACAAAATGGGTCATCCACCTTTCAATGAGAAAATTTGTAATATCACTCAGTCAAATGATTTATCAAGTTAAAACTATATCATTCATTTTTCAATAAGACAAGTTTGGGTTATCATCCATTCAAATGACACCATTAAGTTTAAAATGGGTCATCTACCTTTTAATGAGACAAGTAGGTCACCAACCGTTCAAATGGCATAAAAATTTCAAAATGGATTGTTAGCATTTCAATAGGACATGTAAGGTCCCCACCTATTTAAATTGTATGCCAAGTTCTAGTGATTCGTTGGCCTTTTAATGAGATAAGTTGGATTATTACCCATTCAAATGACACATTATATTACAAGTAATCGTCTATCTTTCAATGAGACAAGTTGAATCATCACCCATTCAAATATGACATCAAATTCAAATATGTTATGCATATTTCAATGAGACAAGTTGGTTATTAACCTCATTCAAAGTTGTATATCAAAATCGTTATCCTTTCAATGAGACAAGTTGGACTATTACCCTTTCAAATAACACATCAAGTTTTAGCCCATATTTCAATGTGACATGTTGGGTCCCCAGCTCATTAAAAGTGGCATATAGAGTTCAAAATGGGACGTTAGCCTTTCAACGAGACAAGTTTGGTGTCACCCGTTCAAATAACATATTAAGTTCAACATGGGTCATCCATTTTTCAAAGACACAAAATGGTTAGCCACTTCATTCAAAGTGGCATACCAAGTTCAAAATGGGTCATCCACCTTTCAATAAGATAAGTTGGATAGCCATCATTCAAAGTGGCATATTGAGTTCAAAATGGGTTTTCCACCTTTAAATAAGGCAATTTGGATATAAGTCTCATTCAAAGTAGATATTATGTGCAAAATGGGTTATCCGTATTTCAATGAGATGCTTGGATAATCGCCTAATTGAAAGTGGCATATCAACTTCAAAATGGGTCCTCTTCCTTTAAATAAGACGAGTTTTAAAATTTATCATCCTCCATTCAATGAGATAAGTTAGGTCGTCACCTGTTAAAATAACACATCATGTTTAAAATGGGTTGTCAAACTTTAAATAATATAAGTTGGGTTGTCACCTATTAAAATAATGTATCATGTTTAAAATGGACCAATCGTCACTCAATGAGATAAGTTGGGATGGCACCTTCTTAAATGGTATATCAAATTCAAGATTGAATGCCTGTCTTTCAATGAGATAAGTTGGACTACCTTGTTCAAATAGGTACGTAGCCTTCTATCCCTAGCATCTCACAAGATCAACACTGAGGTAATTCGAATGTAAACTCAAAGGTACATGAATTTGTATCTTTGAATAACCCTCTTCCTTTTTTCAAAAAATAGTCTTTCACTTCAAATAAGTGGGGAGTATTTCCTTGTTCTATTAATGTTTGATATTGTTCTTTACACATGGCATTATTTTACTTATTCATGTAGTCAAAATTGGCAAGGCATCAACTTCTTCGTTTGAATATTCTTTCATCATCCATGAACAAATAAGGGGAAATTGTTAACACCAAATTATGGCCCGATATTTTTGATATAAACACTTTTGTGCTTCATATTTATTAATGAGCACAAATTCAATTTTAACATATTTTGTTCAATTTAAACACAAGTTATTCATAGTTATCAAAAATGGTAGGATATTCATCAATTATTACTATTTTAAATTTGTTATTGATTGTCACTGCTATTTTACATTATAGTTTTTATAAACAAGTGTTGTTTGAGATTTATCAAATAATTAATCTCATTTTAAACACAAATGATATTTTAATCTGTCATTAAATATATATTAATTTATTTATTATATCATAGTCCATTGATTTATAAAAGATGAAAATGATATTTTTACGCACATAAGATCAAATATTCATGATTTTAGATAACTCATGATTTTAGATAGCTCATACATTTTTAAATCTTTGATATTGAGAATACGGTTTTGCTCTTGAGTTATTTTGTTTTATCTATAAAACTATTTCTCTCTATTCACAATTGATGATAGTGAAAAATTCCAAATTTGGGAAGAAACTCAAAATAATTATTTTTATCTATTCCCCCAATTGTTTTCTCACCCACCAACCAGAATTCAACTTTGGTGACCTCTACCACCTCACCAAAACACTATCTAACTACCGCATCTCCTTTTCATTTATCGTTTTCCATCCGGAGTAAGCTTACTAATGGTGAAACAACCATGAAACCTCAACAACAACACCAACTCCAAATATAGTAACTAACAAAAACCCCCAACAACAATAACTCCGACAAACTCATGACACTAGAGTTTAAAACTTCTTCCTCTTTCTCTATTTTTTCTTAAAAGTAGCTACCTCCTCCATCTATTTTCCTATTAAATAAACAACAACAACCAAACTTTGATAAAACACACCCACTTGTAAATAGCAACAATAAACCCATTCCACAACAACTCCACCACCAACAACAATCAAATAGAACCAACAACAACATTGTGGAAACAACCGACAATAAACCCTAAATTCCATATTTGACTGTACATAGCAATGCTCTGATGAAAGCACATTCTCCAACCATCCTAATGACGATGATGTTTTGGAGAACCATCAAATCACAACTATTACTTTGTTCTTGTTTTGCCAATAAAGTAGTTAGTTCATTCTATGACTGCCTCATTTTTTTTTAGTTGTTTCTTTGATTTTTACTATTTTTATTATCTTTATTATTAGTAGTTTTTCACGTTCTTCTCTCTACTTTCAAATTTTGATGGAGAAGTTTAGTTCAAACTTTGGTCACCTATTACTTTTACGTTTGATATTGTCTATTTCTAGCAATTTCTCTATTATTTTTTCTTTTAATGACTTTTCTATTTTATTATTTTTTGATTGATTAATTTTGATGTTTCTAACTCATGGCTATTACAATGATAGCTCCATTTTTATTTATTCTTATTTTCATTACTCTTACTCGATTTTTAATCCCTTTAACTTAGTGTAACGCCCCGAATCTGGTGCCCAGAATGCTACACGGTGCTCATGACCTCGAGGGACTACAAGCTATCCCATGACTTATATTTGTACCTGTATATTGCATAAAATACTTTATAATGTGAAAACATGAACTGAAAGGCTATAAGCTTCAATACTGAACATGATCTGAATGATACAACATCTGTGTGGGGTAATAGGATACCTAAAACAAAACTAAACATACCGAAGTCTGAAACATGATAGTCTAGAAAGCCTCTAACTGACTAATCTACCTAAGTAAGGAGTTGATGGAACATGTCCCCAACTAACTCCAACTAATAAATAAACTAATGAGATAATAAGGAAATAATTATATCCTCGAAAAATGAAGACTCACTGCAAACTCTGACTGCTGAGCTGGAATCTATTGATGATCTTAAGCTCGTGTCTGTAAACCTATGGTATAAAACACCATAGCACAAATGCGTCAGCACTTTGAATATACTGGTATGCATGTGAGGTAGGCTGAATGCATGGGATTCATATGAATGAACAATAACAATAACAGACTGGTTATCATGGGCGTGAGAATACATGCATGAGATATAATGAAAGATACTGATAACGTGATATCATTATTACTGAATATGAATATGACTGATAACATGAGTGACTATATCTAACAGTCCTAAATCTGATGGAACTATTTGAGTTCTGTACTGTATCTGAGATAACTGTGTCTGACAATCCTGAAATCTAAAGAACTATCCAAGTTTTACTACTGAGACTGATTGACTATATCTGACAGTCTTGATTTTGTAACATGAAACTGTGGGAAGCAGTTATCTAACCGATATGCCTCTAATATGCTATTATGGTTGAGTTGGGGTTTAATCTGTAACCCTAATTATAAGGGTGTCATACCGCACCACTGGTAAGGACAAGCTATGGGTGACCTTCATCTAATAGTATCCCCTATATAAGAATGGTGGGGACCTTATCTAATAGTGCTTATCCACCTCATTAACCCTCATCAAATGGTGTTGATGTCTCAACCTATGCTAGCTACATAGTTTTGGAACTCAAGGATGACTTCTAAGAATCACACCCTCATCTAATAGTGTGTGTTCCCATCCTTGGGTTCACTCGGTGGTAATTCCTACTCCCATCTGAATACACTCAGAACATGATTTACTAAATTGAATATGGGCTGAGTTACTGAATTTCGTTGACTGATGGAATACTATTGATATTTGACAACTGACTGAGTTCATGACCTCATGGAGATTTCCAAAGTCATAAAACTGTATGAAGTCGAAGGATTCATAGCTTGATTGAAAATATTGTGAAAAAATAACATGGCTTTAGGCACACAGCTAATGTTTCGGGAATGAGTACCCCCAAGACTCGATGGAAGGAAACTAATCAAGTATAACTTACTTGAACATATAACTAACATCATAATCTATGATACATTTATTGAAGCATTTCATCAAAGCATGTGATAGGCATAACTTGTACATACATATGGATTTCATGGAATCATGCTAGTTAGTCACTTTTTCCATCATCTAGGTATTTAATCAAACATATTGTAGGCATGGTACATGTAAACATCATTGTACAAAAATTAAATATCATGGTTCAATTCTAGTTCATCATTCAAGGGTTTAGTCATAGGTTTGCATGAATCTATATCTTTAATAATTTAACCCACATTGAATTTATCACCCAACATGGAGTAGAATTCAATTTCTCACTATCCACATCAACAAAAGAAGCCCAATCATGAAATTCATAAGAAAATCCATAAACTTTAATTTATAAAAGGGATTCTTGGGCTTCATGGACAAAAGGAGTCCATGAATGAACACTATGGATACCTTAGTTCATGATTTCATGAAGATTTATGGTGAAATATTCTTGAAATTGGATCTTCTATGGAAACCCTAGCTTTTTCTTGAAAGAAACTAGTATATTTTTGGTGAAAAGTGGTTGAATCACGTGTTAAAGGGCTTAAATTAGATTTTCTTTGAAAACCCTGGAACTTTGGGGCGACACAGAGAAAATTTCGCTGAGACATTGGAAAGAGGAAATTTTCCATTTTACCATGTGGCGCGGCGCGCGACTAACCAATATGGCCCTGTTTTACATTGGAAACTTTAAATAGTCGTAACTTCTGGATTTGGGAGAATCTTATATCGATGGAAAGCTTATTGAATTTCCCATTTGGAAAAAATTGAAAATCTTGAAAATTCCTTATGGAATATTTATCATTCAATTTAAAAGATAATACTAGACATGCTTGAGATGAGATTAGGTAGGAAAAAGTATGGGGTATTATAATATCTTCCCCTTGAGAACACTCATCCTCTAATGAGACTGATTGAAAGCGGAGAAAAGATAACTAACGTACATACTGAACATTAATATCTAGAACATGATCTCATGACTTACATAATTGACAAGCTAAACATATAATACTGAATATGCATATCTGATGCATGTATAACTGATTCATGAATGCATGATTGAGTGTTCTGAAGAATTAAGTTTCTCACAATGAGAATTCATGTCTGATGCATAATTACATAACTAAACTGATACATGAGTGCATGACTGAATATGGAATGGTACTTGATACCAATTTTATAATGCAGACATGACCATGAAACTGCATACCAAGTTTGGGTTGAACACTTAACATGAAATTGAGTAAGCTTAAGGAAACTGTAACCTTGAGCTTGATCTGAGTTGGCGAAGAAGAGGTGAGGATACTTGGTACACATGTCTGCCTCTGCTTCCTAAGTAGCTCTCTCGATAGACTGATTTTTCCAAAGAACCGTAACTAGAGGGACTTTTTCATTCCTCAATCTACGAGTTTGATATTCTAAGATTTCAATTTGAAATTCTTCATAAGAGAGGGTGTTTTGAACATCAATGCTCTAAATATGGACTATAACTGATTTGTTACCTATACACTTCTTAAACTAAAAGACTTGAAAAAATGAATGAACTGAGGCTAGATCTAAAGGCAATTCAAGCTCTTCGTCTACCTTTTAAAAGCGACTAAGAATCTTGAAGGGACCAACATATTAGGGACTGAGCTTTCCCTTTTTGCCGAATCTCTTCACTTCCTTCATGGGAGAGATCTTTAGATATTCATGATCACCAATCTCAAACTCATCATCTTTTCTATGAACATCTGCATAAGACTTTTTTCAACTCTGAGCAGCCTGGAGTCTTTCTCTAATCAACTGGACTTTTTCTAAGGTATCGAATACCAAGTCAGGACCTTTGACTAAGGCCTCACTAACTTGAACCAACCAATTAGAGATCTACATCTTCTACCATAGAGAGCTTCGAATGGAGCCATCTGAACACTGGAATGATTGTTGTTATTGTATGAAATCTCAATCAAAAAAAAGTGGTCATCCCAACTTCCATTGAAATCGATTGCAGACGCCCTTAGCATATCTTCTAATATCTAACTAGTCCTTTCTGCTTGACTACCTGTCTGAGGATGAACGGCTGTACTAAGATGAACTTGGGTGCCAAGACCCTTATGGAATGCTTTCCAGAAATAAGAGGCAAACTGGGTACCTCTATTTGAGATAATGGACAATGAAACACCATGAAATCTAACCAACTCCTTGATGTAGAGTTTGGTGTAATCCTTAGATAAATAAAAGGTATAAACTGGAAGAAAATGAGTTGATTTGTTTATTCTGTCTACAATAACCAAGACTGAATCATGCTGATGATGAGTTTGAGGCAAATACGTCATGAAGTCCATGTTAGCAACTTCCCAATTCCAAGTAGGAATACTGAACTCATACATGGACCCACTAGGCTTCTGATGATCTATCTTATCCTGCTGACATGTAGAGCACTTAGCCATAAACTATACAATGTCTATCTTCATCCTACTTCACCAATAGATTTTCCACTTGTTGCAGTACATCTTTGTGGCCCCTGGATGAATAGAGTAGTGCACACCATGCACTTTTACAAAAATTTGTAGCCTTAAGTCATCTACACCTAGAACACAGAGACGACCTTGAAAACGAAGGACACCATCTCCCCCTTAGGAGAAAACCTCTACTTTCTGATCCTGGACTAACTCTTTCAACTTGACAAGGATGAGATCTGTATCTTTCTTTTCTTTCTCCTGGCAAACAAGAGATGATTCTAAACTACTCTAAACCCATATATCACCCTCTTCTGTATCGACTAAGCGAACGCCTAGTCTTGCAAGCTGATGGAATTTCTGATCTAACTTCTTCTTACTGTCCTCAGCATGAGAAACACTACCCATGGATAGTCTACTAAGAGCATCGACCACTACATTATCCTTGACCGGATGATAAAGGAAACTCATTTCATAATTTTTCAAGAGCTCTAACAACCTTCTCTGACGAAGATTGAGATCATTCTGAGAAAAGACATACTAAAGACTTTTATGATCAGTGAACACATCTACATGAACACCATACAGATAATGCCTCCAAACATTCAAGGCAAAGACTATGGCTGCTAACTCAAGATCATGAGTAGGATAATTCTTCTCATAACACTTAAGCTATTTAGAGGCATAGGCAATGACCTTACCATGCTGTATGAGGACACAACCCAAAACTACTCTTGATGTATCATAATACACTACAAAACTATCAAGACCATCTGTAAGAGCTAATACTAAGGTTGAGGTGAGTCGAGTCTTCAACTCTTGAAAACTCTTCTTGCAAGGATCTAACCACTGAAACTTGAATTTCTTCTGAGTGAATCTTGAGATAGGGGATTCAATAGAAGAAAATCCCTCAAAAAACTATTTGTAATAGCCATCCAAACCCAAGAAACTATTGATATATGTTGGAGGGATAAGGCGAGGCCAGTTTTTTATTGCTTTGTTCTTTTGAAGATCTACTCTAATTCCATCATTGGAAACAATATGACTAAGGAATGCTACTGACCTTAGAAAAAAATTGTACTTACTAAATTTGGAGAATAGCTGATGATCTATTTGAGTCACAAGTACTATTTTGAGATGGTCTGCATGATCACGCTCACTATAGGAATAAACCAGAATATTATTTATGAAGACTATGATGAACATGTCCAAGTTTTGCTTTAACATACGGTTCATCAAGTTCATAAAAGTTGTTAGGGCATTGGTAAGACCAAAGGACATGACCTTATCGAGTACAGAAAGCTATTTTCGGAATGTCACATTCTCTAACTCTTAGCTGATGATAGCCAGATCTGAGGTCTATCTTAGAGAAATAACTGGGACCCTAGAGTTGACAAAATAATTCATCAATTCTAGGAAGAGGATACTTGTTCTTGACCGTGACCTTATTGAGTTGATGGTAGTCTACACACATCCTAAGAGAACCCTCTTTCTTTTGGACAAATAATACTGGAGCACGTCATGTGGAAATACTGCAGCAGATGAACCCCTTATCTAAGAGATCCTTCAATTGTTCTTTCAATTCTCTGAGTTTTGTTGGTGCCATTTTGTTTGGCAGAATAGATATAGGCTGAGTATCTGGAAGAAGATCAATGTCAAAGTCTGTTTCCCTTTTGGGAGGAGTTCCTGAAAGATATTCAGGAAAGAAATCTGAATATTCATTCACTACTGGGACTGATTCACGACTGGGAGTCTCAAAAATTAAATCCTTAACATGAACAAGATGATAGATACATCCCTTAGATATCATTTTCCTTGCCCGAAGGTAGAAAATAAGCTAACCCCTTAATGCTGAAGTATTACCCTCCCACTCAAGGAAAGGTTTATTTGGTAACTAAAACTAGACTATTCTATTTCTGAAGTCGACTGTGGCATAGCAAGAATGAAGCCAATCCATGTCGAGAATGACATCAAAATTAGTCATCTCTAATAGTCTGCTAAAGTTACTTTCTAAAATATAATTATCGGGTAGTTCCTGTATACCCTCTGAGCTATGATGGTTTTACCCACTGGGGTAGCGACTGAAAAGGCTCTGCTATAATTTTGGGAGTGATTTCAAAATCGCCTGCTACATAGGGAGTAACAAAAGACAAAGTAGCTCCTGGATCTAGCAAAGCTAAATATGCACATGAAAGATCTATAATGTACCAATAACTACATCATGAGAATTTTCCTAATCCTGTCAGGACTGAAGCGTATAAAGACGATTTGGGTGTTTCCCACTAGTAGCATTGGTGGTGGCACCCTACTAATTTGGGCCATCAGACTAAACCGAGGAGGGGAGATGACTCTGATAACCTGAATGAGGGTTGTCTCTGACTCAGTGACCTAGCTTGTCATAACCAAAACAGACATCACTACCAACTTTACAAGCACCCTTCCGATTCTCACCACAAGTATGATAAAGAGGATTAGTTTGGGCATTGCTAACACTGCTTTGAGATCTAGAGCCTCGCTCTCTATCTCTGTTACTCTCCCTAAACTTAGGAACTGCAGCACTGGCTGAAGAAGTGGTTGGAACTGATGTCTTAGGATGAAACTAGGAATGGTCTCATCCTTCTGATTTAGGCTGCGCGAAGTTGAAACTACCTGTCTTCGCTCTCTTATTCTGCTTCTCCCTCTACTTAATCTTCTGCTCCTCTATCTACTGAGCATGATTCATAAGCGTGGCTAAAGTTATGTCACTATTCAGCATGGTAGATCTACACTCATTTACCATGCTATCATTTACCACTAAAGCGTACTTACTCATCTTTGATCTTCTATCCGCAAATATATGAGGGGCATATCTATCTAATTGAGTAAACTTAAGAAAATACTCTTTCACCATCATATTGCCCTACCTGAGGTTGATAAATTATAACAGCTTTGCTTCTTTAAGCTCTTGAGAAAGAATTTGTCTAAGACTGCAATGACAAACGCATCCCACTCTATAGGACCTACATCATCTGACCTCTCTGACTTCCATAGTTTAAACCAAGTGTGAGCAATATGCTGCAACTAATATGCAGCTAGCTGAGCACTCTCAATAGTAGTCACTACCATGATGTCTTTCACTTTCTGAACCTGATCAATGAATTCCTGAGGGTCCTCATCTACCTTTGACCCAAGGAAGTATGGAGGATTTATTTGGATGAAGCCCTAAATCCTAGCTACAACTAAATTGGCCGCTGGGTTACTGAAATGATTGTTGGCTATTCATTTTAAGTGGCAAATTATTGAGTAAGAGTAGTGAATATGGCACTAAACTCTGCATGAGAGACATGATCACCCAAAGGATCTTCGGGATGAGGGGCTGACTGATTTCTATTTCTTCTTTTAGAATGCATGTTCTATAGAATAAAGGGAGAAATAGATTAGATTGAGACATTCACTTGAGATTATGATAACTGGCATGACATAAATACTGATTGATGGGAAACTTCTCCTAAAACATCTTATAGCCTCTGTACATAAATGTGGCGTGCAATATACCCATGTACAAGACTCTACTAGATGGAGCCTTCGGACTTTCTAGGACTCTATTTAACCTTAGGCTCTAATACCAAGTTTATAACACCCCTAATCTGGTACCCAAAATGCAACACAGTGCTCATGACCCTGAGAGACCACAATCTAACCCATGACTGATATTTGTACCTGTATACTACATAAAATACTTTATATTATGGAAACATGAACTGAAAGGCCATAAGGTTCAATAATGAACATGATCTGAATGATATAACATCTATGTGGGTTAATAGGATACCAAAAACAAAATTGAACAAACTGAAGTCTGAAATATGATTGTCTAGAAAGCCTCTAACTGACTGAACTATCTGAGTAAGGAGTTGATGGGACATATCCCCAATTAACTCTAACTAATAAACTAATTAATGAGATAATAGGGATATAATCATATCCTCAAAAGATGAGGATGCACTGCTAACTCTTACTACTGAAACTGAAATCTACTGATGCTTTAGAACTTGTGTATCTAAAGCTATGGATAAGACACCAAGCAGAAATGTGTCAGTACTTTGAATGTAGTGGAATGTATGTGAGGTAGGCTGAATGCATGGGGTTCATGTACGTAAACACTAACAATAGCAGATTGATTAACATGACCGTGACAGTATATGCATGAGACATAATGGCTGACACTGATACCATGATAACATGATTATTGAATCTTAATATGACTAATAGCACGAGTGACTGTATCTGATGGAACTTTCTGAGTTCAATACTGTATCAGAGTTGACTATTTCTGACTGTCCTAAAATCTGAAGAACTATATGAGTTCTATTACTGAGATGAATTGACTATATCTGACAATTCTAATTCTATAACATAAAACTGTGGGAAGTAATTATCTAACCGACATGCCCCTGATATGCCATTATGACTGAGTTGGGGTCCAATCTATAACACCAATTAGAAGGGTGTCAATATCGTGCCACTAGTAAGGACAAGTTGTGGCTGACCCTCATCTGATACTATCCCCTATACGAGAACGGTGGGGCCCTTATCAAACATTGCTTATCTACCTCCTCAACCCTCATTGGACAATGTTGATGTCTCAACCTATTCTGGTTACATAGTTCTGGAATGCAAGGATGACTTCTAAGAATCACACCCTGATCTGATAGTTTGTGTTCCTATCCTTGGGTTCACTCGATAATAATTTCTACTCCCATCTGAATAGACTTTGAACATGATTTACTGAACTAAACATGGGCAGAGTTACTGAATTCCATTGACAAATGAAATACTACTGATATCTGACAATTGGCTGAGTTCATGATATCATAGAGATTTCCCAATTTATAAGATTGTATGAAGTCTAAGGATTCATAGCTTGACTGAGAATATCTTGAAAACATGACATGACTCTAGGCACACTACTAATGTTTTGGGTACGAGTACCCCCAGGACTCGATGGAAGGAAACTAACCAAGTATAAGTTACTTGAACATATAACTAACATCATAATCCATAAAACATTTATAAAAGTATTTTATCAAAATATCTGATAGGCATAACTTATACATACATAGGGATTTCATGGTATCATAATAGTTAGGCACTTTTTCCTTCATCTAGCCATTTAATCAAAAAATATTGTAGGCATGGTACATGTCAACATCATTGTACAATAATTAAACATCATGGTTCAATTCTAATATCATCATTCAAGGGTTTATTCATAGGTTTTCATGAATCTATATCCTTAATAATTAAACCCACATAGAATTTAACACCTAATATGGAGTAGAATTCAATTTCTCATTATCCACAAGAACAAGAGCAAGCCAATCAAGAAATTCATAAGAAAATCCATAAAATTAAAGTTAGAAAAAGGATTCTTCGTCTTCATGGGCGAAAGGAGTCCATGAATGAACACTATAAATACATTAGTTCATCATTTTGTGAAGATTAATGGTGAAACTTTCTTGAAATTGGATCTTCTATGAAAACCCTAGATTGTTCTTGAGAAAAAACTTGAGAGAAACTAGTATATTTTGGGTGAAAATTGGCCACGTGTTAAAGGGCTTAAATAGGGGTGAAAAGTTGACTATTTTAACCCTAGACGTGTTTTGTAATTTTAGTAAAAATTTCACGAATTGGACACGTGGCACGACGCGGCGCTATCACGCCATATCACTGAATTTTGACAATTAGAAAATTGTGGGATAGCACGATGCGGAGCCATCGCGTTGCCCCTCCTGTTGCAACCGGGAACTTTGGCGCGACGCAAAGAAAATCGTGCTGAGACACTGGAAGTACAATTACCATTTTAGCTTATGGCGCGGCGCGACACTAACCAATATGGTGCTATTTTATGATGGGAACTTGAAATAGTCATAACTTTTGACCCGATTATCGGATTTGGTTGAATCTTATTTCTATGAAAAGCTTATTGAATTTTTCACATGACAGAAAGTGAAAATCTTGAAAATTCCTTATGGAATATTCATCATTCAATTTTGAAGTTAACACTAGACATGCTTGAAAAGAAATTAGCTTAAAAAAGTATGGGGTATTACACTTAGTTGATGTTATGTTTGATATTGTTTGGTCAACCTAGATTTGCTACCAGTATCTTGATATTGTTTGGATTTTCAATACGTGGTCAATGATAAAATATTTTTGTCAAATTTTGAGCTCTCACTATTACAAAAGATGGATTTTATATTTGCGTACAATCATTTGATTATTTCTTTTACTCAAGTTCCAATACTTGCCAAGGAAAAATTTCTCCAACAAATTTTGGAGGTCTCCCATTGTAAAAGATGAATTTTATTTTGATTTCAACTATTTTATTTCAAGCATTAATATACTTGATCAAAGACGAATTTTTTCATCTATTTCTCTGGCCTCACATGTATAGGAGCTTCCTGAATAAGTCACTAAAATTTAAATTTAAGAATTATCTTAAGTTACTAATTATATTTATTCATTTTTTAATGAAAGAGAAATAGTAGACCATCTTCATTATTAATGATTTATTTTATGTTTTACTATTTTATATTTATTTATTATACTTCTATTTCTTCCTAATTGAAAAAATAAGTTCAGTTGGGACCCACCTTGTAGATTCTGAAGAGTTCCTAACACCTTTCCTTTTGAATAACTTGAACCTTTACCTAGAAGCTAATTGGTTTCATAGATTAAAATTTTTTTCTTTAGTTTAATTAATTTTCTTGTTTTCCTATAATTAGAAGAGGACTACCACAATTTTTTAAAATAATTAATTAATGAATTTTTGAGTCCCGATAGTTGTGCCTTATGAAAATAGGGGTGCAACATAAATGACCAGTTGATTAATTGTTAAATGGACAATGCAAGGCATTTTAACCTCTAGGATACTGTCCTAAAAAATATGCACATAGGGATTAATCCTTGCTAGGTAAGTTTATCATTTCTAGGATACCACCAGTAATATATAGATTAAGATCAACCCATTCTAGGCATTCATCATTCGGATAATACCCATTAATATAGAGATTTCTTTAACATAATTTTTTTATCTTTAAAGTTGTTATTTTAATGGTCATGAAATTATTGAGTTTAGAGCTTTGGCCAGTAGTAAAATTCATACAAATGTACATTTGATGCGGTAGCAATGATGGAGGAAGAAATAGTATTTATAATATAATATTCCAGAGCTTAAATAACAGAATGGAGTTTGTTTGACTAAGAAATGACTCAGAAATCTTATTGTTGAAAACACTTTGATATTCTAGTACATAGAAAAGTAAATGTGCAAATTTAGTCACAAACATACTTTGAAGTACTTTAACACACTACGGAATGGGAACAAGGTCACTAGCCATATTGGAGGTTGAATGCTACCATTACATATCATTTTCAAGAAAGAGCACTTAGAAGCTTACTCTGTAATGCAATAGATAAATTCATGTCAAAGAGCATGAGAATAAAAAGCCTTACATACCTTGCTTTACAACTCTGATAGTACCCTATATTAAATTCCTTCCTTTAAATTATTTATCTATAATAGAGTAAGTAGTAAAACTAGTATTAGTATCTAATCAACATATCTGGAATACTTAACCTCACCAAAATAGTAGTTGGACAGTATGTCTGTAATTTATCAAATAAAGTGTATTCTTTAAACCATTTCTCCAACAATTACTTCTATATACCACACAAGTTGTTATAATATCCCCCTAAAAATTGTCTTAATTATGCACTTAACACATCATACAAAGTGGATTAGTAACTAAGCTTACACAACATTAGTTCAGTGGTGTACTATTACAACCTCTTTCTATATTTCAATAAAAACTACACACACTTTTTCCAAACATCAACTTGACTTATTTAAAATACATACACATAAAAAAATCCCCAAAAAACCCCCTCATATCCTTTGTTATAACATCAAAATATTAAACTCACCATTCTGTTAATTATTAATGAAAAAACATGTAAAGAATATTTACTCAACTTGTACATACGGAGAAAAAAGAAAACAATTACCTTACCTAAACATTATAACTTATTACTATTACTTGAAATCCTCATTCACTTGAGCATCCTTTCTCACTTAAACTAAAAAAGAAATGAAAAATCTCTTAATAACCCATAAAATTAAATAATTAATTTGTGGAAACATTCTTCCCATTACCGAAGCATGAATACAGGTTTTTCTAGTGTTCCATGGTAGACCTAAGATAAAACCATAAATATTTTCACTTTACATGGCTTTTAAAGGTAAGGGTTTCTTGAAGAAACCATAAGGAATTTCAAAGTTGTTGTTTTAATCCTTGAGAGAAAGGGAGAAAGGGAGAAAGGTAGAGTTAAATCTCAAATTTAAGTATTAAAATGAGTAAAATGATCAATTGATATTGGTATTATATTGTTATTTTTTTATCCTTACAAAAGTTATTTAGAACCTCATCTCTTTGATCCATTTTTTGCCATAAAATTTGTCAATAGGTGATACACCTAGCTGGTTATATCAAGCTTCTTAAAAGGTCAAAGTAGATGATGTACCTACTTGATTCAATCTTAGTAGGATTAACTATATTAGGCCTTGATATATTTGGGTGTTGGGATCTTTTTTCCATTTCTTTTTTCTTTTATTAGTTTGAGCCTCAAATGAGTCCATCAGTATAGGCCTATATCTGATCCATTAGCCATGGACCCTTTAAGTAGATCCATAGAGCTCAAGTAGGTAATGCACCAATTATCTTAATTATACAAAGAAAGAAACATGCTTTTTTATTTAATTTTCTAAGTCTTAATACAATTTAACTTAACACTTGTATGCACTTTCCCACTTGAATCACAAGCTGAAGTAGCACCTTTTTATCTTGAGTTTAAATACTTTTGTGGACATTAAATTGATTGTGTCACATTAAAATGTACGAGCGTTTTCCTTTAAACCACTTTACACCATCGATACTTGGATAAGAATTCTATTTCATTACCTATACCACAAGGCTATATCAATTTTTATATAAGTAGAATAAGTGCACACAAAATATATGGTGCTATCCCCATTATTAGGAATATTTGTCCTTAAATGTTAGCATAATTAGCCTACCTAAATAAGCTCAAGCCTATGTTTAATATTCCTTTGACAACATAACACTTATATTTCTATACATTATTGTTAATAATCTGATTCAGCATTTTGGTCTTTCTTATTGGATTAATATAAATAAGGGTACTTAGATTTTTTTAATTTCTCAACATCTAAGGTGACCTATTCTACTTATTGATTCCTCTAAAGTACTTTTACAAAAGCTACTTCTTTGTTTCTTAAATTCTTAACTTACCAATCTAAAATTACAATAGGTACATAATCATAAGAGAGATCTTCTATAACTTGAACATCTTCATTATGAATAATACGAGATTGGACACTTACGCACTTTCAAAGAATTAAGACGTGAAACACCAAATAAACTATTGAGAGATCTTATAGTAGCTATAATTTATATACAACTTGGCCAACTCTTCGAATAATCTTATATGGCCCTATGTTGCATGGCCTCAGCTTTTCTCTCTTACCAAATCTCATTACCTCTTTCATTGGTGCCACCTTCAAGAATACCCAATTTCTTCTAAAAAAATTTATCCCTCTTCTTCTAATATCTATATATGATTTTAAGTCAACTTTGAGTTATTTTTAGTTGTTGTTGTATCACCTTAACTTTTTCTATGGCTTGATGGACATGATTTGCCCAAATAATATAGCCTCATAAATTTTAATTTATGATCTATATTGTCACCTAAATAGAACTTCATAAGGTGTCATTTTAATACTCAAGTAATATATATTATTGTATGCAAACTCAATAAGTGACAAGTGATCATCCCAACTATAATAAAACACTAGGTTGTTTGCTATATTTCTGAACTACATCATTATTTAGAGGTTTCCCAAGTCATTTAAGACTTATTGGAGCTAACTATTTAGTTATCAATAAATTTATTTGGTTATTAAAGTTAGCTTTTGATTTTAAAGTTTTTAATATTGAAAATTAGGTACTAGGCTTAAACATTATGTTAACAACCTCGTATTTAATATCTGACTATTTTGTTAGACCTGAAACATCGATTTCCTCCTACGAGGATCTTGTAATTTGTTCCCAAGACTTTCAAACTCATTTTAGGGTATTAGGAGGATTATGGTGAAATAACATTATGTATCGGACCTATATTTTATTGAAATAACCTCGAATGGAAATTTTAAGGGTGTTATTTATTTTGGAATATCAAATTTGGGAAAATATCACGATTTTTTGTGTTTATAGTATTTTGAATGAATTATGAGGGTTCTATTAAAGTTTTGGCACTTAGCCAAAACTGCTGCTGCAGCTTCATCTGGTGTAGGCAAAAAATACCCTTGTGTTTGTGACGCCTTGGGCACATTTATCAAAGCGAAGGAAATAACCTATCATAATAGTGAGACCATGGTTGAATTTTCAAAGACTAAGATTATTATCCATTTCAACTGGGAGCTACTCTTTTTGTTCATAAAGGGTACGCCAGGCTAAGTGTCGTGTTTATGATGAGGTCCATGCATTCAAAGAGGAGGGACTCCTGGCAGTATTAAATGTTGGAAACCTTATTCCTTTCAAATTATTTAAATGTCCCAAGTGCTTTAATTCCTAATATATTTTAAAGAGAGTAAAGATTGATTATTGGGTGCTGAAGGTAAGCTGGAGGCATGACTATAGTCATTTCCTCATTGTTTATTGTGTAATTTTCCATTCAATTCTTGATTAATTTTTTAATTTAAACCCAAATTACTAGTTTATTTTACTTGCTGATTTTGGGCTCATTTGTGCTCGAATTTCACCCATTTTAAGGGTAATAATCCTTGAACCTAAATGGACATTTTGATGGTTTCAAAGTTTTGATTCTGCAAGTAGGATCCACATGGGATTCTCAGCTTAATTTGGAATTGGAGAATTCATGTACAATATGGGTATTGTTATTCTCATGTTAATGTATATCAAATCATTTAGACAGTGTTACATTGTCTAAGGGATTTTTTAAAGGTAAAATCTCTTATTTAGTGCACTTTCCCAGACATTCAGCATAGTCCTGGTACGCTAGGCTTATCTTTCTCATAAATTAAGCTTTATTATGGTATTAGTATATTATTATGTAAGATTCGGTTAGATATTGTGACTTGGTTTTATGTCGAGTGAAACATGAAATATTTAGCCGATTACAGATCCATTTTTTGTAGAATTGGCCTATCCATCCTTTTTGTGGATTAAACTGTGACCATTGGACTTGTTTTACTTATTTGACAACTTGTAGCAGAACTTGGAAGCCTTAGTCTAGTTTTGGGTAGAAATTTTGTCAAAGTGTGAACTTTTAGGGGTTAGTAGTAGGTCTTGTCAGTTCTTTTCAAGGTCAAATATTTTAATTAGCTCCTTGAAGATCTAGGAGGCTTTATTTCATAATTAGACATATATTCTTGGACCTTAAGAGGATTTAGACATCTTTCCAATTCTTGACTAGTCTCAACAACCTACATTTATTTTAAATAACGATTTAAGTTTTGCAACTGCTATTTATTTATGATAATTTAAAACCAACTTGATTCGAACACTTAATATTTATTTATAATATTTAAAGATCATTTTGAATCTAGAATCTACTATTCTATTATGACATTAGAGTCTAGTTTGAGTCAGATATTTTTGGTTCACTTATTATATTAATTATGTAGTTTGAGTCTGGTGTTTACTGTACATAGGAATTCACATTTATGATCTTACTGTCTAGAATACTTATAATTATTATGTTGGTATTTTTCTCTTGATTTTATCCATCGATCTTATAGAGGCTTAATAGGATTAGCCTGTTCTTATTTTTGCATTTTGGGCAAATTCTATAGAGGGGCAGTTTGTTTGGTCATGTTGTATAGAGCAGAGTGTTGGCTAGTCAAGGACTCCCACAGTCAACTATTAAAGGTGGCGAATATGAGAATGTTGCATTGGATGCGTGGACTTATCAGAGGGGACAGAGTTAGAAATAAAACTATTCAAGAGAAGGTGGAGTGGCTTCAATGGAGAAAAAAATGAAAGAAAAAAGGTCAAGATGGTTTAGGCATGTAAGGAGGAGGGGCACGGATGCCCCAGTTCAGAGGTGTGAGAGGCTTGCTGTAGATGGCTTCAAAAGGAGTAGAGTCAGGCCAAAGAAATACTTGAGAGAGGTAATTAGATGTGACATGGAGAAGCTTCAGCTTTCTAAGGACATGACGCTGGACAGGAAGGTGTGGACGTCGCAGATTAGGTTAGAAGTCTAGTTTGAGTATGTGGTTTATAGCAAGGTGGTAGGAGAGCGCTTTTGTAGCCGGGTTAGTAATCCTAGGTCTTTGTCTTTGAGTTGGAGCCTCTTGTCAGGAGTGTTTGGGTGTGGTGGGTGTTTTTGGTCTTGGAGTATAGGTTACTACTAGGTGGATGTCCTCTTATGTCTTATTATAAATTGTTAGTATTTTGCTTATTTTTGTATTTCTTTATTATTTATTTTGTATTTATGTTTATTTGTATTTCGTTTATGCCATCCATCCAATTTCATGTTTCATTGCGGCCTTGGTGTACTATTCTCTATCTTGAGTTGGGGTCCTATAGAAAATACCCTATCTACTTCTAAGGAGGTAGTGCTATGGACTGTGTATATCTTAACCTCTCCAGACCTCACTTTGTGGGAATACACTGGGACTATTGTTGTTATTGTTGTTGTTATTGCCTTTTAGGCTTATAGGGTCCTAGTTTGGCTGTAGTTAGGTTGTACTATTTTTTATATTATCTACCTTATTTATTATTATCTATCAGCCAAAGTATTATTTTAGGTATTTCCTTTCATTCTTAACTTTAGTATACCTTCTCACATCTTATTATGCTTTTATTATCAGAGTTTGGAGATAGGGTGAGCTTTTGAAGTCAAAGTTGATTCTCTCTCCTTATCCTATTTGGATAGTCTTTATATTTGAGATTATTTGTGTATTGATACTATTAGCACTCTTTCTATTTTGATTAGTAGCTCTTGTACCGACCTTACTAAGCCATAGGATATTCTTTTGTTGTTTTCTCTCATATTTATATGTATGATGTCATACTTATATTTTATAGCCTAAAATCTATTTTCATGCTTAAACATATTTATCATATTTTCCACCAACTAGCCCATTACTAATCATTCTAGGCTATGATTAAGCTTACCTACTGATGGGTAAACACAGGTGTCATCATTACCAGAGAAATTGAATCATCTCAAATTGGTATCAGAGGATAATTTCATAATTATTATTATTGAAAGAGCAAGTATCTAGTAAAGTCCCTTAGAACACAATGATGACATTAATTTCTTATCTTTGGGAAGCTATAGTAAGTTCCCAGGATAACTTCACTTTCTTCATTCACTTTACGCATCATTTCTAGGTTGGTTTATGAAACTCATATTTTTCTCTCTTACTGAGATGGTCAAAATGTGAGCTACGATGATTAGAGATGAGGACCCTAAATCCATCACTAAGGCTCCTACTATAGGTTATGGCTGACCTAGGGAAAGAGGTCAAGCAAGAGCTACAACCCTAGGTATGCTTATGAATAGGGAGAGTTCCTCATATCTTGTTATTTTTCTCACACTTAAGGTTCCTTCATCCCAGCCATTGTTAAGCAAAGGGGTAACCTAGGTTCTACTAAGGTTTACTTCTTCTTTATTACTTAGAGATGGCTTTGTTCTATTTTTAGGATTCATTAGTTGTGCACCATCTGATAGTGCTCAATCTGTTAATTAGAGTGGTACAGATATGGAGACATAGCCTATAGATGCGACTCATAGAGTGGAGGTCCCTCCAGTGAGGATAGTTCCTCAGTAGGTATCCACCTAACTAATTATGTCTATTTAGGCACAAAAGATACTGGAAAGATTTCTTAGATTGACTCAACCTAGATTTGCATGGTCTTTGGGTGAGGATGTATATGAGTTCTTGATTTCTTGTAAGTATATGCTCTATAATTTGGACCTCATTGATACATATGAGGTTAACTGCACTACCTTTTGGTTGGACTTAGTTGCTAGACATTGGTAGAGAAATTATCTTAATTCAATCCAATTGGATCTCCTTCTTTGACAAGGACATAGTTCTATAAGGTTTTTTAGGAGAAGGATATGCTTTACAAACTTTGAGAGCATCTGTCGGAGAAGTTATAAAGATTGATGCAGGGTTCTACAATCGTTTTAGAGTATGTGGCATAGTTCCATGAATTGTCCAGACATGCTACTATTATCATAACGACTAATATGAGAAGATTTAGTGTTTTGATAGAGGGCTAAAACTTTCTCATTGTACGGCTACTTAGATTTTGGTTGCAGTTAGAAGGTATTTTGTTAAGGTTTTTTATTATACCCAGAATTTGGAGAAACTACATCACGAGGCCTAAATGGGAAGCGGTAAAAGACCATATCAAAAAGGTAGTTTCAGTAGGAACTGGCATGGCTTATAATTCAGAGGCATTGGTTCTCATAGAATATACCTTTTATGTTAGTCTTATCAGTATCAAGGTTAGTCTAGTAGACCCGTTTATGCTACATATTATATTACAGGTAGGGGTTAACCCAGTTATAGTGATAATAAGGGGTAAAGAAGCAAACAGTCTTTAAGAGGTTCATATTTTGGGTTTTATAGTTTAGCTCATTAATCTAGGTCAATCAAATCTTCTAGACAGCGTACAATATAGGGATATCAACCATTATTCTATAGATTGTCCCCATCATTGGGAAGTTATGGTTGCAACATTAAGTTATTAGCTATTTTAGTCAATACCACCCACAATAAGATGTGGTATGTTTGGTTATAGGGTTGGTCCCTAGGGTTCACAATGAGGTCCTAAGGTATGTAGGGCAGGTGGTTGATCAGGTGCCCAGCTAGGTCCCAAGTGAGGTTATTTGTTTTCATTACTTAGTAGGCCACATGTAGAGTCTTTACATATTTTTAGTATAGGTATGACTTCTGTGTGGTTTCAGCTAGCTATTACATTATTTGATCCTATATCCATTAATTCTTATATGTTTGCTTGTTATATACTGATATTAGAGTTGTCTTTTGAGTCTTTATCTATGCCAAACTTGTATTTAATTTCATATATGATTCCTAAGTAGTGAATCAATTTTATAGATCATGTGTTGTGACCATTTAAGAGCTTGATACTTTGGTTGATATTATTATGTTAGATATGGTAGACTTTGATGTGATTCTAGGCATGGATTGGATGTCCCCTTTATCATGCGGTCTTGAATTATTTTTCTAAGACTATTACCCTAATCATGCCTCTCATACCCCTAATCATGCAGGAGGGTTTTATTAGGTGCGCACCAAAAGGGATTATTCTTATGTTTGGGATAGGAGACATATCGAGGGGTTGTGACTCTTATCTTGCTTATATATATAATCTTAGCATGAAGATCAAATTATTTTGTTCTATTCATCTAGTTCATAATTTTTCTAATGTTTTCGTACTAATCTACCTGGTCTTCTTTGGAAGCATGACATTGAGTTGGCTATTGATCTTGGAATGGGAACCTAACCTATTTCCTTGACACCTTACCATATAATTCTTGTCGAGCTTAAGAAGATGAATTCTCAGCTTCAAGATCTCTTAGGTTAAGGTTTCATTAGGCTAAGTATTTTACCATGGGTTGCTCCCATCATGTTCGTGAAGAAGAAAGATGGTTTTATGCATATATGTAATAACAACATGAAACAGAATAAGGTGATAGTTAAAACTATGTATTATTTACCTTGTATTAATGACTTATTTGACAAACTTCAAGGAAAGGTAGTGCTCTTTATGATTGACTTGAGATTCGGTAACTACTAGTTGAGGATTCAGGCTAAGGACATTCCTAAGATAACCTTTAGGACTTGTCGTGGCCATAATGAGTTCTTGATAATGTCATTTTTGTTGACCAATGTCCCAACAGTGTTCATGTATCTATTGAATAGAGTATTCATGCCCTATTTAGACGCTATTGACCATGTTCATTGATGGAATCCTTGTGTATTCGAGGAGTAGGGAGGAGAACAAGAAATATTTAATGATTTTACTTCAAATCCTGAGAAATCATAATTGTATGATAAATTCTCATACTGTAAGTTGTGACTAGATCTATTATATTCCTAGGACATGTGGTTCTTAAGGATAGGATTATGGTGAATCCAACAAAGATTAGGGCTATTCGTGATTGGGCAAGACCAATAGATTTGACTGAGGTTTGTAGTTTGATTGGTTTGGTAGGTTACTGCAGAAGGTAAGTTAAAGGTTTTGCTACTATTGCAGCACCAATGACTAGGTTTACCAAAAAAGAGGTTCTATTTTACTGGCCCAAGAAATGTGAGCTTAACTTTTTGAGGTTCAACAACTTTCTCTCTTCAACTCCTATATTTAATCGTCCAATTGATTGTTAGTGTTTACCTTATTTTATGATGTTTTTGGTGTTGTTTTGGGTTGTTTTCTGATGCAGTAGGGTTAACTTATTTCTTATGATTTTGAGTAAGCTGAAGGTGCTTATTTCTTATGATTTTGAGTAAGCTGAAGGTGCACGAGCGCAACTACCCCATTCATGATTTTGAGTTGGAGGCGGTAGTAGAAATTACTTGTATGACGTTCATTCTGAAATCTACATGGATTACCATAGTATTCAATATTTTATGGTATATAGAGAGATTAATTCTAGATAGCATGGATAGATGAAGTTACTGAAGGACAATGACATCTTGATTTTATATAATCCATGCATGAAAAATGTGCGAGTGGATGCTTTAAGAATGAAGGCAGCGAGTTTGGTAGTTTGCCTTCTGTTTTAGTTTTTGAAAGGTCATTGGGATAGAAGATCATATACTTATCCAACATACTAGTTCAGCTTGACATATCGAATGCCAAGAGGACCCTAGCTAGTGTTGAGGCGAGATCTACCTTGGTTGAGAAGATTTGTAGTCACTTATGTAAGGATTATAGACTTTGTGGCATTCATGAACACATTTTGAGGGGCGAGTAAAGGATGGATACACTGGATTCAAAGGGTATTTTGAGATATAATTATTGGATTTGTTTTTTAAGGATTGGAGACTTGAGTCGATTAATAATATGAAAGGCTCATAGCTCCAGAGATTCTATTCAGCAGGTATATCTACGATGTATAGATATTTGAGAATGTATTAATGATGGAGTGACACGAATAATAATGTAGCAGAGATAATAGCTCATTGCATATATTGTCAGTAGGTTAAGGCTAAGCACTATATACCTTGTATCCTAATTCAGAGATTACCAATTCTCCAGTTGAAGTAGAAGCAGATCACTATGGATATTGTTAGTGGTTATCCTCACACTTCCTATGGTTTTGATGAAATTTGGGTCATTGTAGTTTGATAGACCAAGTCAGCGAATTTTCTACCTATTCAAATGTCTTTCATTATTGAGAGGCTTGCTTGTATCTATGTTTGCAAGATATTATGCCTGTATGGAGTACCCATATCTATTATTTCAGACAGAGGCTCATTATTCACCTCAAGTTTCTTGAGATCATTATATGAAGTGTTGGGTACTCAGGTTGACCTGAGCATTTTTTTAAACCCTCAAACCGATGGATATTTAGAGTGGACAATTCAGGTTCTTGTTGATAAAATCCAAGCTTTTGTTGTGGACTTTGGAGGTTAGTGGGAACACTAGTTAGCCTTCGTAGAGTTTTCTTAAAATAATATCTACTATTTGAGTGTTGACATGTCCCTATTTAAGGCATTATATGGTAGGCATTATTGATCTTTGATAGGTTAGTCTTGGACCTCTGAGGTGAAGACTCGTGGTACAGACTTTTTTGTTAGCAATTAGATTGAGTCCAGATGATTTAGGTAGTTTTAGGGTAGCTTAGGTTAAGAAGAAGAGTTGTGTAATGCCCTGAATTTGGTACACGAAACGCTATACGGTGTTCATGACTGCGAAGGACCACAAGCTAATCAATGACTGATATTTATAACTAAGCACTTTATAATATACTATAAATATGCGGAATGTCAACTGTAAGCCTATAAGGTTCCAAAACTGAACAAATACTGAATATTAAACAATGTCTGTAATGGGGTATAACAATACCCAAAATTGAGATAAACTGTCTGTATCATGTGGTAGTCTAAAAGCCTCTAAACAGTCTAAAAACTGTTGAGTTGATGGGATATGTCCCCAATTAACTCCTAACTACTAAAATAATAAAGTAATAAAATAATTATACTATCCTCAAATGATAAGGACTCACTGCTAGTCTGGCTGCTAAACATCTGATCTACTAAGGATGCTCGGGAACTCGTACTTCTAAACCCATGGTATAAAACACCATAGCGCAAATACATCAGTACGTTGAATGTAGTAGTATAAAAGTGAGGTAGGCTAAATGCAATGGTTCATATACATGAACAATACTAACTAACTAAATAACATTAATGTGAGAATACATTCATGAATACATAACTGTATTTGACATAGTGATGGCACTGACTCATGAATTCTGATAATGTGGATTTTCTTATATATGAGTACTAATATTGGGATACTGAATGACGTCTATTGAGTACTAAGGAAATGATGTTGTATTACTGATAAAGGAATGACTATTTCTGACAGTTCTAATTATGATGAACTGGTCTAATTCGCTTTAGCTGACAGTCCAAAAACTGAATACTGATAACATGAGTTTCGCATAATTAATATACTATTAACTAGGTTTTTGATAACATTATTACTGAGTCTGAATATTGATAACATGATTGACTGTATCTGACAGTCCTGATACTGATGGAATTAGCTAGGTTCCACACTTTGCTGATTTGACAACATCTGACAGTCCTGGATTTTTGCAGAACTGAACTAACTTCTATTGCTGAAACTAGATCTAAAATTGAGTCTGTGGGAGGTAATCATCCACCCGACATTCCCCAAAACTGAACTGGTAGGGTCCAACCTATAACCCCTACTGGAAGGTTGTTAGTACCATGACATGGGTAAAGATAAGCTGTGAGTCTACCCACCCTAAGAAGGAGCTCTTCTGTCAACCCTTCCTAGTAGGTAACCCAAATAAGATGTATAAATCCCTAAACGTGTAGGGTGCATCTCAACCTACGCTGGATATATAGTTTTGGATCCCAAGGATTGCTTATAAGGATCACACCCTCTAATTAATAATAGGTGAGTCCCTATCCTTGGGTTCACTCGGTGCTGAATCCTACTCGCAAATGAATAGATACTAAACATATTAACTGAACTAAACTAATACTAATGGTATTGTTTAGCGGAGCTAAACTGATTTCACTTAGTTCCGTTGACTGATGGAATGCCACTGAGATCTAATGTCTGACGAAGAGTATTGAAGTTACTGAGATTTCTGGGAATACTGATATTACTGAAATTACTGGACTATTGATTTTACTGAGTACGACTTAACTGATACTAAGTTTACTGAGTTTTCCTGAGTCATGTGACTGATAGAATTCTACTAATCATGGCTTGACTGAGAGTTTCGTAAAAACAGGAAACTGGCTCTAGGCACACCACTAAATTTTTGGGTACAAGTACCCCTAGTAATTGATAGCATGACTCTTCTTGAACACAACCAATATCAACAATTCATAATACATTAATTTGGGGATTTCATGAAGCACATGGTTATCATAGTCTTGTACATAAATGGAATTGCATATAAGCATGTCATACTTTCATCAACCTAATACCATGGACATTCCCTCAACCATTCATAATGCACATAATATCATGAAAGTCATTGTTAGTCATAGGGAAAAGAATGCAATGTATCACTTGGATCACAATTAAGCTATAATGCATAATTTTTATTCTCTTAGGCATTTTATCAAACACCTAAGATGCATGACTTAGGGCATAGGTATGGCCATCAAATTCATACAACAAAACTCTATATTTCAACTAAATTTCACATGCTTCAGACCATATACTAGCATAGGTTCATGAACAACACATAAGGATTCCAAATTGTAAATCATACAACTATAATCAAATGAGCATAATCAACCCAAAACAAAATATTCACAATACAAGATTTAAAACTTGATTGTTGGGTTTCATGGATGAAAGGAATCCATGAATAAACATCGTGCATACCTTATTTCTTGATTCTTCAATGATTGACGGAGAGATTCTTGAATTTGAATCTTGGATTTGAAGTTTTGAGAGAAACTTGAGAGAAACATTATATTTTAGGTGAAATATGGCTGAATCAGGTGTTATTGGGTTTATTTAGGGGTGAGAAATTGTCCTTTTGAACCTTTGGATGCGTATTTTAATTCAGTGAAAATTTCTCGACCTGGACCCCTGGCACGACGCAGCGCTATCGTGTAGTGTCACCATAATTTTACAACTCTGAATTTGAGCCTTGGCACGATGTTCCATAATCGCAGAGGCTCACTAGATTTTGATGATTGCCATTATGGCTGGCTCCGCGATGCGTTGATGGCTGAGGTGGCATATTATCTTACTAATATGGCTTTAACATTTCACCCATGTGTCGAATTCGGGCGAATTTCGTATCATTTAAAATCTCATTCAATTTCTTATATGATAAAAATTGAAAATCTTGAAAATACCACATGTAAAAAAGTGGATTCATCTTTAAAACAAGTCTTTAACCTTTTTGGGATAATTTTTAAGCTAGGTAGAAGTACGCAGTATTACAATATCTGCCCCTTGGAAATTTTCATCCTCAAATGTGATATGATTGATTTAGATGGGAGAAACGATAAGAGGATGTACATACTAAACATGAATAGTTGAAACATGACTACCTAGCTGACATTACTGATATTCATAGTGAGCATGCATATTTGATGCATGATTTTATAACTGAGCTGATGCATGACTGCGTGACTGAGGGTACAGATAAGCTGATCACGCATATCTGATGCTTGAATATATGATTGAAATGACTTATGAGCATGCAACTAAACAGGTGCAAGTAAAGATACCAAGTTAGAAATTAAACTTGATCATGGAACTAAATACCATATTTGTAACTGAAATCTGAACATGAAATTGGTTAGGCTTAAGAAATGTTATTACCTTGGGATAAGTCTAAACTTAATTACTAAATATGCATAAGTGGAAACATGAGAACGCAACTGGGTATGAAATGTGATACATGAGACGAATATTATGATCTGAACTGAGTACCTTGAATATATGGCATACGATCGAGATTGGAGCTAGAGGGTCAACCTATGGGTACCCACTACTCCAAACTAGATTCATTACGTGAAGAGAAGATGGAGGGTCTAGGACATGATATCATAGGGGTTATAGAGCATCTCCCCCTTGGGACACTATGTCCCTAGAAGAATACTGACTTGACTGCGATACTGAGAAAAACTGGGATGATGCACAGGGTACCTATGAACTGAATCGTGACTTAATATCTGTGATCTGAAACTGAGGCATGATACATGAACCAAGTTGAACACACAACTACCTGGTTAGTCCATCTTAGGATGATCACATTAATGAGACTCCGGATAGTGTGAATGGATAGAAATACAGAAACCATGCCATTTGAACTTGTTCGCTTGACTGCTAAACTGAACTACCGGCTCTGTAGACTAGCTCATGCTTAAAACTTATACACGAATGGTGCATTTTTTCAACACTCTTTCTATAGAGTTCAAATAACTACATAGAGAAAGTGAATCTTGGTTTGGTCTGAGCACGAATGCATAAATATACTAATTTATCTAATTAACAGAATGACGGATAGATGAATATTGGATGTGTAAAACTAAATTGCACTTGGTTTGGGATAGCTGCAATGAAACAATAGGGTGTTATGCATAGAAGTTAATGACTGACTGGGTAACATGAGGTAACTGGGCATGGATTTATGAAAACTATATTACATAAAATTATGAGACCAAGCGTATGACATAATTCAGAAATATTTTGGGGCTGAGGTATAGAAATACTAATAATTGAGTAACTGATAGCTTTAAACTATGGTTGCGTAATCCTGAAAGTAAACTGAGTTTTCAATCAGGCAGAACTAGGACTGGGACTAAGATTATAGTTAAGATAACAATGGAGACTATAATCGTAACTAAGACAGTAACTAGGACTGAATGCTGGTTTTATGATAACTAAGGTTTAGACTGGTACGGGATCACTGAATTCTGATGGCTAAATAACTGATAGCTGAATGCCATGGATTGCAGGACTATCTGAGTCCTTTAATGGATACTGACTACCGAATGGTGCTGTAACTGAGGTCTGTAAAACAAAACAATAACACTACAGATTCACTGAGGTATCTAAACTGAGAATATACATAACATAATCTGAGTTTGACTGAACCCTAAAAGTGAAGTCATGAACCATGTGAGCTAAGCATACTCGAATGAATTACATGAGTGTATGATTCATGAGCTGCATGACCTTGGTTTAAAATTTTTGAATTCTTTAAACATGATTTGTAACACTAGATGAACTTGGATTCCTCATACGAGGAACTTAAATCACACACTATTTTTATGGAAAGTGCATGAATATAAGCAGGGTGCATGGAACGATGGCATGAGGCATGCATAAGTATCAGGAGGGTTGAAATACAAAACTTTGTATTGTGATAAGAATAGGCCTGGGAATCATCTTTCCTTACTGATCTTCTTTGCGCACTGGCATTACTACTAGAACCTGAAGGCCTGGCTTCCTGAGATATCATAACCAAACAGTTACTATATGCCTATCGGGATGTATTAGAATGACTTATAGGTGTAGAGACTGAGAAGGTCCCGTTAACATCTAATGTAACCTTAAAGTTGACTGTTATGCAAGAACTTACGAAAGAAAAAAAAAGCTCTTAAATTTGAAAAAGAGAGAATATGTAAATGAGGGATCTGTGACATACCAGTGCTGCATCAGGAGGACTTTCCTGATCCTGACGGGATTGAAGTGCATAGAGTCTGTTTGGGTGTTGCCCACTGATAACGCTAGATTGGCACACTGCTGATTCGGGTGATCGGACTGAGCTAAAGGATGATCCTGATGAATTTAAGGACCGAGTTTAGGACTGTATCAGACCTTGTGACTTGGCTCGCCATATCCAAAACACATATTATTGTCGGCTCTACAACAACCTTATGATGCTTACCATACTTTTCACAAAATGGATGAGTAAGAATCCTGCTCTAACTACCCTGGGCCCTGGAGAGAATAGTGCACCATATCTATGGTTATTTATGAAATTTGGTGTTGGTGCACTAGCTGAATATAGAAATGGTGCTGAAAACTTCTATCTATGCTGATAATAGTTACCACCCTGCAACATTTCCTGAGAAAAACTACAACTACCAGTTCTGGTCCTCTTATTTTCCCTCTCTTTCTTCTTAAGTTTCTGCTTGTCAATCTGCTGAGCATGGACCATAAGCCTAGACATGTCCATATCCTTAATCAACATTGCAGTTTGTATTCCTTAACCACTCTACCTGATATCCCAGACACAAAATTATTCATTCTGGATCTACTGTCTGCTACTACATAGGGAGCATACCTGGCTAACTAAGTAAACTTAAAGGAGTACTCTTTTACTCTCATGTTACCTTGTTTGAGATTGATGAACTCTAATACTTTGGCTTCTTTCTATTATAGGGGAAAGAAACTATCTAAGAATGTTGTAGCAAACTCTTTCAACTCTATCGGTTTTGCATTGATACCTCTGTGTACTTTCTACTATTTAAACAACATATGGGCAACATCTTATAGCTGACACGTGGCTAACTTTGGACTCCCACGGGAAGTCACTCCCATGATGTATATGACTTTCTAAACCTGGTTGAAGAAATCATATGGATCCTATTCAGACTTAGAACCTGAGAATAAAGGAGGATTCATTCAAGTGAAGTCCCGAATCCTGGTTGCAGCTGAATTGGCCACTGGGTTGGTCGGAACAGCAGTTGGCCGTTAATTCTGAGCTGTGACTAAATTGGCTAGAGTAGTGAATGCAGTCCTGAATTCTACATAAGAGACATGCTCATCCAGAGGATCTACCTAAATGGGCTGAGGTGCTGGCTGATTTTCCATTCTCCTGTTGTTAGTCCCTTTGGGAGGCATGTTCTGTAAATGAAAGAATACCGAAAGAAGTGACATAACATGACATGAAAACCGAAAGAAGTGAAACTATTCCTAAAATATCTCATAGCCTCCTGCACATAAGTGTGGTGCACAATACACATATGTACAAGACTCTACTAGATGCGCCTTTTCAGACTTCCTAGATCATTGTTGAACCTTAAGCTCTGATATAAATTTTGTAACGCCCCAAATCTGGTACCCGGATTGCTACATAGTGCTCATGACCCCAAAGGACCACAACCTAATCCATAACTAATATTAGTAATTGAGCACTGAATAATATACTGTAAATATGCAGAATGTAAGCTTAAGGCCAAAACAATGTATGTAATGGGGTATAACAATACCCAAAACTGAGATAAACTGTATGAAACATGTTGTAGTCTGAAAGCCTCTAACTGTCTAAAAACTATAGAGTTGATGGGACATGTCCCGAACTAACTTTGAACTGCTGAAATAATAAAGTAATAAAATAATGATGCTATCCTCGAATGATGAGTACTCACTACTAGTCTGGCTGTTGAACGTGTTATCTACTAAGGATGCTCGGGAACTCGTACTTCTAAACCTATGGTACAAAACACCATAGCGCAAATGCGTCAATACATTAAATGTACTGGTATACAAGTGAAGTAGGCTAAATGTAATGGTTTATAGGCATGAACAATACTAACTAACTGAATAACAAGAACACATGCATGAATATGTAACTGTATTTTACATTGTGATAACACTTACTCATGAATTCAGATAACGTCAATTTTCTAATATATGAGTACTAATATTGGTATACTGAATGAATAATTCTATTGAGTACTAAGGAACTAATATCGTATTACTAATATAGAAACAACTATTTCTGACAGTTTTGATTATAAAGAACTAGTCTGATTTACTATAGCTGACGGTCCTAAAACTAAATATTGATAACATTAGTTTTGTATAATTAATATACTATTAACTGGGTTCGTGATAACATGATTACTGAGTTTGAATACTGATAACATGAGTGACTGTATATGACAATCCTGATACTAATGGAACAAGCTGGGTTCCGCACTGTACTGATTTGACTGCATCTGACACTCTTAGATTTCTGTAGAACTGAACTGAGTTTTATTACTAAAACTGGATCTAAAACTGAGACTTTAGGAGGTAATTATCTTATCGACATGCCCTAAAACTGAAATAATAGGGTCCAACCTGTAACCCCAGCTGAAAAAGTGTCAGTACTATGACGTAGTTAATGACAAACTTTGAGTATACCCTCTCTAACAGGGAGCTCTTCCGTGAACCACTCCTGGTAGGTTACCCAAATGAGATGTATAATCCCTAAATGCGTAGAGTGCATCTTAACCTATGCTGGATACGTAGTTTTGGAATACAAAGATTTCTTCTAAGGATCACACCCTTCACTGAATAACGGGTGAGTCCCCATCCTTGGGTTCACTCAATGTTGAATCCTACTCAAAACTGAATATAAACTAAATTAATTTACTGAACTGAACTGATGCTAATGGTATTGTTTATCAAAGCTAAAAAAAGCTTACTGAGTTCCATTGACTTTCGGGATACTACTGAGATCTAAGGACTGACGGAGAGTACTGAAGTTACTGAGATTTCTGGGAATATTGAGATCACTAAAATTACTAGACTGCTGAGATTACTGAGTAACAGTGGACTGACTCTGAGTTTCCTGAGTTTTCCTGAGTCATGTGACTGACTGAATTCTAATAATCATAGCTTGATTGAGAGTATCGTGAAAACAGGACACTGGCTCTAAGTACATAACTAAATTTTTGGGTACAAGTATCCCCAAGACTTGATAGCATGATACTGACAAGACATGACACATCTTGAACACATGACCAATATCAACAATTAATAATACATTAATTTGGGGATTTCAAGAAGCACATGGTTATCATAGTCTTGTACATGAATGGAATTACATATAAACATGTCATACTTTCATCAACCAAATCTCATGGACATTCCCTTAACCATTCATAATGCACACAATATCATTGAAGTCATTCTTAGTGATACGGTAAAGCATGCATGTATCACTTGGGTCACAATTAAGCTATAATGCATAATTTCTATTCTCTTAGACATTTTATCAAACACCTAGGATGTATGACTTAGGTCATAGGCATGACCAACAAATTAATACAACAAAACTGCATATTTCAACTCAATTTCAAATGCTTCAGACCACATACTGGCATAGGTTCATGACAACACATAAGGATTCCATATTGGGAATCTTACAATCATAATCACATGAACATAATCAACCCAAAACAAAATATTCACAATACAAGATTTAAAACTTGATTCTTGGGCTACATGGATGAAAGGAATCCATGAATGAACATTGTGCATACCTTAGTTCTTAATTCTACAAAGATTGACAGAGAGATTCTTGAATTTTAGTCTTGGATTTGAACGCCCAATTGAAAAGCCTATCTTGTTCTTGAGAGAAACTTGAGAGAAATAATATATTTTTTGTGAAATATGGCTGAATCACATGTTATGGGGTTTATATAGGGGTGAGAAATTGAACCTTTTAACACTTGGGAGTCTATTTTAATTCTATAAAAAAATTTTGGCGTAGAACCCTGGCACGATGCAGCGCTATCGCGCCATGTCACTGGAATTTGAAAATTCTGAATTTGAGCCTTGTCACGACGTGCCATAATCGCGGAGGCTTGCTGGATTTTGATGATTGCCATTTTGGCTGGCTCTGAGATGCGTTGATGGATCAGGTGCATACTGTCTTACTAAAATGGCTCTAACTCTTCGTCCGGGTGTCGAATTTGGGCGAATTTGGTATCGATGGAATGATTATTCAATTTTCCACATGATAAAAAGTGAAAATATTGAAAATACCACATAGAAAAAAGTGGATTCATCTTTAAAACAAGTCTTTAATATTTTTGTGGTGATTTTTAAGCTAGGTAGAAGTATGGGGTATTACAAGTTGTGATGATCATAGACTTTGTACCTTAAGATATGAAGTTGGAGATCTGGTTTTCTTGCGAGAATCACCCATGATGAGTCTGATTAGGTTTGGGAAAAGGGGCAAGCTCATCCCCAAGAAGTTTAGGCTATTTGAGATACTTGAACAATCAAAGTGATAGCTTTTGAGTTTACCTTGCCCCCAGACTTTACAGCTATTCACCTTGTTTCTATATCTCTATGTTATGACATCATATCCCTAATGGCTTACTATAGTTGGATGACAGGTTGACCTTTATGGATGTTGATATTGGCTAGGGATGTTGATACGCCTAAATTATAACTCCCCAAAAATAGTATAGGTAGTTGTTGTCAAATATTTAACCCAACAAAGATTGGGGAATTCGATGGGGAATAAGGTGCTAATTAAGTTGAATGCAAACTAATAGATTTTAAATCATAAGTTTCCATTGAATAAGGGAAGTTTTGGTTGAAATGTAATTGATCAATCACAGTTTAGTAAATGAGTTCATTATTATAATGTGATTAAAACAAAAAAAGAATAAACTACAACTATGTTCACCTTGTTATTTCAATTCTTTTTGGCTATTGGCTATGTGAGTTGAAACTTACATTTTTAATTACAGAGATATATAGATAAAATTTACTTCAATATGTTTGGCGTGCCATGATTTATTGTTACATTTTGATGCTTAAAACAAGAAAATATGCATGTACTTAGGTCTGTTTTATTGGATAAGATGTGTTTTGTGTTTATTTTGTAGGATCCTAGGTTCTAGAGCTTAAAAAAGAAAAAGAGTTAAAATTGTCAAAAAAAACCCATATACGAGATGACCTACAAGCCGCAAGTGGTACTTACTATCACCATAAGTGGCCTAGTAAGTATCAGAGTATGAAAGGTTAGAGAACCTAAAAAGAGAAGATAATTCTGACATTGAGGAAGGGCTACTTTGTTGGCACCAGTTACATCGTTGTAGGTGCCAATGTAAGCAGTAGAAGTGTCTAAGAGTTACGAGGAGGTCACTTATAGGGCGTAAGTACCACCTATGCAGTCATAAGTTCCATCATTGTTGGCAAGCTGAAGAAATTGTAAATTTTTTGTCACTTACAACCTACTGAGAGGACCATAAGTGGGTTCATAAGTGACCACCAACCCAGTTTTCCTAATTTTTCTTTTTGGATTTTAAGGGTTTTGGTGTAAACTATAAATACCTTTTGATGTTTTCGTATTAGTTTATGTGCTCTTTACATTCACAAACATATAATGATTCAAAATTCGACTTTTGATCTTGGAATTCTTTTTCTTGATTATTTGGTTGATTATTAATTTCAGAATTTGGGTTTCATTTTTAAATTATTGTGAGATTCTTCTTAGGCTTTATTTACTAAATTCCATTGATATTCTTGTAAACATGAGAGGATAAACCACCTAACTAAGGAATATGATCCAAGCCAGGCCGTGGCCATGATGGGCATCCCGAACCATAGTGGCCCGAGCCCTCTTTTCTTTCTTACAACTATGTACATCATTCAAACAATATAAGGGATGCGGAAGTTTCAATATACGGTCACATGGTCATTATAATAGATAAACTGACAAAGTCCAAAGATGAAATTTCATTAACTCCTAATAGTACTTCAAATCAGTCTGCAAAATCTCTAATACATAAAAACAAACATCTTACATAAAACTGGGACAAGGCACCCAGTCGAACCAATAGCATAATGAAATAACAATATTCTAAGAATGGCCTTCCAAAGTAAGGGACGTTCACCAACTATACACTTTTGTCTATCAAATTTGCAATCTAGCAAAATCAACTCATAGACTGAGCCTCAGACCCTGAAATATAGGGGGTCAATACAAAAGTACTAGTACGCAGAGTAATCCGAAAACAAAATACAAATCTTATACAATATAGGTAAGAGATACTATAAAACACCTTAATGCAAAATCATTTAAAAACACATAGACATAGTATAATGATTTTCAATAATAATGCAACACTATAGTGTTAGATAGTACACTCTACAATTTCATATTTTCAAGGACTGCCAAATCTCGATTGCCGCCAAGATTGGAGTACTAGTGAGTGAAAGACACACAAGATCACATGGAAGGGTGACAACCCTAATCAAATCAATATGTTGTGGTTGGGATCTAGATCACATTGCAGGGCTCCTAACCATAGTTACTGAGTTGGGATGACATAGTACTAGGTATCTAAGATCATATAGCAGGGTACCAAGTTCCCATGTCAACAAATCACAGTTTCCACCATATAATCATTTGACTCGTTCTTTCTTCAGGTAACCATCTAACTCACATCAATCAAGCTTTAAGTATGATATGAGGAAGACATGCATCATGCTCACAACATTCTTTTCATTCGAGGAAATTCCTCTGTGGGGTATCGTCATACCTCGACTTGCAAGTCATTAGTACTATATCAATTGTCAAAACTTCTTATGCAAATCACAGTATGAACACTGACAAGACTCCCTTTCACCAACACATGCATAATGATTCCCAAGATGTAATAGTCAAGAAACTTCATTATTTATAAAGTAATACAATAATGGATGTAAAATTCATGCTCTCAGTATTTTAACAATAGTATAATGTGGACTACATAAAACATCATCAAGGAAATTAAAAGATTCACAAATCATCTTCATAACACCTTTAAAAATTCAACTCACATGTCTACCATTTCAAAAATTAAGATATATAAGCAAACAACCCCATGATCTTTCAATATTCTTCTCAAAACCATATCACAATGCATGTTTATTGTGTTGAAAGAAAACCTCACTCATAATTGCATACATACTTAAGTAATTATTAAAATCTTGTTTAAATTCATATCAAAATCATCCCCATGAGATTAGGACAACCCCACGTACCTTATTTTGTTAAGTAGAGAGAGAAACCCAAATCTTAATTGAGTCTTTTAGAGTTCTTGACCTTGAGGATGAACTTTTATATCAATTGAAGGAACTAGGGTTTTGATTTGACATAATAAGATTAGTTTTTGATCTATTTTTCCCCAAATTTAATTTAATTTAGTGTTTGGGCGGATTAAGGTGAAGGAAAATGACCTATTTGCCCTTAAAATGTGGAGTTTGACGGTAGAAAATACACGAGCCGGACTAGCCAGTGTGCAGTAAGCTCTAGAGCGCCGCTCTGGGTAAGGCACCACCGCCTCCATCGCGGCTTACCCAGGTGTCGGAATACGTAGGGCACCACCGGCATATCACCCTGAGCTGCTATTTTAGGGTACCAAACATGCCCTTACACCTGTCCAAAAATTCCAAAACTTACTCGAGATGTGATATTGACTTCCCCGATCATGAATCAACTTGAAAAATAACTTTTTGAGGTCAGGAAGGTCAAAAATAAAATCATAAAAGATTAGGAGTTTAAAATGTGAATAAATCTTTTTTCTTAACACTTAGAAAGAAAAACATCATCATGTTGTTGGCTCATTAAGCATGCTACAAAGTAATATCGAGTAGAGAAAATTACGAGGCGTACATTATCCCCTCTTGGGATCATTCATCCCCAAATGATGGCTTAGGACCCAAATAAGGATTATTTCAAGAAATAAATGTAAGAAAAAGAGTAGTATAGGATTTGTACCTTCTAAATCATTATCTACGAGTTTAAAAAGAATCGGGTACTTGGTCCGCATATCATCTTATGATTCCAAAGTAGCCTTCTCAGCTTTTTGATTCTTCCACATAGCCTTAACTAAAGCTATTTCCTTACTCCTTAACTTTTGAATTTAGCGATCCAAGAATGCAACGGGTTCTTTTTTGTATGACAAAGAGTCTTTCACAATGATCTCCTCTATAGGCAACATAAGGGAATGATCTGCAATACACTTCTTCAACATAGATACATGTAATACGGGATGAACAGAAGCCAGATTTTTGGGAAACTCTAACTCATAAGCAACCCCACCTATCCTTCTCAGAATCTGATATGGTCTTACATAGAGAGGACTCAATTTCCCTTTCTTCCAAAATCACATGACTTCCTTCATAGGGGGACGTTTAGAAATACCCAACCACTAACCTTAAATTCTAACTCCCTTCTTCAAACATCGGCGTAGGACTTCTGTCAAACCTGACCTATCTTGATTGATTCTCTAATGATTTTCACCTTCACCATTGCTTGATGAGAAAGATCAGGCCCAAATACCTGGGTTTCACCTACTTTATACCACCCAATTGGTGATCTACATCTCCTCTTATAAAATGCTTCAAAGGAGCCATTTTAATACTATAATGGTAGCTATTATTTTAGGTGAACTCTATCAATGGAAAATGATTGGCCCAACTACCCTTAAAGTCAATTACACAGGCACTCAACATATCCTCAAGGGTATGGCTAGTTCATTTTGCTTTCCCATCGGCATGAGGGTGCAAGGCAGTACTCAGGATCACTTGGGTACCTAAGCCCCTCTGAAAAGATTGCCAAAAGTGCGAAGAAAATTGCATACCTCGATCAGATATAATGGATACTGGAGCCCTATGCAAACAAATTATTTCATCAATGTACAACTTGGCATAATTATGTCCTAAATAGTTATTCCTCACAGGCAGAAAGTGGGCTGGCTTAGTTATCCAGCCTACAATCACCTAAATGGAATCTTAGTTTTGGGACCTTGGAAGTCCCGAGATAAAATCCATATTGATGATCTCCCACTTCCACATAGGCAAGATTACCTCTTAAGAAGTACTACCTGACCTCAAGTGTTCCACTTTGAGTTGTTGACAATTTAAACACTTGGAAACAAATCAGCAACATCACGCTTTATATTATTCCACCGATATATAGCCTTAAGTTCATGATACATCTTAGTAGAGCCTGGGTGAACAACATACCTCAAAGTGTCAGCTTTATCAATAATCCTCCCTTATAAACCATCTACATTTGGTACACATAATCTGCCCTAATACATCAAGATCCCATCATCTCCGATTTCAAGTGCCATTACTTTATAATGACCCACATAATTTTTAATCTATATAAAGATAGGGTCTTCGGCCTGCTTCTCCTTAACTTTAGCACATAGGTAAGATTTAACTATCTCTTGAACAATTACCCCTACTTTTTCAGAATCTAGGAGTTAAACCTCTCGATTTGCAAGTCGGTGAATATCTTTCACCATCTTATTTTTTCTTCTTCAATATGAGAAAGACTGCCCATACATAATTTGTTGAGGGCGACAGCCACCACATTCACCTTGCTCAAATAATAGTACAGGCTGATGTCATAATCCTTTAATAGATCTGACCACCGTCTTTTCCTAAGATTCAACTCTTTCTGTGAGAAGACATACTGTAACCTTTTATGGTCAGTGAAAATATCAACATATATCTCATAAAGATAGTGCCGCAAGATTTTAAGTGCAAATACCACAACTGCTAACTCCACGTCATGGGTGGGGTAATTTCACTCATGCACCTTTAATTGTCTAGACACATAATCTACCACTTTACTATGCTACATAAGTACATGCCCAAGTCCTACCAGGGATGTATCATAGCACATAACAAAACCCTATGTACCCTCATGAAGGGTCAAAATAGGTGCAGTAGTCAACCTGTCTTTCAACTTCTCAAAACTATTCTTGCAGGAGTCAGACCAGAAAAATATCACCTTTTTTCTGTCAACCTGGTAAGTGTACCAAAGATAGAAGAAAAACTCTCTATGAATCTTCTATAATACCTTGCCAAACCCAAGAAGCTCTGAATGTCGGTTGGAGTCGTGGGTCTGGTCAATTTTCTCACTGCCTCAATCTTTTAGGGATCAACTTTAATTCCCTCACTAGACACGATATAGCCCAAGGAAGAAATAGAATTAAGAAAGAATTCACACTTCGAAAATTTGGCATACAATCTATGATCTTTGAGGGTCTGAAGAATGATTCATAGGTGACTGGAATGATCCTCCTCACTCTTAGAATAAATCAAAATGTAATTAATGAAGACTATGACAAATAAATCTAGAAACTAGTGGAACACCCTATTCATTAGGAGCATGAAGGCTACATAGGAGTTAGTTAACCTAAAAGACATGACTAAGAATTCATAATAACCGTATCGGGTTCAAAAAACTATTTTGGGAATGGCAACCTCCCTAACCGTCAACTAGTGATACGCCAAATGAAGGTCTATCTTTTTAAATCACCTAGTACCCTAAAGTTTGTCAAAGAGATCATCAATTCTAGGAAGAGATTATTTGTTCTTAACAATGACCTTATTCAGCTAACGGTACAATACGCACATGAGGAGGGAGCCTTCTTTCTTATGCACAAAGAGTACATGTGCACCCCATGGAGAAATACTAGGACGAATGAAAACCTTGTCAAGAAGATATGCTAATTGCTCTTTTAACTCTTTTAACTCAGCAGGAGCCATTCTGTGTGGCAAAAAGAAAATAGGATGGGTGTTTGGCAATAAGGAAATCCAAAAATCTATCTCCCTATCAGGTGGTATCTCTGGAAGATCATCGAGAAAAATCCCAGAAATTCGTTTGCTACGGGGATAGACTTGGATAGAAGGACATTCCATATTAAGATATTTTACTCAAATCATATGATACAAACAACCCTTAGCTATAAGTTTGTGGGCTCTGAGGTTAGAGAAGAATTCCCCCTTAGGTGCTAAAGAATACCCCTCCCATTCTAACATTGGTTCATTCAAAAAAGAGAAAGTAACCTTCCGGGTTCTACAACCTAGAATGGCATAGCATGAATAAAGTCAATCTATCCCTAAAAATAGCATCCAAATCAACCATATCAAGATCTACAAAGTCAGACACAGTATCACAATTATAGACTGACACGACATAATTTTTGTACAACCTTTTAATCACAACAAAGTCACCAATAGGAGTAGAAACAGAAAAGGGTGGCAAATTATTCTTAAGCTCAAAACCAACACCGACTGCCACATATGGGGTCATATAAGACTAGGTAGACACTAGGTCAAGTAACATATATACATTACGGGAAAATATTTGCAGCATACCCATGACCATTTCTTGCGAAGCTTTTTCATCTTGGCGATTGGACAAAGCATATGACCGATTACGACTGCTTCCAGTAGCTAAAGAATCACCCCTAGGAGGAGGAGCTGTGGAGATGGATTAGGACTTCGCCCCTCCATATTACCTCTGTAGAAGGGCAATCTCCATGAATGTGGCCCACCTGGCCACAGGAGTAACAATTCCTCCACTAGAAGTAACATTTCCCTGGGTGATTCTTCCCACATGCACTAAAATGGGGAAATGATTTGGCGGGCCGCATCATGTTTAAATGGGAATGGTTGTCCTGCATCCTCCAACCACTATTAGCCTGAGTACTAAAGAACCGCTAATCACATAGAGTCCTGGGCACTGAGGCACTGACCGAAGGCTGCGCATTATGTGAAGTCTTTTTTTTCGACCACCTATTATCACAATCTCTATCCTAAAATTAGTTGTAGTGTTGATCTAAAGATTTGGCCCTCTTGGCATGCCTGTCTTTCTCCTTTGCTTTAGCAACCTTATTTTTCTTATCCTCAACCTACTACATGTGAGCATAAAATATGGATAAGTCCATATCTTTGTTCATCATTGCCCCTTTGTACTCCAACACCAAGTCATCCAAAAGATCGGATGCAAACTTCTTTATACGAGCCCTCATGTTTCCTGCAAATTCAAGAGCATAGCAAGATAGTTTATTGAATTTCAGGGTGTACTCCTTGACGATTATCTTCCGTTGTTTCAAGTTTATGAACTCTTTAGCCTTGGACTCCCTCAACTCTGGGGGAAGAATCAGTCTAGGAAAGCTTGCACAAATTCACTCCACATAGAAGGCTCAGCACTATCTCCTCTCGAATCTTCCCACTTATTGTACCATTGATTTGCTACCTCCTTCAGTTGATAAGCCACTAGTTCAAACCCTTCTACTTCATCCACATACATCACTCAAAAAAATTTCTCCATCTTGTCCACAAACTCTTATTAATCTTTTTCCACTTTTGTACCCATAAACTTAGGTGGGTTCAACCTCATAAACTAACCCACCTGTGTAGTATCAGATGCACCAGATGCAGACCCAATATCATTTGACCGTCGGGTCTATGATGCCACTAATTGTGCAATCATATCCATCGACTGTCTGTACTCAGCATTTGATGGCTCTATTTGGGAAAGTTGGGTCTGGTTAGTCCCAGACCAGGGAGCCCTAGGTGCCCTGGGTGGACTGGTCTGAATAGGAGGGACTCCCAGAGAAGCAACAAATTCAGGAGTGTGAACCCTATTACGTGTCCTTATCCGATGGGTAGGATAAACATCTTCAGTTTGGCATTCTATTTATTAGGGCGATGTGGAGGCATGATAGATTTTTTGAAATACATGATAACATTGATTATAGGACCACCAGACTCTACAACATAAACTAAATCACAAAGAAGGAAAACATCCGTAAATGCCTAGTAGCCTCCTGCCTATAAGTGTGGAACGCTACACATCCATAAACAAGACACTATCTAACACGATTACACACACACTCTACGACCATGAACCATGCTCAGATACTAAGTTTATCATGACCCAATCCAGGCCCTGGTCATGATGGGCATCCAGAACCATAGTGGCCCGAGCCCTCTTTTCTTTCTGACAACCATGTACATCATTCAAACAATATAAGAGATGCAAAAGTTTTAACATACGGTCACATGGTCATTATAATAGATCAACTAATTCCAAAGAAAAAATTTCATAAACGCCTAATAGTACTTAACATTAGTCTGCGAAATCTCTAATACATCAAAACCAACATTTACTTAAAACTGGCATAAGACCCCTAGTTGGACCAATACCATAATAAAATAATAAAACTCTAAAAATGGCCTTCCAAAGTAACGGAGGACCACAAACTATACACTTTTGTCTAACAAATCTATGATCTAACAGGACCCCTAGACTGAGCCTAAGACACTGAAATATATGTGGTCAATATAGAAGTACTGGTATGTAGAGTAATTCAAAAACAAAATTCAACTCTTATACAACATAGGTGAGAGCTATTATAAAATATATTAACGCAAAGTAATTTGAAAACACATGAGCATAGTATAATGATTTTCAATAATAATGCAATACTATTGAGTTAGATGGTACACTCTACAATTTAACATTTTCATAGACTGCCAAATCTCAGTTGCCACCAGGATTGGAAAACTAGTAAGGGAAAAACACACAACATCACACAGCAAGGTGCCACAACTCCAATAACATCAATATGTCATGGTTGGTCTCAAGATCATATAGCAGGCCTCCTAACCATAGGTCTTGAGTTAGGATGGCATAGAACTAAGTATACAAGATCACATAGTGGGGTACCAAGTTCCCGTGTCAAAAAATCATAGTTTCCCGCATAGAGTCATTTGACTAGTGATTTCTTTGGGTAACCATCTAACTCACATCAATCAACATTTAAGTCTGATATCAGGAAAACATGCATCATGTTCTTTTCATTTGAGTTAATTCCTCCATGGGGTATCTTCATACCCCGATTTGTTAGTCATCAGTACTATATCAATTCTTAAAACTTCTTATGCAAATCATAGTTTGAAAACTAACAAGACTCCCATACACCAACACAGGCATAATGATTCCGAACACGTAATACTCACGAAACTTTATCATTATAAAGTAGTACAATAGTGGATGTAAAAGTCATGCTCTAGTAGTTTAACAATAGTATAATGTTGAGTACATACAATATCATCATGGAAATTAAAATATTCAAAACTCATGTTCATAACACCTTTTAAAATTCAAATCACATGTCCACTATTTCAAAAATTAAGATATATAAGCAAACAACCCCATGATCTTTCAATATTCTTCTCAAAACCATATCACATTGCATGTTTATGTTAAAACTAAAACCCACTCATCATTGCAAACATACTTAAGTAATTATTAAAATTTTGTTTAAATTCATATCAAAATTACGGCCATGAGATTAGGACAATCCAACGTACCTTATTTTGTTAAGTGGGGAAATAAACTTGAATCCTAATTGAGTTTTTTGGAGTTCTTGACCTTGAGGATGAACTTTGATCTCAAGAGAAGGAACTAGGGTTTTGATTTGAGATAGTAAGAGTAGCTTTTGATGTATTTTGCCCCAAAAATTATTTAATTTCATGTTTGGGCGAATTATTGTGAAGGAAAATAACCTATTTGCATTTAAAAACATGGAGCTTGACTGCAGAAAATACATGAGCTAGACTAGCCAGGGTTCCACAGGCTCTGAAACATCGTTCTAGGCGAGGCGCTGCGACCTACATCGAGGCTTACCCAGGTGCCAGAATGGGTAGGGCGTCGCAGGCATATCATCCCGAGCTGCTATTTTTAGATACCAAACATGACCTTAACTTGTCCAAAAATTTTATAACTCACCCAAGATATGCTAGTGACTTCTCCGATCAATAATCAACTTAAAAATTAACTTTTTAAGGTCGGCATGGTCAAAAATAAAATCATCAAAGATTAGGAGCTCAAAATGTGACTAAGTCTTTTTCTTAACACTTAGAAAGGAAAACATCATTCAAGTTGTCAACTTACTACGCATGCTACAAAGTGATATCGAGTCAAGAGAATTATGAGGCGTTACATTGGGTTGTGGAAACCCTTAAATAATAACATTGTAGAAGAAGTGTGAGATTTTTCTAAATTAGTATTTATGAATATATTAGTATCTTATTTGATTTGTATGCTTCCTTTACTACTGCAGAAGTTAAGAAGTTATGTGCATTCAATATCATCTTCACAAAAGAGGACAAGATTAAGTAAATAAGATTACGATAATAATTCAAAGCTACCAACCTTTGTCTAATCAACTTGGCACCCAAAAGGAGATATTTGAATTGGAATTAAAGAAAATGGTAAGTAAAGAAATACTTTGATACCCATAAGATAAAGAGTGAAATTTACCAAAGGCATTCATAAGATGGTTGGTAATACATAGCTTGTCAGATTCTACATGCAAAGCATTGAGTTAGTCAGACTGAGAATGATAAGTCTACGGAGATAGGAACCTGTGGAAACACAGTCCTAGTATTCATCTTAGATTAATTCAAATAAAGAGATCCAGACTTGTTTCTACTTTACTCTTTTCATAACAAAACCCCTCATTTACTTTTCAATATTTTTTAGCTACTTAAGTAGACTTGTGAGATATATTTTTTCTATTCTATGTGGGCGACCCCAACATCTTTTGGGTTAGTATATTTGACGTCCACCATATTTTTTTTCTAGGAGGTATAGTTTTGGGTAACATCAAATTCAGGCACCGTTATTGGGGAATTATCGTTATAGATTGATTGAGAGAGTTTTTTTAAGCTTCTTGGTTTTACTTTTATATTCTTTATGGGACGTGCACCGGTGTTTGTACAACAATAGGAGTTAAGGAAATTCCTTGATCCTACTTGATCACGAGCTTAAAAGAACCCTATGATAGAATCATAGGATGTTAGAACATGGTCGTGAAGCTCATCATGAAGGTCTGCAAGATTATCCACTTAACATGGCTCCCTAAACTCTACATGGTGTTCAACAGACAGCTTCATAAACTACTTAGAGTTTACTATAGAAAGAAAAAATAAAGAGGGATGATGATGTTACCCGTTGTGAAACACTAAAGAAGAGATAAAGATAGGAAGTAGATTTTCGAGCAGAACTTGAAAGAGTTAGAAGAGATTGAGCTCACATGTTCCTATCTTATTCATAATTTCCAATATATAATATTCTAAAGGATGACCTCTTTGTTGATCCTATTGAGACAGGGCTATTATTCCTCTTGAGTTGCCCTAGGGGGTGAAGTTCGATATCATAAATTCTATAATTGAACTGCTAAATCTGAAGGGTGTGTTTTTGGATTGAAGAATGATGATACAAACATGCATACCATGAATTTTGTTAGGATCTGCACTTTTTAAAATATACCTTAGGTAAGTCAGGAAGCTTTAAGAATCAAGTTATTCCCATTCTCTCTAATAGGTAAGGTGATATTATGGTTAAGCAACTACCTCATAAGTCTATTACTAATTGGAATGAGTTGCATAATAGTTCTTTGACTAATACTTCCCTCCTGCCAAAATGCTACAATTAAAGTACGAGATCTCTAATTTTAGGCAATTATATTTTGAACCACCATAAGAGGCATGTTTTAGGTTTAAAAAGAAGTTGATCATGGTACCTAATCATTGAATTTTCGGCATAAATTTTCTGTAAATATTCTTTCATTCCCTAAATAAATGTACCAAAGTTATTGCGGATACTATTCTAGGTGGAGATTTCATGAACCTACATTGGGAGGAAATATTGAAAATCATAGATAAGGTTTTTCTTAACAATGAAGGGGGGCATACTCATAAGGCATAAAGAGGAATTGGTGTGTATTCTACTGGTGCTTCCAACATGAACTTTTTCTGTTGATTCTCTACTTTTTCTGCTAAGGCATTCTTCTTAGCAGACAGTTCACATACATTGTCTGTGAACACACTTGCAAGCCTTTTTATCTTCCTAAAAGATTAATTTCCAATATTTTTCTTAATTTCAGAGATAGTTACATCATTTTCCTCTTCATTTTTAGTATCTTCTATGAAGGAACAAAAAAAATCGAAGGTTATATTATAATCTTTCGATGCAAGAAAGGACACATCGGCAGACTTCTCAGCTTTATAAGATTAAATATAGAAATCACCCCAACCAGCTAAGGCTTTTATAACTGCAAGATCTGCTATTACCTATCTTCTTGATTTTATAGGGACCTGGTCCTTGTCTCTTCTTTTTTCACCTCCAGTATTGTGGTATTCTTAATCGTCCATTTTGTGCATTGGATAATCCTTAATAAAGTGATCATGACTTTCATATTTATGACAAACTTCCATAGTGGCTCCTTTTCAGCTGCTGCATCCACATCTCTGAAACTAACAACTTTTCTTCATAGATTTAACAATTCTTATTGGAAGGTAGGTAACATCATTGTCATCTTTATTTTGCCCTGATCTAGAAACTTTTAATGTAAGATATTTCTCCCTTTTTATCTTCATCTTTATATGTCATTGCTGCTTTTTAGGCTCATAAGTTTGTAGGTGACCAATGAGTTCATCCATGCTGAGAGTTTTAAGTTTCTAACCCCTATTATAGTATCTACTTTACATTCCCAGGATGTTGAAAGGGCCCCAAGAATTTTTCTCACTTGTTTGTACAAAGGAAATACTTTACCGAAGAATTGTAAATCATTGCAAATAGAAGTAAACCTTGAATGCATCTCTTAAATAGTTTTTCCTTCTTACTTTATGAAGGTTTCATACCAAGTTGTCCATAAATCAACTTTTGAATCCTGCACATCAATGGTTCCTTCATAAGCCGTCTTCAAGTAGTCCCAGATTTCCTTAACTATTTCACAAGCTGAAATCCTATTGTATTCATCTATTCATATGCCACAAACAAGCAATTTTTTTTCTTTCTAGTTTTTCTCAATGTATTTTTGGTCTCCATCATTAAACTCCCTCCTACTTTTGATAACCATTCTTATGATATATCCTTCTTTGACTTCTCTTATAGGTACATGAGGACCATGAAGAATAATTTACATAAGCTCATTGTCCTTAGCCATTCTTTTTTTCCACCACCCTTAGTACTGTCCATAGAATCTAGGTGGTTTAGTGGAAGATTTCCCTTCTTTTAGGTTTGGCAGAGTAGCCATGACAACCAAAACATCAAGGTATAAACCTTTTAGGGTAACCTAGCTCTTAAACCAATTATAGAAACCCTAAGAATTACACCATATAGTAAGGGACCAAGTCCCTCAAAATCAATCATAGATAACAAAATACTAGAGAGCAGGAAAACTGAAGATAGTGAAGGAAAGGTAAAAAAAAAAAATTCTTTTATGGAAACCCAGGAAGGGAAAAACCACAACTTGCCCTCACAAGCACTAAAGAAATCAACTATAAACAACCTCCTGATTACAATCTAGACTTCAACCTACCTTCAGGATCTTTTCATTTATAGCAACTCTACTGCAAGCTCATCTTTGTAAATCTACCAAGGACTCTCTTTACTGATTATCTATAATAGACTCAAGATTAGGTAACTCTACCTAATCACTCACAAATATGTGTAGTCCGATTACAAATCATTACTCAAAAAAATCTCACATAAATAACTAAGAACTTGAGCAGTGCTGAAATATGTTTATGTTGCCTCTCTTCACTCTTTGTATTTGAAAAAACTATTTAATGAAGAGGCTTCTCTCTGATTTTATAGCTATGTTATGATTAGGGCTAAAAGATTAGTGAACCAACTATCCTAGTCAGTAAAAAATAGCACCGACAAGTTTGTTACACAAGATGACAAAACTGTGCAAACAACATATGACAATGTACTTTATCTAGCATATTAGGGACCTGGTCCCTTGCAGTTAGCTTCTCATCATCAAAGGTACATATAACACTCTTGTTGTAAGAATTTTAATAAGAGTTGAAAGGCTAGAATGGCAATAAGAACTAAGTTGCATATCCTTTATCGTGCCTTGAGAAAGAGGCAATACTGAAATTAGGAGATTAGGTAGAGATAGATGATGCTTTCCTAGATGGGAGAGTCTTGGCAGTACATCAAGACTTAAACCCCTAGTTTGCCGATTTTGCCATCTTTTTTTCTAGTGATATTGTCTCGAAAGATGTATCCCTTCAGCAGCACAAGAAGTTCATGCATAAGGGGAGGAAATTTTGCTGCGATGAACCTTATGTTTTTTGGATTTTTATGGATGGAGTTATTATGAGATGTATTCCTGAAGTGGAGATCATGAGCATCCTTAAGGCTTGTAATTTCTCACTAGTTAGGGGTCATCTTGGTGGTACCCGTACAACCCAAAAAATTCTACAGTATGGGTACTACCAGCTGAATATTTATAAGGATAATCATTATTTTGGCTGATCTTGTGATTAGTATCAGTGGCAAGGTAATATTTTGTTTAAACAAGAACTCTCCATACTACCTATCTTGAAATTAGAGTTTTTTGATATGTGGGGAACTAACTTTGTGGTTACATTTGTGAGCACTTATGGGATGAAGTATATTCCATTGGCGGTTGGTGGTGGTTAACTATATTTCTAAATGGGTAGATGTGGTTGTGTTTCCTAATAATGAGAGGAAAAGTGTTACCATAATTTTGAAGAAAAACTAATTTCATGGGTTTATTTGTGATCTCTTATTATTAGTGGTGGTGGGTCTCACTTTTGTAAAAAAAATTTTAAGGCCCTGCTAAAAAAATATTGTGAGAAGCATAAGGTTGCAACACCTTACCATCCTTAGATGAGTGGGCAGGTTGAGCTTTCCAATTGTGAGATCAATTCCAAATTGGCAAATATTGTGAATCCCAACAAGACTGATTGGTCAACGAAGTTAGATTCTACCCTGTGGGCTTAGAAAAAAGCTTTTAAGACCCCCTTAGATACCTCTCCGTACCAGCTTGTGTAGGGAAAGGAATGACACTTGCTAGTCAAACTCAAGCGCATGGCACTATGGGCATTAAAAAGTTAAATTTCCAGTGGTGTGATGCAACCAATTTAAGGATGAGCAAGGTGAATGAGTTGGATAAATTCTAGCTTTTATCTTATGAGAGTTTGAATCTATAGAAAGAAAATATGAAGCGGGATCATGACAATAAGACCATGAAAAGGGTGTTTAATCCCGGTGATATGGTCTGGTTATATAATTTAAGATTTTTGCTTGTTTCCTGGAAATTTGAAGTCTACATTGTATGGACTAGTCATTGTGCTTAGAGAGTTCCCACAAAGTTCTATTTTGGTAAAACGTGATGGTGACACCTCGTTCAAGGTGAACGGGCAATAATTAAATCACTATATAAGGAATATTGATGAAGTGAAAGTTTGTATTAATGTAAACCTTACAAAAATTTACGTAGCCAAGGCAACCGAGTAGTTCCGCGATGTTAAGATAGGCATTTCATGGGAGGCAACCCATGGTCTTGTTCGTGAAGTTTGATTAACCAACATAGCAATGTTGTGACGAGATATTAAATCAAGCACTGATTGAGCAGCAACCCTATATTTTAGTGTTCACGTTGTTTTCCTTTTTGTAGGTGGTAAGTGTGAAGAAATATATGGAACATGGGTAAAAAGAACTGAAAAGTTTAGAAAACTTTAGGTAATGGGACTTCTTGACCTATTTATGTGGGTGATATGTCGTACTTATGCCAGGTAACTGATACAGTTGATGTTAGAGGGAAAATTTGAGAATTTTAAGTCTCTAAACTTTTACTTAAGAAACAACTTATGGGGGTTGTAAGTACCACTTACAATGTCATAAATAGGGTCATTGAAAGGAGAATCAAACTTCATAGGGGTTTGAAATTTTTCTTCCACTTACAATGGACCACTTTAGGCCAAGTAGCACTTATAGGTTGTAAGTGGCCCCATAAGTGGCCAAAAAATTATAGGTAAAAAATTTAAAATTTTTGGGTGGACCCAAGTGGATTTAACCCAATTCAGCATACCAAAACATTTTAAAAACCCAAAACCTAATCCCTTTTCCCACTATTCTCATATATAGGGATGAGATATTTTAGGTACCCTTAGGAGGGCACCTTTAATGGTACTTACGAGCCTCATAAGTCACACTTATGGTTTGTAAGGGACCTCGTAGGTATCAGAATTGAATCCTTGAAGTTTTAGGGTTTATTCTAATACTTGCTAGGGAGACTACAACCCCCGTAAGTGGAAATTATTACCCGCAAGTGGGGTCCTAAGTTACCTACCCTGGGTGGTCTAATTTTTTCAACTTTCCTTTTCCCTTCTTCAAGTTCAAGCGCTACCACTACTTTTTTAGGTATCATGGCACTTAAGGCAACATCAAAGAATGGATTCCATTCGAAACACTGAGATAAGTCCCTAGAAAAAAGTGGATCTATAAAGGAGTACCTCGTTAGGCCAAACACTACACTGGTGGCCACACGTCAGACCAGAGGCCTCCCTCAGAGATATGACTAGGGTACAACAGTAATTGTAGCCACAATAGGTATTCAAATAACCCATCCTACCCTAACATAGACTCATCCAGGCCCTCAACTTATACCAACATAGGACAAAGACCAAACGACTATAGTTAGACCTATTTATAGGTTAAGGATGAAGAAGGCCCTGACCTCACCACTGTACTCACCCCATTCTTAAGAGGGAGAGAGTGCTCTCGAAAATGATATAGAGGATGAGTTTGAGTCTATTTTAGGGTCAAGATTTGAGGTTAGCTCTGGATTTATCTTTTTTTTTTGCAGAGGATAAAGATTTATACGACTCACAATTTGAGAAAGGGTTAGTGGATGCATTTAATTCAGCTAGTGAGTCAACATCAGTTGCACCCTAGACTGCGGAAGGTACAACTGAGGTTTTGTATAATATTTCATCAGCCACTACATATGACTCACGACAACCATCGCTAATGATCAGCCTCTAATTCCACTACCGGCTGATTCGATATCTGACTCTATACACGTCTCAAATATGACTATAGCTAAAATAAACCTAAGATGATATGTAGAGGAGAGGAAACCTATATATGAGAAGGATATCCACATTACTAAGATAGGTCCACCCAAGAGAGACATTAAAGTTGAGAGAAATATAAATTGATCGAGAACCAATAGAGCTAGACTAGTAGGCCTTTTTTGATTGATATTTGTTGGGGATGACCTAGTACCAGTGATCTTACAACCCTTCTCTAGCCTAGAAGTTTAATGCTTCATACGAATCCACACTCCATTTGAATACCCCATGGGTGGGTAGGGAAATTAAGCATCAATAGTTGGAGAATAATCTTGTTCGATGGGTTAGAGTGGATATTTTTCCAGCGGCCATCCATCGAGTACTATTTAGTCCAGATTATGTAGCATTGGCATCTACCATAGATGTTGATTTTTGGATGTTATATGTGTGTTACATATATGCTATGAGAGATACAAATTTCATAAGAGAAAGGAAAGATTTTTTGAGGTAGATAGCCACCCAAATCTCTTCCTTACATGACGATGCCTCCTAGATTAAGGGAAAAGAGAGATAAAAAAGGCAACCCTATATTTTGCAGTAAAATTTTAGTGAATTGTAATATACTTTAGATTGTCTGCAATTGGATTGGACAATATAGTGGCATGGGATAGAGACACATTGGATGTTAGCCTACTTGTTGGATATGAGATTGATTTTCCGAGACTAATCCAACTGATATTTATGAGCATACATTTGGTGAGACCATTATTCTCCACTTCCTTGGCCTTATACATCTGTTGTATTATGTGTTAGAAGTATTGAATATACCTGATGTTAATAAGACTATTAAGGTGAAGAGCATGACAGATATTATCTTGATCATGGATTAGCAAACCCAATCCTTGCTAAGAGAATCAGTCACTTCCTACTACGATTTTGATCCACTTTAAAGGATCATCAATTTCGAATAAGGCAATTGATAGGCCAAATACTGATAATGATTTTGAGATGTCTGTGAAGAGGGATCAACCTAAGATTACTATTATGAGAGACGCCTTTCTTGACTATAATAGCTTTAACCTTGACTTTTACTTCTAAGCTGGTTTGGGAATCTACTATGCCCCCTTACCTTATTGTTTTAGGTCATATTGATGTATCACATGAGTTATTATAATAATTATTGGAGAAATAATATTAGAACACTACCTACCTCACTGATGTAAATACTTAGCATACTATATTGTATGTACAAATCAGTACTTGGTTATAAACCTCTTTAAAGAATGCTAAGGCTTAGGTATCGAAAAATATGAGAGATAAAATGATGGAGTTTACTAGGAAGTTGCATAAGTGCATTGATATCTTTGAGGGATGTGTGTTTGCATGGTCTAGCGATTTACAAGATCTAAATCTATTAGGGATTCGGGAGAATATGGCCACATTACATACTGAGGTATGCTCTCTTGCTAAGAGCCTAGTTTTACTTATTCCCAAAGTTATACCCTCATTTATAAAGTCATTGCCTATACGAAGATAAATGTGGTTTGACCTATTTGTTGAGGAGGATCTGATATCGGTTGTTGGGACCAAGTAAAGCAGAGATGAGGAGTTGCAAAATCCACCATACGATATGATTAGGCCATAAAAAGGTCCACCTATGAATCTAAAATATTCGCAATAATTAATGAGTATAGACATTATTAGATAGTAGTGGGTGCATCTTCTAGCCATGCCCTACCACTACCACTACCTCCACTAGTTGAGATACTTTCTGCCCCAAAAGGGAGAGAGTCTGAGATGGATGCCTAAACTATCCTAGGTATGTCTTCTTCCCTTGTTTAGGATTGTATTTATGCACTGGGGATAAGTCATAGTATTTTATTCAGGGGTAGGGGTGTACCACAGTTGTGGCTTTTTTACCATATTTCTTTCCCCATCGGTTTCTTTATTATAGTAGAACTGGCCTATTTAGGTTGTATTATATATTTTTTGTGTTTTTTTGTTTGCTTGTGTTTTACTAGGGGAAAATTAAATCAACTAATAGAAGTTAATGTATATTGTTTGTGTTTAAATATTTTGACAATAAATTGATACCGGTTTAAAAATTTTGCTATGAACCGTATGAAATGTTTATATGTATGCCCACTAAGAATCTCATTATGACATTAGGACTTAGGGAAAAATTGATCATACCTAGCATTTGCATAGGCCAGGTAAGTAGTAGTTGGTAACATAACACAATACTATATGTGTATGAAATTGGTAACCTAGTTTCCTTTGTGAATATAATCCAAAACTTGCTCGGTTTGTCTTACCTAGATTATAGGGTAGTCGGTTAGGAAAGGTTTATAGGCCATTTTTTATTAGTCCACTCTTAGATTAAATAACCATACAAATGAAAAATAGTATCCCTTGATCCCTACTTTGAGCCTATATAGACCTATTTTTTTCACCTTTCCCCTTCCCAATTTAGTTAAAATGAACCTATTTTATCCCTGGTCTCTCCTATAACATTGCACACCTCAACTTAGGCAAATCGCATAAGTTGAAGGTGGCTATCATAGGGGCGCCTATTTAAAAGTTGGGTATGAGGAAGGGTTTGAAAAATAGAAAAAAAGTAGGGTTGGGTGTGGTAACAATAAAAAACCAAAAATAAAAAATAAAATAAAAAAGAATAGAATAAAAGAAACCGCACCTAATCTAATTAAGAAATAAATAAAGAGAGAAATAAAAGAAAAAGTAGTTGTTGAGAAGTGGAACCCAATGAACTTGTAGTTCCAAGGAGACTTAGTCACTAAAGTCCTAAATGTTCCATACTAGCCCTAAAGCATACATTTCAAGATGAATAATGTCCTATAGCAAACCTAGTATGATTGTCTGAAAATCTAAGGTAAACAAAAAAAGGGCATGCCTATGGTATTCTATGCACATTAATTAGAGCCTCGTTTTTAGTAAGGGTGTCTCATTATGCATGATATAATCATAATGGTCACTATTAGAAAGAATGTTCTGTTAAACTTAGTCCAGTTCAGTACCAATCTCAGTTTCATTGTGAGTAGGATTTAGCATTGAGTGATTGCATGGATGGCGGATTCCCTATCAGTTTATGTAGAGTCATTAATGTTAGTCCTTGGGTTAAAGAACTATGTAGAAAACATAAGTTATGAAGGGATACCTATTAGTTTAGGATTGACACCCAGGTCATTTGGGATAACAAATTAGTAGATCCACACAGCCAGTGTTAGTACCCGTGGCATGGTACTAAAACCCTTCCAACTGGGGTTATAGGTTAGACCCTGATTAGCTCAGATTGAGGCATGTTTATTAAAAAAACACCTCCCACAATATTAGTCAGTACTCAGTATCTCTTAACTTATGTTGTTTGATCAAAGCATAAAAGTTTTCAGTTATTTAGTTTCACAGAATTCAATCTTTTTGATTTTAGAATATCTTAGAAACATATTTATGCTTGGTCTTACATTGTTTAATATTACATTTTCATAAATTCATTCTCAGTTATCTCAAGCATTTCATTCGGTCCTCATCTCATATTCCAGTATATTCCAACTGTTAACCGCATACTTTTCTTGGCACTATATTGTCTTATAACATAGGTTTGGATGCTCAGTTTCTTGACCGTTCTTAAATAGCTCAGTGTGACTCAGCAGCGGTAGTGGTGAGTCCTCATCCATTAGGTAAATGATATGTTTATCTTAGTTATTTTAGTATTTCCTTATGTTTAGTTAGTCGAAGTTAGCTAGGGGTTCGTTCTATCAACTCTTTATGATGTTTAGAGGCTTTTAGACAATCAATTAAATAGTCAATCATTTCGTTCTATAGTATCAGTTACTTTAGACAGACGAATTTGGATTTTTAGTATTTTACCAGGTGTTTCACGGATGTTTTTAACACGTATTTAGTATTCAGATTAATAGTACCTTATCAGTTTGTCTTTTTCTCGTGTGTTATATTACTATTTTACTCAGTGCTTGTAGCAAATACCAGCTCATTGGTTAGCTTATGGTTACTTATGGGAAGCCCCATTGTCACAATGAGGAGGTAGCCTCGGGTAATGACAAAACTTGGTATTAGAGCCTACGTTTTTTCAAAATGTCCTATGGAGTCTAAAAGCCATGTTGAGTAGAGTCTTGTGCATGGGTGTGAAGGGAACCACACTTATTGATAAGTGGCTATGATATATTCCTAGGAAATTTTCCCTTCTTTCAATGCTCAGTGTAATTTAACTTATTCTTTATTCTATTTATAGACAATGCCTCCCAGAAGAAACAACGAAAAATGGAACAGGTATCAGCCCTCACCACAACTTGTTAAGAAAGATCCACTAAATAAGCATGTCTCTCACATTAATTTAGGAATTCTTTCACTACCCTAGCCCTTCTATAGCTACCTAGAACAACCAATAGGATGTTGCTCTAGCTAATCCACTGGCAAACACAGATTCTTTTAGGATTTGATATTTCACTCGGATGAATCCCCTCTATTTTTAGGATCAAAGTCTGAGGAGGATTCACAAGAATTTTTGTACATGATGTAGTAAATGACAGATATCCTGGGAATCACTTTGAGTGAGAGTGCACAGTTGGATGCTTATCAGTTGTAGGATGTACCTTACACCTGGTTTAAGCAATAGAAGGAGGACCGAGATGTTGAAGCAGGCCCTATAAAATTGGAGGAGTTTTCCACAACTTTCTTTGGAAGGTTCTTTCCCCTAAAGTTTATGGAATCTAAGGTTTAGGAGTTCATTAATTTGAAGTAGAGAAGTATAAGTGTGAAAGAGTAGTCGCTGAAGTTCACTTAGTTTGTGAAGTATTCTTCTACTATGGTGGTGGATAATAGGTCTAGACTGAGTAAGTTCGTATCTGGTGTAGCTGATAGTGTGGTTAAATAGTGTTGGAAAACAATGTTTATTGAAGATATAGACTTATCTAGACTCATTTTTCATGCCTAGAAGATTGAGAAGGAGAACCGTAAGTAGAAGAAAAGAGAGAACAAGAAGGCCAATTGTGAGGAGGTAACCATTCTCAATTTTCTTAGAAATATTCAGCCCTAGCTCTGTCTTGATCTTGTGTGCTAGTGCCTAATTTTAGACAGGACAGTCGGGATAAAGTACTAGGCTCTAAGTCCCAGGGTAGTGTGAACAGTAGGCACACAAATCTGCTCTACAAAAAATATGGAAGGAACCATCAAAGTGAGTGTAGAGTAGTTAGTGATGCGTGTTTAGGATATGGCAAGGTAGGACATGATATTTGGGAGTGTCCGGTGGTTTCTCAAAGGGGTAAAAGTGATTGCTAGCTGGGGCAGACTAATCCTTTCGCAGCATCAGCAGGTCTCCCAACTCAATAGGGTGCCACATCCAATGCCACCAGAATAGGTTGTATGCTCTCCAGACTCGACATGATCAGGAAAGTTCTTATGATATGGTTACAAGTATGTTACATGTCTTTTATCTTTATGTTTATATGTTATTAGACCCTAGAGGTTGACTTTCTTTTGTGACTCCTTATGTAGTCATCAATTTTGAAGTCAGTACTAAAATATTAGCTGAGCCTTTCTCAATGTCTACCCCAGTGGGTAAATCTATTATAGCCGTACAAGTATATAGAAATTTCCCGGTCTAAGTATCTTAGAAAATTACCTCACCGGATCTAGTGGACTTAGAGATAACTGATTTTGATGTCATTCTTACATGGATTAGATCCACTAAAGTTATGCTTTAGTCAATAGTAGAAATAGAGTCATTCAGTTTTAGTTTCATAATGAACGAGTCGTTGAATAGAGAGGTAGTACTTGGGTACCTAAATGTCAATTTTTTTCCTATCTTGGAGAAAGAAAAATGATATCCAAGGGGTTTATTTACCATTTTGTTCGAGTCAAAGACTCAAATTCTGAGTATCTGAGTATTGAGTCAGTTTCAGTAGTAATGAAATTTACTGATGTGTTCCTTAAGGATCTTCCCAAAACTCCTCCTGAGAGGGAAGCAGACATAGGAGTAGATCTCCTTATAGATACCCAGCCTATCTCTCTTCCCCCTTACCAAATGGCTCCAGCTAAGCTTAAAGAATTGAAGAAATAGTTAAAAAATCTATTAGATATGGGTTCCATCAGGCCTAGTAAATCTCCATGGGATGCTCTAGTCCTGTTTGTGCATAAGAAAGATGGTTCTCTCAGAATATATACTATGATTACCTTAGTTGAATAAACTCACAATCAAGAATAAGTATTCTCTCCCTAGAATTAATAAGATGTTCGACCAACTTTAGGGTGCTAGTTATTTCTTTAAGATAGACCTCAGATCCAACTATCATCAGCTCAGAGTCAGAGAATAGAGATCCCAAAGATAGCTTTCAAAACTTGGTATGGTCACTTCAAGTTCCTAGTATGTTCTTTGGACTAACAAATACCCCTGAGACTTTCATGGACTTGATAAACAGTGCCCCAATGTTGACTCTTCCAGATGGTTCAGATGGATTTGTAGTTTATTAAGACGCTTCTGAAGTTGGTATTTATTGTGTTTTGATATAGAGAGGAAAGGCCATAGCCTACGCCTCTAGACATCATAAACCCCATAAAAATAATTATCCTAACCATGATCTTAAATTGGCTGCAGTTGCTTTTTCCTTGAAAATTTGGAGGCATTATCTTTATGGGGTTCATGCTGATGTGTTCACTGATCACAAGTGTTTGCAGTACTTGTTCACATAGAAAGATCTTAATCTTTTTCATAAAAGTTGGCTTGTGTTGTTAAAAGATTATGATATGAGTGTGTTGCATCATCCAGGAAAGTCTAATGTAGTTGTATATGCCCTTAGCAGGTTGTCATGACTAGCGTTACTCATGTTAAGGCAGATAAGAGGAAGTTAGTCAGTGAGGTTCATCATTTTCCCAGATTAGGTGTGATGTTTGTTGATTCATCTCAAGGTTGTTTATGGATTTAGAATAGTTTGGAGTCTTCTTTGGTTGCTGAAGTGAAAGAAAAACAAGATAGGGATCCAAGTTTTGGTTAAGTTGAAGGAGGCAGCTAGAGATAAAACAGTAAAGGTTTTCTCTCAAGGGGGAGATGGTGTGCTTCGATGTTAAGGCAGATTATCTGTTATGTGTGTTAATGATTTGAGACATCTAATACGTGCAGAAGCACATACTGCGCCACCCCAACAAGGATCACAACGCGCCAATGGTGTTCCATCCAACTTCTTAAATCAAGTGCCAAAGGGTCATTTAAGTCATTTTCTTCAATCTAAATCATCTTTAACACGATTTGGGACATCCAATAGGAGGTTATTTGCCCTTTTCACTCCAAACTACTCTCTAGAAAACCGCCTTTTCCCCTAAGAATAAAACTCAAGCTCCTTCTCAAGAAATAAAGAGTTTAAGCTTCTAATTTCAAGAAACTTTCAAGAAAACCCCCTCTGTCCCTAATAACAAAACCTAAGTTCAAGAAATCCTCAAGAAACTAGCTATTACAGTATGTGGTATGTTCATCCATGTGTCCCTTTAACCCATAGAGCCCAAGAACTTATTTCTTGATTAAATTATGGGTTCTTTCTTTATTCTGGAGTTTTATATGTTCAAGATGAGTTTAATTTGTGCTTTTCCATAGTAGTTGACTCAATTCATGTCCTCGTATGATTCCATGGAAAGTAAGGTTATATCATGTTTCAAGTTTTATTTTTCTATGTAGTATTCAATCGAATTTGATGTCAAAATATTTAATTGTGAATTAAGCCATGACATCATGTTTTTTTCTCATGTCTTAAGACATTCCTATGTTCAAGTTCATGATTCGCACATGTTTGATGAAATTTCTATATTTTGTGTCTTTTAACCATGATCCCGTACTATAGTTGTAGAGCTATGTTATTGTATTTTATGGTCATTCATTACTGGCGGGTTATGAACACCCAATACTTTTGTGTTATGCAGGATTTCAGATTTTCAAATAAAGATTCAGTTAAACCATAGATTTTATTATTTTACTCAGTTGATATAATCATGATGAGCACTATCAGAAATAATGTTCAGTTAAACTTAGTCCAGTTCTGTACTAGTGGCAGTTTAGTTGGGAGTAAGAGTTAGCACCGTGTGAATTTAGAGATGGCGGTTTTCCTATCAGATTAGGCAGAGTCATTAGTAGCAGTCCCTGGGTTCCAGAACTATATAGCTAGCATATGATATAAGGGGTCAGCCATCAGTTTAGGCTTGAGTTTCTTTCAGGGGTCACCTGGCAGTTTAGGCTTTACACCCTAGTCCTTTGGGAAAAAAATTAGTGTATCCACATAGCCAGTGTTAGTACCCGTGGCACGGTACTGACATCCTTACAACTGGGGTTATAGGTTCGACCCCTATTTGTTCAGGTTAAGGCATATCGGTTACATGATACCTCCCATAATTTCAGTCACTACTCATTATGTATTAACTTAGGTTTGTTTGACCAAATCATACAGATTTTCAGTAATTTAGTTACACAAAATTAAGTCTTTCAGATTTGAAATTAACTCAGAAACATATTTATACTTGATCTTACATTCTCAGATATTACATTTTCATGCATTCATGTTCAATTATCTCATGCATTTCAAGCAGTCCTCATCTCATATACTAGTACATTCAAAGTGTTGACCGCATAACTTTCTTTGTGCTATGTTCTCTTATAACATAGGTTCGTACACTCAGTTTTTTGACAATTCTTAGATAGCTCAGCGTTACACAGCAGTGGTAGAGGTGATTCCCTATCTATTGGGGACATGATATGTTTATCTCAGTTATTTTAATATTTCCTTATGTTCAATCAGTCAAATTTGGTTGGGGATTTGGCCCATGAACTCCTCATGATGTTTAGAGGCTTTCAGACAATTAGTTAGATAGTCAGTCATTTCTTTCAGTATTATCAGTTTCTTAAGACATACAAATTTGTTTTTTAGTATTTTATCAGTTGTTTCTAGCATGTTGTTGACACGTATTTCAATATTCATATTTGCAGTACCTTATCAGTTTGTCTTTTGCTCATGTATTATATTACAATTTTACTCAGTGTTCACAACAGATACCAGTTCATGGGTTTGCTTATGGTCACTTGTGGTCATAAGCACTTTTGTTGAAACTTGGGTAGGCTCAGGTTGTGACATTAATCTCGTTAAGGCATTAATTTGTAAATTAGACATTAAGAACTCTAATTTCTTATCTCTATTCTTTTTTCCCAACAACAACTTCTTCGTTCAAGCAAGTTATGTTAAGGCACATTGTCAATCTTGAAACCATGGTAATCCATTAAAATAAGAGAATGTAATATAAAAGAAATTCCAGTATAAACTCAAAAAACCATAATATAGAATTTAGATTACACAAAGGCTCCAATAACCCTAGTTATGGAGCTTTCACCACCAATGATTAGAATTAACATCTAAGAAATCAAAGTGTTCATTCTCAGAAAAAGAACTAAAAACAATAGGCGAGAACCCATAACCAAAAAAAATAGAACAATTAATAATAACAATAAGTACTCCTACCTAGTTAATACGAGTATAGCAAATTTGAAGTACAAATTACTACAGATCATAATGGAAAATAAATCCATGATAACTAGTCCAGTAAACATACACAAGGATTACTTTTACCCCACCCCACACATAAATACAACACTATCACTAATGCTGGCAAAATAAGAACAAAAAGATGGGTAACATAACTTCCTCAGCCTAATAATCCTCCTCCTCCACACCGAGACTCAGATATCCCACCTCTAAATCCTTGGCTTTAGAATCAACCTCAACATCAGAATCTACTATTAACCAATTATCATCTGTTTGCACATCATCATCAATTGGTTCCCTAAAAGTATGGCCCACGCGACACATAACTCTGGCATGCTGGATGGGGTGGTCATATTCCAACTAGCACAACTCCTCTATGGTAGGTGTTATACTGCCACACATTATAATCAGCTTCATCATTCCATATAGGTGGTGGAAAAAGCTATCATAACTTGTATTCCCCTCAGCAGTAGTGAGGCTATCCCAAGACTAGAATCATACTCCGTAACCTTTATAGAATTAACTCCACACAGAATTTCAAAGAGGCTTATAGTCCATCAGGAACTCCTCAATCTTAATCACACATAAGAACTTTTTTAGAAGGGCCCCAAACCTGAATGAACCTTTTTTGTGTACCTTGGCCTTCTGCACTACTACGCAGATCACTAAACCTATATTAATCGGAATACCAGTCATAAGAGTATTGACAATACATACCTAATCATGAGAAATGCTAGTGAAATGGGAACCCAAAATAAGACAAGCTCAAATGATCCTTAACCGAATGTGTACCTCTTTATTTAAAAAAACATATGGGAAATTTTTGTGAAATCCTTCCCTAGATGATGCTCCTATTTAGCGATTGAACAGGAACCACATAATCTGTACCTAATACTTATATAATATTCCTAGTTATTTTGCTCTCACAATATCTAATGATTTGCCTATGGTGTACTAAGAATACAGTTGAGTGCCTTGGTTAACAACTTCACAATTATCTCGCGTATCTTCACACTATTTGCCTGAGTGTTAAGGAACCAATTAGCATAGAATTCCCTTACTAATTCTAAGTTGAACTTGCCCATATCATCAAAATTAAAATCAAACTTCAACTGCATAATCCAAGCAAAGATGTATTGGTAGAGAAGTGCTAAGGTATCGTTATTAATTATTTTCGTAGATTCGTACTAGGGCTCTTTGTTATCCTTATACCATTAGACTATATTTGTATCCACCTAGTTTGCCCCAAATATTAGAAGACAGATTTGAGAACCCAATGGGGAAATGATATTAGCATTGGATGGTTGCCACGTACATGAATGATTTTATCCTTGGTGGGAGCTAGATTCCACTTCCTTACCCTTACTCATGTTTAGTGCAGTATTTCCAGCAACAAACACCAACACCAAGAATTAAAAATGCACTACATGGCTAACTACAATTAAGAGGAAGGGGTCAAAAGGCTACCCTAAATTTATAAGCAAAACTAATTCAAGTGACGTCATCGACTACTCAGAATTCATAAATGCACAAGTTTGGAGGGAATACCATCATAGCTCAAAACAATATTATAACATCACAGGTGGTCTTGAAGCTTCTCACCATTACACCCTAAATGAAAAAATAACTCACTAAAACCAATGAATACATGCTAAGCTCAGCGAAAAACATGCCATATCACTTCAAGTTTGCACATGGGAACAACGCACATCATTGAATAGAGATATTCAATCTTACCAACATTAATTGTGTATATTAAACCCATAAAAAAGGCATATACCAAATTATTCAATACATGGACTAATTAATGGTACCCAAAAGCTTCAAAAAGCACAAACATGGAGTTCATTCTCCTAATCATACCAGTACACAACTTTGTGTACCATATTGGCATGGAGTCCTCCATAATTAAAAGTAAATCTAACAAAGCACTGACAATAAAGTACTAAAAACAAGTAAACATACCTTAGAGAAATACCTAAGAGAAGAGAAAGTAAATTTATGGTTATAGGTGTTGCATCACAATTTTGAATGGAGATAATGGGTGGTACGACATAATTTAGTGTGAATTTTAGGTCAAAAATATGACATAGGGGTTGGGGTGTACTTATATCTATAGAATTGGGTTAGGTGACCCACTTTTAAATTGGGGAAATTTTGGGTTTTAGGTGAGGGAGGAGGGCCACAGCGTGATCTTAGTCGTGAGATGGGAAGAGGGTGGAGAAGGGAGGGGAGAGGGGGGTTACATTGCAACAAGTGTTACATGTGTAAAATACTAGGGGGTTACATAGAGGTATGTAATGCAATGCCAATATGGGATTGGTGGTTAACAATGCTATTTTTAGCTTAGATAAGGTGGTTTGCGATACGTGGGCTAGAGCAATGTAAAGGGGTTCCACTGCATGGGTTAACGCATACATTAACTAGTATGGGTTCTGTAACACCCTGAGAACTCTAACCAATAGTGCCACCATTACTCAACCTCATGATAAATAAATTATAGTGCTTTGGTTGTTTTCTGATCAAGGGTGAAGTGTGTTAAGGCCTCAAAGATGTCCTAGCGATTAGGTGAATCAAAACATCCCTTACCGATTGAATTCTTGAGAAAAATTTTGGCATAGTCAATTTCAAAAGAGCATATGTCTTGTTACACTAAGAAATTTTTAGTTCATGACCCATCAACAGATAGATAATTGAATTTACTTTCCAAAGGTACAAATTTCACCCAAATCTGATATCGGAGCAAAAAGTTAGCCTATTTTACTCCAGCATGTCGGCTTGGAAACTATGTGACGATATTTTGGAATGACTTGTCACAAGTCTGATGGCTTTTCAAAAAATGTCGTGACCTTAAGCATAAAGTCACAAATTTTAACATTTTATGATGAAATTTTTGATGAATTGTCATAAGTCTAATGGCTTGTCACAAAATGTTGTCAACCTTAAGTAGAAAGTCATAAATTCCACCCTTTTGTGATGATATTTTGAGACGACTTGTCAAAAGTCTGACGACTTGTCACAAATGTCGTTAGTTATTTTTTCAGCAATTAATGGACATTTTTACAACAGTATTTTAGTCTTTTCCCATCTTTTGGATGCCCGTATATATATGAAATCCCCATCCAAACCCTAATTTCTTCATTTTCTATTTCAATTCTCTTAAGAAAATAATCTAGTGTTTCATTCAAGAATATTAATCTTCCAAAAATCATCCATAAATCTACAAGATTTCTTCAAGAACCAAGTTCCCCATAGTGTGGGCTTCGAGAATCATTTATTATAAGTGTGAATAGTGTCTCAAGCACTACAATTCGTTCAATTTCAAAGATTAAGGTATGTGGGGTTTTGAACAAGTGCAATCCTTTCATTCTTATGCCCAAAGCTTAGATTTCTATTATGCATTAATATGATTTTGAAAGTGGGTTTATACCCAAATTACTTCATCATGAGATTGAGAATACAAATTGTTCAAGCTTTGTTATACATAATTATTTCACTATTCCCAAGATATGACTTGATATTTGATATTGTGAATTTCATATTTCAACCATGAGTTGATATTTCAAATGCCTTCAAGATATGTGTCAAGCTTTAAGCTTCCTTATGACAAATTGGATTATTGAGTACATTGATTTATGAGATTGAGTTGTTATAATGAGTCTTGATATTACTCAAAGTTATTGATGTTGCCATGATTTAATGAATTGATACATTTTGATATTGAGAAAGATTGATTTGATTTGAGTCGAGTTAGGAATCCACAAATTGATTATGATTTGATAAATGAGAAAGAGATTTGTTTTGATCTTCATGATAGACCCTTGTGATATTTGTGGTCGATTTTGTAACGCGTTCTGAGCTTGTGTCTAGGAGTAGTATTTAGAACCGAGTGGAAAATTTGGTATTTAACCTGAAATTACGTGCAACCATAAGATTGGTATTGATATTTGTAGGCCAGAGGACGAGTATGAGATTGTGATCACTAAATTGAGATTTTACTCCCTTGGAAGAGTACGACGCTCCTACAAATATGGGGTTCTCTCCTTAAAAGGGAAAATTGTTGGAGTCCATGTTTCTCACATGGTTTATGTAGGTTATAAAAACCTCCCATGTCCATAAGAGTAGACTTTCTTGAATTACCGAGTCACTCTGAGTCTTGAGTTGAAGAGTTGAGTTGTTTATGATGATTTATGAGGTTTTAATCATATGATTTATTTACTATGAGATCCCGAAAAGTATGTTTCAATCTAACTCAAGCCAAGTGATCCATCATAATACATATGCATAATTTCATGAAATTGATGATGATATTTACATTATTTCATGCACCCCCACATACTCAGCATATTCCAAAGTGCTGAGCCACATATTTTTCTGTGGGATACATTTTCTCATAATGTAGGTTCAAGCACTCAGTCGCAGCTGCTTTAGCGATATTTAGGTACCTTACTACATTTCCTTAGTTGTGATTCCTCATGGTTCGAGGACTGTGTTAGTATTTTTGTGATATTATTTAGTTGTTATGGCTTTCAGTACTATTGAGTCAATTAGGGGTTTTACCCAAAGGCTCCCTGATTTTTATGTATAGAGGCTTTATCAGAGTAGAGGGATGGTCTGTATAGATATTCAATATATATTTTGGTTGTACAGTTTAGTATTCTCCAATATCTCTCTTGAACCCGATGTGATATATCTCTTTATTATGTATGACTATTGTTGAATTGAGTTCCTTGAGGTAGGTTCAAGCTCCGAGGGTTATCTTGGTGCTATGTGTATCCCTAAGCACCGTGTGGCGTTTCAGCATGGAAATTTTGAGGAGTTAGAAAGCTTGGTATCAGAGCCTATGGTTTAAGGATTCCTAGGTCCTAGAGAGTCTGACAAGCCGCATTACATGTAGTCTTGATCATCGGTGTGTAGCTCACCACATCTATGAGCAAGAGGCTATGTGACTTTTTAGGAAAAGTCATTTTTTTCTAAAGTTTATCATGCCTACAACTATCTCTTTGTCTGCAATTAACTCGTGCTCTCTTATAACAAAAAATGCCTCTTCATCGAGCTCATAGAAACAACAAGCAAATGCTTTTCAGGCGCTAGCCCAGGCAGTTACTTCCAATGCTCAAGCTAATGCCCAGGAAACTGTTCCGCTTATGCAAGAGAATAATTTTGCTGTAGCTCATGTTCGTGACTTTATACGGATGAATCCACCTGAGTTGTATGGGTCGAAGGTAGGTGAAGACCTACAGATGTACTTAGATGAAGTTATAAAGATCACCTAGAATATGCATGTGACTAAGAAGGAGAGTGTTGAATTGGATACCTATTGAATGAAAGATGTTGCATATGATTAGGTGGAGATATGGAGGGAGAGTAGAGGATAGGATGTTGCTCCCATCACTTGGCAGTTATTCTAGGATGCGTTCTTGGATATATTCCTTCCTCTTTAGATGAGGGAATCAAAGATAGAGGAATTCATGAATTTGAGACAAGGCTCCATGACTGTTAAGGAGTATTGTCTTAGATTCAATCAATAATCAAAATATGCTCCTAGTATGATGGCTGGCTCTAGGACCATCATGAGCAAGTTCATGACCAGTGTGTCAAGTTACGTTGTGAAAGAGTGTAGATCTGCTATGCTTAATAGGGAGATGGACCTTTATCAATTGATAATACATGCTCAATAGATTGAAGCTGATAAGATGAAAGAGAGGGAGAGATTAATAGGGAATAAAAGAGCTAGATCAGAGCAACAGAGATTTGGTCAGTCCAAATTCCATTGAGGGAACCACCCTCAATTCCAGAGACGTTTGTTTATTCCCGTTCCTTCCTCATTTTGTTCTCCTGCACCTAGTAGTAAGCAGGAGTATGGGTACAGGCTTATCCAATCCAGGTCTTAGGAAAGTGTAAGTTATAGACCTCGTTCTCCTTTATGTGCTAAGTGTGGTAGAGATTATTTGGCAAGTGTTTTTTATCAGAGGGGTTTCTATGGTTGTGGCAAGTTGGGCCACTGACTTAGAGATTGTCCATATGCTAGACAGGGGAGTCGAGATGCTCGTCCCTAAAGTTAGGCTACCAGTGCCCTTGCTCCCATAGTCTGCCTAGTTTCTTCTCAGGGCGCCTCTTCTAGTACTACTGGCAGTTCGCGCCAGAATTGCTTCTATGCTATACCACCTCGCTAGGAGAAGGATGAATCTCCAGATGTTGTCACTGGTATGCTCTGTACCATTCATTTCAATGTGTATGTATTGATGGACCCCGATTTGAGTTTCTCTTATGTGACATCTCTGTTTGCTGTAAATTTTAAGAAGGACCCTGAACGGATTCCTGAGCCTATTCTAGTTTCTACCCTAATAGGAGAATCTGTTATTACTAAGAAAGTGTATAAGAAGTGTCCTGTCACTGTCCTTCATTGGATGCTATGTGCTGATTTTATTGAGCTAGATATGGTTGATTTTGATGTTATTCTGGGTATAGATTGGCTTCACTCATGCTATGTATCTATAGATTTTCATACTCAAGTGGTCAAGTTTTAGTTTCTTAATGAACCCGTTTTTGAGTGGTCTAGGAGTTCTGTTACTTTAAAGAGCCATTTCATATCCTACCTCAAAGCTTGGAAGTTGATTTTCAAGGGTTGCATCTATCACCTAGTTTAATTTAAAGACCTCAATTTCAAGGCTCTGACTATTCAATTAGTTGGCATTTTTCATGAGTTTCTCGATGTTTTCCAAGAAAATCTCCTAGGGGTCTCACATGATAGAGAAATAGAATTTGGGATTGATCTCCTTCTCGACACTCAGACTATTTCCATTCCTCCATATCGTGTGGCTCCTGCATAAATCTTTTAGACAAAGGATTTATTAGACCCAATGTTTCCCCATGGGGTACACCTATTCTATTTGTGTGTAAAAAAAATGGTATATTATGCATGTGCATTGATTACCATCAACTCAACAAGGTAACTATCAAGAACAAGTATCCTCTTCCTAGAATCGATGATTTATTTGATCAGCTATAAGGTGCGAGTTATTTCTCAAAGATCGACCTTAGATACGGCTATCATCAGCTTAAAGTGAAAGAGTGTGATATTCCAAAGACAGCCTTCCGAACCCGTTATGGTCACTTTGATTTTCTTGTCATGTCCTTTGGGTTAACCAATGCTCCAGCAGTCTTCATGAACCTCGTGAATCAAGTGTTCAAGAAATATCTTGATATGTTTGTCATTGTATTCGTTGATGATATTCTTGTGTTTTCCCAAAGAGAGGATAATCATGCCGACCATCTTAGAATTGTCTTGGAAACATTTATAGATCATCAATTATTAGATAAATTTAACAAGTGTGAATTTTGGCGAAGATTAGTTTCTTTTCTGGGTCACATTATTTCCACCGAAGGCATTAGAGTCGATCCTGAAAAGACAGAAGCTGTAAAGAATTGGCCTAGACCTACCTCCCCATCTAACATTAGGAGTTTCTTGGGTCTAGCTAGTTACTACCATCATTTTGGTAAGGGATTCTCTTCCATTGCGTCTCCTATGACTCGGTTGACCCAAAAGAAAGTTAAGTTCCAGTGAACAGATGCCTGTGAGAAGAGTTTTCAGGAGTTGAAGACTCAAGTCACTTCAGCTCCAGTGTTAACTTTACCCGGTGGTACTGATGGTTTTGTGGTGTACTGTGATGCTTCTAGAGTTGGTTTGGGTTGTGTGTTGATGCAGAGGGATAAAGTTATATCTTATGCCTCTAGACAGTTAAAGCCTCATAAGAAGAATTACCTAACCCATGATCTTGAATTAGCAGCTGTAGTTTTTACTTTGAAAATCTGGAGACATTATTTGTATGGTGTTCATGTTGAGGTGTTTACTGATCACAAAATTTTGTAGTATGTGTTTACCTAGAGGGAGTTGAATCTTAGGCAAAGAAGATTGTTAGAGTATCTAAAAGACTATGATATGAGTGTGTTCTATCACCCGGGCAAGGCCAATGTTATGGCTGATGCTCTTAGCAAGTTGTCTATGGGTAGTGTAGCTCATGTAGGGAATTATAAGAAAGAATTGGGTTCTAAAGTGAATAGTTTGGCTTAGTTGGGTGTTAGATTGCTTGATTCCACTGAAGGGACTATGTTAGTTTAGAGTAGTTCTGAGTCTTCTTTGGTCTCAAAGTTAAAGGATAAGCAAGACAGGGATCCTAGTTTGGTCAGATTTAAGGAGTCAGTTAAGGACCAAAAGATAGAGGTTTTCTCCCAAGGGGGAGATGGTGTGTTGAGATTTCATGGTACATTGTGTGTTCCCGATATTGATTATCTAAGGTACAGAATTATGGCTGAAGCGCATGCGGCTTGATATTCTATTTATCCTGGTGCTACCAAGATATACCGTGATTTGTGGGAAATCTATTGGTGGAATGGTATGAAGAAAGAGATAGCAGGATTTGTGGAAAACTGTTCTACTTGTCAATAAATTAAGGTATAGCACCAAAGTCCCGGTGGTGTAATGCAAGAGTTTAGCATTCCTACTTAGAAGTGGGAAGAAGTGATTATGGATTTCGTAATTGGTTTGGTTCCTTCTCGTCGTCATCGTGATTTGATTTGGGTTGTTGTAGACCGGTTGACTAAATTAGCTCATTTATTGCTAGTGTATTCATCTTATACACCTTAGGATTATGCTAAATTGTATATCCATGAGTTAGACAGATTGCATGGAGTTCCTTTGTCTATCATCTCAGATAGGGGTACTCAGTTTACTTCACAGTTTTAGAGAGCCTTTTAGAAGGGTCTTGGTACCAAAGTTTATTTGAGTTTCACTTTTCATCCACAGACTGATGGTCAGGCTGAGAGGATTATTCAGACTTTGGAGGACATAATGAGGGCATGTGCACTTGATTTCAAAGGTAGTTAGGACGAGAACTTGCCATTGATCAAATTTGCATATAATAATAGTTTCCATGCTAGTATTCATATGGTCCCACGTGAAGCTTTGTATGGGAGAAGATATAGATCATCTATAGGTTAGTTTGAAGTAGGAGAAGCAGCAATGATTGGGCTTGATGTTGTGTTCGAGGCTATGGAAAAAGATAAGTTGATTCGAGGAAGATTGAAGACTGCTTAAAGTCATCAGAAGTCATATGTGGATGTGAGAAGAAAAGATCTTGAGTTTAATGTTAATGATTTTGTGTACTTGAAGGTTTCAACCATGAAAGGGGTGAAGAGATTTGGGAAGAAGGGAAAGCTTAGTCCCATTATATTGGTCCATACAGGATTCTTAACCATGTTAGGAAAGTAGCATATGAAGTGGAGTTACCTGCGGAGTTATCTAACATTTATCTGGTATTCCATGTTTCTATGCTTAATAAGTGTATTGGTGATTCTTTCATGGTTGATTCTTTGGAAAGCCTAGATATTCAGAATACCCTTTCATTCAAGGAGATTTCGATTGAGATTTTGGATTTTTAGATTCGTAGGCTAAGGAACAAAGAAGTTCCTTTGATTAAAGTGCTTTGGTGAATCAACCTGTTGAGGTTGCTACTTGGGAAGCCAAATTTGATATGCGATCCAAGTACCCTTACCTCTTTTCTATGAGCTCGGAGCGAGCAGAAGGTACCATTCTTTCTTAATTCTGCCCCCTTCTTATTAAAGATTCAGCTATGTGTCTACTTCCATCACGAATTCATACATCATTTATAGTATCCAAAGGTATAGAGTGAAGTAAGTCCTTTGAGTGAGTCATTCCTGCTATACTTCCTCATTTTTTTCTTGTTCTTGACCTATCTGGCAATATTCGAGGACGAATGTTTCCAAGGGGGAGATATTGTAATATCCCGAGATGTCTAACTAATAGTGCCACCTTTTCTCAAGCTTATGAGAAATAAATTATAGTTCTTTGGTTTTTTTCTAATCAAGGTTTATGTGCATTAAGGCCTCAAAGATGTCCTAGCGATTAGGTGAATCAAAATATCCCTTACCGATTGAATTCTTGTGAAGGATTTTTGCATAGTAACTACAATCAAGCATATCTCTTGTTACACTAAGAAATTTTGAGCTCATGACACACCAACATATAGATAATTGAATTAGCTTTCCAATGGAACCAATTTCACCCAAATCCGGTATCGGAGCAAAAAGTTATGCCTATTTTACTCCAGCGTGTCAGCCTGGAAATTGTGTGATGTCATTTTGTGACGACTTGTCACAAGTCTGATGGCTTGTCAAAAAATGTCGTCACCTTAAGCAAAAAGTCACAAATTGCAACATTTTGTGACGACATTTTGTGATGAATTATCACAAGTCTGACGGCTTGTCAGAAAATGTCGTAAACCTTAAGCAGAAAGTCATAAATTCTATCGTTTTGTGATAACATTTCGTGACAACTTGTCACAAATATCATCAGCTATTTTTTTCAGAAATTAAAGGATATTTTTTCAAGGGTATTTTGGTCTTTTTCCATCTTAGAGGCCCCTATATATATGAGAATCCCAATTCAAAACTTAATTTCTTCATTTTCTCTTCTAATTCTCTTAAGAAAATATATCTAGGGTTTCATTCAAGAACATTAATCTTCTGAAAATTATCCATAAATCTTCAAGATTTCTTCAAGAACCAAGTTCCTCATAGTGTGGGCTTCGAGAATCATTTATTACAAGTGCGGATAGAGTCTCAACCACTAGAATTCATTCAATTTCAAAGATTAAGGTATGTGGGGTTTTGAACAACAGCAATCCTTTAATTCTTGTGCCCTAAACTTTGAATTGTATAATGGATTTATATGATTTTGAAAGTGGGTTTATACCCAAATTACTTCATCATTAGATTATGAGGAAATAAATTGTTCAAGCTTTGTTATACATGATTATTTTTTTATTCTCAAGTTATGACGTGATATATAATATTGTGAATTTCATATTTCTACCATGAGTTGATATTTGAAGTGCCTTCAAGATATGTGTCAAGCTTTAAGCTTCCCTATGAAAAATTGGATTATTGAGTATATTGATTCATGAGATTGAGTTTTTACAATGAGTCTTGATATTTTCTCAAAGTTATTGATGTTGCCATGATTTGATGAATTGATACATTTTGATATTGAGAAAGATTGATTTGAGTTGAGTTGAGTTAGGAATCCATAAATTAATTATGAGTCGGTAAGTGAGAAAGAGATTTGGTTTGATCTTCATGATAGATCCTTATGATGTTTGTGATGGATTTCCTAACGTGTTCTGAGCTTATGTTTGGGAGTAGTATTTAGTACCGAGTGGGACATATGGTATTTCCCCCAAAACTATGTTCCACCATAGGATTGGTATTGATATTTGTAGTCTAAAGGCAGAGTATGAGATTGTGATCACTAAATTAAGGTTGTACTCCCTGGCAAGAGTACGATGCTCCCGCCAATGTGGGGTTCTCTCCTTAGGAGGGCAAATAAGTGGACTCTATGTAGCTCACATGGTTTATGTAGGTTATAAGAACCTCCCATGTCCATAGGCGTTGAGTTTCTTGAATTACCAAGTCACTCCGAGTCTTGAGTTGAAGAGTTAAGTTGTTTATGATGATTTATGAGGTTTTAATCATATGATTTATTTACTATGAGATCATGAAAAGTATGTTTCAATCTAACTCAAGCCAAGTGTGCCATCATTGTACATATGCATAATTTCATGAAATTGATGATGATATTAACATTGTTGCATACACCCCACATACTCAGTACACTCCAAAGTGCTAGTCCACATATTTTCCTAAGAGCTACATTTTCTTGTAATATAGGTTCAGGTACTCAGCTGCAGCCGCGTCAATGCTATTTGGGTGCCTCACTACGTTTTCTTGCTGGTGAGTCCTCATGGTTTGAGGATAGTGTTTATATTTTTATGATATCATTTTGTTGTTATGGCTTTCAGTACTGTTGAGTCAGCTGGGGGTTTGTCCCAAAGGCTCCTTGATTTTTCTGTATAGAGGCTTTGTCAGGCTAGAGGGATGGTATGTACAAACATTTAATATATATTTTGGTTGTACAGTTTAGTATTCTCTAATATCTCTCTTGAACCCGATGTGATATATCTCATTATTATGCATGACTATTGTTGAATTGAGCTCCTTGAGGTAGTGTCTGGCTCCGAGGGTTACAATGCGGATATGTGCTATGCATTGGGTTAATTTTTTACCAAAAACCTTGCTACACTTTACTGTATTTACCTCCAAAACTCAAATCAACTTATCTAAGTTCCATAACATATCAAACACCTACAAAACAAAAAAGGTTAATTAGAACGGTGGGTTGCCTCCCACCAAGCGTCATAGTTTCAGTCATGGCTCAACATTGGTTTTTGTATTTTTTATTTTTCTTTTTTTTACTTTGTTTTTCATCTTTTTGAATTACACTACAATCATGGGTTGCCTCTCTTCCAGTGCTTGATTTAACATTGTGGCATAACTTAACTATTTCGATTACTCAAACTTTATCAAGATACATTGACATCACTATCTTAAATTCTTCTTGCTGACGAATGTATTTTTTGATACATTTTCCATATTACTTTAACAAATTTACCATCTCGGTTCTAAAGTTCTACTGCTTTGGATATAAACAATGGAGTTACCTTGAATGGGTCAAACAACTTTGATTTAAACTTTCTTGGAAATAATTTGAATCTTGAGTTAAACAGCAAAACCCATTCTCAAACTTTAAACTCTCTCTTCTCCATCCTATGATAATTAGATAGTTTCATTCTGTCTTTTTAAAGTCTTGACCCTTCATAAGCTCATAGATGAAACTTATCTATTTCATTCAACAAATCAAATCTTAACTTAGTCATATCCTTCTAAATTAAGTTCAAATGCTTCAGCTTCCACAATGTTTATACTTTAAATCTAATAGAAAATGACAAGCATTTTTGAACACGAGTTGGTACATTTCCATACCTAATAGTGTTTTAATTGAGGTGCAGTAAGCCCATAGAATGTCATCAATCTTTTGTGACCAATCACTGTTGTTAACATTCATAGACTTTGTCGAAATTATTTCAATCTCTTAGGTAGACACTTCAACTTGTCCTCTCATCTATGGATAATAAGGAGTAGCCACTTTAACTTGCTTTACATCATATTTTGCAAATTCAACCTTAAACACCTTATTTAATAAATATGATCCCTGATTGCTAATAATTGTTTGTGACACACCAAAGCTGGAAAGGATGTTCTTTCCGAGAAAAGTACTACTCTTTTTGCCTCATTATCAACTAATTCTATAACTTTAACCTATTTTGATATGTAATCCACAGTAATGAGAGTGTACTTCCACCTATAAGAACTCACGAAAGGGACCGTGAAATTGATGCCCCACACATCAAACAATTTAACCTCTAGTATGGTTGGCATAGGTATTTCATGATGCTTTGAAACTGATACTTGCCATTAGCATTAATCATATTTTGTAATGAAATTACATGTATACTTAAATATTATTAGCTGGTTTACCTACTCTATTAAAAAATTTTTGTTATGCATCTAAAACAACAAATTTATTTTGGTTAAGCCTTTGTTCACCATGACATAACCTTTCTCCTATCTACTTTTCTTCACAAGATGATGTGTTATATATTGCATATGCATGTGAATGTTAAGATTGATAATGGATAGAATGACCAAGTCTTAATTATTGGAGTTTGGGGATTATATGTGGGTTTTTAACCCATGGGGTGAAATACTTATTGCACTTTTAGAATCCTATTGCCTTTTTCCTATATTAAACAAATTCATAGAATAGATATGATATGACAATAGGTTTGGGATGTCGTTTATGAATTTGAAGGTTTGTTAGTATAATTAACCTTATTTGGATCTTAATATGGTTGGGTTGACTTAAATGCCCATGTTTCTAGACTATGTTCCTATCTTAAAATTTGTTATAGCTTACTTGACTTTTAGAGGCTTAACTAGATATCTTAGCCTAGTTTGGGGTATAAATTGCTTAACTATGGAAATTGAGGATTGGAAGTGGGTTCTTTCGGCCTACCATAGGCTAAGACTTGTGTTTGACCTTGTGGACTTAGTTGTGTTTACACTATTGAGCCTTTATAATAAGGTTACTTTTCTTATTGGTAAATTATGATGAGTTTTCCTAGATTATGACTAATGGCTTGTATCTAGGCTATGGTATTCTGAACTTTACTTGTGATGTGGTCTATTGACATACTTGATAATATAGGCATAGAAATAGTTATGATATATGCCTCACAAACATGAGAAGTGTCCTAGATATGAGATGTCTCCTAAATGAGAGATAGTTATTTATATTATTCCTCCTATATGTGACAGGCCTATTGATATACAATGCCTCCTAGATACGACATGGCTCCCCAATGCGAGATGATTATTTATATTATGCCTCCTTGATGTGAGATTCCTATTGATACATTATGCCTCCTAGATATGAGGTGTCTCATAGATGAGAGATAGTTATTTATATTATGCCTCCTATAGGTGAGATGCCTATTAGTAAATTATACTTCCTAGATTTGAGATCATAATAGATATGCCTTATGGCTTATAAAGATGTTATGTCTCATAAATACTATATGGATTATAAATATAAGATGATTTATAGCTATGATTATTGATATGGTTTTTGAATTAATATATGGGCCAAAGGCTGTGACTAATATGTTATAATTAACCCAGAAACTTGATTAAGACCAAAATAATGTTATGTTATGACCCGTTCATCCAAGAAGTATTTATCTTTGTACGGGATGTGGTTGAAGTTTATTTATATATTAATGCTTATCGTTCCATTGTTTGAATACTGGTGATGACATGCATAGATTTAGTACATTAATAATCATTGTGTTAATGACTGATAGGACTTTGATTAAATTATAATATAATTATTGTTGTCACTAGTTAAGGTTTAAAGCACATATTCCATCTTAAACACAGATTCTTTATAATAATAAATGCCTGTCATAATGAATAACTTATATTTAAAGGAGATTAATAACGATTTTAAAAAGATATGATCAAGGCAGATTTGGATCTATAATTTCATACTACTAATTACCCTGGTCGTGAGAGGTTTTGACCTTTTCTATAATTTTATAATTATTTACTCCCAAATTTATTCTGAGCAATAGACTTATGGATTTACACTCTTTTAGACATGACTTGATTTCGTGCACCCATCATATACTTATACACATTTCTTTGATATGGAGCAGAGGTAGATGCTAGATTAATGATATAACTGTCTAAATGATATATATATGTGTGTGTTGATGATTATGATGATATATATTATATACCTAGAAAGGCCATAGAAAGGCTATGATGATATGCTTATATAACCAGCAAGGCCATAGTACGTTATGATGATAATATTGATACCCAAGGCCAGAGGATATTTTTATGATTACATTGATACCTGGCAATAACGAAGGATATTATGATGGTGATATTGATACCCAGCAAGGACAAAGGATATTATAATGATCACATTGATACCCAACAAGGAAAAAGGATGATTATATAACGTACCTATGCTTACATCTATCGGTTCAAGTCTAATTAGCCCTGTGTATAAAAATTATATACCTTGCAAGGCCGAATGATGATTCCAATAATAATGGATATAATGAAGATATTTGTGATAATGTTAATGGTTATGATGATGATGATGGTTATGATGATGATGATTATTGTACTATGTATTCTTTTTTATTCATCCTTGTATGTGCATTGCCTATCACTAGTATCCGTCTATATCTATTATCCAGTATAGGGGAGGGGGTTGCATAGGTATGGATAATGACTATACCTTATGTTATGTTGTATGCTGATTGAACCTTCTAAGACTGGGGAGGTGGGGGTACCTAATAGGCTCAATTAAGTATTGGATTGTACGAAAGAGCCGATTACTCGCATTGTTAATGTCATAGCTTTTATCATTGTTATTGTTATTATTACGATTATTACGGCTAGTTTATGATAGATTGGCCATTGATTTGGTATTGAGACATAAGGTATGATTCCGACCTTTTTATCTTACAATTATATTACTATGCATAACCATCTGATGACTGGATATATGCACTAGAACCCTGAGTATTCTAGCACTAGCTCCTGCTATTTTGAAGGCTTCGTTGGTTCCAAATGACCATCGGAAAAAACTTTAATAAAACAATATTGAATGCAAATTACGACTACACCAGAATCTCTGAAATATCAATTTTAGGCTAGGTGGAACCTTGGTTCCAATCTCGATACACCCAATCTCATTTCAACCGATTGGTTAGAAAGTTGAAAAATAGGATATATAGGTGTGGGACCCATATTTGGTGAAAATAACCTCAGATGGAAAATTTGACTTCACCAATGTATCCCAAAAGTCAAATTTAGTCTGGTTACATAGTTCATTTGCATATATCGGATTCTAAATGAATTTTGAGGCATTGGCAATAACTTTGAAATTTTACAAGTTTCGAATGGCAGTTGTACTGACAGAAAGTACTGTGGTCGCACAACAAAGGATGGCTATTTTAACACCTATTACGGTACTCAGGTAGTGTGATTGTACACTCTATTGTGCAATTTCCATACTTGGATACCTGATATGGTTATAAAAGGACCACTGAAGTTGCATTTTTGCCATTTTTCACTCATCCTTGAGAGCCAAGAACACTAAATGAGTGTAATAACTTAATATTTTGTCTTGTGGGTTACTTGGGATCTTGATTAACATATATTTTTTTGAATAGCTTTTGATTTAAGGTAAGATTTCATCCCTTTCTTGGTGATATTCTTGGTTCTAAACCAAAATCTCAAATTGCTTAAAGGATTAATTTTACCCCCAAATTACTTGGTTTTCACCAATTTCCGGAGGGTTATGATTCCTTGATCAAGTATGAACATATGGATTACCTCAAAAAGTTGTGATTTTCGTAATAGGGACCAACTTGTTTTTGATATCATTGTTGGACTCGAAGCACAATAATGCAATATAGGTATCGTTATTCTCATATTGATGAGTAGATTATTATTTTTATAGTTTGAATGCATTTTGGGATTGTATAATGAAGACAAACATTTGGTGAATTATCTAAGGATTTACGGTTTGTTTTCGAGGTTGGCTTTTGTCTACTCTTTTTCATAAGATGGTGCATGTTATATATTGAATGTGAATGTGAATGTTATGACTGTTTATAGGTACAATGAACTAGTCTTTATTATTTGAGTTTGGGGATTAGATGTGGTTTTTAACCCATAAGGTGAAATGCTTAATGCGCTTTCATAATCCTATTACCTTCTCCCTAGATTGAACTAATTCATACAATGGATATGATATAATGCTAGATTTAGGATGTGGTTTAAGCATTTGAAATGTGGTTAGTAGGATTAACCTTATTTTGATATTTCTAGTGATCTTGAAACTATAATATAGGTGGGATAAACGTAAATCCCGATGTTTCTAGGCAAAGTTTCTATCTTAGTATTAGTTAGGTCTTACTTGACATCTATAGGCTGAATTAGATACCTTAGCTAGTTTGGGGTAATAATAGCTAAAATATGGAGATTGAGGATTAGAAGTGGGTTCTTCTGACCCACTTTACGCTAAGACTTATATTAGCCCTTATGGACTTAGTTGCAGATGTTAGGCATAGTTAAGAATATTGAGCCTATAGAATAAGGTTACATTGCGAATTTGTAAATTCTGATGACTTTTCATGGATTATGACTTATGGCTTGTAGCTATGATATGGAATTTCGGACATGAATTATGTTATGGTCTATTGATATTCTTAATAATATAGGAATAGGCATAGTTATGATATATGCCTCGTAGATATGAGATCATCCTAAATATGAGATGCCACCTAGATAAGAGATGCTTCTTTATTACCCCCTAGATGTGAGATTCCTATTGATATATTATGCCTCCTAGATATGATATGCCTCTTATATGTGAGATTTATATTTATATTATGCCTCCTAGATGTGAGATGCCTATTGATATATTATTCCTCTTATGTGAGAGATGTATATGTATGCTATGCCTCTTAATATGAGATGACTATTGATACATTATGCCTCCTAGATGTCAGATTATTATATATATTCCTTATGGCTTACGGAGATTTTATGCCTCATAAATGTGCTTTGGCATATAAATATAAGATAATGTATATGTATTATTATTGATATGGGTTCTAGATACGTATGTGGACTGAAGGACATGATTATTATGTTATAATTATTCTAGATAGATTATTAGGACCAAGACTGTGTTATGTTATGAGCCGACCATCTAGAAAGTATTTATCCTTATAAAAGATTTGGTTGTAGTTTATTGATATATTAAAGCCTTTGGTTCCATTGTTTGAATACTTGTGATGGCATGCATAGATTTGGTATATTCATGATCGTTGCATCAATGATTGATACGATTCCAATTGGATTATAATATTATTACTATTCTCACTAATTAAGGGTTAAATCCCACATTCCATGTTCAATATGGAGTCTTCATAATAATAAATACCTAACTAAATGAATAACTTATATGTAAAAGAGATTAATAATGATGTTTAAAAGATATAACCTAGACAAATTCTGATCTATGATTCGATAATACTAATTACTCCAGTCATGAGTGATTCTGACCCTTTCTACACTTTTATAATAATTTAGTCATGAAGTTCACTCTGGTCAATAGACTTACAAATTTTCACTCATTAGCCACGACTTGAGTTTGTGCACTAATAATATAACATGGATGCTTATTTGATGATATAACTCTCAGGTAAAACCCGATTATAGATTTTAGTTTTGGTATTATGTGTGTGTGTATATGTGTGCTGATTGTTATGATGATACTTATTACATACCCAGCAAGGCTAGAGGATGACTATGATGATATGCTTATGTACCCATAAGGTTAGAGGATACTATGATGATGATTTTGATACCCAATAAGGTCTGAGAATATTGTGATGATGACATTGATACTCGATAATGCAGATGTTCTGATGATAATGTTGATACCCGATAAAGCCAGAGGATATTTTACTAATGAAATTGGTACTCGAAAAGGTCAAAGAATGATTATATTGATTTTCCTATGTGTACATCCACCAATTGAAGTTTGGCTAGCCCTATGTATGGAAATTATATACCCTACATGACTGGAAGATGAGTACTATAATGATGGCTATGATGATGATGGTTATGATAATGATAATGGTTATGAGGATGATGATGGTTATAATGATGATAATTATGATATTGTTGATTCCGTTGTATTTATCATTGCATGTGTATCACCGATCAATAGTATGCCATTATATCTATCATCCCATATAGGGGTTGCATATGTATGGGATATAACTATACCTTGTGGTGTGTTGTATGCTAATTAAAACTTCTGAGTCTGGGGCAGTGGGGGTACGTGATAGGCTCGCCTAGGTATTTGGTTTTTGGATTAGCTGGTTATTTATATTGTCATTTTCATTGTTTTTATCTTTGTTATTATCATTGTTATGATCGTTGTTATGGCTAGTTTATGATAGATTGGTCAATTATTTGGTATCGAGTCATGAGGTATGATTCTGACCTTTTTTATCTTACGATTATATTAATATGCATAACCAACTGATGACTTGATATATGGACAAAAACCCAGAGTATTCTATACACTAACTCCTGTTATGGTTATGAGCTCTTAAATAACTAGTCTGATGATTTAGGTTGTACTTCGAGTAGACTTTTGTTATATACATTACATATATATATGTAAATATATATGTATATATATATATTCATACATAGCTATAAGTAGCTATCGTATTATTGTATATCCCTTATTTCATTTTTTACTTGAATTATATACTCATTCCTTGGCCTTGTATTCTTCTACGCATCTTCTTTCCACTCTTACTTGCATATTGGGCTAGTGACATACGGTATAGTGTTGAGATTCCTAATATGGTTGGGATAACATAGGGCATTCTTATTACTTTCTTATCCTTAACATGTTAGTCTCTTTGGCATGATTAGGATAGTTTATTCTTATTATATCATTGGTTGTCTTATGTGGTTGCTAGATATTTGGGTGTAGGTTTCCATTCTTTTTATATGTTGTTTATATCTACTTAATCTTTGGAAATTAGTTCGTAGTAGCCTACTATGTACCATGTGTTTAGTGCTCCTAGAACTATTCTATAGCTTGCAGATCATAGTATGTTTTATCTTTGTTCATGTGAGTGGCGTACGGAGCAACCATGGTTTGGAGACTTCGAATGAGCTCCTGATGTTTATAGTATTACTTATCTCTCTCTTGTGTATTAGACTAGTCTCTATGTTGTATTCGAATATATGGTATTTCAGTGTGTTCATTTGTACGTCATTTTGGATTCTTGATATGTAGAAGCTCTTGTACAGATATCACAAGGTTTTGGGACTATATCATGTATTTGATCTCTTATTTTAAATTTTTTGTATTTCTTGCCTTTATCTAGTGAGGAAGTTTGTTACTAGTTGTTCTGAAGTATGTATTTGGCATGCCTATAAGTGGGTTAAAGTAGGCATCATATGACCTAAGAAATCGGGTTATGACATATTCTGCATCTCCACACTAATTTACAATTTAAAGCTTTCCTATAGTTTCCCCAAGTCATTTATGACTTTTTGGAGTTACCAAATTGGTTACGGTTTAGTTCATTTGGTTTTTAGAGACAACTTCCTATTTTAAAGATTTTGATGTTGAGAATTGGGTATCAGGCATAAACTTTAGGCGAACAATATCACATGCAAATTTTGACAGTTTCTTTAGATCCAAAAATTTGATATATGTTGGGGGCCTTTATTTTGGGTCCCAAGGCTTCCAAACTCATTTTGGGATCAAGGGTAGTTGTTGATTAAAATAGTCATTGAGTGTGGAATCCACATTTAATTGAAAAAACCCCAATGCAAATTTAAAAGGCATTGTTGAGTCAAAAATTCCAAATTTAGTAAGGTATCATAGCTTATATTCATTCATGGGATTCCCAATGAATCTGAGGGTACAGTTGGAGTTTTATCACTTAGCCAACATTATGTAACACCCCAATTTTCTGAACCAAAATGCTACACGGTGCCCATGATTTCGAAGGACCACAAGCTAGCCCATGACTTATATCTGTACCTGAGGAATGAATAACCATACTGTAAAATATGTGAAAACATAATACTGTAAGGCCATAAGGTTCAAATCTAAATAAACATCTGATAAAATAATATCTAAAAATGGTATAACAATACCAACATAAATTTGAAATCTGACATGCTATGGTCTGAAAACCTCTAAACTGAACTGAATAAGGAGTTGAGGGGACATGTTCCCAACTAACTCTGTCTACGGAAATAAACTGAAAACTAAAATAGTGATATGAATCATAACATAATTTTCCTCGAAGGATGAGGAATCACTGTTAATTGCTGCTGCTTGCTGACTCTGAAATTTCTAAGGGAGCTCTATATCCCATGCTTCCAAACCTATGGTATAAGACGCCATAGCATGAGAAAAGTATGCATCAGTACTTTGAATGTACTGGTATCCAAGTGAGGTACGCTGAATGCATGGGGTTTATATGTATGAACAATACTGACTAACATAAACGTGAGAGTACATGCATGAATACATAATAACTATAACTAAAACTGTACTAGTACTGGATACTAAATTTTGTGTACTGATTTACTGACATCTGAGTTTACTGAATAAAAAGGAACTAATGTTATATTAGTGATAAATAAAATGATTGTTTCTAATAGTTTTGATTATGAAGAACTGATCTGATTTACCATATGTAACAATCTTGAAATTGAGTTTGTGATAACATGACTACTGAGTATGAATACTGATGACATATATTATTGATAACATATCATGAATGATAACTGAACTCTGATAATTGATATATCTAATAACTTGAGTTCTGATAACTGATAGCATGAATGACTATATTTGACAGTCCTAAATCTGATAGAACTAGCTGAGTTCCTACTGTATCTGAGTTGACTGTATCTGTCAGTCCTGATATCCTAAAGAACTATCTGAGTTATTTTACTGAGACTGATACTGAAACTATGGGAAGTAGTTATCTGACCGACATACCCTAAATACACTATAATAGCTAAGCTGGGGTCCAATCTATGCCCTGATTAGAAGGGTGTCAATACCGTGCCATTGGTAAGGACTAGCTGTGAGTGACCCTCATCTGGCAGGTACTCTAATGAGAATAGTGGGAACCCTCATCTGACAGGTTAATCCACCTTATCTACCCTCAACTGAAAGGTATTGATGTCTTAACCTATGCTGGCTACATAGTTCTGGAACACAAGAACTGTTTCTAAGAATCACACCCCGTACTGGCAGGTCAGTCCCATCCTTGGGTTCGCTCGGTGCTGAATCCTACTCCTAACTGAATGAAACTAAACTGATTATGCTGAACTGATTTCCTAGTTATACTATAATTAACTGAACTATTACTGATTGTTCTGTTTAGCTGAACTGAACATGGACTGAGTTTATTGAGTTCCAATGACTAGCGGAACACTACTAAATTCTGTTAACTAACTAAATACTTCTGAGTTATGTTAGCTAACTGAGTTTACTAATGTCTTAACTGAATACTGAACTAAACTGTACTGATACTAAGATTTACTGAATTCCACAGACTGATGAAATATTACTAAGTTTACGTAGATTACTGAGTACTGAGTAAAACTTAACTGATACTACCTTTACATGTATTTTCCTGAGTCATGAGACTGACTGAAGTCTACTGAACATGGCTTGACTGAGAGTATCATGAAAACATGACATGGCTATAGGCACACATCTATATTTTTCGGGTACAAGTACCCCCAGGACTCGATAGAAGGAAACTGACACTTCTTGACATTCTTCAATACATAATAAATATCAACCATTCATAGTAAAATAATTTGGGGATTTCATGAAGTACATGGTTAACATAATCTTGTTCATGGTAGGAATGTATATAATCAAGATCATAATTTCATACTTTAACATCATTACATTCCAGCAACATATTCATTGTACAACAATACCATGTAAACCATTAAAGCATGAGGTAAATGGCATGAATTCACCTGTTAGGCCATATTAATCCATACTACATGTTTCTTGTTTCTCTTAAACATTTAATCAAACAACTTTCATGCACAACTTATACTTAGGTGAAATAATAAGATTTCACAAAGTATAAATCACCAAATTCATGGACTTCAACTTATATTTCAACATAGTTTTATGATTTCACATAAAGATCCTAACTTGGAAATCATTCAACACCAACAACATGATCATCAACGTCCAACATGCAATTTCAAGAACTCATCATAAAGTTCATATGAATAATACTACAAAATAAATTAGTTTTCATGATTCTTGAGATAACTCATGGAATTAAAAACTCAATTTAACATCATCAACATGAACATAATTATCCCACCATGAAATATTCATGATACATAACTTAAAATATGGCTATTTATCTCCATGGATGAAAGGAATCCATGGATGAAAGGAATCCATGAAAGAAAAAGGGAGTATATTCTGTTCTAAATTAGGCTTAATGCCGTTTTTTAGCATATATATAGGATGGGCCAAAGACTAAAATACCCCTAGAAAAAGAGAGAAAGAGACAGCTGTCCTATGTTGTTTTCAGGCTGATAGGCTGAAGTAAATTAATCATAACTCTTTGCTCCGATCATTAAATTAGATAAAACTAATATCATTGGAAAGAGGACTCAAATATATTTTAATCCATATATAGAATATCTCATAGTTCAAAATATTCAAGAAGTTATGATCATTTGAAGTTGACCCTTAAATGCTGAAAATTTCTGGAGCATACTATAGAGCATGCGACGCATGTAAATCGCACGGTGCTTCTGTTTTGATATCCAAAAATGCCCTAAATAGATTCCAAAAATTCTGAAACTCACTCGAGATGTACTATTGGGTTCCCCAATCACAATACGACTTGAAAATCTTAAAATGGAGGTCGGGAAGGTCGTCAAATAAATCCCCGAAGTTCGGAGGTATAACATGAAACTAAGTGTTTCTAACACTTGGTAAAATTCTTCTAAGTGTTGGATTTCCTTATCAAGCCTTAAGGAGATGAATTTATCTTAGGATTTTTATGGGGTCTTACACATTTCTAGTGCAATTTCAGCTGGGGCAAGCAAAAACTGGCCTATGCATTCGGGTTGACTTGGTCATACTTGTGAAAACTAAGGAAATGACCTACAATGATCATAAAACCAAGGTAGAATTCATGAAGGCTAAAATTAATAGTCACTGCATTTATAAGATAGTCTTTGCATTTGCGAGCTAATATATGTTTTCACAAAGGTAGGCCAAACTGAATGTCACGTTCACAATAGGGTCCTAGTGTTCATGAAGGAAGGAACACTAGTAGTATTAAATATTGTAAATCCAATTCCATTCTCGTTATTTCAGAGGTCTAAGTCCCTTAAAGCCCTAAATAGCTTAGAAAGAGTAAAGGTTGATTATTAGGTGTCGAGGTGAGTAGGCATGACTATAGTTATTTCCCCATCATTTAAGAAATTAAACACTGGAGACTGAATTGAAAACTTTTTTTGAGTTGAATGATTTACTTTGATAGTCAACTTACCTACAGGTTAGTATATTGAATAAAATAGAATGATATTAATAATGCAATTAAATAAGTAAACAAAATACACAAGATTTATCCTGGTTCGGATCACCGAAATGGTGCCTACTACTGTACCCTTAGTTTACTAGGGCATCCTTTAGAGCTTTTAAAGATAGAATTGTATTACAGATAGGATGGAAAATTTTTGAATCTTATTTTGTTATTCAGATCATGTGACACAACCTTAACTGGTATAACTAAGTTGACTCGATCATTCTCTTTTTGTAACTATGATAATTCGAAGATTGCAAAGCTTTATGAAGACTAAAGATTGAGATACACTAAGAATTTTCTTTGAAATTGTGTGTGGTCTTCGGTCTTTGGTCTTCAGTCTTTATCTTTATAGCCTTCATATAATCTATATTCTTTCTCTATAAGGAAAACCCAAGGGATTTCTTGTTAATCAAGGATTTGAACTGATCCCTTGATTGAGGATGCACACCATGTGGTACATCCATATCAAATGTTTGTACGTAAAATATGATCTTTCTTTCTTGAACATAGACTTTTAGATACATGTCCATGTTGAGGGTGAGATCTTACATTGTTTTATAGTTCGTTGAGAGTTCTGTTTTCCATGTTGCTTTGTGATTGTCTATTGTCTTCTTTGTAATTTGGGATGTAATGAGATATTTTCCTGATGATCTTCCAAATCTATCTCTAACTTCTTTCTAATTAGGGATCTTGCAAGTTGCTTCTCCATGTTTTGATCCGATGATGATCCTTCCTTCCTTGATTATATCTTCAGTGTGTCCTACATGATTTTCGGTATTAGTTTTTAATTATTATGAAAATCTAACAATCTCCCCCTTTTTTATAATGACAAATAATAAAAATTAGTTCGCTTCCCTATTCTTATAGTAGGTTGGCTCCCTTTTTCTTGCCAATTCCTTTGCATTCGCTTTAATTGGCTACTATATTCCTTGAGTTTATTGGCTCTTCCTTACATGCAGATCCATCTAATGTTTCACTTTTTCCTTCTTTTTACATAATCAATAAGAATAGAGAATACAAAAGAAGATAGATAAAGTAGGCAATTAGATAATATAATAGAGAACTGGGCAAAGTTTAAAAAAATAGGGAGGATAATAGAGAGTGTGGTAGGACGAGTTAAGAATTATTAGTTATAGACCCAAAAAAGATAAAGGGAAATAACCTTTTTTGACTATGTATTTTGAAAATCAGCGTTTGGCCAGAAAGAAGGTAAGAGTATTGTGTATATTGTAGAAGAAACTCTTATAGGACTTCTCAACATACTTCAAGAAACTGGAGTAGGAATTCTGGACCTATATGGAAAGGTCATTGTTGGATGAGATGGTCTCGGATACTATTGAATCCACAAGAGAAAATAATCTACTAAACAATTTGACTCCCTCCAGCATAAGCCCGAGACTTCTAATATAGGCATAAAGCAGGTCATGAATCCACAGTTTTGTCATAGCTTTAGAATCCACATGCTAGGTACAAAGTTTCTTATCGAGGCACAACTTTTATTCCATGATTGTACCATCACCTTATCGTGTTCTAGTAATTGAACATGCTATTGTTCCATCAAGGTGAACTTTTCCCATATAAGTACTGATTTCCTTACCAAGTTGTAGTAGCCTGGCAGTAGATGAGTCCTGTAGATGCAATAGTCCTTCTTTAATTACCTTGAGTCGATCCTTGAGTTCCTCGATTTCCTTCATCATAGGGAGCACAAGATTAGACAATACCTTTTTTACCTTTGTGAGATCAATCCTTTCTTTGGAAGAATCCTTTATGCACCATTCAGTGTTGAGCAAAACATATCCCATGTTGGAAAATGTTTTAGAGTCATATGTTCCAGAGATTTCCACCACAGGATACTTACAATGATCAGTAGAGTAGTAGAAAAGATTTTGGTGATCAGTAGTCCATATGGTACTCTAGATGAGGCTTGACCATCTGTATCACTTTCCAACATTTACAATCAAAACCAATTAGACCAATTGATTTTGCATTTTTTGACCATGCAACATAACACAAACATATCTCGATAAGTCACATTGCTAAGAGAACCTTTCTGAGGAATTAGGATAGTGGAATTAATATAATCCAAAATCTTGTACTTAAAGTAGAGTGTCAGAGGACCAAAGATTTATTAACTAATTTTTGGATCGGAAACAACCTTTTTAGCAAATCTCGATGTTATTCAGCTATGGACCATTCATAAGGGGATGAACCTAGAGAACTTAGTGTCAAAAAAATTTCTATTAAAAAGTCATTAAGAATGATCCTTGTCCCAAGTACAAGAGCTTCCAACTCACAAATATCTTGAGAAAGGAAAAGGTTTGCATAAAACATATACACAGGGCCTTGGTAAACTTCCATACCACAGAGACGAAATACAAGAGATAAGTCTTGGGAATTGAAAATAAAACTTACATTGTTATGATACATACATTTCTGTACTACTTGTGGATTACATCAAGTCAGGCAACTTTTCAGTATCTTCTCTGTGGGTTCGACCCCAACCTAGTTGGGTTACTATATTTGGCATCGACTGCATCATACTTTTTTTGGAGGTTAGATTTGGGAACATCAATTTTTGGCACCGTTACTGGGAATACGATGTAATTTGTTTATTGAATTTAAAGAAGTTTGTGGGTTTTATTTTCAAATTTTGATTTGGCATACACTGGTTTATGTAAAACACTGGGAGAATAGGCAATCCCTTACTCCCTTTTAATCCAAAGCCATAAAGAATTCTTCAAACACCATGAGGAATAGAAGAACAAGTTTGTGATGGTTTTCCTGCTAGGGGTCAAGGCCCTCTACCTTTTGATCCAAATGTGAAAATCTTGCTTCCTCCACTTAATCCTTATAATGTTGAAGATATACAGACGTAAGTACTTTTATATTGAAAAGATGAGAAGCTGAAGAGGCTAGGTTAACTGAAGAGGCTCAGAGAGCTCAGAATAGAGAACTAGCCAAGAGGAGACAAGTAGGTGATAGAGTTTATAGTGGAAGAGTTCTAGTGATCCCTGTATATCAGCCTCTATAACCATATGATAAAGAAGATGAGGATACGAGATATGTTTAACTGGATAAGACAAGAGTGATCATTCCTCCACCTTTACCCTCCAGTGTGAAGTTTGACATTACTAGTGCTATGATCAAGCTGTTAAACTTAAAAGATGTTTTTTTAAAAGTAACAACTAATGATGTAAATCTACATCATGATAACTTTACTGGGATCTGTACATGTTCTACCCTTTTGGGGGTGACCAAGAAGCTTTGAGGTTGAGGTTGCTCCCATTTTCTCTTCTTGGAGAAGCATCTCTATGTTTGGGGAAACATCCAAGAGGTTCAATCACTTTTTTGCATGAGTTGTGAAAATAGTTTCATAAAAGATTTTTCCATCCTAAAATGATGTTATAGTTGAAAGATTAAATTTATCAATTCAGTCATGTACCTGTAGAGTCCTTGTATGAAGCATGGTTTAAATTCAAGAAAAAGGTGAGCATGGTACCTAATCACAGAATCAGAGGGTCAAATTTGCAAGAAATATTCTACAGATATCTAAATATCAGTACGTGAGCCATGGAAGAAACTATTTCAGGAGGTGAATTTATGCAATTTTGCTCAAAAGATGCTAGATGATTTTTATGTGACTAATATAGGATGGCATATGAGAAATATTGAACTTGGTGTAGGTGCTTATGCTTTTAAAGCAGCTAGTGATTATGGAGTTAATAATGACATTGTCACACAAGAGGTTGCTTAACTTTTGACAGATATTAGGCTTCTTACTAAGCAATTACAGTAATTGGTACTGAGAAAGTAAATGCAGTTAGGGATCAGGCATCTACTTCAAATACTTTTAGGATTGCATTCAAAGAGGAAGCAAAGTATCTTGATCATAGGTTGGTGGATTTCATAGCACAAGAGCAAGGGAATCAAGGTTGGGTGTATTATAATATAAGATACATAGATAGTAGTAGAGAGAGTGATAGTGATTGGCATCGAAAAGATGACTACAATGAAAATAGTGTTAAGTATGTACCACTTGGGGGCCATGATTTAGAATCTAGAATAGAGGCACTTTTGTCAAAATTAGTCAAAGAACAAGAAAGTCAAGAAAGTTGTCTTAAGGAGATTAAGGCAGATCTGTCATGGGTAAATCAGAAAGTTGAATCACATGCTATAATAATAAAATAGTTGGAGCAACAATTCTATCAGATGTCAGTCATAGTAGATTAGAGATATCACGATACTCTCCCTATTAATTTAATTCACAATACAAAGAATGATGATCATTTCCTTGTCATTACCTATTGGAGTGGTATAACTATCATAGACCCATATCTATCTACTATAGATGAGAAAAAACATGATGATTATCTTGTTGATGTAGAGAGTGGTAGTTAAGAGTATAAATAAAAAAACAAGGTTGAGGAGCTTGTGTGGAAGACTATTTCGAGACCTCTTCCTTCCTTTACCCAAAGGATGAAAAAGAAACACAAAGTGGGTAACTATCAAATAAAAATCTATAAGCTAAAGGAGCTATCAGTCAACATCCTACTTGTAGAAGCATTGGAGCAAATGCCAGGATATGCAAAATTCATAAAAGATTTAATAACCAAGAAGTGGAGAGTAAGTTATGAGTCAATTGATAATATTCATCATTACAGTGTTGTAGTTACTACATCATTGGTATAGAAGAAGGAGGATCCTGGAGCTTTCACCATTCCTTGAACAATTGTCTCTTTCAACTTCACTCAAGCATTACATGAATTCGAGGCTAGCATCAGCCTCATAACCTTTGTAGTATTAAAACAATTGAGGATAGGAGACCCAAACCAACTACCATGGGACTAGTGATAGAGGATATGACAGTGAATAATCCTATTGGTATTTTATATGACATTTTGGTTAAGGTGGCTTCTTTCATCTTTCCTATTAACTTTGTGATCTTTGATTGGGAAGTGTACTTTCAAGTCCTAATAATTTTGGAAGGACCATTGTTTGATATAGGTAAGAAGTTGATTAATTTGGAGAAATTCCATCTGATGCTAAGACTCAATGATGAATAGGTGAATTTTAATGTACGCAAATCTATGAAGCAGAAAGATGAGTTAAGAGTGATATCCGTGATTGATGTGTATAATGAAGAGATTGATTTATTCTATGATATTGATAATGTTCCTTCTTAAGAGATGTTGGGTATTGAATCTCTTACTGTCGTGATCATGATCTTTGATAGTTATGGTATTGAAGACTATGATGAGATGGTATATGTGCTATACGGGAGTTGTTCATATACTTATGCACAATAAAAGTTTGATTTAGATCTGAAGAATAAAATTACTCCACCTGCTCGTCCATCTATTGAGGAGCCATCTTTCTTAGAGTTAAAAGCTCTCCCCTTTCATTTACAATATGCATTTTTAGAAGTCGACAACACTTTATTGGTAATCATTTCAGCTGACTTCAGTGAAATAAAAATAGAAGCCTTATTATCAGTATTACAGAGATTCAAGAAAGCCATAAATTGGTCCATTGTAGATATTATGCGTATTTTACCTGGTTTGTGTACTCATAAAATTCAACTTGAGCAAGATTAGATTCCAATTATAGAGCATCAGTGACAACTCAATCCTTCTATGTAGGAGGTGATGAAGAAAGTGATAATCAAGTGGTTGGATGCTGGTGTAGTTTATTCTATTGCTGATAGTAAGTAAGTCAGTTCGGTACAATATGTTCCTAAAAAGAAGTTATTAATATTGTTCCTAATTAGAAGAATGAGCTAGTGCCAATGAGACCAAATAAAGTATGGAGAGTATGCATGGATTATAAAAAACTGAATGCATGGACTCAGAAGGACCATTTTCCCATGTCTGTCATAGACCAAATATTAGACAGGTTAGTAGGAAAAGTATGGTACTATTTTCTTGATGGGTATTCAAGTTATAACCTTATTACTATTGCACCTGAATATCAAGAGAAGAAAACCTTTACATGTCCATACAGGACCTTCGCATTCAGATGTATGCCATTAAGGTTATGTAATGCTTCATCCATATTTTAGAGATGTGTGGTGTCAATTTTATCTGACATGGTAGAATACACCATTGAAGTATTTATGGATGATTTTTCATTCATTGGTGATTCTTTCGATGGCTGCATAGTTCACTTAGGAAATGCTCGTAGAAGGTGTGAAAAATGCAACTTAGTACTTAATTAGAAAAAGTGTCATTTTGTGGTAAAATAATGTATAGTGCTTTGGCTTAAAGTTTCAAAAATGTGTATTGAGGTAGATAGAGAAAATATTGAAGTGATCGAGAAATTACCTCCACCAATTTCTATGAAGGGTGTTTGTAGTTTTTTGGGACATGCTGGGTTTTATAGGAATTTCATCAAGCTTATATCTAAGATTTCCAACCCTCTTTGTAGGTTTCTTGAGAAAGAGATGACGTTTGAGTTTATGGAAGCATGATGGAAGGCTTTTGAACATCTGAACAAAAAATTGATGACTGCTCCTATTATTGTATCATGGGACTGGTCTTTTTGAAATCATATGTGACGCTAGTTGTTTGGCCTTAGGGTTTGTACTAGGTCAAAGGAAAGAAAAGATCCTTCATCCCATCTACTACGCTAGCAAGGCACTAAATCCTACACAAAATAACTACACCGTGATAGAATAAGAGTTGTTGGCAGTGGTTTTTGCCTTTGAGAATTTTAGGTATTATTTGATTGGGACTAAGGTGATTATGGATACTGATCATGCAATATTTCAGCGCTTAGTAAAAAAAAAGGTTGCGAGCCTAGACTGATAAGGTAGGTCATATTGCGGCAAGAATTTGATTTCAAGGTCAATGACAGAAAAGGCACTGAAAATCAAGTTGCAGATTATTTGTCTAGAAAAGAGGAAGAATCTTTTATGAATGTAGAAAATAGGCTCGAGATGATGACAATTTTCCAGATGATCATTTATTAGCAGCTTCCTAAGATCTAATTCCATAGTTTGCAGTTTATTCAAATTATCTTGCAAGTGATATAATCCCAGAAAATTTCTTCAAACTACGAAAGAAGTCCATGCACGTGGTAAGGAAATTTCTCTGGGATGAACCTTATTTATTATGAATTTGTGTGGATAGGATTTTTTGTAGATGAGTACTTGAGATGGGTATAATAAGAATACTTGAGGCATGTCATTCTTCCCTAGTAAGGGGCCATCATGGGGGAACCCGCATAGCCCACAAGATCATGCAATGTGGGTACTACTGGCTAACAATTTACAAAAATATGCATGATTTTTCTTCTGCTTACAATCAATTTCAGTGACAAGGTAACATCTCTAGATGCCAAGAACTTCCTATGACTCCTATCTTAGAATTGGAATTGTATGATATATGGGGTATAGACTTCATGGGTCCTTTTGTATGTTCGTTTAGCATGGAGTATATAATTGTTGCTGTGGATTATATTTCTAATTAGATGAATGTAGTTTTGCTACCCTATAATGAAGCACGTAGTGTCACTGCATTCTTGAAAAAGAATATCTTTTCTCGATTTTTCATGCCCCGTGATATAATTATTGATGGAGGGTCACATTTTTGTTATTGTCTATTCAAAGGTCTACTTGAGAAGTGTAGAGTGAAACTTAAGGTGGAAGAACCTTATTATCCGCAGACTAATGGACAGGTTGAAGTGTCCAACAGAGTAATAGAGTCCATCTTGGGAAAGACAATACATGCCAATAGGACTGATTGGTCAGAAAAGTTAGATGATGCATTATGGGCTTGTTGAACAACATTCAAGACCACAATTGGTGCTTTAGCATATCAATTAGTGTATGGTAAGGCATGTCACTTACCTATTGAACTTGAACATAATGCACTTTGGGATTTTAAGAAGATGTATTTTGAATGGCACGATACAGCACAGTCAAGGATAAAGAGTATGAATGAGTTGGATGAATTCCAATTTCAAGAGTACAAAAGCTCTACACTTTATAAGGAAAAGATGAAGTTGCATCATAACCACAACATCGAGAAAAAAATCTTTGAAAAAGGTGACCAGGTATTTCTTTATATCTCAAGCCTTCAATTGTTCCTGGGTAAGTTGAGGTTTAGATGCTATGGTCCATTCACTGTTACAAAATTTTGTCCCTATGGCTATTAAGAACTAAAGAGGGATGGTGAAGCCCCATTTAAGGTAAATGGGCAAAGAGTAAAGCAATATTTGTGAAATTATGAAGAAGTGAATGAGGTTTTTGAAATTGACTTTGGTGAAGACTAAGTAACCAAGGAAATTATGTCATGCCAAGATGTTAAATTAAGAGCTGCATGGGAGGCAACCCAGATGCTGGTTAGGTGCAATTTAAGCATCCAACCTATCCTTGTCATGTGGCGACGTTAAATCAAGCATTTTGTGGGAAGCAACCTATGTTTTTGTACTTATTTACTTATAGCATAATGTGTTTTTTCAGTGTGCAAGGCTAAAGAGTTTAGAAAATACCCAGAAAAGTTCAAAAATTTTTGTCATAAAGATTCTTTTTGAGTCATTTCTAGATGCTAAGACTCATAAGTAGGAGTCGTACAAACCTGGAAGACTAAGCAGATTCAGGTAATATTTTTGGAGTACATATGATTCTCATAATGTGTCATACCCTAAAGGTAAGACAAATACCATTCAGTCGTATTGAATACAGAACCTAGGTAAGGTTACAGGCCTATACGAGTATAAGAAAAGCCCTATAAACCTGGGTATAAGTCGTACATATGACTCATACCCAAGCATACCAAGTCAGGGTCGCGGGTCAACCTAACCCAGAAATTGATTTTAAATAAAAAGAACGGCATTCAATTTCAAAAATTCTTACCCACCTCCATTTTTTCTCAATTTTAAAGATCCCAACACACCAAATCACTTTGAAACAATGCAAATTGACAACCATCATGCTCGAATTCTTTATCTTACTCAAATTTAAGCACGAATTTTAGGAGAAGTTAAAAGTAACCCTAATTTTCTCATTCAAGTAAGTGTTCGAACACACTTTTCTTTAGTTTCAAGTTGAAATCATAAATGTGAATTGTTTCTAGATTGCTTTAAGTTTATACTATTTGATTGTTAGATTTTTGAACCCTAGTTCTTGGTTTAGAGGTAAAAATGAAAATTGGAAGAGAAATGGGTTTTGCTTGTTGCTATTGTGTATTATTTTTTACTGAATTTGAGTAATATTTCTCATAGATTAATTGTTAGTTTGGTTATTTTTAATTGGAGTCAAACTTTATAGTTGGACTTCTATGTTGCAGTGGATACGAGACTCTTTATGACTCGTACCCACTGGTAACGGGGTTGTTATGGGACTCATACCCATTGACTACATGAAAGTCTACCAAATTTAATGTTCTGGAAGATATACAACTTGCCTAAATGAGTCTTACCCAATCCATAAGACTTAGATACTAAAGTTGTACAGACTTGTGAGGAATAATATTTTATAAATGTCTCTGATTTGCTTACGACTATTGGTAATAAGTCGTACCTTGTTGGTATGACTGGTTAGGGGGATTCGTAAAAAGACCAGTCATCAATTGTTCATGTACTCTATAAGACACGACTCGTTCATACGAGTCGTACTAATTGATATGACCTGTATCCCCCTCTTGTAACCTTAAAAAAATACGCATCATGAACTTTATCTTTTTTTTCCTTATTTCTTTACAAATTAATGTGTACATGCAACTACCATGAATCCTAAGAACACATCAGTTTCTAAAAAAAATTCAAAAAATAAAAACAAGGAGGCATCGACTACTAGTTCGAAATCAAGTGGATTTAAGTTCTCTGTGTCATCAAACAGTAGAGGTGACCTATACTAAGGCACAATAATGGGCAAGGATTTCACAAAAGAGAAAAAGGATAAAAACGGGAAGATGGTTTCAACCCCAGAGGAAACACCTCCACGAGGTCCAAGAACAAAGAATCCAACTACCTCTCGTCCTCATACACAAACAAACTCTAATGCCAATGATGATACTGAATCGAGTTTGGAGAAAGCTAGTTCTAAGAATTTCCATAGTGCAGAAGAGGCCGAGGCTACCCTAATTGATCGAAAAGACTCTCCACTTGAACTTACCACTACTCCAGTGGGTATCATTGAATGATGCAGGTACCAACTATGTAGGAAACTTTTAATGATAGGTTGAGAACATCAAATGGGTGTTGTATCTAGAGTCGAGGTTAAGGAATACTGGGATTTCAGAGATACCCGAGTTTAAGGAGCACTTCAGGTACTGTGGTTTTGATTGGATGACGAGAATGCCTAAAAATTACAGTGAGGTAATGGTACTTGACTTTTATATAGCATACAAGGGCGAACTTCAAAGACAATATCCATAAGGTAAATTATAGAAAGGTGATGAGCATATTACTTTACTTAATACTCGGGGAGTGAGGGTAGATGTTTCCCCATATACTATTGGTCGGTTCTAGTATGGATCAGAGTATTAGCCTTCGATAAATACTGAGAGATAGACTATTAGATGGAAGAAATAAGAAGATAACTCAGAGAATACTAGGTTCTGAGAAAAATATTGAGTTCTTTAGATGGATTGCAAAGAGAATAACTTTTAATGGACAAAAAAGTACGGGTAGTAGGAGGCCCAGGGGTGGTCTAACAGAAGATCAAGTAGAACACCCTCAACTTTGTGGGATAGATATGGTGGACATTAGCACAACACAAGCTTTGTCCTACCATGGGAGATAATGTTCTTAGCCCAGTCTCAGAAGCTATGATATCTGTGTTTATAGTAGGTTATGAGTTTGATATTGGTGAATCCTTAGCTCGAAAGTTGAGAGACTGAGTTCTAGGAGGTGAGAAGTCTCTTTTGGAATATCCTTGTATGGTCTCACGGATATGCTTGTTTGGCGGAGTACAAGAACTCCCAGGTATCAATTAGATGTTAGAGGCCATGAACAGCAATGACTTGGGCCTAATAAAAGATGTATCAGCAGATTTGAGGGTTGATATATTCCAGCAGAGTGATCAGGCTAAGTCTACTGAGGAAGCTGCGATGGGTGACTAAGTGAAGACTAATGCAACAGGTACTTCTAATGTTCCTCCTCTTGTCTAGTTTGTGCCACCTAGGATACGAGTTATGCCTTTTGGACATACCATGATTTCAAAGACAATGTGGTCGGAGGCCATGGCTAGATTAGCCATATTGGTGGATCAGGTCGATCACATGGAAGGAGGTTTAAAGACCTAGATTGACACATAGTTCTCATACTAGTATAGATGATTCCTAGAGAATCTTGATGCATTTGATTCGAGGATTAATCGATAGCTAAGTGAATGGTAGACACCTGATATTTTTGGGATCAGATTAGAAGTTGCAGAGATTAAGTGCATGGTTATAGAATTGTATGATAGGCCGGCGATTTCAGAGTTCATGATTAAGAAAGTGGTACCCACTGTCCATGTTCCCAATATTTAGGCTATTCCAAAGCTGAGAGTTCAAAATACCCAAGATTATAAAAGTGTAAAAAAAAGGCGCGAGGAGAAAGAGGCTTTGAGGAAAGCTAAGGCAGATAGTCTTCAAGATTAGCAAGACCAGGAGATGAGGGTTCGTGAGATGGCGCTTGGAGCCGGTCGTTCAAGGCCACTAGTTGATAATGCTGAAGTAGGCAGTGTTACAAACCCGCCCAGTGCAATAGTTGTTGATCCAGTCCCAGTAGCTGATATGATGATTGTTGATGATAATGGGACCTGACTTGAGGTCCCACATGCTGATATTATTGATCTGGTGCCTTGAGTATCCAGGTAGAACCCTTCATCCTAACTTTACATATTTTGTAGCACTAGGGATAGTGTAAGGATATTCAATTGGGGTAGGGGTTTATCCTTTTTCGAACTTTGTAGGAGTAACTGAAAAATATAACTTGCTGAATTTTTGTTATGACTTTTAGGTTTGGAGCTGACAGCTGAAATAGGGAGAAAATTAGCACCATGGCAAAAGATTGTTTTTATTGATTTTTGATAGATTTTGAAAATATTTGTAAATAATTGTGATATTTTTAACTGATTTAGAAATTTGGGAACACTTGCGGCTTATGCTGAGTATTTTGTTTGATGAAATTGTTTTTAAAAGCTGAGTCCCATGTTAAAATTAGTGATATCTGTGTAATATGTGTATGTATGAGACTGCTGTGACTCTGATAATGGCATAGGATTAGTGATAGAACAATTAGGGTAAACAGTTGCATAAATGGATAAGTAGAACTTAGCAATACAGCCCCGTGCGAGTGTGCGTGAGGTATTACATAGTTTCCTGTGTAGAGTAATCTAGAACTTATCCGGTTGCTTTTACTGAGGTCTAAGATAGTCAAGTAGGAGATAATCAATGTGTATTTTTGTTGTAAGTCCAATTGATCATAAATGTCCAACCAAATAAGAATGAATCCCTTTGATCCTAATAATTGAGCCTTAAATGACCATTTTTTTGTTTAATACACTGATTTTACCTTCCCATTTCCACAAATAACCTATTTTTGGACCTGGTCCACTTTGAACACTATGCACATCAACTCAGGAAAATCACTTAGGTTGAGAGTGGCTAGTAAATGGATGCGTAGGAAGAGCAAGAATGAAGAAAGAAGTGTAGAAAAAAAATAAAATGGGTAGGTGCTGCAAAATATTTAAAAACAAAAGATAAGGAGAGGAAATTGAACACAAAAAGGAAAGAAAATAAAAATAAAGAGAGAAAATCGTACTTGGCCTATGTCAGAATGTGGTTCAAAAGGAAAAAAGGGAGACATAAGGGTGAAAATAAAGTTGACAAAATAGTGGAAAATAAGTGTACCCCAAAAAAAAGTTATGTACTGTTAAGGAGGCATATTCGCTAAAATAGATCCCAAAGTATACCATACCAAACCCTAACCTACGTTACAAGCTAAAGAAAGTTATTAAGTAATTCTACTTTGACTATCCCAAAACTTAGAAAAAGAGCATATGGTCAAGCATTTGGTATTCAGTATACACCGTTGATACTTCTTTGTAAGAGACAGTATTGTTTGTTATGTGCCTTAATTAATTGATTAATCTCAGCTAAGTGAATTTGATTTCTTTGACTGTGAGTGAATGAAGGTTGTGTTGTTAGGTTGCTAGTTTTTTTTGGTTGATGTGGTGTGTGCTGATTCCCGATTGTCTATAACTAATGTAATGCCATTATTGGATTCCCTTGTGTTTCATCATGCGTGGAATTGTTATACACAGATTGATTTTCGATAAGAGAGATTAGGAGAGGGAAATAATATAGAGGAAAATTGTATTCAAAATCACTGCCATGGGTAGCTTATGATCTTCTTGTTTAAGCATCGTGTTGACTTATAGAGCTTAGTTGTTGTTGCCTTAGGACACACAAAATTTTAAGTTGAGGCTGTTGATGTGACGTGGAAACATGACACTTTCGATGCTTAAAATAATGAATTTTTGTGGGTACTTAGGTTGTCTTAGTAGATATGATGAACATTAGTGTTAATTGAAAGTAAAATTGGTCTACAGTAGTGTTGGAATTAAAATAGAAGAAGAAGACCTAGAAAGACCAATTCTAATAAATATACTAGTTACCCAATGAGTCGCCAACACTCGATACGACTTGTAGGATGACTCGTAAGCACAACAGAACCCAAAGCCAAGAAGATGATCTAAGTAATGGACGATATATGACTGGAGAATTTGAGTCGTAATCGAGGCTACGAGCCATACCATGAAGTTGTAAGCATGACAGAATCTAAAGATTCCATCCAAAGTTGAAGTCTTAGAAGTATACGAGTCGAAAGTATGAGTATGATACATATAGGAAAATTGAAAGCAAATCACTGTTCAAATCTTGGAAGGATAGAAGTCCTAGATTTATACAAGTAAAGGACACGAGCCGTATGACCAAGGTAAACTCATAGGCAGAAGTCATACAGAAAAAAAAAGTTGAACCCTTGGGAGATCAAACACTGGACTGGATACGAGAGGCATAAGTATGACTCGTATGATGTCGGTACGAGTTGAAGACCGAGTCATACCAAGTGACGACATAGCTTTACATTTCCCTTTTTAATTACGATTTCTAAGTATCTTTTAGATACTATAAATGCCTTAGGGTTTATCTTTTATTTGGTTATGTACTTTGACATTGTTCTTATTACTTTTCACATACTTTACAATTATTCTTGAGATTTTGGATTTTAATTTAATTCAAGATTTTGGAGTTTATTCATCTTATTCTTGTGTAATTAACTACATGTCTTCGTCATTAATAATCATGGATTAATGCATGAACAAGAGTGACTGATCTTATTAACTAGGGTTGTGGGAACCCTGGAGGATTAGATACATAGAGGAATAGTGATATTCATCTATTCTAGGGTTTATTCATGTATTTTATTCTTCTTCATAATAATTGATCTCAGAGCTACTGCAGAAGCTTGAGATAGCATAGATTTACAAGAATCTTTACGAGGGAGTTTGTGATTAGGAAAAGAAGATTAAGACAGTAAGTTGAGATTTATCTCTACCTTAACCTTATTATTACCACCATCTCATCTAATCACTTGAATTCAAATGATGATAGTGAACTGGGGTCGTAACAAGGAGCAACAAGGCGACGCCCTGAGACTGAACCTATAAAGGGTGAGATTTATCATCATGTTCACAAGATGGTTGATATTACATATCTGGTAGACTTTACATACACAACAATCGAATAGCTGGGTTGATCACAAAAAACTACAGAATTAAAAACTAGGGAAAGATAGGCCTAATGTTCGTCTTCTATTATTTACAACTCCAAAGAACTCATGATTCGGTTACTACTTACTGATTACTTCAAAAATCTCCCTTTTACTTTTCTGCACTACTCGTATATCACATTAAGTAAATCAACTATTCAGCATCTTCCCAGTGGGTTCGGCCCCAACCTATTTAGGTTAATATATTTGGCAATGACCGCAGCATACTTCTTTTGGATGGTAGTTTCGTGCGACATCAATAAGTACGATTATAAACACCTCTAGAACTAGTTACCCTTAACACCTCTGTAATGACCAGTAGGCACTTGTTGACCCCTACCTAAGAAAGTTGATATAGTAGGCTATATCATATTACCCATGCCCTTTTTTTTGGGAAATCTCCTATTGAGTGTCACAATGCACCACACCAATAACAAGAATCTATTCAAAACAAACATGAACATAAATGATTCCTACCACATTATTTATGAATCTATCTAAGATGTCCTAATTGACTTGTACTTTATTGCTTTTGGTACCCCCTTACTTGTGCACCTTGACTCTCACTTCTTTTCTCGAACTAATTTTTCCCTGAACTGATGGAACTTGAGTGGAGAACATTATGTAGAATAGGAATATGATAGACTTGGTTGTTAATTAAATGATTAAGGCTGAAATCACTTTGTCTTGGAAAAAACTAGATCTGACTTTCTTGAAATACCCATTTTCTGCCTCGTCTCATTTTTCTTTGCCTTTGATCATTTTTTTTTTACAAAATCTTGTATAATTCATATATCCATGTCTTTATTCAAAGCAGAAATAATACAATATCTAATGAATATAGATCTAATCTATCTACATATTGCTAAACTGTTTCTTACATAGTAGCTACTGCATTAGGAGCATACCTGGCCAAAGAATTAAATTGGAGACTATACTCCCTGACACTCATATTTCCTTGGCAAGGATTTCAAAACTAATATGCAAGGTCCTCTTTGATCCCAAATGTCAGGTAATGATCAATAAATGCCTCTTTGAACTATTTTAAATAGTTAAAGGTGCACGTATTCCATAGATTTTTTCCAAGCTTTATAGCACAATGTAGCCACCATCTTTAATGATATGTTTCTAGCTTAACTGTCTCTTACCAGACACTTGTGTAACATCCAAAGCCCATTTTATTTAATAAATAAAGTCTTGTGGGTCGTTGTTAGGATATGACTCAGTGAATGACAGAGGCCCAATTTAAAGAGATCATATGTTTGAAAATTTGTTGCTCTGTCATGACCTAATTTATGAGTCATGATGGTACCTACACTATCCTACCTGTAAGTAAGTCGAACATTAGTCCTAAGCTAGATGCCATGGGATAACATGGAAAAAATGTCCTAAAATATGAAAATTAACAGTTAAAGATTCAAATAATGATGAAACAGTCATAAAGATCTCATAGATAGATAGAAACTAGCAAAAATCTATAGACTCAGTATTGTCGATACAAGATCTATTACAAAAGCACTGAGTACTAAATAGACTAATACAATCAATCTCAAAAATGAAATACTTGGTATAAATAAATAGAAGGAAATAGGGGTAACACCGACTCAAAGAGCTCACCCAATCTCTAAATTCAACTCTACATGATCGACAAATTAGCAATGGCCACTAGTACTAGAATTTGTACCAAAAAGGAACAGAAGTGTAGTATGAGTACCAAAACCATGAGTATTATGTAGGAATCATCGGCCAAATGAGCGAAATCATGATATAACTATGATAAGATATAAGATAACGTAAGCCAATTCAAGATAAAAGTAGCAAACCTGGAAATAACAAGGACTAGTTCATTTGGAAACTGGAAATGAACTATTGGGTTCTACAGTCAACTGAGGCATAGCATGAGTGGAGCCAATCCATTCCAAAAATGACTTTAAAATTCATTATCTCTAACTCCACGAAATTAACTAAGTTAACTTTCTGAGATATTGTGATCAAAAAGTTCCTGTATACCTGTCTGGCTATAATAGAAACACCTACTGGGGTAGACACTAAAAAAGGATCTACTAGCATTTTGGGACTGACTTAGAATTTGATGGCTATATATGGAGTTACAAAAGAAAGAGAAGATCCAAGGTCTAGCAAAGAATAAAGATGTAAGTGAAAGACCTACAACGTATGACTAATTACGTCAGGAGAATTTTCCTGATCTTGGTGGGACTGAAGAGCATATAATATGTTTGGATGCTAACTACTGGTAGCACTAGAAGCGGCACCCTATTAAGTTAGGTGACTAGATAGAACCGAAGACTGATGGGATTGACCCTATTGGCGCACATCCCTACCCTTCTAAGTAACTATCCAATACTCCCAAAACCAATGGCCTAGCTTGCCACCCCGAAGCACACATCATACCCACTCTGCACTCACCCTAATAGTGTCTGCCACACTTCTTACAAGAAGGATTGCTACGAACACTGCTAACACTGACCTGGGACTTATGACTGGTGCCCTATCCCTATTCTTATTTCTGAATTTGGGTACCGAGGCACTGGCTGGAGAGGGTGTTGGGGCTGAAGACATCTGATGAAATAGAAGATGGTTACCATCTTTTGTCTTTGGTTGTCTGAAACTAAAACTACCCATCCTAGCTCTCTTATTTTCTTTCTCCCTCTCCTTAATCTTCTGCTCCTCAATTTATTAAGCATAGACCATCAGCCTAGACAAGCCCATCTCATTAATAAGCATTATTGTCCTGCACTCTTTGACTATACTATTAGATACGCCAATTACAAACTTACTTATCTTGGACCTATTATCAGCTACCACATAAGGAGCATACCTAGCTAACTAAGTAACTTGAGGGCGTAATTCTTTAAACTCATTATACCTTGCCTCAAATTAATAAACCCTAACACTTTAGCCTCTGTAAACTCTAATGAGAAGAATCTGTCTAAGAAAGTTGTGGAAAACTCTTCCCATTCTACAGGCCTTGCATCTATACCCCTATTAACCTTCCTCTATTTAAACCAAGTATGGGCTACATCCTTCAATTGATATACAGCCAACTCGGCACTCTGAGTAGACGTTAACCCCATAGTATCTGTTACCTTCTGAACCATATCTAAGAATTCCTGAGGATCCTCTTCAAACGTGGATCCCATGAAAGAAGGAGGATTCATCCGGGTGAAGTCCAAAATTCTTATTGCAGTAGTATTGGCCACTAGGTTAGCCCGAATAGAAACAGGCCGTTCATTTTATGTGGCTACTATTTTGTCTAGAGTAGTGAACACAACTCTGAATTCTGCATGAGACACATGCTCATCCACTAGGGAAACTTTTTCCTAAACACCTTCTAACCTCTCATTCATAAGTGTCGCGTGCTACACACCCATGCAAAAGACTCTACTCAACATAGTTTTTAGACGTTCTAGGACATTTAAAACCTTGATCTCTAATACCAAGTTTGTAATGACCCGAGACTACCGCGTAGTCATTACACAATGCTTACGATCCCGAGGGACCACAACCTAAAACATGAGCTGGTTCCTGCTATGAGCATTGAATAATATAATCATGAATATGGAAGACTAACTGAAATCTCATAAGGTTTTAATAATGAAAAGACTACTGAATTATGAATCTGGCATAGTACTGAAATCTGAATAGCTAACTGTAGTGTCTGAAAAAACTCTAAACTAAATATTGTGAGTTGATAGGATAGCCCCTAACTAACTCTACTAACTATTGAGATAAAGATATGAAGTAATATAACATATCCTTGAATGATAAGTATTCACCACTACTACTGTACTACTGATGATCTAAGGGACTAAGTGCGATTCGGGAATTAAGCATCAGTACTTATGATATGATATGTCATAGCGCAAAAGAAAGGTATGGGATCAGTACTTTGAATGTACTAGTATGCTAAATGTGGTAGGCTGATATGCATGGTTTCATGAATAGAAATAATAATAACTAATTAATTATACATGTAAAATAAAGAGTACTGAGTAGAGAACATAAAATCTATAGGTACTGAATATATGGAGAAATCTGTAAATACCGAATATGAATGACAGTCTATAAATATTGAAGATACGTGAAAATATGTGGCCACCGGGAATGGATGACATGGCATATAACATTGAAACATGAAGGATTGAATAATAACAATAATTTCATGGTAACATGGTATAAAATCATAGTTCATGGAGATTCATGGGTGACATCATAATTTAAAACATAATAACTTGAAAATATCACAATTTTCTAATTTAAAAGGTTGCTTGGACTCCATAGATAAAAGGGATCCATGGAAGAACATCTAACATACCTTAATTGATAGATTTCTTGAAGCTAGGGTTCTTAATTGGGAGAGAATGCCTTTTGAATTGGGGGAAATTAATTAAAGTATGATTTTAAAAATGCTTCTAGGGCTTAAATATCAAATATGGGTGGACTAAAATAATGGGGAAAGGACTATTTTATTCCTGAACAAAATACTAATTTTTCATCAATTTTTTTCGAAATGGGCACGTGGCGCGATGCGACACATCGTGCCATGTTATTGGACACTGAGAATGAAGAACTGGGATGATGGAACGATACGCCATTATAGTGGTAAGCCTTTGGAATACCATTTTGGCCACCTACGCAATGTGCCAACATCATGGAGGCCCACTAGAAATTGATAAATGAGAAATTAGCCTGCTCCAGTATACACTATAATCCCAGAGTCACACTGGAAATTCACAATTATCATTTAGGCTGCCTACGCGATACGCTAATGGTTAAAATGATGGTTTTTAATGACGAAAACTTTAAATCACCATAACTTCTTACAGGTTATCGAATTTAGTTAAATTTTATATTGTTGGAAAGGTAATTCAATCTCCTACACAATGGCAGGCTATAAACTTAAAAATAATGAGTGTTTTGAAAATTTTATATATGAATACTTATGTATTAGGAATTAAATTATGTTAGGGAAATACAGGGTATTACATATATGGGTGAAAGCTCAGAGGTGTAAGCCTAGCATGGGTCGATCCCTAGTTATGTATTTACCATTGATCTATTGGTCATTTATATTATATGGCTTACAAATATTATGAAGTAAGAAGGGTAATATGAAAAAAGGAATGTAATGTACCTGATCCTACAAGCATATGTAAAAGTGGTTTATTAAAATCATTTATTGTAATACCCACAAGTTTCCTAACTAATTTTATCTCAAGAATGTCAAGTATTAGCTTCTAAATTGAATAATGTTTATTCCATGGGGAATTTTCAAGATTTTAACTCTTAGTCATATGGGAAATTCAATAAGCTTTCCATTGATATAAAACTCACCTAATTCTGATAATCGGATAAGAATTTGTGACTATTTCAATTCCCCATCATAAAACAACGCCATATTAGTCAGTGGCGCACTGCGCCACAGGAGAAAATGGAAATTGTCAAATTCTAGTAGGGGTACGCGATAGTGGTGTGTTCCTTCAAACTTGTAGATCACAAATAAAGTAGCAGCGTGATGGCTCCGCATCGCTCCATCCGTCAATTTACTAGTTGTCAAATTCTAGTGACACGACAGTAACGCTGCACACGACAGGGGTCCGATTTGGGAAAATTTTACTGAAATTAACAGATGCATCTAGGGTAAAAAGGGTCAATTTTTCATCCCTATTTAATCCCTTTTACATGATATTCAGCTATTTGGACCCAAAATATACTAGTCTCTCTCAATTTTCTCTCAAGAACAAGCAAGGGTTTCAATTGGGGTTTCAATTTCAAGAAAGTCTCTCCGTCAATATTCGCTAAGTCAAGAACTAAGGTATATCATGTGTTGATTCATGGGTCTCTCTCACCTATGAAGCTTAAGAATTTTTTTTCAAAATCTAATATTTAGGTATTTTTAAATGTTCATGATTCAAATTGAATTGAAATTAATGTTCTTGATGTTGTGTGGTTTTGATTCATGTTTTAAATTATATATTCCAATGATTGACCCTAGTATGTGATGGCTTGCATAATAAGCATGATAAATCCCCTTCAATTTAAAAGTTGATTGATGTATCCTTCATTATTGCATGTGTTGATGACTGTATGACCAAAGCATGCTCCCCACATGTTTGATTAAATACCTTTGTGAAGGAAAAATGCCATACTAATATGATATTATGAAATCTCCATTCATGTATAAGTTATGTATATCAAGTGTTTGATGAAATATCTTAGTAAATGGATTATATATATTGATATTAGTCATGTATTCAAGAATGTCATGCCTTGTCATTTTCCTTCCATTGAGTCCTAGGGGTACTTGTACCCAAAAAAATATAGTTGTGTGCCTAGCTTTATTGTCATGTTTTCACAATATCCTCAGTCAAGCCATGATCCATAGAACTCAGTCAATCATATGACTCAGGAAAATATAGTAATACTGTAATCTCAGTACTATTCGGTCAGTTAACAAAACTTAGTAATTCAGTCCAGTTCAGTTCAATAATCCATGTTCAGTGTCTATTAAGATGGGAGTAGAAATTAGCATCGAGTGAACCCAAGGATGGGAACACACACTGTCAGATGAGGGTGTGATTCTTAGAAGTCATCCTTCTATTCCAGAACTATGTATCTAGGATAGGTAGAGACATAACCACTGTTAGATGAGGGTTGATGAGGAAGATAAGCACTATCAAATAAGGGCCCCGCTATTCTCTTTTGGGAACACTATCGATAAGGGTCACTCACAGCTTGTCCTTACCAGTAGCGCGGTATTGACACCCTTCTAATTAGGGTGGCAGATTGGACCCTAATTCAGCCATTATGGGGTATTAGCGACATGTCGGTTAGCTAACTACTTGCCATAATCTCAGTTATAGAATTAGGATTGTCAGATTTAGTCATGCAGTCTCAATAATAAAACTCAGATAGTTCTACAGAATTTAGGGCTTTCAGATACAGTACGGAACTCAGCTAGTTCCATCAGATTTAGGACTGTCATATACAGTCACTCATGTCATCAGTTATATCAGTCATCAGAATTTTGTTATCAGTCAGACTAGTTATCAGTAAATTTATGTTATCACGATCTCAGATATAGTTACGACATATTCATGCATGTATTCTCACGTTCATATTAGTCAGTTAGTCAGTATTTTTCATGCATATGAACCCCATGCATTCAGCCTACCTTCCATGCATACCAGTACATTCAAAGTACTGACGCATTTGTGCTATGGTGTCTTATACCATAGGTTCAGAAGCACGAGCTCCAGAGCATCAGTAGCATTGAAGTCTCAGTAGTCAAAGTTTGTAGTGAGTCCTCATGTCTCGAGGACATGATCATTTATTTATTATCTCATTACATAATTTATTAGTTGGAGTTAGTTGGGGACATGTCCCATCAACTTCTCATTTAGACAGTTCAGCTAGTTATAGGCTTTCCTGACAATTATTTCCAAAGTATCATGTTCAGACTATCATGTCATTTTAGTTTTGTTTTGGGTATTTTATATCCTATCAGTTATGTTACAGTCTTGAATCTTATGGCCTTTCAGCTAATGTTTTTGCAATCATATAGTATATCATGCAGTATACAGGTATAGATATCAGTCATGGTTAGGTTGTGGTCTTTCGGGGTCATGAGCATCGTGTAGCATTCTGGATATCAGATTCAAGGCATTACAAACTTGATATCAGAGCCTAAGGTTCAATAGAGTCCTAGGAATTCTGAAAACCGCATCTAGTAAATTCTTGTACATGGGTGTGTTGCGTGCCACATTTATGTGCCGGAGGCTATAAGATGTTTTAGGAATAGTTTCCTTATTTTAGTATTCATATCATTCCAGTGAGTATAATCTCAAGTTAATCACTCAATCTAATCCATTTCTTCCTTTCTTCTATAGAACATGCCTCCTAAAAGAAAAAATGGGAATCAGTCAACCCCTCAGTGTTCAAAAGCTGCATTCACTACTCTTGCTCAGTTAGTTGCTGCTCAGAATAAATATCCAGCCATTTTTCCCGCCAACCTAGTTGCCAATTCAATTGCAGCCAGGATTCAAGACTTCTCCCGAATGAATCTTTCATCCTTTCTCGGGCCTAAATCAAATGAGTACCCTTAGGAATTCATCGATCAGGTTCAGAAGGTTACAAATGTTATTGGGGTATCATCTATTGAGAGTGTAGAGCTATTTACATATCAGTTGAAGGATGTTATTCATACTTGGTACAAATAGTAAAAGTCAGAAAGGTCAGGTGATGCAAGGCCTATAAAGTGGGAGGAGTTTGTTACTGCATTCTTAGAGAGGTTCTTTCCCTTAGAGCTGAGAAAAGCCAAGGTATTAGAATTTATCAACCTCAAGCCAGGAAATATGATGGTGAAAGAATATTCTCTTAAGTTTACTCAATTTGCCAGATATGCCCCTCATATGGTTGCAGACAGCAGGGCTAAGATAAGTAAGTTTTGTTTCTGGGGTGAATGATAGTGTGGTCAATGAGTGTAGGTATGCGATTTTCAATAATGACATGACTTTATCTAGGCTTATGAATCATTCTCCACAGATAGAAGTTCAAATATTAAGATGAGGGAGAAGCAAAATAAGAGAGAAAGGATAGGTAGTTTAAACTTTGCTCAGCCTAAATCAGAAGGAAGAAACTGTTCTCAGTTTTGTCCTAAGTTGTTAGCTCCAGCTCCTTCATCAGCTAGTGCTCCAGCTCCTAAGTTTAGGGATGGTAGTAATGATAGGGCGCTAGACTCTAAGTCTCAGGGCAGTGTCAGCAATGCCCAAACTAATCCCCTTTGTCAGACTTGTGGTACAAACCACAAGGGTGCTTACAGAGATGGTAGCAATGTCTATTTTTGATTTGGAACTAGGAAACAGAGTTAGAGATTGTCCCCAGTCAGGTTATCAGGGTCAACAAAACCATTCCTCAGCTCAGTCCGATCGCCCAACTCAAGAGGGTGCCACTTCCAGTTCTCCTAGTGGGCAACGCCTAAATAGACTCTATGCTCTCCAGTACTTGTAAGATTAGGAAAATTCTCCTGATGTGGTTACTGGTATGTTATAGATCTTTCATTTGCATGTTTATGCTTTTCAAGATCCAGGAGCTTCTTTGTTTTTTGTTACTCTTTATATAGCTGTTGATTTTGGAGTCTGTCCAGAAATCCTAGCAGAGCCCTTCTCAGTCTCTACCTCAGTGGGTAAAACAATCATAGCCTGAAAGGTATATAGGAACTGCCCGGTTATGATATTTCATGAAGTCACTTCAGCAGACTTAGTCAAATTAGAGATGAAAAATTTTGATATTATTCAAGGCATAGATTGGCTTTATTCCTGCTATGCCATAGTCGACTGCAGAGACAAAATAGTCCAATTTTAATGTTCGAATGAACTGGTCCTAGAATGGAAGGGTAGTGTATCCTGTTTCAGAGGACAACTTGTTTCCTACCTTCGGGCACAAAAAATGATATCTAAAGGATCTATCTATCATCTTGTTTGATTTAAGGACACTAGTTCTGAAAGTCCCAGTCTTAATTTTGTCCCAATCGTGAATGAATATTTTGATGTCTTTCCCAAAGATCTTCCAGGGATTTCCCTCAGAAGGGAAATAGACTTTGATATCGATCTTCTTCCAGATACTCATCCTATATCTATTCCGTCATACAAAATGACACCATCAAAACTCATAGAACTGAAAGAATAGTTGAAGGATCTCTTAGATAAGGGATTCATTAGACCCAATGTGTCCCCTTAGGGTGCTCCAGTCTTATTCATGAGAAATAAATATGGTTCTCTCAGAATGTGTATAGACTACCATTAAATCAATAAAGTCACGTTCATGAACAAGTATCCACTTCCCATAATCGATGACTTGTTTGACCAATTTTAGGGTGCCAGTTATTTCTCTAAGATAGACCTCAGATTTGGCTATCATCAGCTAAGAGTCAGAGAATGTGACATTTCAAAAATAGCCTTCCGTACTCGGTATTATCACTTCAAATTCCTAGTGATGTCCTTTGGTCTTACTAATGCCCCAGCAGCTTTCATGGACTTGATGAATGTGTATTCAACAAGTACTAGGACATGTTCATCATAGTCCTTATAGATGATATTCTAGTCTATTCCCGCAGTGAGTGTGACATGCAGACCATCTCAGTATTGTACTTTAGACTCTCAGAAATCATCAGTTGTTTACCAAATTTTGTATGTTCAAATTTAGGCTAAGGTCAGTACCATTCCTTGGCCATATAATTTCAGGAAATGGCATTAGAGTATATCCCTAAAATATCAAAGAGGTAAATAACTGGCCCAAACCTATCTCTCCATCAGATATCAGGAGTTTCTTAGGTTTGGCTGGTTATTACAGGCGGTTTGTTGAGGGATTTTCTTCTATTGCATCCCCTATCACTAGTAGAAATTACCCCTATGGTGATGGTTGCAAAACTACTGCAATAGAAAACAAAACCATTTCCATAGCTCTACTCCAATGGTTCAGCAAGCTTCCCATAGATGGGAGTTGTGATAGGTGTATGGCAACAGTTTATGCGATAGTTGTCGAAAATATCACCATAGGTCAACCTATTGCGATGGTTTCTGACAACAATCGCCATAGATTGACCTATTGTGAAAGTTATTTTTTGACTTATTGCGACGCCTAGTTTTATCTATTGCAATAGTTATTAACCATTGAAATAGATGCTATTGCAATGGTTAGTAATTGTTGCAATAGCATCTATTGCAATGCTTATGTTATTATATTTCAACGCTTTTTGAATACTTATTACAACTATTTCGTTACCTATTGCAACGCCTATTTTTATCTATTGCAATGGTTACCAACCATTGCAATAGCATCTATTGCAATGCCTATTTTCATCTATTGTAATGGTTACTAACCATTGCAATAGCATCTATTACAACACTTTTTTTATTCTGTTGCAATGCTTTTTGACTACCTATTGCAATGGTTTATTGATCTGTTGCAACAATTATTTCCACATGTTATTAAATTGAAATAATTTATATAAATAGTCACTCGTATTAAAGTAAATTTTTATTTACATACATAAGTAATAAATTATAACACAATATATACACATCACAAAACAAAATCATTAATTAATAATCTCATAATTCAAGTTGAACTTTAATACATGGTTAAAATCTCAATATCAGACTTAATCCTCAAAATGGATTGGTGTACAATCTAATCTCTATTTCTCACTTACTAATAAAAGAGGACTATTGTCGCTCCATATAAACTTTAATAGAATAAATTAGCAAAAAGATAGAAGCCAGAAGATTCTCCCTTGTTCTATAATCATCACATTCTTAATATAAAATTGTAATTATCCCTACCTGTTCTCCATATTTTTCTCCAAACATTGCAATTACCCCAACTCCTTTTGTATTAGTCAAAGACATAACTTTTGTATCCAGAATAATTCCATCATTGATCGATTGGTTGATAAAATCTTTAATTTCTTCGAGTTCCTTGTCTAGAGTATTTTGATGGAAGTTGAAGTCAAATCTAAGATGATCAAAAGCAACCACTGATCCTGCTTGAGATGTTTCCTGACCAATTACTCTTTTGAGTGTTGATTGAAGTAAATGAGAAGTTGTATGGTGAACCTGAAAAGAAGCACAACATAAGAATAAATAAACTAATTAGACCAAAAATTTTCTGGCAATAAATAGGGTGGTGTCTCAGTTCCCTGAGCATTGAATAATGCATCTGCTAGCATCTGTTCAAGAAGTTTTTCTCCCCTTTCTTGAGTCAAGACAAAACTATATTGTTGCTTAGTTCAATCACTTTTTTGGCAAGAATTAGAAAAAATGCTCCTTGAAGATCACCCATTCCATCTTCCTTTACACCAAGTAACCTGCCTATTCTGACAACCCTTCTAATGAGGACGTACCACACATCCCCTTCCAATATTTGATGGGTTGACACCATCAGATATCAGATAAACAATTGCATGCATATGATCTCCAATTATCTGGACTGATCATTATTAGAAAGCTTTCAACACATTGGAAAGTAAATCAGTTCAAAGACAAAAGACTTGTACAAATATTATGATTTTTTAGTTGTAATATACTTTAAGCTTTGTTTTTGTAGAATCATCTGCGAGAGCATATAAGACATTTTCCAATTTTGCATCCTTCTCTAATAATGGGAAACATTAAGTTAGTTTTCTAATTATTGGGAACCTATGAATATGACTAAAATATCTACGTTAATCCTTTTTTTGGATTCTTTTCTGGGGAAGGTAGGTTGACTAGATTATGATTCCTTGAAAATAGTATATGAGGCAAAATTAACATAAATCCAAAATTATGGGAGGTTTTCTTTGCCACAAAACCCAGTAGCAAAAGAAAAGAAAGATTTGATAACTAATTTGTTCCTATAGTCATTCAGTAATGTTGTTGTCTCATGATTACCTTTTGCAAAATCCTGGCCACACGCTCTAAACCAAGTCCAGTATCTATATTCTTTTTCTTTAAAAGCTCAAGGAAACCATCATCCTTCTTATTGTATTTTATAAAAACAAGGATGTAGAACTCTATAAATCTCGTATCATCTCCAAGATCCTCATATTTAAACCATGGGGTTAGATAGAATGAAGAGTAGCAAATAAAAAAGCCAAGCAGAAGGAAAAACAAAAAAAGAGATATTGTGTAACCACTTCACCTAAACATGAAATGAAAATGAAAGGGCAAAAATGCATGTTAAACATGTCATACTTATAACATTGGAAGTGCCCCTCTCAGGATGGAAATCATAATAAAGTTCACAGCATGGACCACAGGGACCAGTAACTCCACTTGTCCACAAGTTGTCAACAAACAGCCAAGTTCAAAAATGATAGACTATACTAAAGCTTCCGCTATGCGCAGGGTCCGAAATGATAAGACTATATATGGATCAAATTTAAAGGGTTAAAAGAAAGCTACTAACCAGATTCTTGATGATCATCATGATGAAGGGTAGTAGTAGTAGGACTATAAGAGTGACTCCAAAGAGTAAAGTCCTCTATAGGAGAAGCATGAAGTAAACAACAATCAAAAGAGAGCATATCAGGCTCCTATGCCTGCTCAATTAGCCAACAAGTTCAATCAGGTGAACTTATCATAGGATTAACTTTACTACTACTAATTTCCAACTCTATTGCACCCCACTCAACTTCTTTATGTTGCTCCAACATCTTAATTAATACAACTACTAGTCACTAACTTAACCAAAACAAAAAGATTAAGCTAAGAATAAGAAATTTCTATTGGAATGTCTTATACCTATACACTAACACCCCCACCCTACTATATACAATGAATTTTCTAAAGGACCAAACAGTTCAGTTTCATGCGGGGGGGCTAATACTTTACATATCATTGAAATAGCTTTCCTTCTTAACAGTTATGACATTATTTTAACTTTAAGGTGGAAGCTAAAGTTAAAACAGAAATGCATGACAAAAGAGACTTTGAATTAACACTAAATTGCCCTGAGCCATCTGAATAACTAAATAAAATAGATTTTATTTTATCATATGAATGTCCAAAAGATAAAGGAACTAAACCAATGATGGCGAACAAGTTAATCCAAAATCCATAACTAATAAAATTTGTTACCTCACTAAGGAATAATCATCCAATGATATCCCTCTAGTAGCATTATCCATGCATAACTAATGAATCACTTCACCTGGACCACTTGAATCTACACAACAAGAATCATTCCAAATATTTATATAAACAGTATCTGTGATATGCTAAGCTTGAGATTTATGGAGAAAAAAATAAAGTTTTGACAGAACTTTTAGAATCTTGAGTCAGATGAATTAGCATACTAGTTGAGAAATAATCTGAACTCTCTGCAAATTTTTCTCTATTCATATATGCTTATGATCTTCTATCTTAGTATTTATTATCATGATGTGAAAAAGCCATATAAAATGATAGAGCTACAGATCTTTGATCCATAGCTGTGAGCAAATCTGAGCCAAAGATACAATACCTAAATGGCAAAAGTAAAAAAAACTGTATCAAGGCAATGCCAAACCCATGAGAATATAAAAAAATGATCTTACTTGAGATCGTATTTTAGATATTAAATAGCATCCGCTATTCTAGAAGGAAAATAATTTATAGAGAGTACAATTAAAAGAAAACATTCAGCATTACTAACCTTCACAGTGTCAGTTGGTTGTGGAAGAATACACACAGAAAGGATAAATTTCAACATAGAAATTGTAATTAAGTACGTGGTATATCAATTGAATAAGGAACCAAGAGAAATCAAAAAGTATAGATAAATAAGATAAATTGGTTGATAAAGATTTTGAAGCTCCACACAAGAGATGAATTACCTAGATATGAAGGATAGTATCCCGACTATATATGACATCAAATGTACCATCAGGATATGTTTTCATGGTGCATCAGGGGTGAAGTAGAGACATGTGGCTCCGTGCATTGTCAAGATCGGATTAAGTAAAAAGGGGAGATATAAATGTTTTTAAATGCTTCCAAAATTGAACTAAATGCAAAAAGGATATCAGTTTACCTATCTTTCAACTATACAGATGCTGGGAAGTAAACTATCAATACTTTACTGTAAGATCGTAAGTTAGTTAGGTTATTGTTCATTATTTGTCCCTTCCTTTTGATGTGTGAGCATATGCTAACATATTTGAGGCTTTTAACTTTAAATAATTACAAGCTCTTGAGCAACTTTAGTTATTTTTTATTAGATTATGTTTGATTTTGTAGTTTAAGATGATATGATAGAGAACCAATAAGAAATGAAGCAAAGAAGTTAAAATTTGAAGAAATCTGAACATAAGTGTGGCTGACGATGTTTGTGATAAGCCGGCAGCCCTGTAATAAGCTATCAGGTTGGTCGTCATCAGAAGATAGAGAATTGGCCTAAAGTGGAAGTTGTGATGACATTTTGTGATAAGCCGTCAAAGGTTTGATAAGTTATCAAGTTTATCATCAGCCTTAAACAGGGAATGAGTTCCAGCTAGTACAATCGATGACATTTTGTGATAGGCCATCATAATGGTGATAAGTCATCAGGAATGCTGTCAAACTTAGGAAGGACATGAGAATTTGGGCAAACGTCTGACGACATTTCTAATGTCATCATAGTCCTAATAAGCCGTCAGACGTTCCCATACACCTAAGACAGGGCTAGTGTGGATTTGAAGAATACCTGACGACATCTGTGATAAGTAGTCAGGATCCTAATAAGGCATCACCAATAGTCGTCGTCTATTTTGAGAAAAAGTTATAACCTTGTTTTTGTTTCCTTATTTAGGGTAAACTATTTAAAGCTTTGTTTTAGGGTTTTCTAGCAATTATTATTATTGTTATTATCATAATTATTCCACAAGAGGTCGAAACGTTGAGTTTTGAACAACATATTTTGATATTTCCTCTCTTTACTTGTTGACTTGAACAACACAACTATTTTTGAGAGATTATTATTAGTATTTTGGGATTTTTCCTTTGTGATCTAATCTGCGGTTCACTAGTTATTATTCATCTCTATAAGTTTATCTTTCAAATTATGAATTTAATTATGTGTTTTGTTCGTTACATCATGAGTGGATAAACTCCATTAACCTGAGTTATAGGATCTAGGGTTAGGTCTTGATGAGGTGCGAAGTATTCAAGATTCAAAAGGTGGTAGGATTTCTTAATAATTCTGAAGTTTTAACTAATGTCTGTTGGTTGCAAACAGTAGACACACCTTCTTTGATTTTCTTAAGAAATAAATCAAACATAGTACGAAGTGAATTATCAACAGGGACTCGGAAATACTTTATTTAATAATCAGCGTTGTAACAAGGTTGGTTAACCAGAGCTAAAATCTGTGCAGTAAATAGAAATTCCCTAAGTTGGAGAGGATTAGGGAATTAAATGCTTATGTAGGTCGAGAGACATTTAAGCATAATATCAACAAAGATAGCTTGTTATCCTACCCACCGTGAGAATCTTGAATCGCTTTAAGCATCTATCATGTAGCAGAAGCCCTAATGAACATAATTCCGATTATTTCATAAACTCTTGATTTATAAACGCCAAAAGTAAAGTGACAAACAAAAACTTGTTAAACCTAAAACCCCTCATTTTAGGAAATATTAAACTATTAGTGGATTAAATAGCAAACAACTTGAGTTCACACCATATTCCATGTGGGAGTCAACCCCAACCTAGTTGGGTTTTATATTGAAAACGATCACTTCCACCCATTTAAGAGTGTAATTTGAGCATTATCAAAAATGATGCCGTTACTGGGGAATAGATTGTAAGCTAAAGTTTGTATATGCTAATTTACTTTTAGTTAAGTTTCCTAGACTTACGTTTATTTTTTGTTTTTTTATATGAAGGATTTTATAGTGTATGCCAAGCATCCGAAGTTACGGAGAAACATTATTATCACTAAATCCGGAACTGTAATGAATAGGAAGAATGGCAGAACAGCAAGAGGCTGATAGACTGGCAGCCTTAGCTAGAGCTCAGGTGAATGTACAAAATATCGAGCAACATGCACGACATCCAAACCCTGAGGATAAAGATTTGGGGGACGAGGAGTTATTCAACCCTGGTAACCTAAGGTGTGCAGACAAAATAGCTGCACAAGTGCCACATACTATTAACCGAAATCGTCTATTCCAAAAAAAGATAAGAGTACCAGCCGGTCCAATATGATCTGAATGATGATGATGATGGCATGGATGGGGTAGGTGCAACGGGTGTAATTATTCCTCCACCGTTGGCACCTAGACCCTAGTTCAACATTACGAGTACTATGATCGAACTCCATAATCTGAAGGGGTTGTTTGGTGGCCTTCCTGGAGATGATCCAAACTTGCAATTGGTGGATTTCATCACTATTTTCAAATCATTTCATAACCCAGGAGTGGGCCAAAATGCTATCCGGTTGAGGTTGTTCTCGTTGTCTCTGTCTGGGGATGCAACATTATGGCTGAATGAGCTTACGCCTGATTCCATCACCCACTGGAGGCAATTGAAAGAAGCATTCCTTGAATAGGTTTTTCCACCCTCAGAAGGGTACATTTGAGGGAAAACATCAACAATTTTAGATATCTTCCTACTGAAGCTTCGAATGAGACTTGGGAGAGATTCAAGAAGAAGCTAATAAAGTGTACGAACCATAATATGACGGACCTACACTTGATGGATAATTTATATAAGGCCTTCAACTCTTTAAGAAATACGATTGTAGATAATGTTGGTGGTGATTCATTTGTTAATCTGTCTTTTCAAGATGCCTGAGATATGCTAAATAGGATGACCAAACAGAGTCAATCTTGGCATACCAAGGAGTCTATGGTAGCAAGCCCCACTATTTCTATTAGTATGTCTGCTGAATAATGCAGGAGAGATAAGGAACGGGATCAAGACATGGCCTATCTAAAGACTCAGATAGACTTGCTCGCCAAGCACTTATTGTTAGGGAAGGCTGAGAAAGTGAAAGTTGTAACATATCAAGATCGCGTAGAAGTGAAGCCTGAAGAAGAGGCGAATTTTGTTAACAATAAGTGGGTTTTAGAGGAAATAGAGAAGTGAGTCAAGGTCGAAATGTTTGTGAAAATCCTGGTTACAAAGACAGGGAGCAAGGAAGCTGGAGAAGCAATAATGACAGGAGTGGTCATATATTCCTCTTGGAAATCTGGAAGCTGCTGCAACTAGCTCTGGAAGGATGTCCATGGAGGACATGATGGAGAAATTGTAGAAGGGAGTTGAGGCCACCAACTCTGGTGTAACCACCATGAAGACCGATCTGACTTCCATTAGTCAATTGGTGCACTCACACTCCACTGCCATCAAACAGTTGGAGCAGCGGATAAGCCAACTTTTCACTGCATCTAACCTGAGAAAAAGTGGAACGTTACCCAGCAATATGGTTCAGAATCTGTAAAATGATGGCTCATGTATGGCGATTACCACTATGAGTGGTAAGATATTACTTGGCCCTTTTGTAGGCAAATTTGTAGATGGTGAGGTAGTTGTTGATGAATCCATAGAAAGTAATCTAGTGAAGTCTTAGAAGATGGATAGTTCTGTTAATGCTTTAGAGAAGGAAGAGAAAGTAGTGTTGAAAACTATCCCAAAACCACCACCTCCTTTTCCTCAACAACTGAAGAAAAAGGTTGAGGATGCAAAATTCAGCAAATTCTTGGCAATGCTCAAGCAATTGGCAATAAATGTGCCTTTGCTTGAGGAACTTAAGGAAATGACAGAATACGTAAAGTTCATGAAGGACCTTGTGACCAAGAAATGGAAGGTTAGCCATGAGCTGGAGGACAATTTTCTCCATTATGGCGCTATGTCTACAAGTTCTTTAGTGCATAAAAAGGCAGACCAAGGAGTGTTTACCATTCGGTGTACTATTAGTTCCCTGAAATTCACCAAAGCGTTATGTGATATAGGAGCTAGTATAAACCTAATGCCACTTGCTATGTATAAGAAACTGGGATTGGGGAATCCTACCCAATCAAATATGCGGTTGGTGATGGCAAATAGGTCTGTGAAGAATCCTGTGGGCATATTACATGATGTTTTAGTTAAGGTAGCCAATTTTATTCTGCTTGTTGATTTTGTAGTACTCGATTGCGAGGTGGACTTTGAAGTGCCCATCATCTTGGGTAGACCATTCTTTGGAATAGGGAGAGTGATCATAGACATGGAGCTAAATGAGCTGAAGTTCAGGCTAAATGATAGAGAAGCACGCTTCGAGATACACTCATCCATGACTCAACAAAAAGAGATGGGTGTTTTCTCAATCGTTGATGTATTCTATGAACATGATAAAGGGGTATCAATAGGTTGTCTTTGCAAAGTTTGAGTAATCAAGATAACCAAGTCGTGCCGCAACAGTAAATCAGACGCTATTAGGAGTCAAACAAAAATTTTATATTCTAGTAAAGTATTTATTTTTGTAATTAGGATTTACTTCACAGAAGGTGGAAAATTGAATAAATCAGAAGAAAAGGTCCTGACAGCATTTATGATAAGCCATCAAAACTGTGATAAGCTATTAGAATTATCGTCAGAGAGACCAAGTTTGAATTGAAGTCCTGTTAAGGCTGACGACATCCATGATAGGTCATCACACCTGTGATAATCCGTCATAAGATATCATCAGAAAGTAACTTAACAATCAAATATGGGCTAATTATAAAGATCTAACCCGGGCCCAGTCGAACCTTTCTACCTTCTAGCTTATTTTTACTTCCTTTTAAGTTATTTTCTTTCAATATTTAGAGTATTTTATTTCTTTATTCAAAAATTTTTCCAAGTAAAACAAAAAAGCAAGTTTCCTTGTGTGTGGGTTTGCATGTAAAATCAAGAATTTCTTCCTATTTCCTCTTGTACGTTTAATCACATTGAAGGCTCCCATCAGGTATGCTCTAAATTTGACTTTTCTTTTTAGGTAGTAAGGGATGTATTGATTAAAACCCAAGTTTCCAAGATACTTGATACAAGTTCAACTATAAAAGGGGCTGAAATTCAGAACTAGGGTTTACTGTGCAAGCCTAAGGCTTAAAATTTAGCTCGTAAATCAAAACTCGAGTGGGTTTTGAGAAATAATGGGAGAAAAAATTAAGTTAAAATCAAAAGTGGGGTTCTGATAAGAGCTGACGACATTCATGATAATCTCTCACAACTCTGACGGCTTATCAGAAATATTATCAAAGGCTATTAAGAATGAAGTGAGTTCTACTTAGAGTTGACGACATTTGTGATAGGCTATCACATTTGTGATAGCTTATTAGAAATCTCATCAAAAGTTGATAAAGTTTCACAGGTTCTATCTAAGGCTGACGATGATTATGATAAGCTATCACAGTCATGATGGCTTATCAAGAAATGTCATCACACCTAGAACTTGAAGCATGAATAAGCCTTTTCAAAGAATGTGAAGATTAAATGATTAATGTGTTTGTGTTTAGGCTCTTAAGGATTGACTAATGGTTTTTCTATTGCTACAGGAACCATATAATGGCACCCAAAGAAAAGAGCCTCATTCTTACAAAGAATGAACAACAGAAAAGTGTATGTCGAAAGCTCATGGATGAGGAGTTTGATTATGAAGAGGAAGAACCTATGCTTAGGAAGAGAAAAAAGAAACCAAGCCATAACTAGCCTCCACCACCACACTAGTTGATGTGGAGGATAGTTAGGATACTAAAACAATAACTGCTTCTGATCAGGAGGCATCTGAAGATTCTGAACATGAGCAGCATAAGGTTGAACATGTTAAATCTGAAGAGGAAGAACATGAAGGGTCTGAGGAGCTTAAGTCTGAGGGAACAGCATCTGACTCCTCTTCCACTAAACAACAAGATGAGAAGGATTCTACAATTCGGGGAACACTTATCAAATGTAAGAACCCTAAAGTTTGAGACAATGCTAGATGGAAAATTCCAAAGGCAAAGGGAATCTTTACTGTTCGGCTCCTCAGAACTGATAGAAGAAGGAATAAAAGGCCAATTCAGAAAGAAAAGAGTATTATCACCAAAGGCCTGTGTAGGTATCCTAAAGTGGAATAGCAGTTCCAATAGTACGGCTTGGGATGGACTAAAAAAGGGGGAAGCTCATTTTTCCCTACACTAGTCCTAGAGTTTTACATGAACTAACAGGCTCAGTTGGAAAACATGTCTAGGTCAGGAGAAAGAGTCGCAGACCATTCCTTATGGGAGAGAGTTCAGGTAATGGGTGTAAGGGTTGATATGTCAATCAGAACCATCAACAGGTTCTTGCATGGACCCAACTTCACTCCTCAGACCACTTACCATAAGTCTATGATTGGATTAAGAATCGGGCAAATCAACGTCTGTGGTTGGCCAACATCATAGCCGAAGGGGAACCAGCATGGGTGACTAACCCAAATAAGTGAATCTATATGTCCTCTTTGACTTAAGAGGCAAAGTATTGGTAGGGTATAGTGCATATCTGGATGATTCCTATGATGGAGAAAACATTATGGGTGACGACCGAGCTATCCTAGTAGCAAGCATGGTCCAGCAGCTCTCCCTTAATTTTTTCAAAATAATTGCTGATAAGATAAGATTAGAATGTCAAGAACCAACATTACTTATCCTTTCCTATGTCTTATCAATAAGTTATGCCGAGCTGCTAATGTTCTAGAAATTGCAGGGGTTGATGATGAAATTTCTACCGGAAAGACCCACAATCCCATATGGTATGATAAAAATCTGTCGGGACTGAGACTTAATAGAGGAGTAGAGGTAGCAATAGACTCTCCAAATATAGATGTCGGATCAACACCTAATGTTGAAGTACAAGATTCTGAGACTGCGCAGCCAACTTTTTTAGCACAAGCAGGTTCAGTGCTTGAGAATGAACCCAATCCCTCAGCTACTACAATATTAGCAACATTTGTATTTCATCCGATCGATATTAGAAAAGTGGCCAAACAAGAACATCTAAATGGTTTTGCCTAACAGTTTAACGCCAGTAGACAAGAGAATCAAGGCTGCCCTTGATCCTTTTGTGACTTTGCCTAGATGGGTTGCAGATTTAGAGAACCGATTTGATGGATGGGCAAATGAAATGTCAGGAGTTGATCTTGCTAAATTCAGAGAGGCCTTAAATAAGGTAAAGGCAAATGTTGGGGTATTACGGCAGCACCAATTTATGGTGCCGACAGATCCGACTATGCATGAAGCTAAGGAAGAAATTCCAATGCTTGACCTCACTGAATATTCACCAAATAAAAAGAAAAAGGGGGAGCGAAAGGGCAAAGATAAGGAAGAATACCCTGACAACGAAGAAGAAAGAAAAGTGAAAAAAAAGGTGAAAAAAAAGGCCAAAAAGAGGAGTTGAAGAAAGAAAGAATAGAGTCCCTAGCGGAGAACGAGAAATGGGAGGAGGCTTTGAAATCCAGGGCTGTAGGTACCTCATCTAGTAGACCCCCTTCCACTGCAAGGCCAAAAACTCTCAATGGAGAGAAGGTAGCATATGATGCAGCAGTAGGGTCAGAAACACATAAACCCCGATATTGATCCATTCCAAGTATACTCTAACCCTTAGTTTAGCTTTATTTTCAATTTTAAGTTGAGCGTATAGGATAGGATGTTGTAATAATTTTTGGTAGATAGTTAGGAGTAATATAGTTACTTGATATAGTTAGCTTATTTTGTGACTTTTGATCACCTCTCCATTGATCTAAGTTTATAACTGTGTGAATTGCATTCATCTGTCACTGCGATACATCTTTTTGTGGCATTAGTCTGGAAACTTGACAATTTTTGTTGAACAAATTGCATGAATCAAATAAGTAGTGATATGCGATGTACTTGTGTGTCATATTTGTCTGAGGTCTTACTTAGCTCATTCTGTGTGTCAAATCTAGAACTTACCCTATTAGTCATGCCTAGGTTGTAGAGTAGAGGTTAGGAAAGGATAATAGGCCATTTTTTATTGTAACCCACTGTCATCCTAAATGACCTTCCCAATGTGAATAATATCCTTTGATCCCTGATCACTGTGCACCTTGACTTAGGCAAATAGCCTAAGTTGAGGGCGGATATCATAAGGTTGTGTGATCCAAATGAGCATGAAGAAAGGTACAATAAGATAAAATAATAAAAAGTTGGGAGAGGTAAAAAAAGAATAAGAAAAGAGAAAGTTGTGTTAGAGATGATAAAAAGATAATATGATGATTAAAAAGACCCCATCCATCTTGAGCATGTGTGATCAATAAAAGAAGAGGAAGAAAAGAAGGTTGAGAAGTGAAACCCTAAGAGTTTAGTGTAGTGTCAAGGAGGTATAGTCACTCTAAAATATCAATGAATGTCATACCAGCCCATAGCCTACATTACAAGCCTAAGAAAAACCATAAAGTGATCCTAACTGACCTACCTAAAGATTTGGGTACTGACTATAAGGGCAAGCTTATGGCATTTGACATGTAGTGTTTGGAACTTTATTCTGAGAGTGGACTTATGATTATCCCTATGTTTATGTATGTGAATTCTGATATAAGTGAATAAGGGATTTCTTTGTTGTAAGGTCACATTGGGTATGTTCCTAAGTTACTGACTTTTTCAGATAGTGTGATCTTGGTATGGCATGATTTTTATTGCTGAATTTTTGCCGTATCTTGATGCTTGTGAGTTAAATGGTTGTTCTTCAAAACATCATCGGTGATTTTTAAATTGACTAACCTTGGAGATGGTGAAATTATTGTAAACTAATATGGGTAATTAGCTGCCAAATTGTACTTTGTATTCTCTTAGATATGTTTTAGTTGCTTGAGGACAAGCAATTATTTTAAGTTGAGGGTGTTGATATTTGAGCATATGCTAACACATTTGAGGATTGCAAGGTCTTGAGCAACTTTAGTTATTTTTTATTAGTTTATGTTTGATTATGCAGTTTAAGCTGATATGATAGAGAACCAACATAAAATGAAGCAAAGAAGTTGAAATTTGAAGAAATCTGAAGACAAGTATGGCTGAAGACATTTGTGATAAGTCGTCAGCCCTGTGATAAGCTATCAGGTTGGTCATCATTAGTAGACAAAGAATTGGCCTAAAGTGGAAGTTGTGACTAAATTTTGTGATAAGCCATCAAGGGTCTGATAAGTTATCAAGTTTGTCGTCAGCATTAAACAGGGAAAGAGTTTCAGCTGGTAGAATCGATAACATTTTGTGATAGGCTGTCATAATGGTGATAAGTCATCAGAAATGCTGTCAGAGGACATGAGAATTGGAGCAAAAGTGTGATGACATTTTTAATAAGTTCTCACAGTCCTGATAAGCCGTCAGAAGTTTCCATAAACCTAAGAAAGGGCTAGTGCAAATTTGAAAAAGACCTGACGACATTCTTGATAAGTCCTCAGGATCCTGATAAGGTGTCACCAATAGTCGTCTCCTATTCCGAGAAAAATTTGTAACCTTGATTTTGTTTTCTTATTTTGGGTAAACTATTAAAAGCTTTGTTTTAGGGTTTCCTAGCAATTATTATTGTTGTTATTATCATAATTATTCCACACGAGGTCGAAAAGTTTAGTTTTGAACAACATATTTTGATATTTTCTCTCTACTTTGTTTGAGAGATTATTATTAGTATTTTGGGATTTTTCCTTTGTTATCAAATCTGTAATTCACTAGTTATTAGACATCTGTATAAGTTTATCTTTCAAATCATGAATTAAATTATGTGTTTCATTCGTTATATCATGAGTGGCTAAACTCCTTTAACCTGAGTTAGAGGATCTAGGGTTAGGTCTTGATGAGGTGCTAAGCATTCAATATTCAAAAGGTGGTAGGCTTTCTTGATATTTCTGAAGTTTTAACTAATATCTGTTGGTTGCAAACAGTAGACACACCTGCTTTAATCTGCTTGAGAAAGAAATCAAATATAGTAGGAAGTGAATGATCAATAGGGACTCAAAAATACTTCATTTAATAATCAGCATTGTAACAAGGTTGGTTAACCTGAGGTAACATCTCGGCGGTAAATAGAAATTCCCTAAGTTTGAGAGAATTAGTGAATTAAATGCTTAACTAGGTCGAGAGACATTTAAGCATAACATTGATAAAGATAGCTTGTTTTCCTACCCACCATGAAAATCTTGAATCACTTTTAGCATTTGTCATGTACCCGAAGCCCTAGTGAACATAATTTTTGTTATTTCATAAACTTTTGATTTAGAAATGCCAAAAGTAAAGTGACAAACAACAACTTGTTAAACCTAAACCCCTCATTTCAGGAAATATTAAACTATCAGTGGATTAAATCGCAAATAACTTGAGTTCACACCCTATTTCCAGTGGGATTCGACCCCATCCTAGTTGGGTTTATATTGACAATGAACGCTTACACCCATTCAAGAGTGTAATTTGAGCATTATCACCTTTCTACCATGAGATTCAATAAGACCTCCCATGAAAGCCCTTTATCTTAAGTTGATATCCGTGATTGATTTGCTTTTTTACAAACATAGAATTAAGAACTTTACTTGCTGCAAGATCCCAAGATGAAACAGCCAGCAGACATTACCTTTACACTCACTAAGTGATATTACTTCGACTTCCCCTCAATTTCCTCTAATTCCTAGTTGGCCATTGGTATCTGTGATATAAATTTGTAAATACTGGTTGTAAAAATAGTCTAAGATGAGCTCTGTCCACATGAAAACCTATTTGTTTAAGAAGGGTGCTAGTCTACTATAGCAAAACAAGAAGAAAAGAAAGATATTTTTGGTATATGTGTAAAATAACATATATAAACATCATCTATACCTTACTGATATTTGAAAGTGGATATGTTATATTTTCCAAAGCATGGAAAAGAAAGTTAAAAGGTATTGTGACATTCAATAAGAGAATTGCCCGTCCCAAAGGCTAATCTCAACATCTTTGTTTCATAAATGTTCTTTCACAATTTGCATTTCACTAGAAAGGATTAAATAAGTTGGAGAACCCAACACAACTTAAAAATTTAGTAAATTGGAGCTCCAAAGTTTACAGGGTTGTCTATTTGAATAATAATCATACCTCAAATTTGAAATCTGCAATAACCCAAGGAAGAAGACCTAATAGTTAAGAAGAAAACCTTTTACAATTGACAAATATGAGTACAATTGGAAAACCTGAGCATCGGATCCCTCACAAGCTCATATTGTGCATCTCCAAATTGCTTATAATTCTTATTGATTCTAGGGAAAAGTTAGCGACCACTCTACTGTCTGAGGAATAAACTAAGAGTTAATTATTCACAAGATTGTAGTTGGTGTTTGTCGGCATTGGGGAGTGAGTTGTAGGTGTTTGTCGGCAATGGGAGAACAACAACAACATACCCAGTTTATTCCTACATAGTAGGGTCTAAGAAGGGTAGAGTGTATGCAGCCCTACCACTACCTCAGATGAAGTAGAGAGGTTGTTTCTGATATACCCTCGGTTTAGAACCAATAACAGTATCAGAAACACAAAAGCTAAATACAAAATAAACTAACACCACTAGCTACGAGATAATACTGCAACCACTAGATAAAATAAGAACTGTCTAACCAAAATCATACACATCACACAGCCCCATGAATAAAAACTACAGTCACTTAACCATTCTAATTTCACCAAAAAGCACACAAGAAGTGAAATGCTGCAATTGAATAACTTGATAGAAAAATGCATTATAATCTTTTTATCATTAAAACCTAAGTTCTTCGTCGTATGAAATTTCAACGCTCTTGAATTAATCAGCTCAAACAGCAAAGACACCAAATTTGGTAATTAAATCAAGTACAATAAACATTCATATTGCCAGGAATCAAATAGACAATCTTTACAATGTCTCATAATCCTTAAATTGATCTTAAAAAATACTCTAGAATCCCTGAAAAATATGAAAAGAAAACAGTTATCTAAAGTGGATAAAACACTTGTATACTGCACCTCAGAAAAAACTTCTTCCAAATAACTTACACCAAAAAGATACAATTTTTCAAACAAAGTCAAACAAACTCAACCTTTACATCTTCTTTAACTGATTAAAAGATAATAATTATAGATCTGAGAAGAAAATCAAGTGGGGTGTTTAGTTTGTATTTTTATTACCTCAACAGCAAGGTATTCAAGAACCTTACAGATAAAGTTTGTGTTTTCTCTTGTGGTGCAGCAGTTATTGGTTGTTGCCGGTGTCACAGCGGCATTAGTCAACGGTTCTCTGATAGGTTAGATAACTTATGGTTAAAGGTTGTTCCGGTAGTTCACCAGTTGTATGGCCATTATTGGTTGGCTGGTAGCTATTTTATTTCACTTAGAGAAAAATAAAAGGGAGAGAAAAGATAGAAGGAAGAGGTCAGATGGGATTGTTTTCTCGACAATGGGAGAGTGAGAGTAAATTAAGAACATTTTATTTTTAAAATTTTTGACAGATTTTGTGAAAAAATAGAGAGGGAAAAATTGAAAATTGATGCAATAGCTTTATTTTTTATTTAAGTGTTGCCATAGGTGACTTATGGCAATGGTTCAAATGACTGTTGCTACAGGCTACCCTATTGCAGCAGTTATCCATTAATAATGACTGTTGCTATAGGCTACCCTATTGCAATGGTTATCCATTTATAGCAATGGTTGTAGAGCTACTAGAATAATTTTTTTTTAGACAGTTGGAACCGTTGCTATAGACCATCTGTCGCAACACTATTACAATCATTGCCAAAAATTTCGTTGCCATAGGCCCAATTTCTGGTAGTGTATGTCCAGATTGACTTAGAAGAAAGTCAAGTTTCAATGGTCAGATCCTTGCGAGAAGAGTTTTAAGGAGTTGAAGACTCAACTCACCTCGCTCCAGTCCTAGCTCTTATAGATGGTTCAGATGGTTTCATTGTGTATTTTGATGCATCCAGAGTAGGTTTGAGTTGTGTCCTCATGTAGCATGGTAAGTTCATAGCCTATGCCTCCAGACAACTTAAACCCCATGAGAAGAACTATCCTACTCATGATCTAGAGTTAGTAACCATAGTATTTTTCTTAAATATTTGGAGGCATTATCTAAACGAAGTTCATATAGATATGTTCATAGATCATATGAGACTTCAGTATATCGTTTCTCAAAAAGATCTCAATCTTCACCAGAGAAGATGGTTGGAGCTCCTAAAAGATTATGACATGAGAGTCCTTTATCATCCGGGCTACGCCAATATAGTGGACAATACTCTCAGTAAACTATTTACGGGTATTATTGCTCATGTTAAGGATAGTAAGCAGAATTTAGCTCAGGAAGTCCATCAGCTTTCCAGACTAGGTGTTTACTTAGCCGATGTAGAAGAGGGTGATGTATGGGTTCAGAGTAGTTCAGAATCATCTCTAGTTTTCAAGGTGAAATAAAAGAAAGATAGAGATCCCAGTCTAGTGAAGTTAAAAGAGTCAGTCAAGGACCATAAAGTAGAGGTTTTCTCCCAAGGGGGAGATGGTGTATTGCGTTGTCAAGTTCACTTGTGTGTTCTTGGTGTAGATGACTTTAGGCAGAAAATTCTTGCAGAAGCGAATGGTGTGTGCTACTCTGTTCATCCAGAGGCAAAAAATATGTACCAGGACTTGCGAAAGATCAATTGGTTGAGTGAGAGGAAGAGGGATGTTGTAGAGTTTATGGCTAAGTGCTCTACATGTCAGCAGGTTAAGATAGATCATCAGAAGCCTAGTGGACCTATGCAAGAGTTCATTATTACTACTTGTAAGTAGGAAGAAGTGAACATGGACTTCATGATGGGTTTGCCTCGAACTCATTGTCAGCATTAATTTGTCTAGGTCGTTGTAGATAGGATGACCAAGTTAGCTCATTTCCTCCCAGTTCATACCTCTTATTCAGTCAAGGATTATGCCAAACTATACATCAGAGAGTTGGTCAGATTGCACGGTATTCCATTTTCTATTATCTTAGACAGAGATACCCAGTTCACCTCTCATTTCTGGAAAGCATTCCAAAAAGGTCTTGGTACCCAAATTCTAGACTATCTGACTCATAGACTAAGGAACAAAGAAGTCCCTCTAGTCAAAGTTCTTTGGCGGAATTAGTACGTTGAGGGAGCTACTTGGGAAGCAGAAGCAGACATGCATACTGAGTATCTTCACCTCTTCTCCGCTAACTCTGATCTACCTCAAGGTATAAGTTCTTATGATTTTCAGTTTTCTTGTCCAGATTTCATTTACAACTTGATATCAGCCTCATGCTTAGGATTCCCTTTTTAAACTGGGTACTAAGTACCATTTCATATTTAATTATATATTTATACATTAGATTAGTCATGTAATGATGCATCAGACATGCATTCTCCATGTGAGAACTTAGTTATTAAAAATCTCAGTCATGTAATTAATTTTGTCATGTATTGATGCATCATATATGTGTGATCATCTTATCAGTACACTCATCCATGGATTCATGTATTAGCTCAATCATGAAATTATGCATCAGATATGCATGCTCTATATGAATCTCAAAAATGTCAATTATTTAGTCATGTTTCAATATTTATGTTCAGTATGTACTTCGTCTATTCATTCTCCCCTCTCAGTTAGTCTCATTTGAGGATGAATATTTCCAAGAGGGGAATACTGTAAGTCCCCAAAGTTTCCTAACTTATTTTATCTCAAGAATGTCAAGTATTAGCTTGTAAATTTTCATGATGTTCTGTGGTTTTGATTTGTGTTTTAAATTACATATTCAAATGATTGACCCTAGTATGTGATGGTTCGCATAATAATCATGATAAACCCTCTTCAATTTACAAGTTGATTGATGTACCCTTTGTTATTGCATGTGTTGATCATTTATGACCAAAGCATGCTCCCCATATGTTTGATTAAATGTCTATAAGAAGGAAAAATGCCACACTAGTATGATATTATGAAATCCTCATTCATGTATAAGTTATGTATGTCAAGTGTTTAATGAAATGTCTTAGTTAATGGATTATATATTGTTGATGTTAGTCATGTATTCAAGAATGTCATGCCTTGTAAGTTTCCTTCCATTAAGTCTGGGGGTACTTGTACCTAAAAAAATATAGTTCTGTGCCTAGCTTTAGTGTCATGTTTTCACGATATCCTTAGTAAAGCCATGATCCTTAGAACTCAATCAGTCATGTGACTCAGAAAAACTCAGTAATACAGTAATCTCAGTACTATTTTGTCAGTCAATGTAACTCAGTAATTTAGTCTAGTTCAGGTAAGCAATCCATGTTCAGTATCTATTTAGATGGGAGTAGAAATTAGCACCGAGTGAACCTAAGGATGGGAACACACACTATCAGATGAGTGCGTTATTCTTAAAAGTCATCCTTGCATTCCAAAACTATGTAGCCAGCATAGGTTAAGACATTAATATTGTCAGATAAGGGTTGATGAGGTGGATAAGCATTGTCAGATAAGGGCCCCACCATTCTCTTTTGTGGACACTACCAAATGAGGGTCACTCACAGCTTGTCCTTACTAGTGGTGTGGTATTGACACCCTTTTAATTGGGGTTACAGATTGGACCCCAACTCAGCCATAATAGCATATTAGGGGCATGTTAGTTAGATAACTACTTCCCATAGTTCCAATTACAAAATCAAGACTATCAGACATAGTCATTCAGTCTTACTAATAGAACTCAGATAGTTCTACAGAATTTAGGACTATCAGATATACTCAACTCAGATAGAGTATGAAACTTAGCTAGTTCCATCAGATTTAGGACTATTAGATACAATCACTTATGTTATCAGTTATATCAGTCATCAGAATATAGTTATCAATTATGTTAGTTATCAGTAAATTCATGTTATCATGATCTCAGATATAGTTACTACATATTAATGCATGTATTCTCACATTTATATTAGTTGGTTAGCCAGTATTGTTCATGCATATGAACCCCATGCATTCTGCCTACCTTCCTTGAATACCAGTACATTTAAAGTACTGACATATTTGTGCTATGATATCAATACCATAGGTTTAGAAGCACGAGCTCTAGAGCATCAGTAGTATTCTAGTCTCAGCAGTCAGAGTTAGCAGTGAGTCCTCATCTCTCGAGGACATGATAATTTATTTATTATCTCATTAAGTAATTTATGAGTTAGAGTTAGTTGGGGATATGTCCCATTAACTCCTCATTCAGACAGTTTAGTCTATTAGAGGTTTTCCATACTATCATGTCTAGACTATCATATTCATACTATCATGTTATTTTAGTTTTGTTTTTGGTATTTCATACCCCATTCAGATGTTATATCTTTATTAGTTTTGTTATATTCTTAAACCTTATGGACTTTTAGTTCATGTTTCCACGATCATATAGTATATCATGCAGTATACAGGTACAGATATTAGTCATAAGTTAGCTTGTCGTCCTTGGGGTCATGAGCACCATGTAGCTTCCTGGGTACTAGATTTGGGGCATTAAATTTATACATGTGGACATAATTTATATTAAGATATTTTTCATATGAAATTACTTTTAGCTAACTTTCAAACTTACATATTCAGTACTTATTTTTGTACTGACGTCCCTCATGAGGGACCTGTATTTCATGCCGTAGGAATAGGTACTTCTGGTAATACATCTCCCCAGTAGGAGCAAGGATATCCAATGACTATTGGTGAGCTCCAATTTAATTCAGGGCATTCCAAGTTTGTTTTATATATTTTGGAACTGTACTGTAGTTAAGAGTAAGACAGGTGTTCGTCCCAACCTTAACTTAGTGTCTATGTATCTTTTAGAGGCTTTGTAAACCAGTGTAAAATTAAGAATGGTAGTTTTTTGTTCCTTATATGTTGTTTCCCCAATCGGCCAAGTTTCGCATAGATAATTTTATGGTTATCCATGTGGTTATTCTCCTCGATGCATTGTATCATACTTGGCAGAACCTTTGGATATCATATTTACATACATGAGATGTACAAGGTAATAGGCTTGAGCTCCTCAACCATATTACTCGGGTGCCTGTACACCCGAATGGTATTTGAGGTGTTACAAAAGTGGTATCATAGTGGGTCATCCAAGGTAGTCTACAAAGTCGTGTCTACGTAGAGTCCTACATATAGGTGTGTTGTTCAGCACATCAATAAATAGGAGGCTATAGAATATTTAGGGGATTTCTTTTTTTCTTCACATCTTTCATCGTGCAATAGAGCCCAAGCTGTAGGTGAAGTTATTTTAACTATTGAATATATTTTTTCTCATTATACTAAAGATATCAGTTACAAGAAGGAGTAATAATAAAGGTAAGAGAATGGATATGGTTACTGGAGAAGGGACCAGCAAGTCACCACCTAGACAAGCTAATCAAAGTGAGGCTCATGCTAATTTTATATCACAAACCTTTTCTACCCCTTCATATCCAAAAAAGATAAGGAAGGGAAGACTAACTTCCTCATAACCAACTACTAATGCTTTTGAGCATGATCTAAGAAATGTGGTGCAATTACTAGATCGTATAGTTACTGTACAAGCTCAAGGATAAACTATTCCAACAACAAGTTCTAGAGTTGTAGATAGAGAATCTAGCTTACGGACATAGGATTTTCTTAATTTGGATCCTCCCACATTTACCAGATTAGATCTTAATAAAGACCTACAGGACTTTATTTTTCAAATTCAAAGAGATCTAGATGTCATGCATGTATCGGGTAAAGAGACAGTTAAGCTATCAGCATATTGATTTAATGGGGAGGCTATATTTTTGTATGAAGATTGGAAATGATCTAGGGGTATCGCTGCACCTTCAACTACTTATAAAGAGTTCAAAGAGGAATTTCTGGATCATTACCTTCTATTTAAGATTCGAGAGGTCCGTGCAGATCAGTTGCTAAATCTTTACCAAGGGAATATGAGCATGAGAGAGTACAACCCCCATCTTAACTCTTTGGCTGGGTATGCTCCTAATATAGTAGCTACTATGGATGATAGAGTTAATCGATATATTGATAGATTGGATACTTATTTGGTTAGATATTTTTCTATTGCTTCCTTGAACAAAGACATGGATATAGAAAGGATACAAGTTTTTGCAAAGAAAATAGAGGATCAGAGGCAAAGAAAAAAATACAAGAATTGGAAAGAGTGTATTCAAATTGGGACAGATCTCGAAGGCATTTTATGGAATCCCAAAGAGATTTTAGGTCTTAATTTTCTAATAGACCGCCTAGGCCATTATCTTCTTATTCTGTAACTAGTGCTCCATAGTGCTTTCATGTGTCCAAGGGCAATCAATATAGGGAAATAAGTGAGAATCATAGTTCATGAGCAATGGGGTATCAAGAGAAAGGGAGTATAATCCAATTAAGACCTCCTCGGAAGCCATATAAATGATATGGAAAGCTTCATTTGGGTGCATGTCAGTTTGGGACAAATGCTTGCTTTTTGTGTGGTATATCGAGCCACATGATGAGAGAATGCCCACAAAAGGACATGGGTGGTATGGTATGACCTACTAGATCAGCTGTTGCATCTTTATCATCGATTCCTTCTTTACGTAGGGGTGTACAATCTCTAGATCATAGTAGAGGTATTAAAGGAGAATCTAGCTCTAATAGAGTTAACAATCGTCCATATACTCTAGCGGATAGACATTATTTAGAGGCTTCTCCAGATCTGGTTACTGAACATTGTCCATCTATTTACATAATGTATATGAATTAATTAATTCAGGTTGTACATTATCATATGTCACTCTATTAGTTGCTAGAATTTTCAAAAAATACTGGAATTACTAGTTAAGCTATTGAAAATTGTATGATAACTATTTGTGTATGTGACAGAATGGTTGATCTTGTTAAGTTAGAAATAGTAGATTTTGATGTTATAATGGGTATGGACTTGTTGGCATCTTATCATGCCACTGTAGATTGCTGAACTAAGAGGGTGCATTTTTATTTTCCAAAAAAGCCAGTCCTTGCATTGAGGGGTAATATTAGTATACCACGAGGTAAATTTATTTCTTATTTTAAGGAAAAAAGAATGATTTCCAAGGGTTACATATATCTTCTAGTTAGAGTGAAGGATACAGATGCGGAGCCACCAACTCTTCAAACTATTCCAATGGTAAATGAATTTCCTGATGTATTTCTTGAAAATATTCCAGGTTTGCCTCCAGAATGAGAAGTAGAGTTTTGTAATGATGTGATTCCAGGTACCTAAGCAATCTCAATTCCTTCGAATAGAATGGCCCCAAAGAAATGTTAGAGTTGAAAGTGAAATTAAAATACTTGCTAAAGGAAGGATTCATAAGGCCTAGTATGTCCTCATATGGCTCATTGAGAATGCGTATTGACTACCGGCAACTGAATAAGGTATCTATTAATAATAAATATCCCCTTCCAAGAATTAATGATCTATTTAATCAGTTACAAGGTGCCAAGTGTTTCTCAAAGATTCATTTATGGTTGGTTTACCACCAAATGAGGATCAAGGAGAATGATATAACCAACACAACTTTTCGAACATGCTATGGTTATTACAATTTTCTAGTCATGTCCTTTACGCTAACTAATGCACCCATAACTTTTATAGATTTGATGAATATAGTGTTCAACCCATTCTTAGATATGTTCGCGATAGTCTTTATAGATGTTATTCTAGTTTATTTAAGATCAAAGGAGGACCATGCCAGCCACTTACAACAAGTGTTACAGATTCTTTATGATAGTAATTTATATGCCAAGTTCTCAAATTATGAGTTTTGATTAAAATCTGCGGTGTTCTTGGGTCATATTGTGTCTATTGAAGGTTGATACTCAAAAGATAGAGGCTGTGAAGAACTGGCCAATACCTACAACACCTACAGAGATTGTAGTTCCTTGGTTTGGTTGGTTATTATAGAAGCTTTGTTGAAGAATTTTCTTCAATTTCTACACCTTTAACAAAGCTAACACACAATGCATCCAAGTTTCAATGGAATGATGCATGTGAAATGAGTTTCCAAGATTTCAAGAATAAGTTGACTTCTACACCAGTATTGGTACTTCCAGAAGAAACAAAAGGGTATAAAGTATATTATGATACTTCAAGAATTGGCTTATTATATGTGTTTATGCAGCATAGTAAAGTAATAGCACATGCCCATAACTATGGCTACATAAGAAAAGTTATCCTACACATGATCTTGAGATAACAGTAGTTATATTTACTTTAAAGATATAGTGTCATTGTACGTGCGGGATTCATGTTTAAATATATACTCACCATAAGAGTTTGCAATATATTTTTAGCCAGTTGGACCTAAATTTGAGGCAGCGAAGGTGGCTTAAACTATTAAAAGACTATGATATTGATATCTTGTATCATCCAAGGAAAGAAAATGTGGTATCTGATACATTAAGTAGTAAGGCTATAGTGGGAACTTATGGGCAGTCTACAAAATGACAAGGGACGTCTAAAGATCTACAGCAACTAAACAATTTGGGGGTTCGCCTTCTTGAAACACCAAATGAGGGGATTATGGTGCATACTACGACAAAATCTTCATTAGTAGCCAAAGTGAAAGAAAAGCAATATGTAGATCCTATTATATTATAGCTTAAGGAGAATGTACAATGTGGTTTGACAAAGCCATTTAAGATTACAAAAGAGAGAGTACTTCAATGCCAAAACAGATTATGCGTGCCTAATATAGATGGGTTAAGAAAGAGAATTATGATAGAAACATGTCATTCAAGGTATTCCATCCATTCAGGGTTAGCTAAAATGTATCATGATATGAAAGTAGTGTATTGGTGGGGTGACATGAAGAAGAACATTGTAGAATTTGAAGTCGAGTGTCCAAATTATCTAATAGTTAAAGTTGATAACCAATGGCTCGAGGGTTATATGCAATGTATAGATCTTATAATCTAGAAGTGCGACATGATCAATATGGATTTTTTCATTGGTTTACCTCGTACATCTTGAAGGTTTGATTGCATATGGGTAATAGTTGATAGACTACAAAATCATCATACTTCTTATCGGTTAGAACCACTTACATAGTTGAAGAGTTTGCAAAATTGTGTATCAAAGAGATAGTTCAGCTACACAGAGTACCAATCTCTATTATATCAGATAGGGGGCTTAATTTACTACAAATTTTTGGAAGTCTTTTCAACGAAATTTGCAAACACAAGTGAATCTAAGTACAGATTTTCACCCTCAAATAGATGGACAAGTAGAGCATACCATCCAAACACTTGAAGATATGCTACGAGCTTGTGTATTAGACTTTGAAGGTATTTGGTATGAAGGTAGTTGGTGTGATCATGCACCTCTTATCGAGTTTGCCTACAACAATAGATAGCATTTAGGTTTTAAAGTTGCACTATATAAAGAATCGTATGGAAGAAAGTATAGATCACCAATTGGATGGTTTAAAGTGGGTGAAGTTGCCTTGTTTGAGATAGATCATTTTCATCAAGCTATGGATAAAGTTAAGGTGATTCAGCATCTACTAGAGACAGCCCAAAGTTGACACAAATCATATGCGAATATTAGAAGAAGAGGGCTAGAGTTTGCTATCGATGATTGGGTATTCTTAAAGGTGTCACCAATGAAAGGGGTAAGGAGATAAGGTAAGAAAAGAAAACTAAGTCCATGTTACATAGACCTATATAGAATTATTTAAAGGTTTAGCCAAGTCACATATGAGTTAAAACTACCTTAAGAGCTTTCAACAGTCCATCCAGTGTTCCATGTCTCAATGCTTTGACAGTGCATCAGAGATCATCTCATATTACTCCTACTGAAGATGTACAAATTATGAAAGATCTTACCTATAAAGAAATACCTATTGCAATTCTAGATTGATAAGTTAACAAGTTAAGGAAAAAGGAAATAGCTTCTATAAAAGTACTTTAGAGAAACGAACAAGTAGAAGACATCACTTGGAAAACCGAAGAAGCAATGAAAATCTAAGTACCCTCACTTATTCAAATACAAAGAGACAGTCTAAGATATTGAATTGTAGTAATAACAAGTAAGTATAATATATAAGTACTATCTGATAACAGGAATATTAAACTTAGGCTTGAACTTGTTTTGGTTTGGACAATTATGCTAACATTTAAGGATGAATGTTCCTAAGAGAGGAGGATGTAACACCCCATATTATACATGTACTTGTTCTATTTATATGGAACTTTGTATAGCCTTATGGTATAGGTAATAAATGAGATTTGTTGTGCGAGTATTGATGGTGTAGATGGAGCTCTATATACTGCCCTTACGTTTTAATGTTACATGGCCAAGTTAATATTGACACAACTATTCACTTGGAATAGTAAGATGTTAATTGAATCTAAAGTTTAAAGTGACCAAGTATATACAAGTTTGAAGTTAGATTAAATGGATTAAGAACTGAAAATAGAGAAATTTGTTGAGGTGCTTCCTTGACTTAATAAAGCTAGTAGGTGAGTCACCTACTTGAGTTACATGAGCCAAGTTAATCGATCAAGTCTGTGGATCAGATTTGGGTTATTATTAGTATACTTATTTAGACACAAATTAAGTAAAAGAGGAAGAAATAGAGAAAAGGTCCAATACTTTAATCTGTCAAGGCCCAATGCAATTAAGCCCAATAATAGATCAAGTAAGTAGATGCATCACCTGATTTGAACTTTTGAGTAGCTTGATCCCCTTAAGTAGGTGCATCACCTACTTGGACTTATTTGACTAATTTTGAGGTTCAAAATACAGCTAAAGAGATAGCCAAAATAGGGCCTTTATAAGTCTAAGTTTCTAGTCATTTTTCTTTACTCCTAAGTCACAAAAAGAATTATATTTCAAAACTCTCTCTACTTTCTCTAAAACAACAAGGAGCAGCCCTATACCTTCTAAGGTTCTTGGAGAAACCCCAACCTTTGCAAGTGAAAGTAAGTGAAAACACTTAAGGTTTAGCTTAACTCTGCCATAGAAAATTAGGAAAAACATGCTATTCATGCTTAATTATAAGTCAACGGTGGAATATAAAAAAAGTTACCTTCTCACTTTTATTTTTTATTAAGAGACCTCTTTTCTTCTTTGGTTTAAAGTGCGAAAGAAAGTTGAAGTTCTTGCATATTCAAAATCATAAGGATAAGTTGTAGAAAATGGAGGTAAGGTGACTGCTCTACTTTTTCCTCCTTATGAATCAATTTGGGAAAGAATTATGGATAGGTAGTTATTAAGGAACTCAAGGGATGATGACTTCAATATTTGAGTACTATGATAAATTTAAATTTAGGGTTGTTTTGTGGACTATTTTATGTGTATATGTTGGGGGCTGCCAGGTTGATATTTGGGAAAGGTGTAATTAGTTTGTATTGAAATATAAAAGAAGGGCATGGTGGTATACTACCAAACTAATGGTCGTATACATTTATTGTCCATTATATGTTGTGCATCATTTAGTGGGTGTAATAAAGCCAAAGTTGTTTTGGGGGATCTTATAAGAATATGTCTGGTATGTGGGTTTAATTGGAAGAGAAAAAGATTAAAATAACACCCTTGATTGCAAAACTAAGGGCTTACTGCCCAGCTACTATTTTAGTGAAGTTAAGAAACCCAAATATGTCAGTTGGTTACTAATATTAGTTCTACTATATACTTTATTGTAGATAAGAAATCCTAAAGTTATGAATTTAATTGGGTTGACATTTGAGTTGTACGAGCAAGTATGTATGGATACTCTATGTCGTATTCTTCGGCATGAAATCCACCACTTTTGGTACAAAGTAAGCTTCTAAAGATTATCCATAGTATATTATACCTAGTAGCAACACATGATCTCCCATCTAGCTAACGACCTTAATCCCTATCCCTAATGTGTTAAAATACCTCAAAATATGCTTATTGCCAAGTCTATATTTTTACACTCACTAGCAAGTCTCAAGAGTTCTCCTTTATGTCAAATAAGATCTGCATATTACTTTCAGCTCCTAAAAATTTTATTCGTGTACAGTCTGCTCCATGCCTCTTCGTTATTGCATTAAGTAATTATTAACATGTCTCTTACAGTCTTCTCCATGCCTCTTTTTCATTGCATTAAGTAATTTTTAACATGTCTCTTATTGTTATATTGTAGTTCAATGGTACCAAAATGTTATGAACACCAAAGTAATAATCTCAAAGGTTAAATAAACTAAGTAACGCAAATCTTAATTGAACGTATGGTAACTCAGGGGCATAAACCTAGCATGGGTAGATCCCGATACCTTTATATGGGGTGGAATCTCAGGGTGAAAAGCCTAGCTTAGGCCGATCCATATCTATTTATACATGGGTCAAAGCTTAGGGGTGTAAGCCTTGTATGGGTCGATACCAAGTTGTGTATTTACCACTGATCAGCTATTGTAACAACCCATATTTTTTAGCAAGACTTTGAACCATTATTCCTATATGTGTCAGCTTTAATCCCATGATATTTATGTGGATACATGTTTCATGATTATTATCCTAGTGTGTGAAGTGCTTTCGAGGTGAAAAATTGTTCATAGGAGTCACTTAGAACAAAGTTGAGCTAAGATCCTTTGATTCATCCAAATCTTTGAATCCAACTCGAGAAGGGTATAATTTTAATATGTATAAATTTTTATATACATGGAATTTTTTCGATCAAGACCAACAAAATGATACATAATTGAATTAGCTTACCAATAATACTAATATCTCAATAATATGATACCCAAACAAAAAGTTATGGCTTTTTTTGTGTAAGGCAGTAAAGGTTCGCAATTTGGCCATGGTGCATCACTATCTCAATGAGATAAGGGTCATGATACGTTGCTCTCCCAATTCAATAAGGGAAATGACATGGATCTTATTCCCCCTCTATTCTAACCTCTTAAGGGTCAAGGGGAACTTTGGTCCTTTCCCCTCAACCCTAATGTCCAAGGCACAAATTAAAGAACCCAAAATGGCATTATTTACCAATCTTCTTCAAATCAGCTCTCATAAAAACCATCCCATTCCTAAGAACAGTAATCAAAGTTTTTTTCTCAAGAACACAATAATTCAAGCTTCAATTTCAAGGATTTCTTCAAGAATTTGTCAATTAAGGTATGTGGGGTTTTGAACAAGGTTAACCTTTCAACCTTGTGTCTAAATTCATGACTTTCCAGCTTAAATTTACATGTTTTAAGATAGAATTTATCCCCAAATCCTTGTGTAAAAATATAGAATTATCATGTGATTAAGGGACTAAAGAGCATAAGAGTTATATTTATTCATATTTCTAACTACAAGTTTGATGTCATATCTTGAATTCCTTTATTTTGATGAAAAATTGCTAGTCCCTTAAGTTTAATATGTTTTCATGCTCAGATTCACATATTATGCTTATATACTAAAATGTCCACGTATGATTCCACGAAAAGTCATAATTATCTTATGATTCAAGTTCTAATTTCTCATGTCATATCCAAGTGAATTTCAAATTATAATAATGAATTGTAAATTTAGCCATGTAATCATGTTGTTTTCTCATGTTTTAAGATATGTCTATGTTCAAGTTCAAGCTTTTCACTTTTCGGTGAGATATCTAAATTTTGGATATATGAAATATGTTTGCATACTAATGTTTTTAAGCTTTCTTATTGTATTTTATGGTCATTCAGTGTTGGTGGGTTATGAGCACCTGATACCTATGTGTTTTACATGATTTCCATTTTTTCAAGTAACAAGTCAGTCTGACCATGGTTTTAATATCATCTTCAATACACCATGATCATGTTCAGCATTATCCATTTATATTCTTATAATTACCTTTAAATATGTATGCATTTTTATTTTCAAAATATCATGACTTCAATTATCAGTTATCAGTGTATGCACCAGTTAGTATTGTAGTGTCTTTTAGTTGGTAGTAGGATTTAGCACTGAGTGAACATAGGGATGGCGTCTCCCTCATCAGTTAGGCATGAGACATTGGTAGAAATCCCTAAGTTCTAAAACTACATGCCACCTTAGGTTTAGGGACCTCGCTAGAGAGTGTTTCTCCTTGCCCAATATGGGCTCAGTTTTGTGATCACGCCAGTTTAGTTTCTACTCTAACGGAAAGGATAGAACAACCCTATTAAACATGGGTCTATCGTTAGAATCCATGATAGCTTACATGGTTTATGTCGATTACATTATAGCTCCCACAATTTCAGTCAGTATTTAACTTATCTCAGTTCAGGTTTGCTTGACCAAGTAGATAGATTTTAGTATTTATTCAGTTAGTTTTATAGATTATTTCTGTTATTAAGTTATTCAGATCATTTCATTACATGCTTTACTGGCTCTTGCATTCTCAGTTTTACATGTTCATGTCTTTATACTCAGGATCCATACATGAACCTTAGTATGGTTTTATAGTCTATTCAGTTTTACATGAGACTTACATATAGTATCCTTGTTCTACCGCTTCCCAGCCTCAATTCTACTTATTCTACAAAAGTAAAGATTTAAGTAAATAAGTGTAGTGATTCACTAGCTTATCAGATCATGCTTCTCACTCATGCTTTAATATACTTCAGGTTTTAGTTTATTTCAGTCTCTTGGTGAGTCTACTTGTACTTAGCATGTATGTTTTAAGATTTTATATCTAGTCAATTTTACTTATTACATTCACCCATCTTACTCAGTATATTCAAAAGTACTGATCAACATATATGTCTATGTGCTAAATTATTTTATAATGTAGGTACCAGTTGTAGCCTACACATCACAATCAGATATTTGCAGCTTCCAGCCAGCAACTGATGAGTTCTCCTTTTTTGGGGACTCCAATCAGTTGTTGTTCATGAACTATATTGTATTTATTCATATATATTGATTTATGGTAGTTGGAGGCATGTCCTAGCTATCCATAGTCAGTATAGTAGAGGCTTTATAGATTATCAGTCATAGTCATGAAATGTAAATTCTAGTTTCTTTCTTCAGTTTTATCATGATGCAAGCTTTATCAGTATTATAATCATTCAATTTCATTATAATAATCTTTCTGCTCAGTAAACTTAGTTTTTATAACATTTAAATTAGTTGTTCAAGAATTATGTCAGTTCATGGATTAGCTTAGGATCACTTATGATTTCAAACACTGTGTACGACTAGGGGTTATATTGGGTCGTGACAAAACTTAGTATCAGATCATGGAGTTCAAGTGTCCTAGGGTGTCTATGAAGCCGTGTCTAGTAGAGTCTTGCGGAATGGTACAGAGGTGTTTATACTTTCTTCGAGAGGATACAAGGCATTTATGAAATGTTTTCCTTTTTTTATGTCTCATTTCATATAGTAGAAGTGTTCTTTAAGGAACTTATAAAGATTCTTACGTGAATCCATTTATGTTAATCTGCCTTATTCTTGAAGCAATAGAAGTAGCCGAACTTGAATTCTTACAGATAGAATTTTCTCATGCAGTTCCCACAAACAGTTATGGGATTGCATGCAAGCTCAAAAGTATCCTATCAGTGCTTTTAAGTTTTGAAGTTTGAAAGATTTCATTCATGTTCATGAAAATTGTGAACTAAACCAAAGTCAGATGTGTTTTCTGATCCTTTCTCAGAATACTATGATAACATGTGATCTAGAGTTAAGAGCATGGACCTAGAAGTTTAGCAGTAGTAAAGTAGGAATAGTGTTATCTGAATTTAGTAGATTATGTATCCATGGAGCTAGTTGTGTGAAAGGTAAATAGTAGTCTTGAAGCAGTGCATGCAAGAGTTTAAGTTTATTGATTCAAAATTTAGTATGATGGTGTAGGTGCGATTTAGAGGTGTACCAAGGTGATATAGGATTGTATTATTTCTAAGTTTAAACAAGGTGTGTGTGCTTAGACAGTACCCTTGAGATGTTAAGTGTGATCAAGGCTATGTAGTATATGTTGTTTTTATCAGCTAACTTATGGGTTGTAGGTTGATGATGTTGGGGTATGTTGGTGTAATGGTAATTCTTGGGGTTTAGGGAAAAATATAAGTTTAGAGATGTGATATTAGTAGGCTATGAGGGAAGTTAGCATAGTTCATTAAAGGTTTGGGGATATCTATCTTAAATGTTAGAATTTAAGTTCGAATCTTGGTTAAATGAATTAATAGAAAGAAGATATGAAATTCTAGATGGTGTGAATTAAGAAGAAAGTACTAGAAAAGTGTTGAACACTTTAAGGTATAGTCTTTTAGGGTAAGTTTAGTATTTATGTGTACTGTTATATCCTAGACTCTAGAGTAGAGTGGTTAAAGTTCAATTTAAAGTTTATTAAGGGGTCCACAGACTTAGAATAATGTCTTAAAACTAAGTAGAATGATGTCTTAAATCTGAGAAAGAGATAATAGAACCAGTAACGAAGTCAGGATCTCAGATTCTAGTAATGCTGTCAGTGTATTGTAGAGCATCTGTGGAGGAGGAAGATGCCCAGCCCATTCTTATCTCAGTTCGAAATTTTGTACGTTAGTTATCAAAAAATCTACTCAAGCCTTAAGAGTCAGCTCCATGATCATAGTTCATATTCATGCACTTTATAGAAAATCATGTATGCTCCTAGTCCCTAGTATAAGGAGTTTCAATTCACTCAGCAGTGCAAATCACAATACATGAATTTATAAACACCAAAATCAGGTTATGTAGCTCATGACTCATGTACTCATGCTCTACAGCATGTTCAATTCCAAGTAATCATGTTCAATTATTAATGATCAGTGAGATTAAGATTATATCATGTATTTCTTTAGTTTTGATCTCTTTAATGAATTCATGCTTTTAATACTGTATTCCTTAGGCCTCAGTTCAGTGTCCAAGTTATGCATAACATTGTTTTATGTTCCAAGTCCTCCTGTTTTAACCTTTCAGTGACCTCTTCTTGTGTAATGATAATGGGGATAAGTAATTATTTAGATGGGAGAGATTAAATATCTCATATTACGGGAAAAATATTGCATATTTGTTGTATCTCAGGTTATGAGTGTAAAGGGTAATTGATGCAGAGCTTTGATATATGCCATGGTTAGTTGAGAATTCCATGTGTGTCTTCTTAAGAATAGTGCAAGAAAGTTTTTATTGATAGAGGTTTAGACAATATGAAAAACATGTTTTTAAAGGTATTTTCCAAGAAGTTCATATGTTGTTATAATATTAGGCTTGAATATCATATTGGTATATAAGTGGATGGGTACATTATGGCTAGTGAATTCCTAGTAAGAGGTTAAATTTAGTTATTGAAGGGGTAGGAAAAATTATTCTTGAAATAAGAAGTTGTGAAAACGCATGGGGTGTTGAATTCATGGTTTAGACTATTGTTATGGTGTTATATGAAGCACCTGGTGATTTTTAGTTAGTCTTGAATATAGTGAGGGTATATAGTTCAACTCAGACTTAAGGCTAAGCTTGAGCACTAGAAGTTGCCTTACTTAAGTGATAGTAGTGGTATCCCAACTTATATTTCATAGCCCTACATTCCTTGTTATAGAGTTATAGACATATTAAGATTCCTTACTGAGATATCTTATTCAAAATATTCTAGTTGAGTATAAGTTTCCAGTATAATTCATTCCATATAGCCAACAACTTAGTTTAGCAGTTAGATAGACAAGTTCCTACCATCTTTCCATCTGGTAATACTATCCAAAGTCTTATGAATATGGCTATTCCATGAGGTAATTTATTCACTTCTATGCAAGTCATGTATTCAGATCAGTTCATAGATCATGTTCCAGATTTAGCTATGTAGTCATGATTCACTTCATAAGTATTTACTGAATGACCTCAGTTTTTCATGTATTTAAGCTCAAACAGTGAAGTATCTCTTGTATGATCTTAGTCTCGTTATCTCATGATTTTCTCTTATATGTGCACGATTATATCATGAACCTTTCAAGCGAGTTCTAAACTCTCAGCATGAATCAGCTCCTCACAAAAAGTAAAGTCAGGTCAGCCCAAAAATCGATTTCATGATAAAGTTATAATTCTTTAGCTCAACTATATCCTTCACTTCCATACGTGTCATTTGTACATTATTCCATACTTTTAAGACTTCAACAAGTTTATATCCATCATTCGTGGATGAATTATTCCAAGGTGGAGATAATGTAACACCCCGCATTTTAGGCTAGACTTTAAATTATCGTTCCTACATATGTAGACATTAATTCCATTATTTATAAGTGGATACATGTGTCACTATCATTATCCTAGAGTGTGAAGTTCTTTTGAGGTGAAAAATTGTTCATAGGAATCACTTAGAACAAAGTTGAGCTAAGAGCCTTTGACTAGGCCAAATCTTTGTATCCAATTCTACAAGGGTATATTTTAAACATGTATAACTTTTTATATATGTGAAATTTTTCAGCTCAAGACCCACCAAATGATATATAATTTAATCATCTATCCAACGATACCAATTTTTCCTTAATCTGATACCCAAGCGAGAAGTTATGGCCTTTTTTGTGTGAGGCAGTAAGGGTCCATAATTTTTTCGCGGTGCATCTCTCTCTCAGTGAGATAAAGGGTGTGACATATTGCTCTGCCTATACGATGAGGGACGCAATGCAGATCTTATTCCCCTTCTGTTTCAACTTCTTAAGGTTCAAGAGGCACTTTGATCCTTTCCCCTCAAAAGCACTCAAAAGGGCATTATTTTCCCATCTTCTTCAGATCAACTCGCGTAAAAATCCTCCCTTTTCCAAGAACAATAATCCAAGATTTTCCTCTCAAGAACACAAGGATTCAATCTTCAATTTCAAGGATTTCTTTAAGAATTCGTCAATTAAGGTGTGTGGGATTTTGAACAAGATTCACCTTTCAACCTTATGTCCAAATTCATGACTTTTCAAGTTAAATTAACATGTTTTAAGATATAATTCATCCCCAAATCCTTATGTATGAAAATATAACATTATTATGTGATTAAGGGACTAAAGAGCATAAGAGTTGTAGTTATTCATGTTTCCAACTACTAGTTTGATGTCTTCTCTTGAATTCCATTACTTTGATGAGAAATTGCTACTCCCTTAAGTTTAATATGCTTCATGCTCAAATTCATGCATTATTCTTATATACTTAAATGTCGGTGTATGATTCCACAAAAAAGTTAGAATTATCTCAGGATTAAACTTCCATTTCTCATGTCATCTCCAAGTGAATTTCATGTTATAATAGCGAATTGTAAATTTATCCATGTAATCATGTTGTTTTCTCATGTTTTAAGATATGCCCATCTTCAAGTTTAAGCTTTTCACTTTTGGATGAGAGTCCAGATTTTGGGTCTATGAACCATGTTTCCATACTACTGTTTTTAAGATTTGTTATCATATTTTATGGTCATTCAATGCTCGCTGGTTATGGACACCCGATACCTATGTGTTTTACATGATTTCAACTTTTTCAAGTAATAAGTCAGTCAAACTATAGTTTTAATATCATATTCAAGACACCATGATCACGTTGAGCATTATCAGTTTATATGATTATAATTACCTTAGAATCCATATGAACTATTATTTTAACAATATCGTGACCTGAGCTTATCAATTATTTGTTATCAGTGCATGCACCAGTTAGTATTTTAGTTTTTTTAAATTGGGAGTAGGATTTAGCACCGAGTGAACGTAGGCATGACATCTCCCCCGTCGGTTAGGCATGACACATTAGTAGAAGCCCTAAGTTCCGAAACTACGTGCCACCGTAGATTTAGGGGCCTCACTAGAGAGTGTTTCCCCTTGCAAAATATGGGCTTAGTTTAGTGATCACACCAGTTTAGGTTCTACTCCAATAGCAAGGATAGAACAACCCTCCTCAACGTGGGCCATGTTAGCCTCCTATATCTATTTGTTATGTTTTTAATATTGACAAACTAAGAAGTGAACTTTGTAGGATATTAAAGATCTTTAATGATTGAAGGAGATCTCACACAAAGGACATTGAAGATCCCAAATCATAGAGGATATCTCACACAAGGCAAGGAATATTCTCTCAAAGAATATTGTGCTAAATATGGAGCCACATCAATATTGAAGATCCCTAATGATGGAAAGAGATCTCACATAAACGATACTAAAGATCTCAAATCATGGGAGGATATCTCACACAAGATTCTAATAGACAAGGCAATTGGACACACATCACGGTAAGATCAAAGGAGAAGAAAGATCTCACTACTTCATGTACATATCTGATATGGACATGTATAGATGTGAGAATAGAAAATCACACAAATTATGGATCAAATGTCTCTCTAAGAAAGGAAAGACATCAAATTACAAGAAGATCGCGATACTCTTTAAGAAAGAAAGGACACCCAATAACAAGAAGATTATGACACTTTCTAAGAAAGGAAGGACATGCAATCATAAGAAGATTATGACACTTACATGGAAACCTTGGAAATGAAAATTATATTCCCAAATTCATAAAAGATCAGCTCAATCAAAAAATCAATCAGCATCTAAACAAAGGAAAGGACATAACGGTCACATAGACACCTAAGACTAAAAGGAAGGAAAGATCATAGACATATCTAATGTCAACGTTATCCAAATCTGTATATCTATTATGGACACATCAAACAGCTACATTCTTGAATCAAGGAATCAATGTAAATCCTTGATTAAGAAGAAATCTCTTGGATTTCTTTGTGAAGGGTATTAGTCGAAGGCTATAAAAAAAGAAGACAAAAGATAGACACTCTTCACACAACTTCAAGGAGAAAATTCAAAGTGTCTCATTCTTAGTCTTACAAAGCTCTGTAATGTTAGTATACAATTGTTATATAAATAGTAGGATCGAGTCATCTTTGTAACATTAATTGAAGCTCTGTCATAAGATCTGAAGAGCAAAATAAGTATTCAGAACTTGTGTCCTATCATAGTACTCGAACCAAACCTTCAACGATCTAAAGGAGATTTGAAAACCAGGGGGACTGGATGTAGCCACTGGATTGGTGTACAAAACTAGGATAAATCTTTGTGTTTTTTACTTCATGCTTTATTATTTACATGCTTAATTGTTTAATTTTAATCATGTTTTGAAGTGTTTTGATATGAAGGTGAGTCGACCGTGAGAATTCAGTAGTCGATTCATAAAAGAAAATTTTAATTCACCCCCTCCCCCCTTCTGGAATTTCTGGTCATACGTTGGACTTTATGATAGCTCACATGGTTTATGTCAGTTAAATGATAGCTCCTACTTTTTTAGTCAGTATTTATTTTATCTTGTTTTAGGGTTACTTGACCAAGTAGATAGATTTTAGTATGTATTCAATTAGTTTTATAGATTATTTCAGTTATTTAGATATAAGTTATTTAGATATTCAGATCATTTCAGTACATGCTTTACTTGGTCTTGCATTCTCAATTTTACATGTTCATGTCTTCATACTCAGTATCTATACATAACCCTTAGTACGATTTTATAGTCTATTCCGCTTTATATGAGACTTAGATACAGTATCCATGTTCTACTGCTTCCCAGCCAGAGTTCTACTTTTTCTAAAAAAGTAAAGATTTAAGTAACTAAGTATAGTGATTCACCAACTTATTAGATTATGTTTGTTATACATACTTTAATATACTTCAGATTTTAGTTTATTTCAGTCTCTTGGTGAGTATACTTGCATTTAGCATGTATGTTTTAAGATTTTGTATCTACTCAGTTTTACTGATTCTATTCACCCCTACTTACTTAATACATTCCAAAGTACTGATCTATATATATATGTATATGTGTTACATTGTCTTATAATATAGGTACCAGTTGTAACCTACACATCATAATCAGACAATTATAGCTTCCAACCAGCAGGTGATGCATTCTCCTATTTTGGGGACTCCAGTCAGTTGTAGTTCATGTGTTGTATTGCATTTACTCATGTGTATTGATTTATGGAAGTTAGAGGCATGTCCCAGCTATCCATAGTCAGTATAGTAGAGGCTTGATAGATAGTCAGTCAGTCATAAAATGTAAATTCTAGGTTTTTTTTCATTTTTGTCATGATGTAAGTTTTATCAATAACATACTCATTCAGAATTCATTATAATTATGTTTCCACCCAGTAAACTTAGTTTTTATAACATTTAAATTAGTTGCTCAAGCAGTATGCTAGTTCATGGGTAGCTTGGGATCACTTGTAGTTCCAAGTAGTATGTTACAACTAGGGGTAGTCTCGGGTCATGATAGCTAGTTATTTATATTATATGGCTTACGAAGATTATAAAATAAGAAGAGTAGTATTAAATAGGGAGTGTAATGTACGTGATCCTATAAGCATATGTAAAGGTGGTCTATTAAAATTATTTATACACGTGGACCTGATTTAAATTAAGCCCTTGTTTCATGTGTAATTACTTTTGGCTTACTCTCAGCCATACTTATTCATTACATGTTTTCATACTGACATCCATAATGGGGGACCTGTATTTCATGATGTACAAATAGGTACTTCAGCTAATACACCTCCCCAGTAGTAGCAAAGATATCTAATGACTATTGGTAAGCTCCAAATTAATTTGTGGCTTTTTAAGTTTGTTTTATATATTTTTGCATTATACAGTAGTTAAGAGCAAGGCGGGGGTTTGTCCCAACATTAACTAAGTGTCTATGTATCTTTTAGAGGCTTTGTAGACCAGTGTAAAATTAAGTATGATAGTGTTGTGTACCTTAGATATTGTGGACCCTAATAACCAAGTCTTGCATATATAATTTTGTGCTTGTCCACATGGTTGTTCTCATCGATGCATTTCTCTATACTTGGAAGAACCTTTGGTTATCATATTTACATTCTTGAGATGCACAAGGTCATAGGCTCGTGCTTCTGGGCCTTACGGCTATGGGTGTCTATCTACTCTAATGGGATTTGAGGCGTGACAAAAGTGGTATCGAAATGGGTCGTCCTAGGGACTCTACAAAGTTGTGTCTATGTATAGTCTACTTATGGGTGTGTTTTGGACCACATCTATAAACAGGAGGCTATGTGACACTTAGGGGTTGTCTCTTTTTCTTCATATCTTAGATCGTTCAATAGAGCCCAGGTCATAGGTGAATTCATATTTAACTGTTAAATCTATTTTTCCTCATTATAGTAAATATATTGGTTACAAGGAGTAAGAATACAGATAAGTGAGTAGATATGGATGTTGGAGAAGGGACCAACAAGTCACCACCTTGACAAGCTAATCAAAGTGAGGCTCAAGATGAGTTTGTATCACAAACCTTTTCTACTCCTCCATCTCCAGAATAGCTAAAGAGGCGAAGAACAACATCCTCAGAACTATATATTATAACTACTAAGAAACATCTAATGAATGTGGTAAAATTGCTAGCTCGTATAGTTATTAGATATGACCAAAGACAAACTATTTTAATCATAGGTTCTAGTGGTGCAGATGGGGTAGCTAGCCTACGGACACAGGATTTTCTTAATTTGGATCCTGCCACATTCACCAGATCAGATCTTATTAAATACCCATACAACTTTATTGATCAAATCCAAAGGGCTCTAGATATCATGCATGTATCAAGGAAAAAGACAGTTGAGCTAGCAGCATATATATTTAATAGGGAGGCTAAATTTTTGTGTGAAAACTATAAATGATCTAGGGGTATCAATGCACCTTCATCTGCTTTGAATAAGTTCAAAGAGGTATTTTTGGATCAATACCCTCCATTTGACATTTGAGAGGCTCATGTGGATCAGTTCCTGAATCTTTTCTAAGAAAATATGAGCATAAGGGAGTACAGCCTCTGGTTTAACTCTTTGGCTAGGTATGCTCCTAATGTAGTAGCTACTATAGATGATAGAGTTCATCAATATATGGATAGATTGGATCCATATCTGGTTAGAGATTGAACTGTTATTGCCTTAAACAAAGTCATAGATATAGCAAGGATACAAGATTTTGCATAGGAAATGGAGGATCAATGGAAACAAGAAAAATGCAAGAATTGTTAAAAGGGTATTCCAAGAGGACCAGATCTACAAGGCATTTTATGGATACCCTAGGAGTGTGTAGGCCTCGGTTTTCTAATAGACCGCCTAGGCTATTATCTTTTTATTCTACAGCTAGTTCTCCATTGCGGTTTTAAGAGTCCAAGGGAAATCAGTTAAAAAAAGAAGTGAGAGTCAGAGTTCAGAGCAATGGGGTATCAAGAGCAAGGACCGACTCTTCAAACTATTCCAGTGGTAAATGAATATCCCAATGTATTTCCTAAAGATCTTTAATGTTTACCTTCAGAACAAGAAGTAGAGCTTGGTATTGATGTGATTCCAGGTACTCTACGAATCTGAATTTCTCTGTATACAATGGCCCCGATAGAATTCTGAGAGTTGAAAGATTAATTAAAAGACTTGCTAGAGAAAGAGTTCATAAGGCCTAGTTTATCCCCTTGGGGCACACCCGTGTTATTTATAGGTAAAAAAGATGGCTCATTTTGAATGTATATTGACTACCGATAACTGAATAAGGTGACTAATAAGAATAAATATCCCCATCCAAGAATTGATGATCTGTTTAATTAGTTACAGAGAATGATATACCCAAGACAACTTTTCAAACACTGTATGGTCATTATGAGTTTCTATTCATGTCCTTTGGGCTAACTAATGCACCCACAACTTTTATAGATTTGATAAATCTGGTGTTCAAGCCATTCTTATATGTGTTTGTTATAGTCTTTATAGATGATATTCTGGTTTATTCGAGATCAAAGGAGGACCAGGCCAGTCACTTACGACAAGTGTTATAGATTCTTCGAGATCTTAAGTTATATGCAAAGTTCTCTAAATAAGGGTTTATTTAAAATCAATGGTGTTATTGGGTCATATTGTATCTAGTGATGGAATAAAAGTTGATACTCAAAAGATAGAAGTTTTGGATAACTGGCCAAGACCTACAACGCCTACGAAGATTCATAGTTTCCATGGGTTGGCATATTATTATAGAAGGTTTGTTGAAGGATTTTCTTTAATTTATGAACCTATACAAAATATCACACACAAAGCACCCAAGGTTAAATGGAATGATGCATGTGAAAGGAGTTTACAAGATCTAAAGAATAATTTGACTTTTACACCAGTATTAGTACTTCCAGGAGGCACAAAGGGGTATGCAGTATATTGTGCTACTTCCAGAATTGGCATGGAATATTTTTTGATGCAACATGGTAAAGTAATAGAATATTCCCCAAGACAACTATGGCCACATAAGAAAAATTATGTCATACATGCGTAATACCCTAAAAAGTTCTCTCCTAGTCTAAGCCTTAGAGCATTTTTGGTAAATTGAAAATTCGAGTCTAAAAATTTCAAAAATATCTTCCCAAAGTATCAGAATCGCCGAGGTTTGACGGTTGACCTGGCGGACTACCAAGTCCTTGGTGGACCATCAAGTGTCTCATCAGGCCAAGATAGAACATCCTGTTTCTGGCCCCCGAGTGACATCCAAAGTAGTGGACCGTCAAAAAGTTTACGGACCTTCAAGGGGTCCATTAAGTTGAAACAAAATGGCCCATTCTTGAGCCTCGAGTGACGAACGATCTGGTGGACTATTAGATTCCTGACGTACCGTCACTTCGATCGTACGCAAGGAAGAATGTCCCAGTTTTGGCACTCGAGTGATGGATGACTTGGTGGACCATCAGTCCCTCTGATGGACCGTTAGATCGATCGTCATAGACCCCGATCAGCAGTTTTCAACTCTTTTTCTTTAAAGCGCATTTTGGTTTTTTCCACTCTTTCCCCAACCTCTATAAATACCCACTTAAGGGTTGAAGTCCTCATTTCTTTTCTCTTCTTTCACCCAAAAACTAGGGTTTCCAAAATAAAAAGAAACTCTCTCTTCTTCCACCAAAAATTTAGAGAGAATCAATAGCAAAAATCAATAATTTTTTTGAAGGATTTCAAGAAAGAGTTTACCCAAGGTATGTAGATGTTGATTCTTGGGCCCCTTTTATCCAAGAAGCTCAAGTAACCCTTTTCTAAATCTTAAAGATTTCATGTTTATGAATTTCTAATGATTTTTGTGAGTTAAAATATATGATCCTTCTATGATTGAGTTGTGATTTATGTTCGTGTATAAGATTATAAATCCTTGGCCTTAGTATGTGGTATTTAAGTGGTAAATGAATTATGTACTCGTTGATGATGTTGATTGATTTTGAAGATGGAATGTTTATGTGGTTTGTATGAATCTATGAGATTATACGAGTTGGAAATATATAAATTTGGTTGTTCATGATGAATAGTTGGGTGTTTATTCCTATGCCTAAGTTGTGCATGTGAGGTGTTCGATAAAATGTCTATGAGACTAGAAATCAAGCATTACAATTTAATAGTGATCTAATGACTTCTAAAACACGGTTATGTGTCATGGGCGTTGATGTGTTCATACTTTTGGGTGTAAAATTGGTTGATCAAGTAGAACATGTGTTCCATATTTTTTATAAAGCTTAGGAGAAGCATTTGGGCCATGATAGTATGTTGAATAGGAAGCCCCAAATTATGAGCTAGTAATGCATGCCTAGTGTTTGATAAAATGTCTAAGTGAATGAATTATTCCATGCTAGTAGGGAATCCCCAAATAAGTACAAACCTGTGCATGTCTAGTATTTGTTGAAGGACCCTAGTGAGTAAGTGGAGATGTGATGGTTGTAAATTCCCCAATTGTGGGGTCTTTGTTATATGCTAAGTTTTTAACACATGTCAAGTGATTAGTAAGTAAGCTATGACATGATAGTGTTAAGTCTCCTAAGCGATGTGATACCCAAACACATGGTAAGACTGATAGAAGTATGAAATGGTTGAGGTAAAACCTTATTGAATGAAGTTCGATCTAATAGCATGTTTCCCCTATGTTATTATATGATTATTATCCCAAGATGCTTAAAGTGACCTTTTTGTGATTATGATGATAAATAGAGGTTTATGTTTCCAAAATTCTTGATGATATACTTTAAGGGATTTTTAGGGGGGAAGCATGTTATGATTTCTAATTTCTTGGAGAAGATGCTTTAATAATTGTGATGATGCATTAGTGATGGTGATGATGAATGAATGATTATGATAATACATGTATGATTATGATGATGAATGAATGCCTGTGTTGATGAATGGATGATCGTGATGATGCAAGAATGATTAGGTTTCACTTTTATATTATCGAGTCCTGGGGGTATTTATACTCAAAAATAGAGCTTTTGTCTAGAGCCCATGTTAGTTTCTCGATAATTCCAACCGAGCCATAATTCTCAAAACTCAGTGAGCTGTAGAACTCTATATCCTTAGATGAGTCCAAAGCTTAATAAAGCTCAGTAATCTCAATTATATCTGTAATCTCTGTAACGTCAGTCAGATACCATAATTCGATATCTTTTCCATCAGATACGGAACTAAGCAATCTTAGCATAATTCAGTAAGATATTCGAGAAACACTATCACTATCGAATTTAGCCCAATCTAAGTTCAGTTAAGAATCAGATCAGTGTCTCTTAGTTGGGAGTAGAAACTAGCACTGAGCAAGCTCAAGGATGGGGACTCACCTACTAGTGGAGGGTGTAATCCTTAGATGCGATCTTTGTGCTCCAGAACTACATAGCCAATGTAGGTTGAGACATCACACCTATTAGATAAGGGTGGATGAGAGACATCCTACCTACTAGATGAGGGTAGATAAGGTGGGTTGACCTGTTAGATGAGGTCTCCACCATTCTCGTATAAGGACCTGATAGATAAGGGCCATATAAAGATAAGGTCTTTACCCTTGGCACGGCATTGACACCTTCCCAATTGGGGGTAGAAGTTGGACCCCAAAGAGATAGTAGGGGCATGTCGGTTAAGTAACTACTTCCCACAGTTTCAGTTTCAGATTTAGTCTCAATTTTAGAATCAGTCTTCAGAAATCAAGGCTGTCAGATACAGTCATCTATCATTGTGAGGAACTCAGATAGTTCCATTGATTTATGGACCATCCCATCAGATAGACTTGGTCTCACATGCAGTTATTTGTATCATATTCAGAGGTATACCGCTAGACAGGCTTGATCACAGTATCAGATTCCTGTTGAGTATTCTTATTGTAAGATTCAAATATAATTATATTTTTAATCATTTATAAAGCTTCCAAAATTATCTATTAAAAGGGTTGATGTTTAATCCTATCAGTCGAAAGTAGTAAGTCCAAGAATTCAGTCATAGATGAGAGTATATCCAGATCCTCAGTTACAGTATCAGATGAGTCATTGATTTAGTATCTCAGTGTCAATAGTGAGTTAAGTCTTCAATAAAGTGGTATCTGGGTTTCAGTATCTAGAGGTGCGATATTTGTGTTCATGTTCTGTGCATTCATGTATGTGTTCTCGTGTGATGTTTTCATGACTATTCAGTTTACATATTTTGCATGCATGATCCCTTGCATTTAGCCTTACCTCGACTACATACTCAGTACATTTTTGTACTGACGCATTTGCGCTATGGTGTTTTATTTAACACTATAGTTTTAGAGGCATGGGATTTAGAGTTTCCTCAGGAGTTCAGTCCCAGTTAGCAGCAGTAGCAGAAAGTCCTCTTCCTTTAAGGACGAATCTCAGTTTACTATTATTGCATCATATTTTGCTTATATTCTCAGTTGACGGAGTTAGTTGGGGACATGTCCCATCAACTCCATAGTTCAAATAGTTTAGCGGCATTTCATATGGATGTTGATGTATTAGTATTCAGTTTTCAGTTTGAGTATGTATAAATGTGTTGAACCTTATGGCCAGTTTCCATATTTATTTCAAATATTATGCAGTGTATAGGTACATATATATGTAAAGGGTTAGATTGTGGTGCTTCGAGTGCATAAGCACCGTGTGACATCACGAGATGGGATCTTGGGGCGTTACAACATGATCTTGAGATAGCAGCAGTTATATTTTCTGTAAAGATATGACCCCATTAATTGTGTGGGATTCATGTTGAAATATATATTGACCAGAATAGTTTGCAATATATTTTTAGCTAGAAAGACCTAAATTTAAGGCATCAAAGGTGGCATAAACTATTAAAAGACTATCATTTTGATATCTTATATCATCTGGGGAAAGCAAATATGGTAGCTGATATTTTAAGTCATAAGGCTATGGTGGGCACTTAGGGTCAATCTAAGGAATGACAAAGGATGACTAAAGATCTACACCAATTAGCCAATTTGGGGGTTTGCCTTCTTGAATCTCCGGTGAGGGGCTTATTGTTCATAATGTGGCAAAATCTTCATTATTAGCCAGAGTGAAAGAGAAGCAATATGCATATCCTATTCTATTACAGCTTAAGGAAAATGTACAATATGGTATGACAAAGGTATTTGAGCTTACACAAAAGGGAGTACTTTTGTGCCAAAACAGATTATGTGTGCCAAATGTGGATAGGCTAAGAAATACGATTATGACCAAGGCACATTATTCAATGTATTCCATCCATTTCAGGCTAACTAAAGTATATCATGATTTTAAAGAAGTGTATTGGTGGGGTGACATGAAGAAGAACATTGCAGAATTTTATAGTTGAGTGTCTAAATTGTCAAAAGTTGAAGTTGAGCACCAAAAGCCCAGGGGTTATATGCAATGTATAGATCTTCCAATCTGGAAGTAAGACATGATCAACATGGATTTCGTCACTTGTTTGCCTCTTGCATATCGAAGGTTCAATCTATTTAGGTAATAGTTGATAGGCTTACCAAATCAGCATACTTCCTACCGGTTAGGATCACTAACACAATTGAAGAGTACGCAAAATTATATATCAAGGAGATAGTTTGGCTTTGTAGAGTACCGTTCTCTATTTTATCAGATAGGGTATCTCAATTTACTATAAATTTTTGGAATTATTTTTTGAGAAATTTGGGAATACAAGTGAATCTAAGTACAACTTCTCATTCTTAAGCAGATGGAAAAGCAGAAGTTACCATCCAAACACTTGAAGATATGGTAGGAGCTTCTGTATTAGACTTTAAAGGTAGTTGGAATGATCATATACCTCTTATCGAGTTCTCCTACAACAATAGCTATTATTCAAGTATCCAAATGACACCATATGAAGCTTTATATAGAAGAAAGTGTAGATCACCAAATGGGTCGTGACAGGTTGGTATCAGATCCAAGTTCATTGGTATTATTGGTACAAGAGAAAGTGTATAGTATAGACTCACAGATTAGAATGATGATGTATGTTTCTTATCTTTGAGAGTTTATAGGATATCTTTAATTTATTCACTCATGTCCTAATAAGAGTCTATATTGGTTTATGATAGTTACTTAGTTTCATTCTTTCATAGATGGCTATGATATGAGTTACTACTACTGAAGATAAGGAACCCGAGTTCACGACTAGGGACCCTATCAAATAATATGGATAACCTAAGGGTTGAGGGCAGGTAAGAGCTGCAGTACCAGTTATAGACCCAGATAGAAAGACTTTCCTAACCTTATTCCTTCTTCTATAGTAGAGATTTCTCCGCCTCAACCAATGGTGATACAGGGGATAGCCCAAGCTCTATTTGGGTTTATTTCTTCACTGTTGCTCAAAGATATTTAGTTTAGCTATTGGGCTTGGTTGGTGGTGCACCATCTAATAGTGCACAGTCTGTATATTAGAGTACTAGTGAGGCAAGGGTGCAACCTATAGTTGTAACTTCAAAAGTAGAGATCCCTAATGCACTAGTAGTTTTTTGTTTGATAGTCGTCCAACCTGCTATGTCTACTAAGGATCAGAAGATATTAGGCAGATTCTTAAGATTAACTTTGCCGAGGTTTTCTGTGGTACCAACTGAGGATATATTTGGGTTCTTGATTGTTTGTGAGGATAAAATCCATAATTTGGTCATAGTTAAGAATTATCGGGTCGGCTAGACTACCTTTCAGTTGGACCTAGAAACTAGACATTGGTGGAGATATTATTTGGATTCCAGGATAATTAGATCTTTTTTGTTTTTATAGACTCAGTTCTCTAAGGTTTTCTTTGAGAAGTATATGCCTCTGTAGCCTTAAAAAGAATTTGAGAGATCAGTTATGTTGATTGGAAAATGGTTCTATAATTATCTTAGAGTATAAGGCTTGATTTTATAAGTTGGTCAGGTATGTTACACATATTTTATCGATTGGGTATGAACAAATTTTGTGTTTTACTTAGGGATTGAGAGTTTTACTTTTCAAGGCTACATAGAGTTTGGTTGTTGTTGCCATATCTTTTATTAAAGTTTTTAATCATACTCTAATCTTGGGGTGATACATTGCAAGGCCAAATGGAGTATCAATAAGAGACTACATTATTTGAGTAGTTTCAATGAAAGTCAGAGTAGCTCATGGTCCAAAGAAAGAGGTTCTCTGGGTAGGTGCCCTCCATGCTAATCTTATTAGTATCATGGTCAGCCTAGTAGGCTCGTTTATGTCGTACTTATAATTACTAATAGATGTTGATCCATCTACAGTGATTATCCTTGCAAGAGTAATGATCAGTCCTCGTGAGATGTATATTTTGGGTCTTTAAGTTGAGATGGATATTTTAGGCCAGCTGAATCTTATAGACAAAGTATAGTGCCAGGGGCATGTTCTGACTATAGGGCCTTTGACCATTTGTTTAGAGAATGTCCCTTGTGTGAGAAAATTGTGCCTGTAGCATAAAGTATTCTACTGATTAAGGAACTGCTGCCTCCAGCAAGAGGTGGCATGTAGAGTCGTCGGGGTAATCTCTCAGGTTTTCATAAAGGTCCTTTGGTAGGTAGGATAAGTGATCTATTAGGTGCCCAGCCATTTGGCAGGTGAGGTTATTTATATGTTGTACCTAGTAGACCAGAAGTAGAATCTTTGGATATTATTATTATAGGTACGATCTCAGTGTGCCATCATTCGACTTTTTCTTTATTTGATCTAGGATCTGCTTAATCATATGTGTCTTATTATGCACCGCGGTAGAGTTACCTTGAGATTCTTGATCTGTGTCATTATGTGTATCCACTCCCGTGGGTGATTCTTTAGTAGTGGATCAAGTTTATAGATCATGTGTTGTGACTGTTCGAGAGTTTGTTACTTAGGCAGATCTTTTTGTATTAGATATGGTGAACTTTAATGTGATTCTGGGCATAAACTGGTTATCCCTCTATCATGCACTCTTGGATTATTTTTCCAAGGTCGTTACCTTATTCAATCCCAACATACCCTCTGTATGATGGTAGGGATCTATTAGTCACACACCGACTTAGATTATTTCTTAGGTTTAGGCTAGGGAACTTATATCGAGGGGTTGAAGTCTGATCTTGCTTATGTTTTTAATGTTATCACAGATAGTCCTTTTTTTTATTCTATTCTTGCAGTCCATGAGTTTTTTGTTTTCTTTTCTATTGATCTACCTGGTTTTTCTCCTGAGCATGATTTTGTGTTTATTATTAATCTTGAGTCGAGATCGCAAACTATTTTAAAGACACCTCACCATATAGATCCTACCAAGCTTAAGGAGATAAATTCTCAGCTTTAGAACCTTCTAGGTAAGGGTTTTATTAGGTTGAGTATGTCACCTTGGGGTGGTCCTATCTTGTTTGTGCAGAAGAAGGATGGTTCCTTGTGTTTTTGTATTGATTATAGGAGGCTGAATAAGATGATGTTGAAGAATACGTATCCTATGCCTCGTATTGATGATTTGGTTTACCAACTTCACGGAGTGGCGATGTTCTCTAAGATTGACTTGACATCCAATTATAATCAGTTGATGATTCAAGATGAGAGCATCCCAAATATGGCCTTCAATACTCAATATGGCCATTATAAGTTCCTAGTGATATCTTTTGGGTTGACCAATTCCCCAACCACATCCATGAATTTGATGAACTATGTGTTCAGACTTTATTTGGACTTCTTCATTATCGTGTTCATCGATAATATTATTGTATATTCGATGAGTAGTGAGGAAAATATGCAACATTTATGGATTATGCTCCAGACTTTGAGAGATCATAGGCTTTTGCAAAATTCTCAAGGTGTGAATTCTAGCTTGAGTTTGTTACATTCCTAGGACATGTGGTGTCTAAGCATAGGATTATAGTGGATCCAACAAAGATGGAGGGTATTCAAGATTTCTCCAGACCTACATCTCTATCTGAGGTTCGTATTTGGTAGGTTACTATAGGTGGTTTGTTAGGGATTTTGCTACTATTGTAGCACTGATGACCAGATTGACTCGGAAGGAGGTTCCTTTCAAGTGGTACAAGGAGTGTGAGTCGAGCTTTCGAAGGCTTAAGGACTTTTTCAATTTTGCTCCTATATTGTCTCTCCTGTTAAGGGCAAGGAAGTTACCATATATTTTGGTGCATTCAATGTTAGCTTGGGTTATGCTTTGATGTAGTAGGGTTGAATTATTGCTTATGTGTCAAGGAAGCTGAAGGTGCATAGGGAAACTACCCCACTCATGATTTAGTGTTGGCAGTGGTAGTTTTTATACTTAAGATTTTGAAGCATTATTTTTATGGCATGTATTGTGATATCTACAGTGATCATCGTAGTCTTTAGCATCTTATAACTTTGTGAGAGCTTAATTCTAGACAACCCAAATTAATGGAATTGCTGAAGAATTATGACATCTATATTCTATACCATCCGGCAAGGCGGATGTGGTAGTGGATAAATTGAGCTAGAAAGCAGTAAGTATGGGCAGCTTGGCTTCTATGTTGGTTTATGAGAGGCCATTAGCATGGGACATCTAGTACTTATCTAACTTGATAGTACGACTTGATATTTTAAACTTGACAGGAAAGCTCACATGCAAGTGTACGTGGTCTTCTAAGTAATATAGTGGCCTTCAAGAAAGCCGAGTTATCGATCCCACGGAGACTAGATTTGGCAACGATATGATTTCAGTTCACACTTTAGACTTAATTGATGCGAGAGTAAATAAAAAAAGAGTTTGGAAATATTAAATTATAACTAAACAAAGTGGATAGTTAAGTTCTTGAGATAATCAATAGGAGAAAACCTAGGGTTGAAGCACTTTGAACAATCATATTATGCTTTTGGATTTCATTCGCTAACTTGCTTATCATGGTTGTTGATTCATTGGGTTAATCTCACGACCCGAACCAGGGCCTGGCCGTTACGAGCATTTCGAACCATGGAGGCCCGAAACACCCCTATCTATCTGGTAATCATTCACTTGATTCATATGATCATAGTAATGCGGAAGAAACACAATAATTCAAAAACATGTTCATAAATATGAAAAGAAACAATAACGGGGAAATAAAGTTCCCCCAACATCAATCAACCTCTAAACAACTGTCTACGAAAATCTCTAACAAATGACTGAGTCAAGTAACTGTATATAAATTGGGACAAGGCCCCCAGTAGACCCCTAAAACTAATTATAAGATAAAAGGATTGCAGGACATAAGACCTTCCGAAACATAGAAGGCTCACCACTTGTCTCTACAACTTTGTCTAAATGATCTACTGATTCTCTTGACCCCTAGACTGGGCCTCTTAACCTGAGAGGTTGGAGAGTGGAGGGGGTCATCACAAAAGTACTGGCACGCAGAGATACCTAAATAAAACATAATATTTTTATAAAATATAGTTGAGAGCCATTATAAAGCAATTTCGTATCAAATCATTTGAAAACACATGGGCATAATGCAATAGTTTCTCAAAAACAATGAAATGCAATTGAGCTAGGTGGAATACCCTACATAATTTACACCAACTATCAAACCTCGGTTGCCGCCGAGTTTTGAGTATAAGTGAGGAAGAGACACACAAGACCATGAAGCATGGTGTCTCGACCCACTGGTAGTGCCCAAGATAACTTAGCCCGGGCTCATACCTATAGTCTAAATTTGGGAATGACATAAAGTCAAGTACACAAGATCACTTAGCCTGGTACAAAATTTTCGTGTTGAGAAAGATGTTTTCTAGTGATAATCCCTTACACTCAAATGCCTTCTTCGGGCATCCACCTATCTCATGTAAAATCAATGCATTAAAATTTCATCTGATTCAATCACATATCATATTCTATAGGTTATCGTCATACCCAACTTGAAAGTCATCAATATCACTTCCACATATGCATAATCATGTAAAAACCAAGGTGCTTTATCATTTACCAGTAGTGAATAATATTTATTTAAAATCTGTGCTCTCTTTTGTTGGTCACAATATGATATGGGGTATCAAGATATTATCATGGGAATTTGAAAGAAATTTATCATTCATATTTATCAAACTTCCATGGAAAATCTCAAATCACATATGCATGGTTTCAACCATTGAAGTATATAGGCAAAACAATTCCCATGACATATAGAAAAATGACTTAGAAATCATATTGAAAGCAAGTTATTAGCATTTGATTGAAAATCTCCATTTAAAAGAATGCATGTTCATAAAAACTACACCCATGAGATTTTTGGATAACCCCACATACCTCGATTACTACAAATATTAGATATTTCTCGAAGCCTACATTGAGAGGATTCCAAATATGTAATTTGTTCCTAAAACCCTTGGTTGAATCTCGAGTTGCTTGGGTTTTTATTTTGAAATCCTAAGGAGAATTTTTTGAGAACTTTTGATGAATGAAGGTGTATTTTGGGGTCCTTGGAATTGAATTTCGTGTTTTAGGGCTAAGTAAGGGTGGAAAAGGACCATTTTGTCCCCAAAAAGGAGTGTTTAAGTCACTTGAATTCTTTACATAGGCGTCGCCCATCCCATTGCCTATATTTAAATAGGTGCCACCTAGGCTATCGCCTATGTTTACATAGGCGCCGCCTAGGATATCGTCTATACTTTCCAGTGGCCATGGACGATTGGTTAGGCGATGCATATCACTTTGAAAGGCCATAACTTCTTGCTCGGGTGTCGGATTTTAGCAAAATTTGTATCGTTGGAAAGCTAACTCAAAGACCTATCATTTGACATATAGTAGGATCCTTAATTCGACACATACAAAGAGGTATGGTCTACGGAAGCTAACACACTTTACCACGTCCACTAAAACTTAATCGATCAAAATAGTTTCAAGTCGTCCTTGAGTTGAATGGCCTCTATGGTCTAAATTCAAGCTTGAATGGATTCATATGCTACACAATTAATTAACATACCATATTGGCATAGGATTTTATGGCTTCGGGGTTTATCAACACATCGAAATCATGGTCTATACTATCGCCCAAAATGCGGGGCATTATATTATCCCCCCTTAGGATCATTCGTCCCCGAATAATAATGCGAGACACAGACAGACATGATTTCAAGCATAATAAAGGATTAGGGAAGATAAGATAGGAATAGTACCTTCTGTATCATCCTCTATTGAAGTAAACAAATTAGGATATCTAATTCTCATATTATCTTCTGACTCCCAAGTTGCTTGTTCGACTTTCTGATTCCTCCACAGTACCTTTACTGAGGCTATCTCTTTGCTTCTCAGCTTTCGAACTTGGTAATCTAAAACTTTAATGGGCTCTTCTTCATAAGACTAGGAGTCTATCACTTTGATACGCTCTACTGCAAATACCGTAGATCGATCTTCAATGCATTTCTTCAACATGGATACATGGAATACCGGATGAACAGAACCCAAACTTGCAGGCAATTCTATCTCATAAGCAACTGTACCAATATTTTTCAGAATCTGATATGGCCCTACATAGAGAGGGCTCAATTTACCCCTTTTTCCAATCTGTATAACTCCTTTCATAGGAGAAACCTTAAGAAATACCCAATCACCAACTTCAAACTCTAGTTCTCTTCTTCGAACACCGTCATAGGACTTCTGATGACTCTAAGCAGTCTTGATCCATTCTCTAATGATCTTCACTTTTTCCATCCCTGATGAACAAGATCAGGCCCATACAACTGAGTTTCACCCACTTCATACCATCTTACCAGAGACCTACATCTCCTCTCATACAAAACCTCAAAAGGAGCTATCTTGATGCTGGCATGGTAACTATTATTGTAAATGAATTCAACCAGTAGTAGGTGATCTACCCAACTACCTTTGAAATCAATGATGCATGCCCTCAATATATCCTTGAGGGTCTGAATGGTACACTCAGCTTTCCCATCCGTCTGAGGGTGGAAAATTCTGCTCAAATTCACTTGTGTACCTAAACCATTCTAAAAAGATCTCCAGAACTGAGATAAAAACTGCGTACCTCTATCGGATATAATAGACACTGGTGCCCCATGCAACTAAACTATCTCGTCAATGTAAATATTAGCATAACCCTCTCCCAAATAATTAATCCTTACAGGTAACAAGTGGGCTTTCTCAACCGATCTACAATCACCCATATAGAATCATACTGGTTTCGGGATCTCGGAAGACCTGTAATGAAGTCCATGTTTATCATCTCCCACTTCCATAAAGGTAGGGCTATCTCTTGGGAAGTACCACTTAGCCTTATGTGTTCTACCTTCACTTGTTGACAGTTCAAACACTTGGACACAAAATCAGCTACATCACGTTTCATGTTATTCCACCAATACAAGGTTTTCAGATCATGGTACATCTTAGTAGATCCTGGTTGTACGACATACCTCGAAGTGTGTTCCTCATCATGGATTCTTTTTCATAGTCCATCAACATTCAGAATGCACAACCTACCCTGAAATCTTAGAATACCTTCACCAGCAATTTCAAATGACATAACCTTTTGTTGACCCACATATTTCTATATTTGCATCAATATGGGATCTTTAACCTGCTTTTGTTAACTTCAACACAAAGGGATGACTTAGCAAACTCATGAACCATCACCCCTCCATCTTTGAAATCTAAGAGTCGCACTTCTTGATTTGCAAGGTGGTGAATATCCTTCACCGTCTCTTTCTTTCCTTCTTCTACATGAGAAAGGCTGCCCATAGACAACCTACTGAGGGCGTCAGCTACAACATTTACCTTACCCGGATGGTAATGCAGACTCATATCATAGTCTTTCAAAAGCTCCATCCAACGCCTCTACCTGAGGTTCAATTCTTTCTTCAAGAAAACATACTGCAAACTCTTATGGTCAGTATAAATATCAACATGCACTCCACAAAGATAGTGCCTCTATATTCTAAGTGCAAACACCATGGCTGCTAAATCCAAGTCATGAGTGGGGTAATTGCGCTCGTGCACCTTTAACTGCCTAGATACATAAGATATCACCTTACCATGTTGTATCAATACATAACCAAGTCCCACACATGATGTATCACAATAAACCACAAAATAATCTACACCCTTGGGAAGGGTAAAAATAGGAGCAGTAGTCAGCTTGTCCTTCAACTTCTCAAAACTATTTTCACACAAGTCAGACCATACAAACTTCATCTTTTTCTGAGTCAGTTTAGTAAGCGGAGCAGCTATGGAAGAAAAACTCTCTACGAACCTTCGGTAATACCCCGCCAAACCCAAGAAGCTCCGAATATTGATTGGAGTCGTGGGTCTAGGACATTTTCTCACTGCTTCAACTTTCTGGGGATCCACTCTTATCCCGTCACTGGACACAATATGCCCCAAGAAGGCAATAGTGTCTATCCAAAATTCACAATTAGAAAATTTGGCATACAGCTGATGATCCTTTAAGGGTCTGAAGAATAATTTGGAGGTGATTGGTCTGATCCTCTTTACTCTTAGAATAGATCAGAATATCATTAATAAATACAATGACGAACAAGTCAAGAAATTGATGGAACACTCTATTCATAAGATCCATGAAGGCTGAAGGGGCATTAGTCAAACCGAAAGACATGATTAGAAATTCATAGTGACTATAGCAGGTTTGGAAGGATGTCTTGGGTATGTCTGACTCCATAACTTTCAACTGATGATAACCGGAATGAAAGTCTATTTTTGGAAAACACTTGGCCCCCTAAAGCTGGTCAAAAAGGGCATCAATCCTAGAAAGAGGATATTTATTTTTAATTGTGGCCTTATTCAACTGGCTATAGTCTATGCACATACGAAGGGACCCATCCTTCTTTCGCACGAAGAGCACGGGTGCACCCCATGGGGAAACGCTAGGACAAATAAAACCTTTGTCTAGGAGGTCTACAAGTTGTTCCTTTAACTCCTTTAGTTCCACAGGAGCCATTCTATATGGCGGAATAGAAATAAGATGAGTGTCTGGCAACACATCAATGCCAAAATCTATCTCCCTATCAGGGGGTATCCCTGGGAGATCTTTGGGAAAGACTTCTGGGAATTTATTCACTACAGGGAATGACTGCAGAGGAAGATTTTCAACTTTAGAATCTTTTACTCAAATTAGATGGTACATACAGCCTTTGGAGATAAGTTTTTGGGCTCTAAGATAAGAGATAAAATAACCTCTAGGTTTCATAGAACTCCCTGCCCATACAATTGGGTCTCATTTAGGAAAGAAAAAGTGACCTTTCAGGTCCTGCAATCGAGTGTGGCATAGCACGAATAGAGCCAGTCCATCCCAAGGATGGCATCAAAATCTATCATATCAAGTTCTATAAGGTCTGCCACAGTTTCCCTACTATGAATAGACACGACACAATTTCAATACACCCTTCTAGCAACAAAAGAATTACTTAACGGAGCAGAAACGGAGAAGGGTTTTACAATAACTTCTGGCTCAAACCCGAAACCAATACTCACATAAGATAAAGAAGACCCGGGATCAAGCAATACATAAACATCATGAGAAAATATTTGTAACATACCGGTGACAACATCTGGTGAAGTTTTTGCCTCCTGGCAGTTAGTCAGAGAATATAACCGATTACGGCCACTCCCAGCAGCTAAAGGGGTACCCTTAGGAAGAGGAGTTGTGGAGGTGGCTTGGGACTTAGCCCACCCTACATTTCCTCCAGCAGAAGGACAATCTCTTTAAAGGTGGCCCATTTTGCCACAAGTATAGCCATTTCTCCCCTCAAACCAGCATTTTCCTAGATGATTCCTTTTGCAAACCTCACACCGTGGATAAGTACAACACTGCTGGGCCACACTGCCTTGAGACTGTGTACCTAGAGCTTTGGATCCATGAGAAAACTAAAAACTCTGAGTTTGTCTGTCTGTCAGTGGTCTGGTGCTGGGGCGCTGGCTGCTGACTGTGCATTATTCCAAAACTTCTTCTTCTTTAACCACTTATTACCCCAGTTACCACTCTGCGGCTGACTCTAGTGATGGTCCGCAGATCAAGCTCTCTTAGCCTATCTGTCTTTCTTTTTAGATTCAGTAATCTTTTTCTTCTTCTCTTCCACCTGCTGTATATGAATGATCAGTCGAGCAAAGTCTAACTCCTTATTCAACATAGCCCTTTGGCACTCAAGTACCAGGTTATCAGCAAGGCCAGATGCAAATTTTCTCATTCAGGCTCTCATATTACTAGTCAACTCTAGTGCATAGCAGGCTAGTTTATTAAACTTCAAACTGTACTCTTGGACACTCATACTACCCTGCTTCAGATTCATAAACTCTTCTGCTTTGGTCTCCCTCAACTCTAGAGGAAAGAATCGATAAAGAAAAGCTTCCACAAATTCACCCCAAACTGTCGGCTCAGCACTCTCACCTTTTGCATATCCGCAGTTAGCATACCACTGATTCGCAACGTCCTTGAGCTGATCGGTTGCTAGTTCCACCCCTTCAACCTTATCCACATGCGTCACCTTAAAGATCTTTTCCATCTCATCCACGAACACCTGTGGATCTCCCACTTCCATAAAGGCAGGGCTATCTCTTGGGAAGTACCACCTGGCCTCATGTGTTCTACCTTCACTTGTTGACAGTTCAAACACTTGGACAAAAAATCAGCTACATCACATTTTATGTTATTCCACCAATACAAGGTTTTCAGATTATGGTACATCTTAGTAGAGCCTGGATGAACGACATACCTCAAAGTGTGTACCTCATCAAGGATTCTTTCTCGCAGTCCATCACCATTCACACGCACAACCTACCCTAAAATCTTAGAATACCATCACCAGCAATTTTAAATGACATAACATTTTGTTAACCCATATATTTCTTGATTTGCATCTAGATGGGATCTTTAACTAGCTTCTCCTTAACTTCAACACAAAGGGATAACTTAGCTAACTCATGAATTATCACCCCTCCATCTTAGGAATCTAAGAGTCGCACTCCTAGATTTGCAAGGCGGTGAATATCCTTTACCATCTCTTTCTTTCCTTCTTCTACATGAGAAAGGCTGCTCATAGTCAACCTGCTGAGGGCGCCGGCTACAATATTTACCTGGCTCGGATGGTAATGCAGACTCATATCATAGTCTTTCAAAAGCTCCATCCAACACCTCTGCCTGAGGTTTAATTATTTCTTCGAGAAAACATACAGCTAACTCTTAAGGTCAGTATAAATATCAACATGCAATTCATAGAGATAGTGCCTCCAGATTCTAAGTGCAAATACCATGGCTGCTAACTCTAATTCATGAGTGGGGTAATTGCACTCATACACCTTTAACTGCCTAGATGCATAAGATATCACCTTACCATACTGTATCAATACACAACCAAGTCCCACACAGGATGCATCACAATAAACCACAAAATAATCTACACCCTCAGGAAGGGTCAAAACAGGAGCAGTAGTCAGCTTGTTCTTCAACTTCTCAAAACTATTTTCACACAAGTCAGACCGCACAAACTTCATCTTTTTCTGAGTCAGTTTAGTAAGCGGAGCAGCTATGGAAGAAAAACCCTATACGAACCTTCTTTAATACCCCGCCAAACCCAAGAAGCTTTGAATATCAATTGGAGTCGTGGGTCTAGGACATTTTCTCACTGCTTCAACTTTATGGGGATCCACTCATATCCCGTCACTGGACACAATATGCCCCAGGAAGGCAATAGTATCTAACAAAATTCAAACTTAGAAAATTTGGCATACAGCTGATGATTCTTAAGGGTCTGAAGAATAATTAGGAGGTGATTGGTGTGATCCTCTTTACTCTTAGAATAGATCAGAATATCATCGATAAATACAATGACGAACAAGTCAAGAAACTGACAGAACACTTTATTCATAAGATCCATGAAGGCTGAAGGGGCATTAGTCAACCCGAAGGACATGACTAGAAATTCGTAGTGACCATATCAGGTTTGGAAGGCTTTCTTGGGTATGTCTGACTCCCTAACTTTCAACTGATGATAACCGGAACGAAAGTCTATTTTCAGAAAACACTTGGCACCCTGAAGCTTGTCAAAAAGGGTGTCAATCCTAGAAAGAGGATATTTATTTTTAATCGTGATCTTATTCAACTGGCGGTAGTCTATGCACATATGAAGGGATCCATCCTTCTTTCGAACGAAGAGCACGGGTGCACCCCATGGGGAAATACTAGGACGAATAAAACCTTTGTTTAGGAGGTCTACAAGATGTTCCTTTAACTCCTTTAGTTCCACGGGAGCCATTCTATATGGAAAAATAGAAATAAGATGCGTTTCTGGCAACACATCAATGCCAAAATCTATCTCTCTATTAGGGGGTATCCCTGGGAGATCTTTGGGAAAAATATCTGGGAATTCATTCACTACAAAGACTGACTACAGAGGAAGATTTTCACTTTTTGAATCTTTTACTCAAATTAGATAGTACATACAGCCTTGGGAGATAAGCTTTCGGGCTCTAAGATACGAGATAAAGTGACCTCTAGGTTCCACAGAATTCCCTGCCCATACAATTGGTGTCTCATTCAGGAAAGAAAAAATGACCTTTCAGGTCCTGCAATCGAGTGTGGCATAGCACGAATGGAGCTTGTCCATCCCAAGGATGGCATCAAAATCTATCATATCAAGTTCTATAAGGTCTGCCACAGTTTCCCTACTATGAATAGACATGACACAATTTCTATGCACCCTTCTAGCAATAAAAGAATCACCTATAGGAGTAGAAACAGAGAAGGATTCTACAATAACTTCGGGCTCAAACCCAAAATCAATAGTCACATAAGATAAAGAAGACCCGGGATCAAGCAATACATAAACATCACGAGAAAAGTTACGTAACATACCGGTGACAACATCTGGTGAAGTTTCCGCCTCCTGCCAGTTAGTCAGAAAAAATAACCGGTTGCGGTTGCTCCCTATAGCTGAAGGGGTACCCGTAGGAAAAGGAGTTGTGGAGGTGGCTTAGGACTTAGCCCTCCCCTACATTTCCTTCAGCAGAAGGATAATCTCTTTGAAGGTGACCTACTTTGCCACAAGTATAGCAGTTTCTCCCCTCAACCAATACTTCCCTAGATGATTCCTTCTGCAAACTTCACACCACGGATAAGTAGGACACTGCTGGTCCACATTGCCCTGAGACTGTGTACCTAGAGCTTTGGATCCATGAGAAGTCTAAAAACTCTGAGTTTGTCTGTCTGTCGGTGGTCTGGGTGCTGGGGCACTGGCTGGTGACTGTGCATTATTCTAAAACTTCTTCTTCTTTGACCACTTATTACCCTAGTTACCACTCTGCAACTGACTCTGGTGATGGTCCGCAGATCGAGATCTCTTAGCCTGTCTGTCTTTCTCTTTAGATTCAGTAATATTTTTCTTCTTCTCTTCCACCTACTGCATATGAACGATCAGTCGACCAAAGTCTAACTCCTTATTCAACATAGCCCTCTCGCACTCAAGTACCAGGTTATCAGCAAGGCCAGATGCAAATTTTCTCATTCGGGCTCTCATATTACTAGTCAACTCTCGTGTATAGCAGGCTAGTTTATTAAACTTCAAAGTGTATTCCTGGACACTCATACTACCCTGCTTCAAATTTATAAACTCTTCTACTTTGGTCTCCCTCAACTCTAGAGAAAAGAATCGATAAAGGAAAGCTTCCACAAATTCACCCCAAACTGTGGGCTCAGGACTCTCACCTTTTGCATCTTCCCAGTCAGCATACCACTGATTTGCAACATCCTTGAGCTGATAGGTTTCTAGTTCTACCCCTTCAACCTCATCCATATGCATCACCTTAAAGATCTTTTCCATCTCATCCACGAACACCTATGGACCTTTCTCCACATGTGGGCCAGTGAACCTAGGTGGATTCATATTTATGAAATGTCCGACTCTAGTAGCCTCAGACATAATAGATGCAGACCAAACATCTTTCAATTGTTGAGCCTGGTTAGCTACCAACTATGTCAATATATGAATAGAACGTCTGAATTCTGCATTTGAAATATCTCCCTGAGCAGTTGGGGGACGGTTGACATTAGACCACGGAGCGCGAGGTGGACTAGTTGGGATTGGAGGGACTCCCGAAGTAGGGACAAATTATAGAGTGTGAGCCCTATTATGGTTCTGCATCCCATTGGTGGGACGAACCTCATCTTCCTGAGCATTTTGATCGATGATACGATGTGGAGGCATAACTGTGTTTCTGAAACACAAGTGATCATTGATTAGGGAACAGTTCAGACTCTGAAGCATGAACTAAATCACAAAGAAGGAAAACATTTCCTAAACACCTAGCAGGCTCCTGATTATAAGTGTGGCATGCTACACACCCATAAACAAGACTCTACACGACATAAATTTGAAAACACCCTGGGACCATGAACCATGCTTTGATACCAAGTTTGTCACGACCTGAACCAAGGCCTGGCCATGACAAGCATTTCAAACCATGGAGGCCCGAAACTCCCCTATCTATCTGGTAATCATGCACCTAAGTCATATGATCAATGTAATGCAAAAGAAACACAATATTTTGGAAACATGGTCATAAATATGAAAAGAAATAATAACGGGGAAAGAAAGTTCCCCCAACATCAATCAACCTCTAAACAACTGTCTACGAAAATCTCTAAATAATGACTGAGTCAAGTAACTGTATATAAACATGGACAAGGCCCCTAGTAGACCTCTAAAACTAATTATAAGATAAAAGGACTGTAGGACATTAGGCCTTTCAAAACATAGAAGGCTCACCACTTGTCTCTACAACTTTGTCTGAAGGATCTACTAATTCTCTTGACCCCTAGACTGGGCCTCTGAACTTGAGAGGTTGGAGAGGAGAAGGGGTCAGCACAAAAGTACTAGCACGCAGAGATATCAAAACAAAACATAATAATTTTACAAAATATAGTTGAGGGCCATTATAAACCAATTTTGTATCAAATCATTTGAAAACACATGGGCATAATGCAATAGTTTCTCAACAATAATTAAATGCAAATGAGCTAGGTGGAATAGCCTACATAATTTACACCAACTATCAAACCTCGGTTGCCGCTGAGATTTGAGTATAAGTGAGGGAGAGACACACAAGACCATGAAGCATAGTGTCTCGACCCACTGGTAGTGCCCAAGATAACTTAGCCCGGCCTCCTACCTATAGTCCTAATTTGGGAATAACGTAAAGTCAAGAACACAAGATCACTTAGCCTTGTACCAAATTTCTATGTCGGCAAACACAATTTCCAGCGATGAGCCCTTATACTCAAATACCTTCTTCGGGCATCCACCTATCTCATGTAAAATCAATGCATTCAAATTTTATCTGATTAAATCACATATCATATTTTGTAGGGTATCATCATACCCAACTTGCAAGTCATCAATATCAATTCCACATATGCATAATCATGTAAAAACCAAGGTGCTTCATCATTTACTAGTGGTGAACAATATTTATTTCAAATTTATGCTCTCTTTTGTTGGTCACAATATGATATGCGGTATCAAGACATTATCATGGGAATTTAAAAGCAATTTTTCATTCATATTTATCAAACTTCCATGGAAAATCTCAAATCACATATGCATCATTTCAACCGTTGAAGTATATAAGCAAAACAATTCCCATGACATAAAGAAAAATGACTTAGAAATCATATTGAGAGCAAGTTATTAGCATTTGATTGAAAACCCCCATTTAAAAGCATGCATGTTCATACAAACTACACCCACGAGATTTTTTGATAACCCGACATACCTCGATTACTATGAATATTATATGCTTCTCGAAGCCTACGTTGAGAGGATTCCAAATATGCAATTTGTTCCTAAAACTCCCAATTGAATCTAGAGTTGCTTGGGTTTTATTTTGAAACCCTAAGGAGAATATTTGAGCACTTTTGATGAATGAAGGTGTATTTTGGGGTCCTTAGAACTGAATTTCGTGGTTTAGGGCTAAGTAAGGGTGGAAAACGACCACTTTTCCCCAAAATAGAGTGGTTAAGTCACTTGAATTCGTTACATAGGCCGCCCATCTCATTGCCTATGTTTACATAGGCGCCGCCTAGGCTATTTCCTATGTTTACATAAGCGCCACCTAGGCTATCACCTATGCTTTCTAGTGGCCAAGGGCGATTGGTTAAGCGATGCATATCACTTTGAAAGTCCATAACTTGTTGCTCGGGTGTCGGATTTTAGCAAAATTGGTATCTTTGGAAAGATAACTCGAAGACCTATCTTTTGACACATAGAAGGCTCCCTAATTCAATATATACAGATAGTTATAGTCGATGGAATCTGACACATTTTACCACGTCTACTAAAACTCAGTCGATTGAAATAGTTTCAACTCGTCCTTGAGTTGAAGGAACTCTATCGTCTAAATTTAAGCTTGAATAGATTCACATGATACACAATTAATTAATATGCCATATTGGCATAGGATTTTATGGCTTCACGGTTTATCAACACATTGTAATCATGGTCTATATTGTAGCCCAAATGCGAGGCGTTATAGTTAATTGTGTGATTATGGTTTCCCAACCTCTAATCTATTGCCTAAGTTGAACCTTACACCTACATTGTTGAGTGGGGATGTAATAGTAAACTTAAGTTCTTAACAAATATCATCCTACATATGAATCAAGTAAGATATCTAAGTGCATCCCTGTCCTAGATACTAATTTATGTTTCTTATTTTTTAAAGAATCAATTTTTAAAGAATCAAGAACCATACTCTGCTTATTCCCATGTTCTATCGCCCTATTCCCTCTCTCAAGTTCATAAGGTTGACAATGGATGTATTCTAAGGGTCGCAAATCCTCAAAATAGTTATAATAACAATAAAAAAAAAACCAATATTTATAAGGAAAGGAAACAAACATAATCCATAGAAATAATAATCATGTTTTGGCTTCAACCTTGGAAAGAGGGCGTTTAGCCATGCATAGTCATAATCATAATCACAAGGTTGTAATTAATAACTAAAAACATGTATGAAATAAATAAAATTAATAAAAACCTAAGTATGAAGTTGTAGTATACCCTTGATCTCCAAAATATTTCAAAATATATGTAAAAACGTGATACAACATGTATTTATAGCATAAGGGTAAGCCAAGTCCTTATAGAAGTTGATTTAGCTTGAAATACCCAGGGTTGGAGTGGATCATACGATGGATGCTCTATTTCATAGATATGGAGCATGCGACGTATGCTCTATTCCATAGCAATGGAGCATGCAACTCACGCATATCGTACGGTGCTACTGGAATTTACCCTCCAAATTTTGGTTAAGTGTTGGTCCTTCCTCCTTTTATCCCTTGTCTTGTGGTTTCTTTCCAATGATTTTCCATCTTATATATTATCAAAATATCATCATATTAAGCTCTAAAATCATTCTACATCAACACACCACACGAATTAGAAGCACAAACAACATTAAACCCATTACGATGAATCAAAAATAAGAACTTAGACTAGGTTGGTTTCATGATTTTTCCCTTCAGGTTTCCACTCTTTCTTTGACTCATATGAACTTTGTACACACCTAAAACTTTTTCCACATATCATAACACATTTAAACTATAAGTATCACACAGAACTCAATAGAATCCACCAAGATAGACTAGAAAAGCACTGACTTAAGCTAGGAAGACTAGTTTTCTCTATTGAACTCTAATTGACCCTTTTAAGTACAAACTCACTTATAATTCAATTGGAACCTTATAAACACATGTTTTAACATATTTATTTCATTATAAATCATTGTAGCTTAGAATTATCCTCAAAACTAGGCTAAAAAGGTTAGAATAGGGATGCTAGAATGCATAAATACACCCAATATCAAAACTCTAGATGGATCCTTGCTAGTGTTGTGGTTAGGTTTACCTTGTTTGGAAAGATTTGGAGTCGCCAGTTTGAGGATAGAGGACTTTATATCATCTGTGATCAAGTTTTGAGGGGTGATTCAGGGAGGGCTACCCTGAATTCTGAGGGTATTCTAAGACATAATGGTCGTATTTCTGTTTCAAGGGTTGGAGACATGATTAAGTTTATATTTCGCGAGGCTTATAGCTCCAGATACTCCATAACCCTAGGAAAGTTAATATGTATAGGGATTTGAAGAAACATTATAGGTGGAGTGGCATAAAGAGAGATATAGAAGACTTTGTAGCTCATTATTGTAATACCCCGCAAAGTCCTCTTCCAGTCTAAGCCTTAGAGCATATTTAGTAAAGTATTAATCTGAGTTTAAATGTTTTAGAACTATCTTCCTAAGTATGACATATTTTAAATCGTGTGGAATTTCCCTAATTTCTACTTTTTTCCATATAAAGCATTGAATAAGCTTTCCATCGATACCAAATTCACCTAAATTGGACACCCGGGTGAAGAGTTAGAGCCATTTTAGTTTGACAGTGTGCTACCTTCTTAGCGTGTCACAGAGCCAGCCAAAATAGCAATTGTCAAATTCCAGTGAACCCCTGCAATTCCACCACATTGTGTTATAGTTCTAGTTTGCAACCCAGGGGCCAATGCGATCTCCACCGCACCATGCCGTTGTTCAGTTTCCCAATTATACAAATTCCAGTGAGATGGTGTGATTATGGCACGTCGCGCCAACATGTAAAATTGGAGATTTTTCAGCTTAATTCTAAGGGCTTTTTGGTCTTTTTCCCTTTTCCCCATCCTCTATAAATACCCGGTTGAGGGCCTTTAGCATCATTTTCTCTTTTTTCACCCAAAAACTAGAGTTTTCAAAAATCAAACCCTCTTTTCTTATCCAACCAAAACCAAGAAAGATCAAGAGAGAGTCAAGATAAAACAAGAAATCTTTCCAAGAAACTTCAAGAAAAGATTTTCCCCAGGTATGTAGATGTTGATTCTTGGGTCCCTTTCATCCAAGAAGCTCAAGTAATATTTTCTAAAACTCAAAGATTTTATGTTTATTAGTTGTTAATGATTCATGTGAGTTGAAATTGATTTCCCATGTGTTATTGAGTTTTGATTCATGTTTGTTTACAAGATTTAGGATCTTAGACCCTAGTATATGGAATTTATCTGATGTTTGTGATAAACTCTCTTGAAGTGGTTTTCTATGTGATGTGTTCATGTGATTTGGGTGTAGAAATGGTTGAATAAGAAAATCATGTTCCCCATAACTTTGATAAAAAGCTTATGTGAAGCATAAGGGTCACTAAAGTATGTTGATTCAAAAACCCCAAAGTAGGAGCAAATCTATGCATGCCTAGTGTTTGATAAAATGCCTTAGTGAATAAATTATTCCATGATAGTAGGAAATCCCAAAATAAGTCTGAACCCGTGCATGCCTAGTGTTTGTTAAAAGGCCTTAGTGAATAAGTTGTGACATGATAGTATGAAATTTTCACAAATCATGTGCTATCCAATACATGCTACAAGACTAATATACATGCGAAGTATTTAATGCAAGACCTTGTTCAATGGAGTATGATCTACTAGCATGTTTCCCTTAAGCTATTATATGTTTATAATTCTGAAATGCTTAAAGTGACCCCTTAGTGATTGTTATGATTAATAGATGTTTTTGATCCCTAAATGCTTGAAGTGATGTCTTAGTGATTGTGAGGATGAACATATGATATGATTCCTAAATTCTTGAAGAGATGCTTTAATGATAATGATGATAAATGAATGATGATGATGATGATGATGAATGAATATTTGTGATGATGGAGGAATGATTATGCTTTATTTTATGTTATCGAGTCCTAGGGGTATTTATACCCGACAATTTAGCTGTTGTCTAGATCCCATGTCAGTTTCACGATAGTTCCAATCAAGCCATGACTCTCAAAACTCAGTGAATTATAGAATGTTATATCCTCTGATAGTTACAGAATATAAGAAATCTCAGTAATCACAATAATCTTTGTAATCTTTGTATCGTTAGTAATCTAGCCTCAGCTCTGTACTCAGCTTAGCTCTAACAGTATGCAAGTATTCAATTCAAATCTCGATAGTGACTAAATAATCTAATCAAGCTCTGAATCATCAGTCAGATACCATGATTCAATACCATTTCCATTAGATATGGAACTAAGTGATCTCAGTGTAGCTCAATCAAATGTTTTGATAAACATGATCACTATCAGATTTAGTTCAATTATGTTCAGTTACGAATTTTGTTAGAGTTTTTCTATTGGGAGTAGAAACTATCACCGAGTTGGGAAGGGATGGAGGCTCCTCCCATTAGTGAGAGAGAGGTCGAAGTCGTTAGTAGCAATGCCTAACCTCCAGAACTGCATAGCTAACATAGAGGTTGGAGTCGTTAGTAGCAATTTCTAACCTCCAAAACTGCGTAGCTAGCATAGGATATAGGAGTCACCATCAGGAAAAGGTTGTGACCTCCACAGAGAGAGTATTTAACTATTATTTTTCCTTAGGTTGACTTCATGGTAAGGTCATCCATCAGAGAAGGTTGACCAGAGAAAGGTATTTACCCGTGGCATGATATCGACACCCTTCTAGCTAGGGTAACAAGTTGGACCCCACTTGTGGTAGGTTGGGGCATGTCGGTTAAGTAACTACTTCCCACAGTTTTAGTTTTAGTTTCAGATTAGTCTCAATCTCAGTATCAATCTTCAAAAATCAGGACTGTCAGATACAGTCATCTATCTCTATGCATAACTTAGATAGTTTGATTAATCAGGACTGTCAGATACAGTCATCTATCTCTATGCATAACTTAGATAGTTTGATTACTTCATGGACCATCTTTCAAAGAGACTTGGACTCATATACAGTTATTTGATATTATATTCAGAGATATACCGCCAGACAAGCTTGATCAGAGTTTCAGATTCTATTGAGTATTCTTGTTGTCAGATTCAGATATGGTCATTTCCTTACCATTAATAATAGCTTCCTTAATCATCCATTAGAGAGGTTGATCTTTAATCTTGTCATTCCAGAGTAGTAAGATCAGAATTTAATTATTGATGCAAGTACATCTAGTTTCTTAGTCATCGGTATCAGATGATTCAATGTCTTAGTATCTCAGTGTCAGTAGTGAGTTCAGTCTACAGTTAGGCTTTATCCAAGTTTCAGTTGCTAGAGTTGTGTTGATTGTGACTATGGTCTATGTATTCATGTATGTGTATTTATTCTCATGTGGCATTTTCATGATTATTCAGTTTAGATATTATGCATGTATGAGCCCTTGAATTTCACCTACCTCATCTACATACTTGGTACATTCCTATACAGATGCATTTGTGCTATGGTATTCTATTTGACACCATAGGTTCAGAGGCATAGGATCCAGATTTTCCTCAGCAGTTCAGTCTCAGCCAGCAGCATTAGCCATATCCTTGAGTCCTCTTCTTTTGAGGACGAATCTCAATTTACTATTATTACATCAGATTTTGTTTACTTTTAGTTGATGGAGTTAGTTGGGGACATGTCCTATCAACTCCACAGTTCATATAATTGAGAGGCTTTTCAGACAGATGTATTAGTATTCAATTTTTAGTTTTGTGTATTCCTAGATGTGTTGAACCTTATGGCTAGTTTCCACATTTATTTCATATATTATACAATACACAGGTATAGATATCAGTAAAAGGGTTAGCTTGTTGTCCTTTGGGTCATAAGCACCATGTGACATCTCGAGATGGGATCTCGGGGCGTTACAATTGTCCATGTTATCAGCAGTTAAAGGTTGAGCATCAGAGACATAGTGGTTTGATTCAGAGATGTCCATTCATGAGTATAAATGGGAATGGATCACCATGGACTTCGTTAGTGGATTGCCTCACTTTTCCCATAGTTCTAACATTATTTGGATCATTGTAGATCCGTTGACAAAATAGGTGCATTTTCTTCCTATTCAGATCTCCTTCAATGTCAATAGGTTATCCCATATCTATACTCATAAGATAGTTTACTTGTATGGAGTATATATATATATTATTATAGACAGAGGCTCACTATTTTTTTTATCTTTTGAAGGGGTTTTCATGAGGAGTTGGATACTTTGATGATCGTATCACCGCTTTACACCCTCAGACCAATGGGTAGTTAAAGAAGACTATTTAGGTTTTTGAGGATATAATCTGAGATTACGTTTTGAACTTTGGAGGTCACTGGGAGTAGCACTTAGCATTAAAAGGGTTTGCATATAATAATATCCAACATTCGAGCACTAAGATGTCACTATTTAAGAAACTATATGGTAGGTGTTGTCGATCTATAATTGGGTGGTTTAAGACCTCTAAGGTTAGGCCTCGTGGTACTGACTTACTTCGAGAGTCGAATAGGTTCATGGTGATTTAGGATAGGCTGACGGCATCTTAGAGTAGTTAGAAGGCTTATGCATATTTCAGACTTCATGCTTTGTTGTTTGTAATTGGAGAGAGGGTATTTCTTTGAGTATTACCTATGAAGGGCGTGAAGAGGTTCAAGAGGAAAGGCAAGGTCAGCCCTAGATATATTGAACCTTGTGAGATCTTTCTCATAGTTAGAGAGATGGCTTATGAGTTGGCCTTGCCCATAGATTTTACTGTTGTTCATCTAATTTTTCATGTTTCTATTCTATGGCGTTACATCCTCAATGAATCACATGTGCTTCGGTGGGACTCAATTTAGTTGATTGAGAGGTTGACCTTCATGGAGGAACTAGTTCTCATATTAGTTAGTGATACCAGGGGGTTGCGCTCTATGGAGATTCCAGTAGTTAAGGTTAAGTGAAGACACAAACCTATATAGGAGGCTACTGGGGAGATTGAGATCAATATGTAGGCATAGTATCCCTACCCATTTGAGCCTTCAGGTACATCATAACCCTTTACTTTTGAGGACAAAAGTCCTTTTAGTAGTGAATATTGTAATGACCTCTAGGTCATTTTTGATTTTTCCATATTTGTTTTGTTGTTTATAACTTTTCTATGGTTTCTCGAAGTCATTTGTGACATGTTGGAGCTGACAATTCAGTTACCAGGCAGTTCATTTGGATTTTAGAGACAATTTCTTATTTTGAAGTCATTATTAGTAAGGATTGGCTATTGGGCATAAACTTCATCTTAACAACCTCGTATGTCAATTCTAATAGTTCTATCATATTTGGAATATCAATTTTAGGAAAAAGGGACCTTTGGTTCGGGTCCCAAGGCTTCTAGAATCATTTTGGGATACTGGACAGATATTGGTAAAAGTGACCCTTGGGTGTTGAGCTAATATTTCATCAAAATAACTCTGGATGGAAAATTCTATGGCATTATTGAGTCCAAAATTTCAAATTTGATAGAGTATGATAGTTTATTCGCATTCACGAGATTCCAAATTAATCTCGATGGGTTAGTGAAAATTTGGCAAAATCCAATTTAGCTGGTACATGGACAAAGGTGGTGCATATTCTTAACCAGACCTTTGATCGCTTAAGCAGAGGCTGCTAAAAGCGGCCAAGTGGTTGCTTTAGCAATCAAGCCACTCCATAAACTATAGAAAAAGTGGAGGCCTAACCGTTAAACCTGATGTTGCTTAAGCGACATCTCATTCACTTTAGTAGAGGCTAACGTATGATCAAGGATTCTAATAAGGTTTTAGCCGTGACCGCTTAAGCAGTCAAGTGACCATTAAAGCATCATGTTGAAGGTAATTTATTCCAAACCTTCACCTATTTTATCTTATTTCTCACAAGTTACATGAGCATTAAAAACCCTAGAGAATATGGAGAATTGAGAGGTAAACACTTGGATGATTGTGGGGTATTAGTGAGCTTGTAAAGATTGTTGCCTTATCATAATCCTTGTAAGTTTCAATCTAATTATTGATATATTTTTTCTATTTAGTCATGTAACCCTAGTTCTTGATAAGTTGATTTTGATGTCATTTGAAATCAAAATTTACTCATTTTTAGGATAAATAATCCTTAAGCATAGAGGGATGTGTTGATAGTTTTGAAAGTGTAATTCTGCAAGTAGGTCCTACATGGATTTTTTACTCTATTTTGGACCAGAAGCATAAAATTTCAATATGGGTATTATTACTCTCGTATTAATGCATATATCACTACTTTGATAGTATGGCATTATGCAAAGGCTTCTCGCAAAGGGAGATCTCTGATCTAGTAGACTTTACCGAGAATTATTTGGCATCCAGGTAGGATAGGATTACTCTCTCTTACATTGAGCTTAATTATAGTATCGGTATAATATTATGCTAGTTTTTGGTTAGGAATTACAACTTAGTGGCATATTTAGCGTATATGGATTATTTATCTTGTTAGTGAACCGTAATTAGGCGTATTTAACTCAATTACTTATTCCTTAGGTTAAATTGCTATCTTAGGACTCAATGAGACTTATTTAGCACCTTGTAGTGGTGTTTTGGAACCTTATCCTAGTTTGGGGTAGTATCTCCTTTGAACAAACATCCGAGGTTAGAAATAGGCCCCATTGGCCAACCTTAGAACAAAACTACTATTATTTCCTTGTAGACTCAATATGATTTATACGTCATCCTATTTACATGCTTGATCCCTTTCACGACCCAAACCAAAACCTAGTCATGATGGGTAAAGCCCACTGAGGATCGAAGACTACCTCCTTTTCTTAGCCAAATAGAATATAATACAACTAGCAGCGGATGAATTTTGTATATGTAACAACATAGACAACTCAACAAATTCCTAAATAAATATAAGAACTTTAACATTTATCCTAATCCACAGTAATCCACAAGCCTCTAAGAAACCAAAAAGAACATGAAATAAGGGATAGCCCAAACAAAAATGAAAAAAGAACATGAAATAAGGGGCTTTAAAAGTATGGAAGCTCACCATATCAAGCTGACTCACGATCGATCCAAAAATCAGCTAATCACTATGCAGAATAAGTAGAAGTGCCTCTGTTCCCTGCATCGCATGGGGATACAGCACCCGAAGAGAGTTACCAGGACAAGCGCTAGCATGTAACTAAGGATAAAGATGAAATAACGCCAATTAAAAATCAAGTCCAAAATCAATGTACATATTCACATACATATATATATATATATAAGATGCTGGGATAGGTAACAAGGCTTAGCATGAAAGTAAAACATTAGCCTGGTTCATGCAGCTAACACGCACAGGGACCCTTTCAGCAGGGGAGTTGGACCTATATAGCCCGTGGGTGTCTGATGATGGTTAAGCTACACAGTCCAACATACATATAAATTAAGAAAATTAGGGAATACCCCGACCCCATCTCAATCCAAGATATATATATATATATATTGGGTGTGGGTGACACAAGCAACGATCATCAAGAGCAACCCTCATACTGTTAAACGTTATTTTCAAGTTTCGGTCCTCCCGGGACATCTACCTTCACGGCCTAGCTCCACAACTCCCTTTAATCCCAATTAAAACAAGTTACACAAAACCCATCCATTTAACTAAGTAATTATCAGTTAAGGAATCAAACATAGATATACTTATACCATTACCCTTGTAAAATTGTAATTATCCCATACCAATTCCATCAACTTAGAAGAATTCCACGACCCACTTTGTTCATTAATTCAAGTTGACGAAATGGCATGACACCCTTTGTTCATTAAATCAAGTTTTGGGAATGCCTCTACCTCTTTTAGTTTATCAAATCAACTTGGACGAATGCCTCGACCCCCGAGCTTCTAATTTAAAATCACAAACATGGCTAACAAGGACTCCAAAACCAGTTTACATCTGTTTAACCATTTATGCAGTGCAATAGCTTAGTTGAGTAAGTCAAGTCATGTGATGAATCATAATTCAAATCCAATTATACAAGTGTGTTGATGGAACACAATTTTCAAAACCAATTTCAAACCAAAATCATCAATTTGGGGGAATTCTTCGACCCCCTTTACAATTTCCATGCCCATGCACCCAACTATTTCAAAAAACATTAACAAAGAATAAACAATGCATATAATATCATGGGAATCTAATTCATGTAACAGTCATTCCAAAACCCTCAACCCATATCAAAATTCAAATTTAAATCCACATGAATAACCAATTAAACATATGATTTTAGTAAAAAAAAGTTTAAGAGGAGAGGTACATGCCTGAAAGTATAAAAATTATGGAGAGAAATTGCCATTTGGAAGCTCTAAATGATCAACCTTGAGAAGCCCTAGCTTGTTCTTGACTTAGGGATTTTGAAAGAGTTTAAGAGCGTGCTTGATTATATATTTTGGATGATAATAAGGTCTCAAAAGGTTTTTAATATTGTGGGTCACAATTGGGGAAAAGGGAAAATATTCAGATTACTCTTAATAAAAAACACTGAAAAAAGATTACCGAATAGTCGTTACGGGTAACCTTACAACTCGTAACGATCGACTATGAGTTGTCCCCTTGACTTGTAGTCTGAGAAGTGTCCCAAGGAATATCTATTGTTGACCATATGAGTTGTACATTATGACTCGCAGTCCATCCTTATGACTCGTAGGGTCAATTCATAGTCACAAAAGAAATAAAGGGCGACTACACTAGTAAGACTATGAGTCCCACATTTTGACTCATAATGTCTCACCATTATGAATTATAGCTTAATATTACTCAAGTTAAAAACATGGGGTAATACACTGCTCACCCTACAATTAGGGTCCTATGACCCGTAATGACACCTTACGACTAATAAGGTGAATCATAATCTAGGCAGTAAGCTCAAAGTCAAGAAATTATTTAGAGGCAAAACATCTAGGGTGTTACAAGCCCAAAGAGAACCTAGATATATTATGGCTTGTTCTATGCCTATACATGGGAAATACTAAGATTGATTCAAGTTCGGCAATTATGATGACATTACTTTCCTGTTCAAGTCCGGTATTAAGAGGTACTTATGACGGTTATGGAACTTTTTGAGTTTGGTGTTTATAGTATGGAAAGATCTATGATTATGGTTTTCACTGTTGCTGACTACACTATGACAAACAGTATGGTTACACTGTGATAAAAACTATCAGTAGAAGGGTTATACTCAATAGAGAGGATGCATTGGGAATGTTTAATGTTAAAAATGATGAAGGTATTTTCTTGGGATACTCTTCATAGAGTAAGGTATACAAGGTTTATTTCCTTTTATTCATATATGGGATTCAAACTATTTCAAATAGATGTATAGAGTGCATTCTTGAATAGATATCTGATGAAAGAAATCCATGTAAAGCAACCATAAGAATTTGAAAGCTTTAAATTTCCTGATCATGTGTATAAACTGGACAATGCTTTACAAGCTTATAATCTTGGTATGATAGGCTATCCTCCTTTATTTTGGAACACAGATATAATATGAGAAGAAGTAATAACATATTGTTCGTAAGGAGAGAAAAGATTCAAGCTTCTCATTATTCATATCTATGTAGATGACATAATCATTGGATCTACTAATGATAAATTTGCAAAGAATTCTCTTTCTAAATGGGTAGTGAGTTTGATATAAACATGATGGGAGATTTAACCTTCTTCTTAGGCTTGAAGATAAATTAGATTAGAGAGGACTTTTATACATCAAGGAATTTCTAAAAAGGTTTGAGTTGTATCGAGCCAAAAAAAAACAACACTCCTATTGCTGTTACCATAAAATTGGACAAGGATGAGGCAGAGATGTCTATTTCTGCGACTAAGTATAGAGTAATGATATATTTCTTACTGTGTCTTACTGCTAGCTGGATTGACATTTTATGTAGTGGGGGATTGTTAGCTAGATCTTTGTTATGTCCTACGGAGTTCTAATACCCCCAGCTTTCCAAGGTTTAGGCCCCTTAAAAGATAGGTCGATAAATTAGTTTCCTAGTGCAACAAGTCTCACCTTAATCCGATGTCATGGAAAAGAGATGAGAATTTCCCTAAAAAGTCTATCAGCTACCAGTGACAACAACTTAAGTCACGATTCGTTACCAGTCGTTACGTATGAGTCATGACCATTTCAGTGAATATCTCAAACCTCGGCCTATAGGTAACGACTAGACCCTATGACTCAATATCAGTGACGACGAGTCGTTAGGTGGTCTTGTCACCTTAGTAGAAAGAAACCCAAAAATTTTAGTCCCAAACTACGTGTACTCCTAACGACTCATAGACAGGCCTTACAAGTCATTGGAGGGGATTCATTACCTTAACTATGAAAAGTCCAGACCTCTGGTTTTGATTCAGACCATGACTCATGACCAGAGGGTATGAGCCATAGGGTGAGCCATGACGACTAAAACCAAAATTTCCTCTGCACATTTTAATAGGGGCTTTTTGATAATTCCACCCCACCCTCGTTTAACCCAAACCACACCATTTGAGCCCCTATGACATTAGTTATTAAGGGTAAACACTACCTAACCTCTCATAACTCGAAAAATTGCCAACACATAGCAAGGGAAGCAATTTCTTCTCCTAAAACCCAAACTATGGTTCATCCAAAGTAAGTTCAAGTTTCAAGAAGGTTCTCAAATAGGTTGTTTTCAGGTATGTGGGAATTCATATATGGGTCCCTTTCACCCATTGAGTCCCAAGAATTCCCTTAAATTACAAGTACAAACCCTTTTCTCTTTATAATTGTGTTCCAAGTCAAATATGAGATTTATCAACTCGACCTTAATTGTTTTTGTTATGAACCATAAAAATATGTTTTCCTATGAGTGTAAACACCTAATTTTTTACCAAAGCTAAAGTTTTATGCCATTTTAGTATTCACATATTTATTTTAAGTCTAAATTAGATATTTTTTATTTAGACTTATTGTATACTAAGTTTGTTTTAAAAGAATTGAAAAGTACAAAAAAATACACATTTTAGATAAATTATGTTTTATTTTTTCAAAAGAAAAGAAAACTTTTAAAAGATATATATAGTTTATTTTAATTTAATTTTAATAAATAAACTAATAATTTTATTTTTCTCTTAATTATATTTGATTGTAGGCTAGTTATAACTTTTATTATATTTTATTAGAATAAAAAATCAATTAATCAATATTTTCTCATTATTATTTTTATCTTTCAAAAAGAAAAGGAAAGAATGCATTATCTTAATGAAATATATAACCTAACCTCCTCCCACAATCCCAATTTTACTCAACCTCCCCAACTTCCGCCCATGAACACACACGTAACTCCTCATCCAACTTTCCCTCAACTCCTACACAATTCTATCCACTCACATCTATATATACACACCAAGGAACAGATGAAAGAGGAGAGAGTAAAATAAAGAAGACGGACTAAAAGAAATGAAAACTTAGAAGAAAACGGGGGAGAAAAAAAAACAAGAAGGAATAAGAATAAAAAAAAAATAGTAAGAGAACACAATAAAAAGAGATGCAATATATATGGATGCATTAGAAAACAAAAAGGAAGGAAATAGAAAGGAAACTAAAAAGTTTAAGGTCGGGTTTTCGTTTGAGTTTTCGGTGACGACGTATGTGCTCTCCTTTAGTAAATTCATCGCACAGGTTTTATTCTATCCTACACTCTTTATTTTATAAATTTTTATGGTAAATCAAATCATGAATAAAGTTGGTTTAAATGATTTCACATTTTACTTAGCATATGTGATTGACTAATTATGTGAGTCATTATCATTGATATGAATTGTACGTTTTAGGTTATTGAATATTTATACTTATACATTAAAGAGTTAACAAGTAGTCGGGAGAATTAGATTATATTAAAATTAAATTTTTTAAACAGAAAAAAGAATAAAAAAAGCATGACAAAATTAATTAATTGTTAAAGAAAAATCAATACTTTATTGTTTAAGCAAACAAATGATATAAACGAAACAAAGGTAGATTATTTTATCATATTTCAGTATACTATCCATGATGCATAAAATAGTTGGATGAAATTATAGTATGGATGCTCAAGTACCTTTACTTTATTCCTAGTCCTTTAAAAAATATTTACTACTTTATTTTTATTTTAAAACTTTAAATGACATGTTTAACTGAGGCTATGAAATTAATAAAATATTTTGATACTGGCATTATGGATATTGTTTCCTTCAATGAATGAGTTAAAAGTACTCATAAATATTCACATATAAATTTCATGCACAACAATTTTCAGGATTTGACTTGAAATTTGTTCATGTTTGCCAGTTTGTTTTTTACCATATAATAATCTATTTAATTCTTAATCTTGGTTCATATCTCTTTCAATTATTTTTAGTTGTAATTTTCATACTTTGTCAAATCATTTTCTGTATTTTATGATTGAGTGTTTTCTTATTTGATACGCTATTTTTCTAGTTTGGTATGAATTGTTGATATACACTAATGTTATCCCGGCTTAGAAGTAGCATGTATGATTAACTAATTTACTATTTATTACTATGGCAAAGAACGAAATGATATGAGACATGAATTTTACTTCATAACCCATTAGTAAAAGGATTTTCAATTCATACAAGAATGAGTTAGGTTTTTCAATCTCTAGAAAATTAAGTTTAATATATAAATGTTAATTAATGGTAAAGTCGAAAAGCACTGCTACTGACCATTTGTTATAATAATATTAACATATTATTTTAAAGTCGATCTATTGGGATGAGTAGATTTTAAACATGCTAAATGCTTATTTATACTCGAAAAGATAGAAACAATCCATAAATACCTCAAAGGCACAAAAAATAAATCCAAACTCGTGGTAAGGCTGAAAAGTACTGCTATCGGTACGCCACATATTAATATAATAAGACAATCATAAATACATTCAAAATAAATAAAAAATGGGATATAAGTAATTCTCAGGCTAACAAATATTATATATCCAAGAGATTAATTTAAGCCACACATAAGTCATTAAAGTGACTGTGCTAGAACCATGGAAATCGAGAGGTGTCTCACACCTTTCCTTCGATCAACAGAATTCCTTATTCATATTTCTACTATGAAGACCAATAATAAAGAGTCATTTTCTTTTGACTAAGGATTCAATAAGGTGACTTAAAACACCCAAACTTAATTTCAAATGGCGACTCTGTAAAATAAATAATCCCTTTTCAAAACGTCAATTTAATTGGAAAAAACTCATTTTTCTCTAAACCAACTCCTTAGCAGGGTTGGGTGGTAAAAAATAGGGGTGTGACATACGGTGATTCTGCTAGGGATAACCAGAATTGAAGCTTTTATATTAACTTTGTGGGTGTTATTTAATTTTGGTTTTGTATTTGTTAGCCTAAGTATGTTATTTGCCTACTTATTTACTGCTTTTATATTATTTGAGTAGCAATATAAATTGTCTTCTCCCACGCACCCATTTGAGTCTTCTGAGATACTTTATATTCAGAGAATTGGTATATTCTCTCGAGCCTTAAGATACCAGAGATTCGGCAATACTCCTGGGATAGATTATATAGTCACACTTAATTTAGGATGTGAAGGACCAAGCGTGAGGCCTAAAAGCACTGCTACCGGTAAGTTGTCCCTACCCAACTCGAATATTGGCATTAATTGTCAGACTATTTCAAAAATTGGCAGGCTTTAGGATCCATTAATGTTAGAGAGGGTAAAAATTGCTCTCTAAAACCTATTTTTTATTTTAAATTCAAATGAGGTGCAAGGTTTGCTTTCACAAATAAAAGAAAACATAATTTTCTAAATTATCGAGTTTTCCCCAATCTACACGAACTACGCACACCTGATTCTCATATTAATAAGATGCATAGGCAACCCTACATAGGTTCGGTGATCCTTATGAAAAAAAGAAGAAGAAGAAGAAGAAGAAAGGTTTTTTATTCTTCTAACAAAGAGAGTTTTGATCTTTATAAAAAAAATATTTTCAAAATTTTAAAAATATTTTTTCTATCATTATTAATAAATTTATAAAAATAATTTTTCTATATCATTGTAAAAAAGGTGTTTTTCCTCATATCTCTAGTTGCACGAACTACGCGCACCTGATTCTCACATTAATGAGATATGTAGGCAATCTTATATACGTCCGGTGATCCTTAGGAAAAAAAAGAAGAAGAAAGGTTATTTTTCCTTCTAAAAAAGAGAGTTTTGATCTTTATAAAAAATAATTTGATTTTGAAAATTAATAAAAAATGTGTTTTCTATCATTATTAATAAATTCAAGAAAAACTTAATTTTTCTTTTTCATTATAAAAAAAAGTATGTTTCCTTATATCTTTAGTTGCACGAACTACGCACACCTGATTTTCATCCCAATGAGATACGTAGGAAACCCTCCTTGAGTCCGGTGATCCTCATTCAATTAAACAAAAATAAATTTATTAAAAAAAAGGTTGTTAGTCTTGTTCAAAAAATCCTTATTCAAAAATTCAAAAAATATCTATATTTAACATATTTTAAAACAAATAAAAAATATATATAAATTGTCCATATTAAAATTTCTAAAAAAGGGAGAAAGAAAAGTTTTTTCTCTTATTTAAAATTCATTAAAAAAATGCTTACTTCAGATTTTAAATTCATGAATTGTGTCAGTCATCATTATTGTTTCAACAAGACACGTAGGCAACTATTACTTTTGGGTTTGGTCTCATCTAAAGAAAATTCTTGACTTGATAATTGATACCAAAATACTTTAAATATGAATGAAAAAAGAATAAGTGTTAAATTATAAGACATGATATAGTGGATCAACTTTGTTGTGAACTATAGATTATTTTGGTACCTCTAATTGTACTTAGGTTACACTTGTAAATTTTTATTACTCCAAGTCAAGTTTAAAATAAATCTAACCTTAGTGTTTCATGTGTATTGAGTAGTGAGTTTTATAATGAAAATTCAATGGCATCATTCTGACAATTTAGAACTTGACCTGAATGTTTGTTGAGGTGAAATTTTGAGCAACACTTAAGTTGGGAGATGATTTTAGGCATTCTTTGACTCGATAATGCCTTTGAAGTCTACCAAATAAAATGTAATTCCTAGTCTTCCCTTTTTGAGTCTAAAGTCTTTTTTTGGATACTCGTATCTTAAACTATATCATTTTGTGTTCATAGATGCACAACTCCTCATTTGTCCTCACCTTCCTTAGCTCATAGTTAAAGATATAAGTTAGATACAAATCAAAAGGAGAATATGTAAACATTCAAACGAAGCTATAGACAAACAAATATTTTTACTCAAAAAAAAGAAGAGAAATTCAAAAAAAAAAAACTCTTTAAAACTCCAAACACTAAAAAATAGATCATTCAAAAATTATCTTTGAAGGAAAGAAGAAGAAGAACAAGAACAAGAACAAGAAGAAGAAGAAGAAATAATGAGAGGAAGCAGCAAATCGAATGGAGCTCAACTATGAAAATGCAAGATATTGAGAACAAAGTGCAATGCTTAAGGAGGAAATAATAACTTTATCCCAAATGAATATCCTGCCCACCCCAAAGCCTACAATACAATCCAATGATAAGTCTTACTTGATTATACTTCGAATGTTCTCATATTAGTGGTTACTTACATGACGACTAAGCTTATATTATCTTAGTGCATGCATTGAGCATTCTTTTGAGTGTTAGTTCTTCTTGAACATCCTAAACTCAAAAATCTTTTATTGTGAGTAGACTAGGATTTTTTTTGTGGTAAGGGAACTTGAAATATGAGGATAAAAAGAATTTAATACCCTTAATTAAGGCAAGATAAACAAACCTTGTCAAAACTTAAGTATATTTGAGGTACCATTTGAAACTATTTGAATTACTTCTAAGTTGATCGCTTATCTTGTTCAAAAATAATTAGAGATAATTCAACCATAATGCCAATTATTGGTACCAATTGAAGTCAAGAAATGAATTTATTTCACTCCGTATATTTACAAAGCATATACTTTCAAAAAAGTACTATTTGTGTAAACTACGTTAGACCTGATTTTTAATACCCCATACTAATTCTAGCTTGATCCAACTCTTAGTTGCATGCTTAAGGGTCTTAATACTTGAAATTTCCACTAAGTGCTGGGGACTTAGTCATTTTCAAGATCCCTAAACTTTGAAAATTTTTATTTTGGTCTTTCCGACCTTAAGACATTAGTTTTTGAGTTAATTCATGTTCAGGAAAGCAAGAAGTATATCTCGAGGAAGTTTCAAATCTTTTAGATAAGGGTTGGGTCACTTTTGGATTTCGATTCCAGAACCTCACCGTGATAGTGGTGCCTCACAGTGGGTATAGCGATAGGCACATCATCGCATCATTGTGATAGTGTTTTCAGCCAGTTCTTGATTTATAATTTAAGTTCATGTGTTATGATCTTTATCCTGGTGTGTGAAGTGCTTATTAGGTAAAAAATGTTCATAGAAATCACTTTGAGCAAAGTTGAGCTAAGAGCCTTTGATTAATCCCAAGTTTGGTATTAGACTCTATATGGGTCAACTTTGAACGTGTATAACTTTTTATATATGTAAATTGTAGATAATTGAATTAGCTTTTCAATGATATCAATTTCGCCTTAATCCGATACCTGACCAAAACGTTATGATCATTTTTGTCAGAATCAGTAAGCCACCATGATAAGACCGTGTCGTGTGAGCCTTTAATCCACATTCCAGTTACGAATTTTTCGATTTAAATAATGGAGGGGCAATTGGGCCTTTTCTTACCTCAACCCAATTCATAAAAATGTGACCTAAGGCTTTAGTTAGGGCATTATATGCCCATATTCTGTAAATTTCCTTTCAAGAACAAACCCTAATATCCCCAAGTTCATCCATTCCATCAGTTTTTTCTTCAATAAAAATCAAGAATTTAAGTTGAATTTTTGCATGAATTGAAGTTAAGGTTCATACCTAATTCTTATTATTTTTATCTTATGAAATTATCATGTTATTTAAAGTTTCAATTGCAAGAGATTTACATACATCCATTTTTGAATTCTTGAGATCTATATTATGAGCTATATTCCACTATCTTGATTGAGATTGTTGAAAGATTTTGAGATGATTATTGACCAGGAAGTTTAAACATAATTATTGATACATTAAAGCTTGATATTTTGAGTCTCAAGTACAAGTGGTGAGTTTATAATGATCTCAAGTTCTATTGACAAGTTTTGATAAGTGCTATAAAAGAAAAGATGGATCTTTTGATCCCCAACTAAGATTATGAAATCTACATTTTTCATACTGTTTATGATTTAAAGTAAAGAGAGGCATAATTAATTTTTATTATACAAACCTTTATGCTATTTTAAGGTGGATTTCTTACAGTATGAGCAATAAGGTAATATGGGATAGTATTTAGCACCAAGTTGTGTATGAGTCCAAGGTTATATGCCCCAGAACTATGTGCCACCATAGATTTTAATACCCATAGTGGGTTCAGTATAGTGATCACTCTAGCTTAGGTTCTATTCCGATGGCAAGAGTAGAATATCTCTCCCCAACGTGGGTAAGACATTGGACTCCATGATAGCTCACATGGTTTATGTTTGTTAGAAGAACCTTCTAAAAGTAAGAGTAAAAGCAAATCTTTTAGAAACTAAGTGTTATACCCCACAAAGTAATCTTTATGCTTCATTACTCATGCTTATGATTTTATAGCTTTTGTTTTAGTCAATCCCAAGGATAGTCATTTACACTTAGCATGCATTATTTGAAAGTCTATAAACATATTGAGTTATTGTTTTACTTACGCATTCACCCCCACATACTCAGTACATTCCAAAAGTACTAGTCTACATATATGTCTATATGCTACATTATCTCATAATATAGGTACCAGTTGTAGCACATCATAGTCAGACAATTTGCAGCTTCCAGCTAACAGGTGATGAGTTCTTTTGATTCGAGGACTCGAGTCAAGTATATTTTCAGTATCATTCTTATATTCAGTTGTATTAATTAGAGATAGTTCGGGGTCATGTCCCGACTACCTATGGTCTATATTAGTAGAGGCTTCATAGACAGTTAGTATACTTGATGTATTTAATTTTAGTTTTGTCTTGTATAACCAGAGTTGTAATCATTTTATACAGTTTTATATCGAACCTACTTATTAAAGATATCCCTTCCGCTTATTTCTTATAGATTAATGCATCTTATTTAGTTGCTCAAGAGTTATATTAGTATAAGGGTTAGCTTGGAATCACTTTTGGTAATAAGCATTGTGTGACGTCTAAAGGGGTTGTCTCGGGGCGTTACATGATTCTTGCTACACAAGATAAATAGGCAGTCCTACAATAGAGTTTGGTCTCGCTGAATAAAGTTTTTTATATCCCTGAAAGGCATAATACTGGACATTTTCTTTCTTTTTTTAGAATTTCATAGTTCCCCGCATTCAAAACTGGGACATTTCTTTCAAAAAAATAGAAACTAAAAAAAATATATTATCACTTTCCTTAACAGGGAACAACATCCCTTAATTATATTTTTGGAAACAAAATTTTTCTATTTTCTTCCTTAATTCTTCACAGGGTACGACATTCCCTAGTTGACATTTTAGAAAAAAAATCCAATTTATTTTCTCCTTTAAGTCTTCATATGATACGACATGTCCTAGTTGCCATTTTAGGAAACAAAATTTCCTATTTTATCCTTCAAGTCTTCATAGGGTATGACATTCCCTAGTTTCCATTTTAGGATACAAAAAATTTTATTTCTTTCTCCTTTAAGTATTCATAAGGTACGACATTCCCTAGTAATCATTTTAGAAAATAAAATTTTCTATTTTTCATCTTAAAGTTTTCATAGGGGTCGACATTCCCTAGTTGTCATTTAGGAGACAAAATTTCCTATTTTCTTCCTTAAGTCTTCATAGGGTACGTCATTCCCTAGTTTTCTTTTAGGAAGCAAAATTTTCTATTTTTCTCATTTAAGTCTTCATAGGGTACAACATTCCTTGATTGCTATTTTAGGAAACAAAATTTTCTATTTGACCTCTAAGTCTTCATAGGGTACGATATTCTCTAGTTGTCATTTTAGGAAACAAAATTTCCTATTTTTCTTCCTTAAGTCTTCATAAGGTACGACCTTTTTTAGTAGCCATCTTAGGTGATGAAATTTTCTATTTTCTTCCTTAAGTCTTCATAGAGTACGATATTCCCTAGTTTCCTTTTAGGAAACAAAATTTCCTATTTTATCCGTTAAGTCTTCATAGGATATGATATTCCCTAGTTGCCATTTTAGGAAATGAACTTTTCTATTTTTCTCCTTTAAGTCTTCATAGGATACGACATTCCCTAGATGCCATTTTAGGAAATGAACTCTCATATTTTTCTCTAGTAAGTCTTCATAGGGTACGTCATTCCCTAGTTGTCATTTTAGGAAATGAAATTTCTTGTTTTTCTTCCTTAAATCTTCATAAGGTACGACCTTTTTTAGTAGCCATTTTAGGAGACGAAATTTTCTATTTTCTTCCTTAAGTCTTCATAGAGTACGCCATTCCCTAGTTTCCTTTTAGGAAAGGAAATTTCCTATTTTCTCCTTTAAGTCTTCATTGGATACGATATTCCCTAGTTGCCATTTTAGGAAATGAACTTTCCTATTTTTCTCCTTTAAGTCTTCATAGGATACGACATTCTCTAGATGCCATTTTACGAAATGAACTCTCATATTTTTCTCTAGTAAGTCTTTATAGGGTACATCATTCCCCAGTTGCCATTTTAGGAAATGAAATTTCCTATTTTTCTCCTTTAAGTTTTCATAGGGTACAACATTCCCTAGTTGCTATTTTAGGAGATGAAATTTCCTATTTTCTTCCTTAAGTCTTCATAGGGTACGGCATTCCCTAGTTGTCATTTAGGAAATAAAATTTTCTATTTTCTCCTTTAAGTCTTCATAGGGTACGGCATTCCCTAATTGACATTTTAGGAAACAAACTCTCCTATTTTCTTCTTTAAGTCTTTATAGGGTATTTCCTTGTTGGCATTTCAGAAATAAACACTCCTATTCTTCTATTTTTAAGTCTTCAGAGGGTACGACATTCCCTAGTTGATATTTTAGGAACCAAAATCATCTTTCTTTTTACTCTTTAAGTCTACACAAGGTACGATATTTCCTATCGCATTTTAAGAAACAAAATTTCTATTTTTTTTGTTTTATATTCCTTCACAGGGTACAACATCCCTTAATAACATTTTAAGAAGAGACGTCCGTAATTCTTTTTCAAGCATTCACAAGGTATAGCATCCCTTGATTTCATTATTGAACACAAGAGACTTATTTTATTTTTGTACCTAGCATAAATTTCTAGCATTTTTATCTTTCTCATTTAAGTAATTAGTCTATAGCTTTTCTAATAACTCAAAAAAAAAATTGTACTGCAAACTGGGTTCGAAAATTTTATTCGTCTTTATTTTGGTTTTCTTGATGCCTTGCAGGATTTTCTGCAAAGCACAGATTTGATGTCAAAGAATGAAATACCATCTCCGATTAGAGTACAGAAGAATGTTTAATCTCAAAGATAGTTAGTCAGCTTTACATACGTAGCGGCCCAACATCTCAAGATTCATTTTCTTAGCTTCTGATCAAGAGAACAAGTATCCAAGAATGTTCTGTGAATTGTCCTTTGAAGGAGTGTCAACGACTCGATCCAAATTTCAAGCTCGTCTCAAATCCTAACTTCAAGATTAAATTTTGAGATCAATATACCCATCAAAAGAAGGTGAGGGAATAACTGAAGATCCAAAAGGAAGATCTGAAGCAACAGAATTAAGACAAGCAGAATCGATATGATCTTGTATTTTTTCTTACTAGTTTTATTTTTTCCTCTAATGTAATAAAATGAGCCACAAACAGAAACTTTGATGGGACTTTCCTCGACTCTTTAACTTATCCTTTTATTTCTATACTAATTTGAACTACACGTGACCTGAGTCTCTTATAACCCGAGATATGTAGGCTACTCAAAGCCAGGACTCGATCACACCTCTTTCCTTTTATGTATGTTTTACTTTTGAATAAATAGTTAGGGCAAAAATTAGTCATGTTTACTTATTTTCTTGAAAACTCTTCATGTTCCAAAGCAATGAGGGCATTCTGTAAACACCTAATTTTTAACTAAAGCCAAAGGTTTACACCTTTTTATTATTTAAATATTTTTTTAAGTCTAATAGATATTTTTTATTTAGGCTTATTTTCTTACTAAGTTTATTTTAAAAGATTTGAAAAGTATAAAAAAAATAGAATCACGTTTTTAGATAAATTATGTTTTATTTTTTCAATAGAAAAGAAAGCTTTTAAAAATATATATATAATTTCTTTTAATTAAATTTTAATAAATAAACTAATAATTATATTGTTCATTTAATTATATTTTATTCTAGGCTAGTTATAACTTTTGTTATATTTCCTTAGTATAAAAAATCAATTAATCTATATTTTATCATTATTATTTTATCTTTCAAAAATTAAAAAAAAATCATTTCCTAATGAAACACCTCCTCCCACAATCCCACTTTCACTCAACCTCCCCAACTTCCCCCCCAAGCACACACACGTAACTCCTTGTCTAAATTTCTCTCAACTCCTACACAATTCTATCCACTCACATATATATAAACACACCAATGAACCGGCAAAAAAGAGAGAGGCAAAAAGTTAGGAAACAGACGAAAAGAAAGGAAAACTTAGAAGAAAGCTGGGGAGACAAAAAAAAACAAAAGTGAGGAGAAGGAACAAGAGTAAAAGAAAGAAAAAATAGTAAGAGAACACAAGAAAAAGAGACGTGCAATATATATGGATGCATTAGAAAACAAAATGGAAAAGAAAAAGTTTGAGGTCGGGTTTCCGTTTGAGTTTTTGGTAACAACGTCTATTCTCTCCTTTAGTTAATTCATCACACAGGTTTTATTCGATCATGCACTCTTTATTTATAAGTTTTCATGGTAAACCAAATCATGAATAAAGTAGGTGTCAATGATTTCTTGTGTTATTTAGCATGTGTGGTTGATTAATTATGAGATTCATTAATCTTTGATATGAATTGTATGTTTAAGTTATCGAATATTTATATATATTTATACTTATTTATTTAAGAGTTAAATAGTAGTCTAGTGAATTAGATCATATTCAAATTGAATTTTTTAAACAAATAAAAGAATAAAAAAAGCATGACAAAATTAATTACTCATTAAAGAAATATCAATACTTTTACGTTTAAACAAACAAATGATATAAACAAAACAAAGGTGTATTATTTTATCATATTCCAGTATACTATCCATGATGTATAAAATAGTTGGATGAAATTATAGTATGGATGCTCAAGCACCTTTACTTTATTCTTACTCCTTTAAAAAATATTTTCTTCTTTATTTTTATTTATAAACTTTACATGACATGTTTAACTAAGGCTATGGACTTAATAAAATATTTTGATACTTGCATTATGGATATTGTTTCCTTCAACGAATGAGTTAAAAGTACTCATAAATATTCACGTGTAAATTTCATGCACAACGCCTTTCAGTATTTGACTTGAAATTTGTTCATGTTTTCCAGTTTGTTTTTTACCATATAATAATATATTTAATTCTTAATTATGGTTCATATCTCTTTCAATTATTTTTAGTTGTAATTTTCATACTTTGTCAAATCATTTTCTGTATTTTATGATTGAGTGTTTGCTTGTTTGATACTGTATTTTTTTAGTTTGGGTTGAATTGTTGATATACGCTAATGTTATCCCATCTTAGAAGTAGCATGTATGATTAATTAATTTACTATTTATTACTATGGAAAAGAAAGAAACGAGATGAGACATGAATTTTACTTCCAAACCCATAATTAAAAGGATTTTCCATTCAAAAAAGAATGAGTTAGGTTTTTTAATCTGTACAAAATGAAGTTTAATAAATAAGGGTTAATTAACGGTGAAGTCGGAAAACACTGCTACTGGCTAATTGTTATAATAATATTAACATATTATTTTTAAGTCAGTCTAATTGGGATGAGTAGAATTTAAACATGTGAGATGCTTATTTAGACTCAAAAAAAATAGAAATGATCCATAAATGCCTCAAAGGCACAAGAAATATATCAAAACTCTTGGTAAGATTGGAAAGTACTGCGATCGGTATGCCACACATTAAAATAATAAGACAGTTATAAATCCATTCAAAATAAATAAAAAGCGGGATATAAGTAATTCCTAGGCTAATAAATATTATATATCCAAGAGATTAATTTAAGCCAGACATAAGTCATTAAAGCGACCGTGATAGAACCATGGAAATCGATAGGTGCCTCACACTTTCTTCTTAGTCGATAGAATTTCTTATCTAGATTTCTACTACGCAGGCCAATAATAAAGAGTCATTTTCTTTTGACTAGGGATTCAATACGGTGATTTTAAAAACCCAAACTCACTTCCAAGTTGCAACTCTATAAAATAAATATTTCCTTTTCAAAATGTTACTTTAATTGAAAAAACTCATTTTTCTTTAAAAATCAACTCCTTAGCGGGGTTGGGTGGTAAAAAATAGGGGTGTGACAATGAGAATTTTGTTTCAATATGTTTGATAATGTAACTTGTTCATAACAGGATTAATCATTGAAATATTGAGTATTATTCATACTTCCTTATTGTACCATGGTCAATTTTAATCCTTTTCTTATTCCATTGCTTTTGTCTGTGATGGTGGGTTCTGAACACCTAATACCTAGGGACTCACATATATATCATCCTACATGTTATTGAGTATTTCAGGATTTCACATGCCTTGTTATCTTTAAAATACTATGACTTGAGCATATCATTTATTAGTTCATGTATTGGTTTATTCTTTAATGTCTTTCAGTTGGGAGTAGTACTTAATACTGAGTTAATATAGGGATGGGGGATCACCCATAATTTAGGCTTGAAACCACTGGTAGCAGTCCTTAAGTTCTAGAACTAAGGTACTACAGTAGGTTATAAGGGGTCACCCGTCAGTTTAGGCTTGACACCTTTGTCCTTTGGGACATTAGTTCAGTAGATCCACACCAGCCAGTGTTAGTACCCTTTGCAAGGTACTAATACTCATCCAATTGGGGTTATTAGATGGACCTCAATTTTGATTAGATTGGGGTATGTCGGTTGTATTTATATCCCACATTCTTCATTTTAGATTTAGTATTTATATATTCAATTTAAGTTTCAGCTTAGATATGTATAACCTTATATTTTGTAATCCAATCATTTATCTCATACAATATATGTCTATACTTCTTCTTGCATTCAACTTACATGCTCATACATTCTTGTTCAGTTATATCACTTAGCTTTCACATCCTGCATACTCAGTACATTCAAAGTACTAATTGCATACTTTCTTTTGCACAATATTGTCTTATAATTAGGTTTGGATACTCAGTTCTGGGATCACACTTAGTCAGTTTTTGTGGCACTCAGTAGCAGTTGTGGTGATTCTTCATCATTTGAGGACTGTTTTCAGATATTATTTTTAGTGCTTTATCTTTTTACATCAAGTTGGAGTTAGTTGGGGGTTTGTCCCATCAAATCCCCAGTTTTAGAGGCTTTCAGGCAGTCAGAGATGTTTTCCATTTAATTAGATAATCAGGCATGATTGATATTATTACCATTGCTACTTATTATCAGATTTTCCACTTTCATTTTTGCCCAGTATTTTTTTACTTTCTCCATTGTTCATAGCAGATACAAGACTATGGGTTAGCTTGGGGTCACTTATGACTTTCAGCACTGTGTTACAACTAGGAATAGTCTCGGTCCATGACAAACTTGGTATCAGAGCACAAGGTTTAAAGTATCCTAGGGTATTTCAAGGTCTCATTAAGTAAAGTCTAGTTCATGGGAGTGAAATATGCCACACTTATTAGCGAGAGGTTATGAAATATTTTAGGAAGGTTTCACTTCTTTCATTGTCCATGTCATGAGATGGAGCAAGATCTCTATTGAATTTCATCTTCTAACTCATCCTCCACCCATATATAGAAAATTCCTCCTAAAAGGGCTAATAGAAGAAGGAATGGGGACTAGCCAACACCGTCACCTGTCATGGAAGACCTTCTAAATAAGCATGTCTCTCACACTGAATTCAGGGCCGCCTTTAAAGTGTTATCCCAATCAATGGCTACCCAAAATAACCAACAGGTTTTTTACCCCGACCAACCTAGTGGTGAATACAACAACAACCAGGATCCAAGACTTCACTCAAATAAATCCCTCAGTATTCTCTATATGCAAGTCTGAGAAGAATCCATTTGAGTTTTTAGACTATGCGTAGAAAATGACTGGTATTATGGAGTTACTCTAAGTAAGATTATTGCCTTAGCTACTTACTAATTACAAGGGGTGTGTCACACCTAGGTTTGATAGTGGAAGGAGGATAGAGGTGTCGATGCAAGGCCTGCAGCGTGGAATGAGTTTGCAGCTATTTTTCTTTATAGGTTTTTCCCACTTGAGTTGAGGGAAGACAAAGTGAAAGAGTTTATTAACTTTAAGTAGAATAGCATGAGCATTAAGGAGTATTGGCTCAAATTTATCTAGTTGGCGAGGTATACTCCTAAAAATTATGGCTAATTCTAGGGCTCGATGAGCATGTTCATATCTGGTTTATTAGACAATGTAGTCAAGGATTGTAGGAAAACAATGTTGATTAAGGATATGGACCTATCCAAGTTAATGGTTCATGTTCAGAATATTTAGAAGGAGAAGATTAAAGAAAGGGAAAGGAAGAAGAAGAGGTCCAGAACTGGTAGTTTTATTTTCTCAGAGCAGAGGTTAAATAGTGGTAATCGTTCTCAATTATACAAAAATATTCATCTCCAACCCCATATCTACCAGTTCTCCAATACCTAAGTCCCCACATGATACTCATGCTAGAGCACCAAGCTCTAAGTCGTAGCGTAGTGTAAATAGTGGTCACATCAACCCAGTTTTTAAGAGGTATGGTGAAAAATAGGGATTAGTGTATTGCCAATGGTGATATATGTTTTGGGTGTGGAAAGTCAGGACACATTATTAGAGAATGTCCGAAGAGTGCACTAAGAGGTAGAAATAATAATCCACGAAGTCAGGCAAATCCTTCAGCAGTACCAGCAGGTTGCCATACTCAGCAGGATTCCACTTCTAGTGAAACCAGTGTACTATAATACCCCATTATACTCTTAGCTCGTTTCAGCAATCAGTACATTGTAAGGGGTTCAAAGCCTTGAAAATTTCACCAAGTGTTTAAGACTTAGCCATTTTAAGACCCCTAATCTTTGAGGAATTTTATCTTGGCTTTCCCTGTCTTGGAATGTTGATTCATGTTTAGGGATGTTAAAATTATGTCTTAGAGAAGTTTTGGAACTTTTAGATGAGGTTTGGATCGTGTTTTGATGTCTGAAATAGTACGCCATTGTGATGGAGCCGCATCGCGATAGGTAGTTAACCAGGCTTGGGGTCATGCCGCATTGGTAGCTTGACCCAGCCAAGGGTTGCACCGTATTGGGTGGTCTCACCTAGTATTTTAAATCTTCATCATTAAGGGCTTTTGGGTCAATTTTCCTTACCCAAGCTCATCCATAACATAAAATTTAGAACCTAGGAGCATTATTTACCCTTTTATTCACAAATTCTCTCAAAGAAAGCCATTACTCTCTCAAGAACATAGCCTAACCCATTCAATAGAATCAAGGAATTCAAGCTCAAGCTTCAAGAAAATCCTCAAGACTCTTTATGAAATCATCAAGTGAGGTATGTGTGATGTTCACCCATGGGCCTTTCTAACCCTTGGAGTCCAAGAATCTCTTTTTATGTTTTAAATTAAAAATTTTACATGATTAAGTTGAATTATTCCCATGAACATCTTGATAATTTTATTTCAAGTTATGATTACACGTGTTTTCGATGGAATGAGCCACTGCATTTTCTGAATATTGAACTCTTCTTATTTAAAAACTTAATTCTTGATTTTAGTACTATAACTATGTTATCATCATGTGATTTACCCATTCCCATGCTTAAGTGCATGACTCTCATGTGTTTGATGAAATACCTAAGTGTTGGATTTTGAATGATGATTCCCTACTATGGTTTCAAAGCTTTTAAATATCCATATTGTTATTTCCATTTAGTGTTGAAGGGTCGTGCATACCTGATACTTAGATATTTACATAATTTTAGTATCTTCAGAATGGTTTTTGATATACCATGAGCATTATCATTCAATAAGTTATTATGATCAGCTATTTGTTCAGTTAAGCTTAGTTCAGTCCATTAAATAGTGTCATTTATTTAAGAATAAAATTCAGCACCGAGTGAACCCAGGGATGGGGGCATTCCTGCTAGTTTAGGGTTTGACCCTTAGTAGCAATCCCTGAATTACAGAACTACATAGCCAACGTAGGTTAGAGATAGCTTCTTTTTAGCTTAGGGTTGACACATATCTCATGAGTTTCCTACCAATATAGGGTTACTCTTTTGTCCTTCGGGACACCTGTTTAGTATATCGACACAACCAGCGTTAGTACCCATGGCATGGTACTAACACCTTTCCAAATAGGGTTAAAAGTTGGAACCCATTTAGCTTAGATTAGGGCATGTCGATTAGATTATACTTCGAACAATGTAAGTTCATTATTTATTACTGAATTCAGTTTAGGTTTTCTTGACCATAGTATACAAACTTCATGTTATTCAGTTAGTAGATTTTAATAATTCAGTTTACAGATTATCTTAGAAATATTATATGTTTGGTCTTGCATTCTCAGTATTTTAGTTTTCATGTATGTATACTCAGTTATTTCATGCTATTCAATTGGTAATTATTTCATAAATAATTAACCCTTGTATTTTAGCCTAACCTTATCTCATGTACCAGTATATTCAAAGTACTAATCACATACTTTCTTCGCATTATGATGTCTTATATCATAGGTTCAGATGCTCAGTTTCTGACTATGCTTAGACAGTTCAGTTTATCAGCAATAGATATTATGGTGAGTCCTTCTCTATCGAGGACATGATTGTGTTATTTTAGTCTATCTTAGTAGTTCAGTATTTCCATTCAGTCGGAGTTTTTTCCCATCAACTCTACAGTCAGACAATTAGAGGTTTTTCAGACATTCAAACAGTTAGTCAGTATCAGTTATGTCATCAGCCATTTCAATATGTTTTTAGACATTCATATTTATGATTTAATCATCTTTCAGTGTTTAAAACCTTATGTCATTATAAGTTATTTTATGCATATATCTTTATATATTAGTTTACTCAGTGCTCACAGCAAGTACTAGCTCAGGGGTTAGCTTGTGGTCACTTGTGATCGTAAGCATCGTTGTTGGGACTAGGGGTAGCCTCGGGTCATGACAAAACTTAGTATCAGAACCTAAGGTTTTATAGTGTCCTAGAGAGTTTGAGAGCTGCGTCGAGTAGAGTTTTGTGCATGGGTGTAAAGCGTGCCACACTTATGGACAAGTAGCTATAATATGTTTTAAGAAAAGTTTCCCTTCTTTCAGTATTCATGTCGTGCGAATGAGCATAAGATCTATTTAAATCTTTCTTTTTGACTCATTCTTCCTCCTATTTAAGGACAATGCCTCCCAAAAGTAACAACGGAAAGAGAAATGGAAATCAGCCTACACCTCCGCTTGTTCAGGAAGATCCCCTAAATGAGCACTTCTCTCATACTGAGTTCAAAGTTGTATTCACTACCTTAGCTCAATCTGTAGCTACTCAAAATAATTAGTAAGTTATTGCTATAGCCAATCCAATGAAAAATATAGTTGTAGTAAGGATTCGAGATTTCACTCGAATGAATCTCCCTTTATTTTCGGGATCAAACTATAAGGAGAATATATAGGAGTTTCTTGATATGGTTCAAAAGTTTACTTATTATGGGTGTCACCTCAGGTAAGAGTGTAGAGTTGGTTGCTTAGAAGTTTCAGTATGTAGCTCACACCTTGTTTATATAGTGGAAAAAGGATAGGTGTAGCGAGGTAGGGCCTGTAGAATTAGAGGAGTTTGCCATAGCCTTTTTAGATAGGTTCTTTATTTTAGAATTTAGGAAAGCTAAGGAGATGAAGTTCATTAATTTGAGGCAGGGTAATATGAGTGTGAAATAATACCCATTTAAGTTTACTCAGTTGGCAAGGTATGCTCCTTCGATGGTGGCTGATAATAGGTTTAAAATGAGTAAGTTTTTTTCTGGTATAGTTGATAGTATGGTCAAAGAGTATAGGACTGCTATGTTGATTAAAGAGATGGACCTATATATACTTATGGTTTATGCTCAACATATTGAACAATAGAAGCTTAAAGAGAAAGAGAAAGAGAATAAGAGGGCCAACACAAGTAGTTTTAACTTTTCTCAGTCGAGGTTAGAGGGTGGTAATCATTCTTAATTTCATTAGAAGTTTTCATCCCCATTATCGTCCTCATCTAGTGCTCCAGTGCCAAAGTTCAAAAATGACAACCGAGATAGGGCACCAGGCTCTAAGTCTTAGGATAGTATGAATAGTAGTCATACTAATCCATTTTGTGGAAAATATGGTAGGATTCATTATGGTTTGCGTAGAGTTGGAAGTGATGTGTGCTTTGGATATGGAAAGCTAGGCCATAAAATCAAAGAATGTCCACAGGTTGGTCAGCAGAGTCAACATAGTCGTCCTTGAATTCCAGTTGGTTTCCTGACTCAGCAGGGCACCACTTCCAGTTCCACCAGTGGAAAGCGCCAGAATAGGCTGTACACACTTCAGTCCCATAAGATCAGGAAAGTTCACCTGATATGGTTATGAGTATGCTATAGGTCTTTTATCTTCATATTTATGCATCACTAGACACTGGAGCCTTACTTTCTTTTGTAACCCCTTATATTGTGTCGAGTTCAGAGTTAGTCCAGAAATATTAGAAAATCCTTTCTCAATATCTACCCTAGTGGGTAAATCTATCATGGCTAGATGGGTATACAGAACTGTCCGATTACAGTATCTTAGAAAATTACTTCAGTAGATCTTATAAAGCTAGTGATAACTAATTTTGATATCATTCTTGGTATGAATTGGATTCACTCATGCTATGTTTTAGTTGACTATAGAAATACAATCATTCTATTTCAGTTTCCAATGGAACCAGTTATTCAATGGAGGGGTAGTACTTTAGTGCTTAGAGGTCAAATTGTATCATACCTTAGAGCAATAAAAATGCTATCTAAGAGGTGTGTTTACCATCTTATTAGAGTCAAGGACTTAAATTTTGTGAGCCATAGACTTGAGTCAATTTCATTAGTAAGGGAATTCCCAGATGCTCTCCCTGAAGATCTTCATAAAGTCTCTCCCAAAAGGGAAATGACTTTGGAATCGATCTCATTCCAGATACCCATCCTATCTCTATTCTCCCCTTTAGAATAAATCTATCTAACCTTAAAGAGTTGAAAGAATAGTTGAAAGATCATTTAGATAAGGGATTCATCAGGCCCAGTATTTCCCCAGGGAGAGCTCCAGTCCTTTTCATGCATAATAAAAATGGTTCTCGCAGATTGTGTCTCGATTATCATCAGTTCAACAAAGTTAAAATAATGAATAAATACTTATTCCCCAAGATTGATGACTTGTTTGACCGAATTCAGGGTTCCAGTTATTTCTCTAAGATAGACCTCAGATTCGGTTATCATTATCTCAGAGTTAGAGAATGTAACATTTTAAAGACAGCCTTCAAAACTTGGTGTGGTTACTTTGAATTCCTAATTATGTCCTTTGGACTAACGAATGCCCTTATAGCTTTCATGGACTTAATGAACAGAGTGTTCAAGTAGTACTTGGACATATTCGTTATAGTGTTCATTAACGACATCTATGTCTATTCTCGTAGTAGAAATAATCATACAAAGCATCTCAGAATTATATTGCAGACTCTTAGAGCCTATCAGTTATTCGCCAAATTTAGTAAGTGCAAGTTTTAGTTATGATCGGTAGCTTTTCTTGGCCATATTATTTTTGGTGATAGCATTAAAGTTGACTCTCAAAAGATCAAAGCAGTGAGAAACTAGCCCATACCCATTTCTCCATAAGATATCAGGAGTTTCTTGGTCTTGGATGGCTATTACAGACTATTTAATGAGGGTTTTTCTTTTATTACATCCTCAATGAGTCGATTGACTTGAAAGATAGTTAAATTTCAGTGGTCAGATTCTTGTGAAAAGAGTTTTCAGGAGTTAAAGAGCTTGCTCACTTTAGCCCCAGTCTTGACTTTGCTAGATGGTTTTAGAGGGATTTGCTATTTACGATGATGCTTCTAGAGTTGGTCTTAGTTGTGTGTTGATGCAAAGAAATAAGGTGATATATTATGCCTCTAGACAACTTAAATCCTATAAGAAAAATTACCTTACCCATGACCTTGAGTTAGTAACGGTTGTTTTTGCCTTGAAAATTTGGAGGCATTACCTTTATAGGGTTCATGTTGATGTGTTCATGAATTACAAAAGTCTGTAGTATGTGTTTTTACAGAAAGATTTAAATATTCATTAGAAAAGGTGTTTAGAGCTGCTAAAATATTATGATATAAGTATGTTGTATCATTTGGGTAAGGCCAATGTAGTGGCCGATGCCCTAGTAGATTGTCTATGGGCAGTGTTGCTTATGTTAAGAATGATAAGAAAAAGTTAGTTCAGGAGGTTCATCAGCTTGCTGGATTAGGTGTTTGGTTAGTTGATTCAACTAAAGGTAGTGTATGGGTTTAGAGTAGTTCAGAATCTTCATTGGTTATCGAAGTAAATAAGAACCAGGATAGAATCCTAGTTTAGTTAAGCTGAAAGAGTCAGTTTGAGATCAGAAAGTAGAGGTTTTCTTCTAAGGGGGAGATAGGGTGTTACGATGTCAGGGTAAGTTTTGTGTGTCGTGTGTTGATGGTTTGAGACAGTGGATTTTAGCAGAAGCACAAGGTGTGCATTATTCTATACATCCATGAGCCATAAGATGTACCGTGATATGCAGGAAATCTATTAGTAGAGCTGTATAAAGAGATATATTACAGAGTTTGTAACTAACTATTCTAATTGTCAGTAAGTTAAGGTTGAGCTTCAGAGGCCTAGTGGTACATTACAAGATTTTAGTATTCCCACTTGGAAATGGGAAGTTATGAACATGGATTTTATGATGGGGTTGCCTCGTACACGTCGTTAACATGATTCAAGGTTATTGTAAATAGAATGACCAAATCATCCCACTTCTTACCCATACATACTTCATATTTATCCGAGGATTACTCCAAGCTCTATATTAGAGAGTTTCCTAGGTTTCATGGAGTCCCATTGTCTATCATTTTAGATAGAGGTACTCGATTTACCTCTCACTTTTGGAGGACTTTTTAGAAGGGTCTTGATACCCAAGTTTATCTCAGTATAACTTTTTATCCTCAGACAGATGGTCAGGTAAAGAGGATCATTCAGACCCTGGAAGATATGTTGAGGGCATATGTGCTTGATTTCAAACGTAGTTGGGATGATCACTTACTATTAGTTGAACTTGCCTACAATAACAGTTATCACTCTAGTATTCAGATGGCTCCGTTCGAGGCCCTCTATGGGAAGAGATGCAGATCTCCTTTTGGTTTGTTTGAGGCAAGTGAGGCTACTTTGATAGGGTCACATTTAGTATTTAATGTGATGGAGAAAGTTTAGTTAATCAGGAAGAGGCTTAACACATCCTAAAGTCATCAGAAATCTTATGTAGATGTACAAAAAAGAGACCTTTAGTTTGATGTTGGTGACTTAGTCTATTTGAAAATCTAGCCCATCTATTTGAAAATCTAGCCCATGAAGAAAGTGAAGAGATTTGGCTAGAAGGGGAAGATTAAACCCTAATATGTAGTCCCTTATAGAATTTGAGTCATTTAAGAAAGGTAGCTTATGAGCTAGAGTTACCTACAGATTTGGCATCAGTGCATCCATTGTTTCATATTTCTTTGTTAAAAAAGTGTATTAGTGGTCCATCTATTGTAGTTCCCTTATAAAAGCATAGATGTTTGGGATAGCCTTTCATTCGAAGAAATCCCAGTTGAGATCCTTAATCATCAGATTATGAGGCTAAGGAATAAAAAAGTTCCCTTGGTCAAATTTTTTTGGCAGAATTAGTCCATTGAAGGAGCTACTTGGGAAGTAAAAGCAGATAAGCAAACTAAGTACTCTCATTTTTTCTCCGCAAACTTAAATTCAACTTAAGGTAAAAAATTTCCTCAAATTTACTCTCTTCTGTTCTCAGTCTCAACTTTGTAATCATTCTCATGTCATTTCATGCATTAATGAAATCAGTTCAGTTCATATATCATGATCCATACACAGTAATGTAATCATGTTATTAGTTATGCATGTTCAATATGTGATTCAAACTTCCCCATTATTGTCAGCTAACCAGTATTATTCGAGGACGAATATTCCGAACGGGAGATATTGTAATACACTAGAATACTCTTGGCTCGTTTTAGCTCTTAGTATATGCTAATGGGTCCAAAGCCTTGAAAATTTCACCAAGTGTTAAAGACTTAGCTATTTCAAGACCCCTAATTTTTTAGGACTTTTAGTTTGGTCTTCCCGACCTTGGAATGTAGATTTCTAAGTTGATTCATATTTATGGAGGTCAAAAGTATGTCTTGTGAAAGTTTTGAATTTTTTAGATGAGGTTTGGACAGTGTTTGGATATCAAAAATAGTAAGGCATCGCGATGGAGCCACGTCACGATGGGTAGTTGACCCAAGCTTGGGGTCGCGCCATATTGGGTGGTCTCACCTATCTTTTCAAATCCTCATCATTAAGGGCATATGGGTCAATTTTCCTCACCCAAACTCGTCCATAACACAAAATTTAGGTCCCCTAGGAGCATTGTTTCCCCTTTATTCACAAATCCTCTCAAATAAATCCCTTTCTTTCTCAAGAACATATCCTAACCCATTCAATAGAATCAAGGAATTCAAGCTCAAGCTTCAAGAAAATCCTTAAGACTCAAATTGTCAAGTGGGGTATGTGTGATGTTCATCCATGGACCTTTTTCACCTATGGATTCCAAGATATCTTTTATGTTTTAAATCATAAATTTTACATGATTAAGTTAATTATGCCCATGAACATCTTGATAATTTGATTTCAAGTTATGATTA